>NC_141879.1:483230875-483855875 GCF_056163025.1 Triticum urartu
TGTGCTCAGTGGACAATATATATAACATGTAGAGTAAAAAAGAGATGCAATAAGTGTACAACCTCTTTGGCGAAGCCATGTCGATCTCAGCGTGATTGGGTTGGCCGGTGAGGATGCTCCGGCTGACTTGGCTGTCGGAGGAGGGGAAGAAGATCTTAGGTGTCTGGAGATGGAGCCCGAGGTACTGCTCCGCTGTGATGGAGGGTTTCGTCGTTGGAGCAGCTCCGGTGAGTTGTACGACACCGAGGCTGAAGCAGGACAAGAGAGACAACGAACAATGTTAACATGAGTGGAATTCTAATAGCATCACCAATACAGGACGTAAAATACATAACCACAAAGTGCTAGATGTAAAATACATCAGCTGCTCATCTCTGAACTTAACTGTCAAAACTGAATTTAACTGTCGAAACTGAACTTAACTGTCGAAACTGAACTTAACTGTCGAAACTGAATTTTGCTGTCGAAACTAAACGCACTAGCAAGGTGAGGCTACACGTCGGTCGACTGACTTTTTCATCTCTAGTCAGTCAATTTTGCAGCCATTGGATACAAAATCAAAGGCCTGCGGTTCATCTTCAACCTCCACCCCCCTGAGCCGACCAAACAGTAGCCCCCCGCCGCCCGTGGCCGGTGGTGCGCCGCCCCGCCCACCCCGAAAACACTCCCCACCGCCGGTCCGCCGCCGCCCTGGCCATCCCTCTAGGCCCCCCCCCCGTGCCAAGCTTTTTCTCCGGCGATCCCCACGCCACCGCCCCGCCAACGCTCCGCCACCGTCGGCGACCACCGCCCCAATCCTGAACCCTAAGATAGATAGTGGGGTACCTCTCCGGCGAGCCCCCCTCCCCGCTGCGGCTGGTTCTTCCTTCACCCCGGCGGCATCGGAGTGAAGTGTAGCTAAATCGGAGCAGTATCGCAAGCAAGAGCAAGAGCGAGAGCAGCAGCGCGAGCAAGAGCAATAGCAAGAGCAGACCAGGCAGGGGACCGAGAGCAAGAGCAGAGCAGCAGCGCGAGCGAGAGCTAAAGCAGCAGCAGGTCCTACTGATGTGGACGTCGCCGCCGAGGGAGCGACGTCGTGGAGGAAGTGGCCGGCGACGCCGCCGTGGATGGAGCCGCGCCGTGTCGGCTCGGGATCGAGCGCCGGCAGCACCGTGAGATCGAATCAAGAAGAAAATGCGGCGATTAGTGTACAACCTCTTTGGTGGCGCCGATTAGGCCGCAGCTTCGTCCGAGGAAACGGTGATGATGACGCTCTTCCGGTGGTGCAGGTGAAGACGGTGGTGTGGGAATGGAGGTGGCGCGGAAGACGAGGGGAACGTCGGGGCAGCTCCTTGGAGGTGGAGGACGGGGTGGCTAAACCGGCGGGACGATGAGATCGATGACGGATCCTCATCTGGTACGGTGGATGAGGGACGTCGAGGTGTTGTTGTGGACGACGTCGTCGGGGAAGAGGCTCCGGCTGGGTGGCGGACGGAGCAGGGTGTGGGGTTTCGTTGCGGGTTTTCGCGGCCTCGGTGTACGAATGGGTGGGCGGATGGGATGGCAGTGGGGAACCATGGCTTAGAGACGCGCTTGTCCGAAATGTGAGGTAAGTTACGAAAGTACCCCCACCGATTTTAGGCGGTTCTTTCGGTTCAGGGGTACCACGGGCATTTCGCGTGTCGGGATTTCACAGGAGGTGGGAGTTTTCGCGTGCGTTGTAGTTTCGGAATAGCAAGGCGCGGGTTGAGATGGAGGGAGTTGTCGGAGCACAACGAGACAAAGATATATCTTAACTATTTCGGGCTAACAAGGCACGGGTTGAAATTTCCGGACAAGCATAACGTGTACTGTCCAAATCAATGCGCCCTACAAATGTCATTCAAAACTTTGAATTTATGTTATGTTCAATTAAAATATTTCGCTACGTGTATAATTCATGCAACCTACTACTCAAATGAACGTTTTAGTGCATTCCAAACGTATATACCACTGCTTCAATATGAACTAAATTTGAATTCGTTTCTCTATTTGAATAAGATCTACAGTAATGATTGTTGTGAAGTCAAAGCATTTGAATTCGTTTCTCTGTTTTAATAAGATCTACAATCATCATTATTGTCAAGTTAAACCATCATTTGTGTATTATCTTCACAGCACACCACATGATTAGTCTCGAGTTACATATGAACTATGTGTACTATATGAACTCGAACTAGATTTTTTTGAATCCACTTTATTTTGATTTCAAATCACATTACATTTCTAGCTCTAGCTGGATCTTCATAACCTAAACCATGTCTCATATGTATAATGTGTTTATCACATTATGTATGGTGCCTCGCCCCTACGCCTACAAGTATTTAGATGTGAGTTGCAAACACCACACATTACCACAAATTCAAATAAAATGTGACAATGTTCGATATGTAGTATTGTTTAGATTGTTCGATATTTAGTTGTAAGCTGCAAATGCCACACATTATCACAAATTCAAATAAAATGTGAGATTGTTTGATGTATAGTATGGTTTAGATTGTTCGGCATTTAGCTGTGAGTTGCAAGCACCATGCATTATCACATTATGGTATAACATGTGCACAACACGTGTATCACCGCTATATATTGATGCATGCAATGTTTAAAACACTATGATCTCCTATTCAAATATATGAATTCGCTTTCATATCAAATTATTATCTTTGTTAGTCTCTTACACCCACACAATCCTCTGACCTTTGTAGCTACCACTAACTTTCTCTCATGCATGCACACGCCCTCCTCGCCCTCCCCCTCCCTCGGCATTCTATCCACCGGGCACATTCATTTTTTTCTTTAGGTCGTTCTCCCAGAGTCTCCACAACTCCTTTCCGACACACACCGATCAATAAACCTCTCCAGCGATGCCTGCCTACAATATACAAACACACCTTCAATCTCCTCCTTTATGTGTCCTTGCCTCGTGTCTCTCATACGGTCAGACACACGTGTAAACTCTCGCCCCTATTTTCATCACTCTCACAACAACACACTCCTCCCCCTATCTAGTTAGTAGTTGGGCCTCTTGCACCACCTCCTAGATCCATTCTCTCTGTCTATCCGTCTCGCTGGGCCTTATTTGCCTCTAACAAATGGACGTACACCGACCGATCTCTCGCTATACATATAGCTAGCTAGGTCCTTATAACTCGCTTTTACCCACACGTCAATCGATCTACCTCATTAGCTGTGTCTCTCCCTTCCTTCGAAAAACAACAATTGATCTGCCGATCTAGTTAGGTTTGCTTGCCAAACACATGGTTCCCCTTCATCATCCATGGATGCGTCCCGACAGATCTATCACGCACAGGAACACACAGAAACACATCCCCAATCTTATTGATAACATTGCAGTTCCACCCTCAGTTTGTCTAGTAGGCCTCTCCCACCATCTTCGAGAAGCAACTCCATCACCCATCCAGCACTCTACCCCTCTCCCTCCCTCTCCCTCCCTCTCTCTCTCCTCTCTCTCTCTCTCCCATCATATTTCCCGTCCTTCAGTTATGTATGGATGTAGACCGATCTCCCTCAAGACATAGCCGGGTCTCTCCTTCTCAACACATATACGAGTCGTTCTACCTCTATAGTTAGGCCTCTGCCTACCCCTCCCACCACCCCCTCCCCACACACACACCGATACATCGAGCGCTCTAGTCATGTCTCCCTGCCACACACAAACTTGACGTGTGCCCTCTAACGTTCCGGTAGGACAGTCGCCCTATATCTTTGACTTGTACACACACACAATTTTGATGGCTCTCTTCATCGATCTCGCACCCACCCACTTGATCCTCTCTTCGACTCTATCGATAGCTATGACCCCTCCCTCTCTTCTCGTGGATTGCCCGACCCTCTATGTATGATATGGATAGGCCTCCATTTCACACACATTGCATGCAAAATTTTGTTTGAGATGTCATCGACACATATTCCCACAAATAATTCACGAAATCAACCCCCCACCCCACCCCCACCCCAAAACAAAAAACACTCACAAACGCGGTTTGTATCTCTCACACACACCCACGTAGGTGGGGGACGCGCATGAAGAGAAGAGGTGCATGCACGACACACGTACTCCCGTCTCTTTCACAAGCACACCCGCACGAGTACACGGTGGAGCTCATTTCTGTACGAAAAAGGCAGCCCACGTGGTAATTTGGCACATGTACTGGTTGTCCACTTGGTGGAGGGAGGATCGTCTACCACGGGTGAACAAACAAATTGCGACTTGACGTGTTATGTTAAAAAAGAGGCAAACTATGTGGGGCCTACCTTAGAGGCAAGGATCTATACACTGGAGTACTTTTGATGTGTCCCGTCAACTTGCAGAACGAGGAGAAGCTTGCTTAGTACACCGTCTCCCCCGCCCACGGGCGCGGTGGCTCGCAGGATGAGGTGAAGCCTGCTTACTACGCCTTACGCCCGCTCCCTCGCCCATGTGCGCGGTGGCTCGCAGGACGAGGAGAAAAATTTAGTACTCCGTCCGTTTACTCCTCATCCCTACTACCTTGGTTATAGAGATTATATCATATTGTTTGGAATATATATGTCCTTTAGTAGATTTCAATATGAACTACTAGTACATACTCCAAACAGTGATGTATATAGACGTATTTTAGAGTGTAGATTCACTCATTCTGCTTCGTATGTAGCACTCTCCCTCGCCCCTCGACCCTCGCCCACGTGGTGGACGTGCAGCAATTCATTCGGTCTCATATAGCCAGAACGATATATACTGCACTACCATTATTGCTCGACTTCCCGAAGAGGCGAAGAGCCAATCGCAAGGTCAATATTTTGGAGATGCCAAGCGCAAGGTTATAGGAGAACGAGTAGTAGGTGCCGCATCATTTATAAATGAAGTTTTTTTCTTCAGTGGCACGTACGCAATATGATAGGTTCATATGGAGAGAAAAGGAAACTGCTCCACTATATACATAGTCAGGACGGGCCAGCCTACACAGTTTCTTGCTGGGGTTGCTCTCTTCACACTCTCTCGCACAAAATGACTGTGGCCACATCTCTAACATCCCGGCGGATCACGCCCGCTTGGGGAAGGGGTGGATGCTTAGGGTAGAAGCAGTGGCCGTCGCCGACGGCGAAAACCCACTGTCGGCACGTCCCGATCAGGGGTCCCTGCCGTTCTCTCTCACAAAGGCGGTGAGGTTGCCTTCATCCCTTGCTCACTGCCGCGACGTGGGCAGTTGCCGCCTCCCGCCGCCCTCCTCAAGGTTGAGCTATGTCCCTCAGGTACAACTCCCTTTACAGCCGGCTTGCACCACTGCTCCAGCTGCCCACATCACTCCCTGTGGATATTTATCTACTTCTTTGCCCCGCACATACCTCTACTGGCTTCTACGTACTGTATTTGTGATGAGTTTATGTCTCATCAACTAGTCCCAGTAATCTTATTCTAATCACGCTTGTTCAATTTCTTTGCCATAGGGATGCTCACCTCGATTTTGGTGAAACTGCACAAAATGATCCGATGGTCAAAAGGTTGCAAACTTCATTTATTAGGAAGCTCAAACGTTGCCAGCAAATTGAAGCCTGGTCAGGGTTCACGGTTCAAGGGCTAGGGACTGCATGGATCGTTTTTTTTCTTTAGCTGCCTCTGTTCCAAAATAAGTGTCAACTTTAGTAGTAGTACAACTTTGTACTAAAGTTTGCACAAAGTTGAGAAACTTATTTTGGAACGGAGGGAGTACATATTTGCTATGATCTGTCAATCATTGAGATGCAATAGCATGCATGTTAGTCTCCTTTGTATTTGATGAAATGTTGCAACGGGCAACCTTGGACGCAAGATACATGTACCAGAAGCTGGAAGCTTCATAGCATTGTACAAATTTATCTCGCTGATAAATTACAGTACGTACTATACTAGTACCTCCTCCGTTCCTAAATAAAAGTCTTTGTAGAGATTTCACCATGAACCACATGCAGATGTATATAGATGCATTTTAAGTGTAGATTCATTCATTTTGTTCCGTATGTAGTGGAATGTCTACAAAGACTTATATCTACTAGTAATAGCTAGCCCCCACTACTAGGAATTCTCTATCCTCTCCTTGAGCCACGTCATCAAAATTGATGTAGCCGTTAGATGAAGTAAATCAGTCCATAATAGCCGTCTGATCTTGACGTTGAGAGGCTCCGCACTAAGCCACATGCAAGCTTGCAGAAATACTGTGCCACATACATGTGAGTGGGTTTTAAATCACATCAACATGTCTGCATGCAAGCATGCACCGGTAGCATGCATGTAAGTGAGCTTTTAAGTCCCATTAACATGTCAAAAAGAAAAATATAATCCCATTATGCAGTAGGAGTTGGCTGATCTTTTTTCCTTACATGGGATGATCTAAATGATGATGGGAGTTTATTTAGTTTGGCTACCACATTTGTCATGTGGTTATAGAGTTTTTTTGTTCTATGAAATCGATAATTTTGCGTAGAGAGATATACCATTGTTCCGTGCCAACGCGCGGGGACTCATCTAGTAATATTTAGGAACGAAGGGAGTACTATGTAAAGAGTTAGGTGTCGCATGGTGATAGTGTGAGGTGGGCCATGTAATCACTGAGCCTGCGTGTTTTCACTGCTCTTGCATGCCTCCGATGTAAGAATGGAGAAAATTGTAATCTAGTAGTAGTAGTATACCTCCTTTCACCGAAAGCGTGGGACATCCAGCAGTCCTACCACCTCAGTAATAAAGAACAATGAGCCGTCAAATCACATAGACCCAACAGTAAGTTGGACGGACGAAACAACCATCACTCTTGCGCCAGTGAGAGGTCGCGTCCGCTCTGCCTAGGCATGAATGCGGCATCGATTCTTTGGAGCGGCGCTGACCGTTTCGGACGGGAAGCGCGCGCGGGCGATGGAGGGGCTTTGGGTGTGCCAGGCTGGTCAGGAGCGGGCGTGGCAGCTGTCCGCATGTCCCTACCGGACACGCCCGGAAACGAGAGGATGCACCGACTCTCGCGGCTAAAATCATACACTACACAACATCTCTCTATAGGAGTAGGTCGATCTGTCGCTCTCTCTAACACACACATGGTGTTAAACACACACACACGCACACGCACGCACCTTGGTCCCGTTGCACCTTCTAACGTGACTTATTACACCTAGACGGAGGGAGTAGTAAGTATACGAGATACGGTGGCACACTGACTTAAGTCGAATACAAGTGCCCAAAATTTGTGTGCATGTTATAATAAGGATTCACTTAAAATAGGACGTGAGCGAACAGAGGGATCAATTGGACAGTGTTCCTGAGTAGTAGCGAGATGTGTGAGGTAAGATACACCGATGGTGATTTTAATTTTTCTTATTAATTTGTTTGTTTCACCCTCTGACTGGTGGGACCCAACGTACTACGTGGAGAGAGGTAAGGTGACTAAGGTTGCATTATTTATGCACCACTGTGGATAGTCTTACCACCAAAGCCACATGACACGATTATGATTGAAATCCCAATGACTCCCACACACACAAAAAAAACACGGCATGCTTGTCACACGAATGCAGGAATGTATAAAAGGTTATTTCCCTCTCGTTGAACATAACGGGAGGGTTGTGTAGTTGGTTATCCAGTTCGCTCACTCTCTCGCCCTCTCCCGCTGGAGCCTCAGTGCTTGTAGTTGCTCTCTTCACACTCTCTCGCCCTCTCCAGATCTAAACAAGACTTTGTTGGCCTCTCTCTCCCCTCACTGCTGCTCAAAGAGCCGGCAAGATCCGTCCGCCGGGAAGGGAAGGAGGCTTAACGCTGTCGCCAGCGGCGAGGGACTACCGGCACAGTTGTTCACTTTCCACCCAGCGGCGGCGCGGGAGGGCCTCCGACCCCTTCTTCTTTGCCGTCGTCCCGTCGCCCACCGGACCACGCCCCAAGAACCTTAAGGTATAATTTACTTACTCCACATGCATTGCTCTAGCTGCATGTATACCATGAATCTAGGACGTGGTTCAAAGAGGAAAGGAGTGGGGGAAAGTAGTGGGAAAAGTTGTATATAGCATGAATCTAGGACGTGGTTCAAAGAGGAAATGAAGGGGGAAAGTTGTATAGCATTAATCTAGGACGTGGTTCAAAGAGGAAAGGAATGGGGGAAAGTAGTGGGGAAAGTTGTATCGCATAAATCTAGGATGTGGTTCAAAGAGGAAAGGAAGGGGCAAAAGTACTAGTTCAAAAAGGAAAGGAAGGGACAAGGTTGTAGAGTTTGAGCAGGACTAGATTTGCTGCGCTCACATAGGGAAAGGCGTCTAAAGATAACAAAACTGGGACCAACACAAATATGCTCCTTGGTTGCTTGTTCTTTGTTGCAACAGACTGTGCATGACCACAGTACATCGGTAGATGCACATGGTGCTGGTGCGTCCACTGTCCCGTGCAACTCATTAGTTGTTGTTAATCTAAGGCCCTGTTTGGTTAAAAACTCCCTAGTCCCTACCTGCTGGGTTCCAGGGACTAAACATGGACTAGAGGTTATTCAATAACATGCTAAAAGACCATGTTACCCCTAGTAATGAACTAATAGAGACAAGGTGTGATGCGTGGCAGGGGAAACTGTTGGAAAAAGTCCCCAAAAGACTCCCTCGGGGTCTTCTTTCTTTAGTCCCAAATGCCCACTTTTAGTCCCTAAAAGTCCCTCCTCTTTGGTTTAGATGGGACTGAAACGGAGTTTTTTTAGTCCCTACACCAAAATGTCCCTGTAAACAAACACCCTCTAATAATGCCGCTGGAAAATTGATGCAATGCCATAGTTAAAAGCAAATTACATGTTTAACGAATTTTATTGTTAATATAATCTCTATGTTAATATTAATCAATGCCACCGTTTGAGAAATGCTACTGTCTTGCTTTCTTTCCCATTTAGATAAGGTAGATGCTTCCTTTTGTTGGCTTCTGTGTCATCCACCGTTATTGACCACTAATTGTTTCCTTTGCACCTCTGTGTAAACAGGGTTATCTGCTTCACCTCGTTGCCATTGTGACCTTTTGTTGCACTTCATAAAACACTTTTGTTTTAAGAGTGTTTTGTGCAGTTCAACCAAAATGTCACACCGACAATGTTGCTTGATTGCTTGATCTTAGTGGAACTACACAAGAGGAGATCTTACTTCCTATCCATTAAGGTGAATTTGGTTCAGATCTTCTTCTTGTGAGTTGTTTGAATTCCACATCATGAGAGGTCAGTACTAGCCTTCTTTCACATGATTCTGCAGTGTGCATTCATATGTTGTGCTACTTGTACGATAATGTTGCTTGATTTTAGTGAACTGCACAAATGGAGACAAGACTTCCAATCTGTATGTGCACCGTAATATCCCATTGAGGTAAGATAAGGATATTTCACAACTGCTGGCCTGTATTTTGCCACTTTCATCAGAAAATTAAGTTTAGTACTATACTTGTGATCCCTAATTGACATGCCAAATCTTACATTGAAGGCGAAGCTTGTTTGTTATTGAACCAAGTGATGAAGGGGAAGAACAAGGGGAAGAAAAACAAAAATCAACTCCCGGTGCTGTAATGAAGCACTGGAACTGTGATGACACAAGTAATGATATAGTTTTGCATCTTAATTTATTGCAATGGCTGGAACGAGCAATTGTTTTGCCACTGATTTGATGCCACTCTTAATGTAATATGTAATTATCTCTACTTGTGCAAACAGGGATCTTCTTTGAAGATACCATATATTTTAGTGGAACTGCACAAGAAGATGTTGGAAACATTAAACTAATCGAGGAGTATATAGTAAGCATGGCCACCACTGTAGATTGCAACAGATGGTTCCGGAGAATTGCTTCATATGTATGCTCTACACAATAAGCCTCCTGACAAAGTTGGTACTCGCCCACTAATTTCATCCATATGATTGAGCTTTGTCATCTCTATTGGTTTTGTGCTACTGTTTAGATACTGTCATGAAAAGGTGGTATTGTCCTTGAGAAGTGCTTCATCTGTGCTGTTTTAAATATTTCCTGTCCTTTTTTTCGAGCAAACAGTAATGCTAGCATTTAGTAGTCCTCTTGTCTTTGCACAGCAGGATCATCTTCATCTGAAGAAGAATATGGAGTACGTGAAGTGACTAGTTCCGATTATGCCAGGATGAAGAAGCCTTGTCTATCTTATCATCAGAAGGAGCAGTTGAAGGATGGTTACATTACTCCCCACAAGACCAAACTAACTTCAGCTCAGAAGGACTGACAAAATCTCCATTTTTTTGCTGTGATGCGCGAGTACAATGTTGTTCTAGGATTATTTCTGGTGAGTTCCATTTTACTAAAAGTGTGCTCTACATGGACCATGTATGTGCCTATTGAAACTGTCAATTCATACTACAGTTTGCTCTATACTAATCACTTTTTTGTATTTGGGCAAACAGGGGTGCTCAGCTTGATTTCAATGGGAACTGCATCAAATGTTCATGAATACATCGAATCATTCATTTCCACCACAAGAAAGGAGGTGCCGATAAGTTCAAGGCGTTGCAACATATAAGGGCGAAATCATACAAGCTACGCGCGAATTTGGTTGATTTTGGTGGAACTGCACAAAAAGAACAACTGGTGTATTTAGCACGAGGTGCCATGTCAATGTCCGAACTGATGGCAAACCCTGCCCATTCCACAATCATAGGCATTTGATATTTTGGAATGGGACAACCTTGTCAAATTTTGCTCATTGATTTTAGCAAGACATGCGTATGATATTTTCGAATGGGACGCCCTTTCTGTCAGCAGCGTCGATCAATTTTTTCTTTTTTCTTTAGTTTTGAAGTAAATATTGCCTCTGACATGTGAGTCACTGAGATGCATAATCATCGATTGTTTTGAATGTTCTCTATGAATTGCCAGGCCTGTGTGTTTGATTGCAATGTACAGAAATGCTAAAAACCTGCTCAAACTCTTTGTACTCCTTCTGTTCCTTTTTACTTCGCACATTGTGAAAGTGCATACTTTTTTGTATAAGATTGGTCAAAGTAGAGATACTTTGACTGCAGATAAAACTTGTATGCAAACTAGAAAGGACCGGAGGGAGTACATGTGAAACTGCTGCAAACGAGGTGATCACCCTAAGAATAATGCTAGTACATATTGTTTTGCATGTTCATCCAATGCCAGTGATACAGGAATTCAAACTAATCGAAATAAATTCATTCATACACGGTCGGATTTCATATAAACATGCCAGATTTCATTACATTTCATACATTCTTCAACTAAAAAGGGGTGCGCTGGAGGTATAATTAATTAACCGAAGCTACCCACCTGTGTCCCGCTGAGCCGAACAGAAGCTTCAGTGACTTAACTACAGGTGCAGTTGCGTAACTGACATGTGGCCTGTTGGGCCCACGTGTCAGTCAGCCAACTGCACCAGCAGTTAAGTAGAAGCAGCATTATTCTCCAGCAGAACTCCCCGACTCCACGTCGCTGCCAAGAAGCTAACCGGCCGTCAATGGTCAACCCGCCTAGCTTGGCTTCAACAGGAGGGTAGCAGCGGTGGCCTTACTTGGACCCGAGCAGCGGCGATCTACCGTGTTCTACTCTTCCTCATTTTCTGTGTGGCGCGGTCTCGTTGGCAGCGGGGCGGGGCCTCGGTGGAGCCGGCGATGTCCTTTGTCTCGTTGCCCGCGGGCGGCGCCTCAGCGGAGCGGTGGAAATCCTCCCCCGCATTGCCGGCGGGGTGGGGCCTCGGCTGAGCCGGCGATGTCCTCTGCCTCGTTGTTGGCGGGGCAGGGCCTCAGCGGATCCAGCGGTGTCCTCTGCCTCATTGTTGGCGCCGCGGGGCCTCGGCGGAGCAGGGCCTCGTCGACGCCAGCGGAGCGGGGACTCGTCTGAGCCGGCATTGTCCTCTGCCTCGTCCTCGGTCTCGACAAACAGCGCCTCGCCCGCTTCATCGCCCTCTTTGCTAGCCTCTTTGTAGGCGGCCGCAGCCTCCGCCACCCGCATGCGGTCCCGCCAGCGCTCGAGGCGGCCCTTGCGGGCGGAGCGGTACGAGTCGAGCAGCGCCTCCTGCTCCGCCCGCTCCGCGATGATCTGCTCCTCCGCCTGCAGGTGCTCCTGGAGGAGATGGTGGTTGTAGGCGGCGTCGGCCTGCGCCTCCTGGAACTGCTCCTAACGCATCTGCCTCACACTGTCCATATATTGGGCACGGGCCTCACCGATGGTCATGGTGCAATGCACCGACGAGGATGGCGCGGAGGAGGGGGTTGGTGCCGGATCGTCGACTACCATGTTCTCCATTGGGACGTCGACGTCCTCCGGCTGCCTGCCCGCCAGCCGGTCGGCAGCAATGGCTGCCATCTCCTTGTGGTCCGTCGTCCGCCCGTCCTGAAGAGCGCTGGAGCGCGAGGAAGCCATGGTAGGCAGTAGTGGTGTGGACAGGAGAAAGGGAACGGATGCGGATGACTGCGGCTATGGCCGGCACAGGAGTTTATATAGCAATGGTGGGTGGGCGGAGGGACGGACATGTGGGCGCCGGAGTAGCCGCCTCGACAACCGCGTATCATTAATGTGGGCGGCAGATGGACGGACGGACGGCACTTGTGTCGTTTGAAGGCGGAGCAATCGCCTGCACCGGGAAGCGGGGCGGGCGGCACTGACTGTTTCGGGCGGAAAGCGCGCGCGAGCGAGGAGATGACTTTACTTGGAGAGGATGACAATGGGGACCCACCAGGTCCATAGCCTCACGTACGCAAGTGCCTCCTTATTATATATATGTATAAAATTATACTCCATCCATCTAGGTGAATAAGTCGTATTAGAAGGTGCATCATGACCTAGGTGCAAGCAGATTGGTCGAAAAGAAGAATATTTCTCTCTTCTAAACACAACATTTAATCACAGCAGTTAAGAGGATGCCTTATTAGCTACCCATGCAGGCCATCGTAATTCATAGTATGCAAAGCGCTTTTATTTCTTGCCTAATAACTGCATGGACATGCTGCATGCATTAGTCCTTGCCCGAGCAAAAAAAAGGGAGGAAAGGGGTTTCCACGGGAGACAATGAGGCAGAGGTGGAAGCGCTCGCTGGAGTTATTTATTTTGCTTCCCCCTGGTTTGCTGACATCACGGTCCCACACCATTGTCAACCTATGTAGTACTAGTCAATAAACGAGAGAATTGCACAAGAAGCGGCCCACAGCTAGGACCAAGCAGCTCGAGCAGTATTTGTGTTTTTGAGGTGTGAGCACTGCAGAGTTTTTCGATGTTTAGCTCAAATATTAATTTTTTCTCCTTTGAACAACAACGAAAACATCGCTGCAGGTATTAACTAGGCGGGCTGTGGCCCGTCTAGCCCAGGCCAGATATTAATTTTTTTCAAGCTGAAAATGGCTAGCCCAGCTATACTTTTTTTAGGAATACCCAGGCAAGGTCAAGTTGTTATTCTCCGCCCCGCTGGGCTGCAAATCTTTCCTAGAAGGGGTGCATTAAGCTTAACAAGAAAATGGGCTTTAAGAAATAATAAATGGGATGTAATTATAAAAACTCGGCAGTAACTATAAAAAAATGCACCAAACACGTGATTACTTTATAAAATATTGTTTTTGGATATTGAAAATTTTAATTTCATTAATTGTTGCGAGCGCAATGTTTCGTTGGATTTTTACGTAATATAAATTTATATTGAAATTGTATTTAATCTGATTAGAAATTTCGGGATAAAAATATTTCGGATCCCATCAAAATGTGGGAAATTTTATTGAATTCTGTTTTGAACGGTTGGTTGAAATGGGTTGTACTTTTAACAAACTGTAAATGGGCTGTAGTAAATTCCATTAGAATTCAAAAATGGGCTACACATTCTTACAAATCTTAAATGGGCTATAAGTTCTCTGCCACACACTTCTGGCCTTACTAAGTTGATGTGTCCCCTAAAAAAACAGAGTTGACACGTATGCAAGACTTTGTCAAATTATAGTCAACACACGATTCTAGCAGCAGTGGCCGTTGGATGTCCATCCAACGGATGTCGTGCTTCTTCTTCAATCTCGGATATTCTAACTTCACCCACCCAAAAAATGATTCCTCCCCCTGACATCTGGGGCGCACCGTTTCGGAAGCTGACCTGTGGGCCTACTAAGTTGACGTACCAAGGGTTTTGTCAACTTAGTCAATATAAACGATTCTAGCTGCAGTGACCGTACGATGTCCATCCAACGGCCGTAGTGCTTCTTCAACCTCTGGTCTTCTTGCTCCAGCCACCCAAAGCAGCGCCGGTCGTGCCGCCTGCTCCTGCCTCCCGTGGCCGGCTGTGCTGCCGTGGATGCCTCACCGCCCCCTACTATTCCCACAGCTGGCCAGGCCCTGCGGCGACGGCAGCCTCACACCGCAGCCGAACGAGTGAACCCTCATACTCCTCTCCGCGTGGGCATCCACTGCCGCGTCTTCACCGGCTCCGCATCGTCCCCTTCCTAGGCCTCGCCGTCGTCCACCGCCCTGGTGCTCTCGGCGCGGCGTGGTCAACATGGAAGGAACGACTTCCATCGGACGTGGATTGTACGTGGAGGGGCTGACAGTTGGGTCCACGCCGGCAGCAAGGAAGTGCCTCCTTATTACGCGGAAAATAATGATTCCTCCACCTGACAGCAGGGACCCACCGGACGGGCCACCATTATTTTGTGAAAAAAATCGTTCCCCCCTGACTGCTGGGACCCACCGGACGGGCCACCGTATTTCGCGAAAAAACGTTCCCCCCGCTGTCAGCTCGGACCCACCGGAAGTGCCTCCTTATTATGCACAAAAAAATGAATACTCCCCCGGCTAGCTGGGACCCACCTTGCTGGGAGGCTGACTTGTGGGCCTACTAAGTTGACGGGGACGAAGGGCTTTGTCAACTTAGTCAATATGAACGATTCTAGCTCCAGTGACCGTACGATGTCCATCCAACGGCCGTAGTGCTTCTTCGACCTCTGATCTTCTTGCTCCAGCCGCCCAAAGCAGCGCCGGTCGTGCCGCATGCTCCTGCCTTTCGTGGCCGGCTGTGCTACCACAGAGACCTCACCGCCCCTACTATTCCCACCGCTGGCTAGGCCCTGCGGCAACAACAGCCTCACACCGCAGCCGAACCAGTGAACCCTCGTAGTCCTCTCCGTGCGGGCTTCCACTGCCGCGTCGTTCCCTTCCTAGGCCTCATCGTCGTCCACCGCCGTGGTGCTCTCCGCGCGGCGTGGTCAACGTGGTCAAGGAACGACTTTCATCAGAAGAGTACTGTACGTGGAGAGGCTGACAGCTGGGTCCATGGCCACAGCCCAGTTTTTTTGTGATTTGCCAAGTAAGTCGCTTTGTCAGGCCTGTTGGGCTGCAAATCTTTCAAGACAAGGAGAGCTTTCATTAATGGCCCATCAGTAATGAGAAATGGGTTGTACATTTTTAAAACACATCAAACCGGCAATTAGTTTCAAATATCTTTTTTTTCATTTCAAGATTTTAAATTACATTAATTTTTATGCGTGGAGAATTTGTTGGATTTATATTGATATACATTTATTTTTAAAATCAGTTTGAATGTGAGGCGAAATTTCGGGATTAAAAACAGTTCGGACCGCACCGAAATATGCAAAATTTCATATAATTTTTTAACCGTTGCCACAACATGGGCTGTAATGCTAACAAAAAGAATATGGGCTCCAAAAAAACCTTAAGAATTAGCAAATGGGCTGTAAATTATTAGAAATAATGGCAGATGGGTTGTATGCTGTTTCCACAGATTTGAGGCTTTCCTAAAAAAAAGGTTGACGCACAAGCACTGACTGTTGGATGTCCATCCAACGGCCGTCGTGCTTCTTCAATCTCTGCTCTTCCTGCTCCAGCCGCTCAAACAAGCGCCGGCGGGACTGCCTGCTCCCTCCTCCTCGCGGCCGGCTGTGCTGCCGCACAGGCCGCACCGCCCGACCGTACTCCCATCGCTGGCCTAGCCATCCCTCTACTCACCCACACTTGTTGTTATTCTCCGGCGACGGCAGACGAACCAGTAAACCCTCGTACAGTCGTACTCCCCTCCGCGTGGGAAACAACTGCCGAGTTTCCCCGCCTCCGTGCCGTCCCCTTCCTAGGCCTCGCCGTCGTCCACCGCCCTAGTGCTCTCGGCGCGGCGTGGTCAACATGGTCAAGGAACGACTTCCATCGGACGTGGACTGTACGTGGAGAGGCTGACAGCTGGGTCCAGGGCCGCAGCAAAGAAGTGCCTCCTTATTACGCGGAAAATAATGATTCCTGCACCTGATAGCTGGGACCCACCGGACGGGCCACTGTATTTCGTGAAAAAAACGTTTCTCCCTGACTGCTGGGATCCACCAGCTACATCTTCGCACGCAAGGAAGTGCACTCGGGCAAAAAAAAACCGATTCGCCCCCTGACTGCTGGGACCCACCAGCTACATCTTCGCAGGCAAGGAAGTGCCTGACAGTCAGGACCCACCTGGTCGAAGCGTATGTAGCGTTGTCATTCTGGTCGCGAACGTGTACGTACATACTGGTCGATGTAGAGGCACGCACGTGTCATAGTAGAGGCGCGCACGTAGCATGTACACGTACGTACAGCGGCCAGGGTGCAAGAAAGAAAATACGGCCACGTATGTACATACGGGCGGGGTCTCGAACGCCTACTCGCGCATACGTACGGCCAGGGCTCGTGTACATGGCTGGGTCGGGATGGAGAAACAGCGTCGTCATCGTGTTCATGGGGAGGCAATGGAATGCTTCGTGTTCATGGGGAGGCAACGGAATGCTCGTGTTCATGGGGAGGCAACGGAACGCGTGGGAGCCAACCGGCTGGGTCGGAACGGAATGGGTGGTCGTGTTCATCGGGAGGGCTTGGACGGAACAGGCGATGGAAACGAGGCCTGGCGTACCGCACAACGGAGGAAACAAACCTCCTACGTTTGGAACGGGGTCCTGTTGATCGGGAGGGGTCTGGCGTAGCGCAAAATGGAGGAAACGGACCTCCTACAGTCAAAACGGGGGTCCTGTTCATCGGGAGGGGTGTGGCGTACCGCAAGACGGACGAAACGGACATGTGTTGGAGCGCTACGGTCGAAACGTGGGTCCTGTTCATCGGGAGGGGTGTGGCGTATCGCAAAATGGGACTCCATGGGATACTGTTCATCTCCACCGTCGACCCCCTCCAGCCTCCACAAGCTATTGTTCATCCACCGTCGACCTCCTCCAGCCTCCACCTGCGACTGTTCATCCACGGGCTCCTGTTCATCCAGCCTTCACCGCGCGCTACTCCACCAGCTACTGTTCAACCAGCCCCCTCCACGGGCTCCTGTTCAACCACCCCTCCACGGGCTACTGTTCATCCTGCCCTCCACTGTCTACTGTTCATCCTGTCCTCCATGGGGTGGTCCTGTTCATCCAGCCCTCCACGGGGTCCTATTCATCCAGCCCCAACCGGCTCGGTCGATCGGGGTCCTGTTCATCTAGAGGCAACACAACTGGGTCCTGTTCATCCAGCCCCAACCGGCTCGATCGATCAGGGTCCTGTTCATCCAGAGGCAACACCACTGGGTCCTGTTCATCCACCCCCACTGGGAACTGTTCATCCAGAGGCAGCATCGATCGGCTTCAGTTAGCAGCAGTAGCGAAGGAATCGCTCGATCGGGTTCAGTTAATAGCCATCGATCGGTCGCTCGGGTTCAGTAACGCGTAGCCTACAGTGCAATCGCTCGGGTTCAATTAGAGCCCAATGCCTCGCTCGGGTTCAGTTAGAGCCAACGCCTCGCACACAGGCGCGTACGTGTGCATCGCTCGACCCCGACCTCCCACCGTAACCGGGAACTCCCTGAAATTTTCCTCGCCCTCGCTTCTACCACGGTTTTTTCCGTCATGGACGGCCCAAAGAATGTCATGCAGCTGCGTCTCCGGCCCGCCCAGGACGAAAAGCCCATTTTCTGTCATGATTTTTTGTCATAGAAGTAGGAGCCCACCACATCTATGATGATACCGGGTTTTGTCACAATTATCGGCATAGAAGTGTCATATGTATGACAGAAAAAAATTTCGTTCGGCCCAAAATGTCGATGCGTCTTTTTTTGTAGTGTCTGATGTAAGTCTTGCAAGTACTTTGGATGAGTACTCACGGCTGCTTTGCTACCTCTTTTCCCCCATACCCGATTGTTGCGACCAGATGATAGATCCTAGGAGCCAGACGACACCACTGAAGACTACTGCTACCCCGAGGATGCCTACTACTACGTGACGGCCGCTGACGACTTGGAGTAGTTAGGAGGCTCCCGGGCAGGAGGCCTTGCCTTTTCGATCATTGTTGTTTTTGTGCTAGCCTTCTTAAGGCAAACTTGTTTAACTCATGTCTGTACTCAGATATTGTTGCTTCCGCTGACTCTTGTGTATTCGAGCTTATGTATTCGAGCCCTTGAGGCCCCTGGCTTGTAATATAAAGTTTGTATTATTTTATTTTGTATCTAGAGTTGTGTTGTGATATCTTCCCGTGAGTCCTTGATCTTGATCGTACACATTTGCGTGTATGATTAGTGTACGATTGAATCGAGGGCGTCACAATGCTTTCCTCAGGGTCGCCACTTCGGTCATGGCCCCTGGCAAACCCATGATGATCCTATTATATTATAACTAAATTTCTTTTTAACTATATAGATAGGGGTATTTCTTACCTTTGCTCTCTTCAAGCTGCCTCTTGGTAAGGCCGAGCTCGTCCTCGGATCGCTTCAGGTCCTGCTACAGCGCAGAGACCTCCGTAGTACGTGCGGCAGCGGCCAGCAGTGAAGCCTGCACATACACATAGACACACTCTAATTAGACTCCTGAGTTATCATTTGATCCTCTATACGGCTTTTCTTCGCGAACACCGAACAGAGCATCAGGGGCTACTATCTATGCGGTAATATTTTCTTATATTTTGATTGCTTACCTCAAAGCCTGTTAGGAGGCTGGCGCAAGCTTCGGTCAGTCCGTTTTTGGCGGCCTGAACCTTCTCGACCACTGCACTCATGATAGTGCGGTGCTCTTTATCGATGGAAGCGCTGCGAAGCGCTTCCAGCAAGTTTTCCGGTGCCTCTGGTTGGACAGAGGACACCGGCACAGATGGTTGGCCCCCCTTAACGGGGGGGCGCCTGCCAGAGTCCGGAACCATCGAAGGTTCCGGCATAGTGTTCGGCTGAGGGCTGAACTCGGAGCCCATATGAGCCTCGCTCCCTTGGTACCCAGGGTCTAGGAAGTCGCCTTGAGGCGCCCCCAGGACCACCTCCCCTTGGCTCGGTGCCTTTTGAGACAACACCTCGGCGTTGTCCGTAGGGCGAGGGGTGGTAGCGGTCGGGAGAGAACCGCTATTCATATCCGACGAGTCCAGAGAGCCGCTCGACGAGGATACGTCGAGACGAGCTCGGGACGGACTGCATAATCATGTTCGGCACGAGGAGAGGCAGTGTAATAAAGCATACCATGAAGTACTATGGCGCCCGGACACTTACGACTTCGCCAGGGGCTTGACCCTGGGTAGCCACTCGCTGCCGCAGTCGGCGGCTGTCGTGGCGCAGTCCGGAGGGAGGGTCCTTCCCTTCTTGGACCCTTCGGCCTCCCTGGTCGGGTCGGCCTTCCTTTTCTTGTCTCCCCGGGCTGGGGGGAGAACTTTCCTCTTCCTCCTCCTCGTCTTTGTGGGAGGAGTGCGCGTCGGAGTCATCGCACGATGAGTCAGATACAACCTTGCGCCGGAGACCCTTTCGGGTCCCCGCGGCCTTCTTCTTGGTCTTCTTCACTGGCACCTTGTAAGGTGCCGGAGTCAGCATCTCCATTAGGAGAGCGCCTGCAGGATCTTCGGGCAGGGGAGCTGGGCAATCAAGCTGCTCCACTGTCTTTATCTAGTCCTGTTAATGGCATAGAAGCTTAGATCCTGCATATGACTAAACCGGGGCAAATAAATACCCTGAGAGATATAAAAACTTACCGGATTGGCGCGGCGTTTTGCACCAAGTCCGCGGTCCTCGGTGAGGGAAGGAGGAACCTCGGCGCCCTTGAACAGCACCCTCCAAACGTCCTTGTGTGTCATGTCATAGAGATCTTGCAGCGTCTGGTGCTTGGCCGAGTCGAACTCCCACAAATCGAATGCCCATCGTTGACACGGGAGGATCCGGCGGAAGAGCATGACCTGGACCACGTTGACGAGCTTGATTTTCTTGCTCGTCATGTTCCGGATACAGGTCTGGAGTCCGGTCAACTCTACTGAAGAAACCCAGGACAGTCCCTTCTCTTTCCAGGAGGCGAGCCGCATGGGGATTCCGGATCGAAATTTGGGGGCCGCCACCCAGTTGGAGTAGCGCGACTCGGTGATGTAGAACCACCCCGATTGCCACCCCTTTATGGTATCCACATAGGTGCCCTCGAGCCAGGTGACATTAGGCATCTTGCCCACCATGGCGCCTCCGCACTCTTCTTGCTGGCCACCCACCACCTTCGGTTTAACATTGAAGGTTTTCAGCCATAGGCCGAAGTGGGGCCTAATGCGGAGGAAGGCCTTGCACACGAAGATAAACGCCGAGATGTTGAGGATGAAATCGGGGGCCAGATCGTGAAAATCCATCCCATAGTAGAACATGATCCCGCGGACAAACGGGTGGAGGGTAAATCCCAGTCCGCGGACAAAACGGGTAAGAAAAACTACCCTCTCATGGGGTTCGGGCGTTGGGATGATCTTCCCCGCATTTGGCAGCCAGTGCGTGATATCCGTGGCCAGATATCCGGCTTCCCGTAACTTTTTGATGTTCTCCTCCATGACGGAGGAGACCATCCACTTGCCTCCTGCTCCGGACATGCTTGGAGTGGTTTGAGAAGAGGAACGCGAGCTTGGGCGCTAGAGCTCGAGTGTGCGGGAATGGGTAAGCAAGGAGGAAGAAGTAGTGGGTGAAAAGAGTGAATCCTTGTCCCTTTATAAGGGCGGAAGAGGCGATGCGTCTCCCCACTTGCCTGGTAAAACCTCTTATTCCCCAGGCGCCGTAATTGATGGCGCGGTTGGGTTACCCACGTCCGTATTGATGAGAATCTAGTAATAAGGGGGACACGATCTCTGCTTTGACAAGACGTGTCGAGAAAACCGCCCCATGTTATGTGCGGTGCTGGTTGAGAAAAACGGTTCAAATAATGACCGGGCCTTGGCGTGATGTCATGCTGTCAAAACGTGTCAGCAGATTAGATTTGTGGAGATATTATTCTCTCTACGGTGGTATGTGGAACTTATTTTGCAGGGTCGGACACTATCCTTGTATTCAAACTCTCCCATGGTGTATTCGGAGGAGGAACCCGCCTTGCAATGCCGAAGACAACACTGCATGCCGGACTCATCGTCATTGAAGCCTGGTTCAGGGGCTACTGAGGGAGTCCTGGATTAGGGGGTCTCCGGACAGCCGGACTATATCCTTTGGCCGGACTGTTGGACTATGAAGATACGAGATTGAAGACTTCATCCCGTGTCCGGATGGGACTCTACTTGGCGTGGAAGGCAAGCTAGGCAATACGGATATGTATATCTCCTTTGTAACCGACCTTGTGTAACCCTAGCCCCCTCCGGTGTCTATATAAACCGGAGGGTTTTAGTCTGTAGGACAACATACAATCATACCATAGGCTAGCTTCTAGGGTTTAGCCTCTTTGATCTCGTGGTAGATCAACTCTTGTAATACTCATATCATCAAGAACAATCAAGCAAGACGTAGGGTATTACCTCCGTCAAGAGGGCCCGAACCTGGGTAAACATCGTGTCCCCTGCCTCCTGTTACCATCCGCCTTAGACGCACAGTTCGGGACCCCCTACCCGAGATCCGCCGGTTTGACACCGACAATTGTACTCCTATATATATGCCTACGAGGCTCAAGCAATATAACAATCTATTACACCAATCTCCTCTCTATCCTTCCAACAGCGGTAATTTAGTGATTGGAGACGTTCAATCCATTGGTGTAATTGAATACGTTCAACTCTTAGGCCAGACATGAAGTTGATAGATGGTTGCGGAAATCGACAAACCTGCAACGTGACAGGTGCATGCATCTTAAGGGGAACACAATTGTTCTAGGAGCACGATTGTCTATAGAACTTACTAATGCCTTTGTCCGGTCCTCATGACCACGAGGACCTTAATATCTTTACGTTAACCGCCGCAGGTATGATACAAAAAGTAGGATGAATGAATTATCTCAATACAACACATCTTGAGGGATAATGCTGAATATTAGTTGGGCTACAGGCCCATTTAACATTTTCAGAAAATCCCTAAGGGCCCATGCTGTAAATTGAGTGGTGGGAAGTTTAGTCCCACATGGCTAGTTGAGAGAGGTGTACACCAACTTATAAGGTGAGCTCTTCTCCCACTAGTATGAGTTGGTGTGAAGGAAGGAGAGGTGTTCCACACACGCGCTCCTCCTCCGTCGCCCGCCTCGCCACACCTCGCCTCGTCACGACGCGCACGCGCACCGCGGGTTGCGGGTTGCGGGAATGAGCCGAGCCGATGCAACGTTTTGCCGGTCAAAATTGGAGAGTCCATTATAGACGCAAAATGAATGTGAGACGTCATATTCATTGCGGAAATTAAAACGTCCATAATAAATACGTTTTATTGTGGAGATGGAAACGTCTGTAATTAAACGCATTTTTATAGAGATGAAACGCCTGTAATTAAACGTGCTTTATTGCTGGACCGTTCTCCTACCCGACTGACTATATATATGAGGCATCGCAGCTCAGCTCCAGGCGCTTCACACCTCCACTGCTCCCTGGTCGTTCCTTTCACTGCTGCTGCCCTCGGTGATCCCATCCCGTCTACCGCATACACGGCTGACGGGAGAGCAGGCCTCCTCAACCCCGCTTCTCCAGATCCTGTACGGGAGAGAGGTGATTAGATTTTTGGGGAGCATCTCCTACGCGACTGCTCGCCTTGGTTCAACTACTTCATCTATGTTGACTACTTCTGCGTCACCTTCGTCTTCACCATGAGCACTGACTCTCATCATGCGGCTGCCGAGAAGGCTGCTGCGGACAAGAGGATCGCAGACGAGGCCGACGCTCCGCTGCTGCTACGGCCGACTGGCCTACTGAAGGGTATAACATATTTACATCGCTCCTGTTTACTTTCATGTGTGCAGTACTAGGGTTTGCATAGATGTTTCTACTATCTGCCTAGTACGTGCGTACATAATCAAAATTCAGTATGTCATTAGCACTGCCTATGTCATGTTCATGTTTTATTATTGGACTAAATTAATCGAACAATTGCTTAATTTCTCAACAATCCAAAAACCTAATATGTGTAGGAAATTTTCGATCCATGGTTTTGCCGCTGCACTGAAACCAGCCCCATTTACGGGGACGTACTTTAAGCGTTGGCAGACTAAAACCGTCTTATGGCTCACGGCCATGAACGTGTTCTGGGTTGCCGGTGTTACTCCCACGGGAACGATCGCTCCTGAACAGGAGAAGGCGTTCAGGGAGGCCACCGTCGTCTTTGTTGGATGCGTTCTAAGCGTGATCGGAGATAAGCTGGTTGATGCATACTTACATATGCGGGTTGCCAAGGACTTGTGGGAGGCGCTCGAATCTAAATTCGGCGCAACGGATGCTGGAAGTGAGATGTATATTATGGAGCAGTTCCACGATTACAAAATGGTCGAAAACCGTTCTGTATTGGAACAGGCTCATGAGATACAGTGCATTGCTAAGGAGCTTGAGCTTCTCAAGTGTGTGCTGCCGGGCAAATTTGTCACGGGTTGCATTATCGCCAAGTTACCCAATTCCTGGAGGAACTTTGCCACTACTCTAAAACATCAGAGGCGTGAATTCTCAGCTGAGGATGTCATTGGCCATCTGTGTGTGGAGCAGAATTCGAGGGCAAAGGACTCGCACGGAAAAGGGACCGAAGGGACCTCTATCGCCAATGTGGTGCAGAAGAACTTCCACCCCACAAGCCCAAGGGGAAGACTGGTGTCCAAAAGAATACCGAGTTTAAGAAGAAGGCCAAGAAGACCTTCAAGAAAGATAAGAAGAAGGGTGGTTGTTTCACTTGTGGTTCAGATGAACATTGGGCTGCCAAGTGCCCAAACAAGTTTAAGAAGCCAGGACAGGACTCCAAGACTGTCAACATGATTGTGAGCAACAATGAGAGTGGGCCATTTGGGTACGGTAATTTGTTTACTGTATTTTCAGTTTGTCAGTCTACCGATTGGTGGATTGACACATGTGCAAATATTCATGTGTGTGCTGACATTTCATTGTTTTCTTCTTATCAGGCCACAGGGAACGGGTCCGTACTGATGGGGAATGGCGCGAGTGCTTCTGTTCATGGTGTTGGCACGGTCGATCTGAAGTTTACTTCGGGAAGGATCGTGCAACTGAAGAACGTGCAGCATGTCCCCGCCATTAAGAAGAATCTCGTTAGTGGTTCCCTTCTATGTAGAGAAGGGTTTAAATTGGTATTCGAGTCTAATAAAGTAGTTGTTATGAAATATGGACTGTTTGTTGGAAAAGGTTATGAATGCGGAGGTCTGTTCCCTTTTTCCCTCGCTGATTTCTGTAATAAAGTTGTGAACAATATTCATTCGAGTGTTAATGAAATAGAAGTTTGGCATTCACGTCTTTGTCACATTGGTTTTGGTAGTATGACACGGTTAGCAAAATTAAATTTAATCCCAAGTTTCACTTTAGCCAAAGGTTCTAAGTGCCATTCGTGTGTGCAAGCAAAGCAACCTCGCAAGCCCCATAAGGCTGCGGAGGAGAGACATTTGGCGCCGTTAGAACTCATACATTCTGATCTTTGTGAGACGAATGGTGTATTGACTAAAGGTGGAAAAAGATACTTCATGACACTGATAGATGATTCTACTAGATATTGATGTGTATATCTTTCAAACACTAAAGATGAGGCTAAAATCTATAAGGTGGAAGTTGAGAATCAACTTGAAAAGAAAATAAAACGAGTTCGGTCAGATCATGGTGGAGAGTATTTCTCTAATGAGTTTGATTATTTCTGTGCGGAACACGGAATTATTCATGAGAGGACGCCTCCCTATTCACCTCAGTCAAATCGGGTTGCCGAGCGGAAAAACCGTACTCTAACTGATTTGGTTAACGCCATGTTAGATACATCGGGTTTATCCAAGGCATGGTGGGGGGAGGCTATATTGACGGCATGTCATGTCCTGAATAAAGTTCCGACAAAGGATAATGAGATCACTCCCTATGAGAAATGGGCGAAGAGAAGGACAACACTTTCGTACTTGCGTACTTGGGGCTATTTGGCGAAAGTCAATGTGCTGATCCCCAAAAAGCGTAAGCTTGGACCCAAGACTGTGGACTGCGTTAATTTGGGCTACGCTAAGAACAGCGTTGGCTATAGATTTCTAGTAGTGAAGTCTGAGGTACCTGACCAGAAGATTGGTACAATTATGGAGTCTAAGGATGCTACATTCTTTGAGGATATTTTTCCTATGAGAGATATGCAAAGCACTTCTAGACATGAATCTGAGGAGACTCCTAAGCCTGCCATTCCTATGGATTATTATGAACAAACACATGATGAAAATCCTGAGGAGGATGACGAGGAAACCCTTGGTAGGGGCAAGAGACAAATGACTGTAAAGACCTTTGGTGATGATTTCAGCATGTACCTCGTGGATAATACTCCCACTTCTATTTCGGAAGCATATGCCTCTCCAGAAGCTGAGTACTGGAAGGATGCGGTTCGTAGCGAGATGGATTCCATCATGGCTAACGGGACATGGGAGATCACTGAGCGTCCCTATGGTTGCAAACCATTAGGATGTAAGTGGGTGTTCAAAAAGAAGCTTAGGCCCGATGGTACGATTGAAAAATACAAGGCTAGGCTTGTGGCCAAGGGCTATGACCAGAAAGAAGAGGAATATTTTTTCGACACTTATTCACCTGTGGCTAGACTGACCACCATTCGAGTATTACTCTCATTGGCGGCCTCGCATGGTCTTCTCGTCCACCAGATGGATGTTAAGACAGCTTTTCTAAATGGGGAGCTAAACGAGAAAATCTACATGCAACAGCCAGATGGCTTTGTGATAGATGGTCAGGAAAGAAAGGTGTGTAGGTTGCTGAAATCTTTATATGGCCTGAAGCAAGCACCTAAGCAATGGCATGGTAAGTTTAATACAACTCTGACATCTGTTGGTTTCGTTGTTAATGAGGCTGACAAATGTGTATACTATCGCCATGGTTGGGGCGAAGGAGTTATATTGTGCTTGTATGTTGATGACATACTGATATTCGGAACCAAGCTCAAAGTCATTGAGGAGGTCAAGTCGTTTCTGTCTCAGAACTTTGAGATGAAAGATCTTGGTGTGGCTGATGTTATCTTGAACTTCAAGCTAGTGAGAGATAATGAGGGTGGGATTACACTTCTGCAATCCCACTATGTTGAGAAGGTGTTGAGTCGTTTTGGATATTCGGATTGCACACCATCTCAAACACCATATGATCCTAGCGTGTTGATTCGAAAGTCCAAAGGCACGGCTATAGATCAATTGAGATACTCTCAAATCATTGGTTCACTGATGTACCTAGCGAGCGCAACGAGGCCTGACATCGCGTTTGCTGTGAGCAAACTGAGCCGGTTTGTTTCCAAACCGGGTGGTGTACATTGGCATGTTGTTGAAAGAGTTATGCACTATCTGAAGGGTACTATGAACTATGGACTTCACTATATCGGATACCCGTCGGTACTTGAAGGGTATAGTGACGCGAATTGGATCTCTGATGCTGATGAGATGAAGGCCACAACTGGGTATATGTTTACTCTTGGAGGTGGCACTATTTCCTGGAAGTCTTGCAAGCAAACGATCTTAACGAGATTGACAATGGAAGCAGAATTAACAACATAGACACATCTGATGTCGAAACAGGATGGCTTCGAGATCTTTTGATGGAATTGCCAGTGGTTGATAAACCGGTTCCGGCTATCCTTATGAACTATGACAATCAGACTGTCATCACTAAGGTGAAGAGTTCAAAGGACAACATGAATTCCAACAAACACATAAGAATGAGATTAAAAGCTGTTAGAAAATTAAGAAACTCCGGAGTGATAGCGTTGGAATATGTCCAAACGGCTAAGAATCTGGCAGATCCCTTTACAAAAGAGCTATCCTGTGTGGTGATAGATAATGCATCGAGGGAGATGTGTATGAGACCCACATGAGTTGCCATGGTAGTAACCCAACCTATGTTATCGGAGATCCCGTGAAGTAGGACCTGGGAAAACAAGCTAGTGGTTAACTGAGGAGAGTATTTTAGCTAACCCACTCCGTTGGAGATGCACAACTCTCGGTAACTGTATGGCAGGTTGACTTTTGTCTTAATGTGTTCCAAGGCTTGTAAAAGCAAGATGTTATCCTACAGAGCAATCTTTGGAGGAACACACCTATATGAGCCTGACTACTGGTCATAGTCTATGAGATTAGGGTGATCTCTAGTAAGTTCATGAATAGGCCAGGAGTGACCAATATGCTCCACCTGAGGGGTCAGCCTTCGACAGCCTAGTACTGGTAAGACACTTGGTGAAACTTCTTCACGCCAAATTGACAATTCAAGGCCTAGTCCATTGTTCAGTTGTGGAGGAGTGTAGATATTCGTTCTAGGTGGCTGTTCAATCTTAACGGGTCTCCACTGAAAATACTGGTATATCAAAACATAGTTTGGAACAAAGAACAACACTATGGGCCTTTGGGATCTGGTGGGGGATTGCTGAATATTAGTTGGGTTACAGGCCCATTTAACATTTTCAGAAAATCCCTAAGGGCCCATGCTGTAAATTGAGTGGTGGAAAGTTTAGTCCCACATGACTAGTTGAGAGAGGTGTACACCAACTTATAAGGTGAGCTCTTCTCCCACTAGTATGAGTTGGTGTGGAGGAAGTAGAGGTGTTCCACACGCGCGCTCCTCCTCCGCCGCCGCCCGCCTCGGCACGACGCGCGCGCGCGCCGCGGGTTGCGGGAATGAGCCGAGCCGATGCAATGTTTTGCCGGTCAAAATTGGAGAGTCCATTACAGACACAAAATGAATGTGAGACGTCATATTCATTGCGGAAATTAAAATGTCCATAATAAATATGTTTTATTGTGGAGATGGAAATGTCTATGATTAAACATGTTTTATTGCTGGACCGTTCTCCTACCCGACTGGCTATATATATGAGGCATCGCAGCTCAGCTCCAGGCGCTTCACACCTCCACTGCTCCCTGGTCGTTCCTTTCACTGCTGCTGCCCTCGGTGATCCCATCCCGTCTACCGCGTACACGGCTGACGGGAGAGCAGGCGTCCGAAACCCCGCTTCTCCAGATCCTGTACGGGAGAGAGGTGATTAGGTTTTTGGGGAGCGTCTCCTACGCAACTGCTCGCCTTGGTTCAACTACTTCATCTACGTCGACTACTTCTGCGTCACCTTCGTCTTCACCATGAGCACTGAATCTGATCATGCGGCTGGCGAGAAGGCTGTTGCGGACAAGAGGATCGCAGACGAGGCCGACGCCTCCGCTGCTGCTACGGCCGACTGGCCTACTGGAGGGTATAACACATTTACACCGCTCATGTTTACTTTCATGTGTGCAATACTAGTGGTTTGCATAGATGTTTCTACTATCTACCTAGTACGTGCGTACATCATCAAAATTCAGTATGTCATTAGCACTGCCTATGTCATGTTCATGTTTTATTATTGGATTAAATTAATCGAACAATTGCTTAATTTCTCAACAGATAAAATTATGTGAGGGACCGCCCACCATTCATAGATGATCGTATCCTACAATGCAAATACTGACTTAGCCATCACGTGATATAGTTGTAAAGCTTAACTCTGTTCCGTGCCCGTACTTAACGAGAACGTACTTAGATGTCAGCAATCTCATCTAAAACATCACATATTTCACTTAGTTTATTTCCATTGTTTAGTTTAGCATTTATTTTTCTTTTGTTCTGGTACTTAGTTCTCCCTTTTATTGTTCCTCGGCAACCTACTTGCGTGAACTATTTCCAAACTTCGGTTTGGATGTGAGCGGGGTTGTGTTAAGTGACAACCCAGCTACGGGGATTGTGGTGCTATCCTATTCGTTCGCAGTGGGATCGACAAACCTTACTTATCGTGAAATTACTACATAGCCATGTGCACTTGCAGGTCATCAGCGGTGCTGCTCTGAGCAACAACCAACATCATGTTTTTTTCTACGTGCTTGAACCGACATCTCATCCTATTATAATCAGTGTCGCGTTTTGCTACATCACACCAAATGTCCAGAGGTGTGTGCTGGAACGGCGAGCAAATTTGTTGAAACCGGCGGCCAAATTTGTTGGATTCGGCTACAAAATTTGTTGCGCACCCGACGTCACCCCGTGAATCCCTCCAGTCCTACAACCTACTTCCTGAATTGCTGGAACCGGCGAACGGCGATGCTGGAACCAGAGGATGAGAATGCTACAAAGAACGACATCCATGCATCCCCTTCGGCGACGTTTTGCTGCAACCCGGCGATATCGACGTCGTCAGTGTTGCATCGGTGTTGCTACAACTATCTACAACTGTGCACACGGGAGTTGCAACCATCGGCGCCTTCATCGATGAATGCTACAACCATGTCATGCACAAGGTACAACCATGCGCGCGCAAAGCTACAACTGTTGGTGTTTGCTAGAATCTTGTACTCCGAAGCTGCAACCACTTGATGGCGACGGGTGACGCTGGGGACCGCTGCCGACCGATGGGCCACAATTTTTGCTGGAACCGCGGGGTTTCTTTCCTTGACGATGACCACGACGAGCTGCTTCTCTATTTTTTGCTGCAACTTGCCCCTATGCTACGAGCTGCGAGCCAACCGGCGACAGGAGAAGGCAGGTTGCCGGTGGGCACTAGGCCGAGGACAAGCGCGGGCGGCGTGAGTGGAAGGCGAGCACGGCAACGAGGGGAGGTACGCGAGACGGCAAGATGCGGGGGAGCTACGCGAGCGCGAGATGCATGAGGAGGACGAAGATCTCTGGATGAACCGTTCTTTTGCTAAATCCAATGGCTATTGGCATCCAGCGGCTAACACGCTACCGACGCAAATTTGAGCCGGCGTTTAAACTGGCCTATGAACAACACAGTTATAAAAAACTTTCTTCTAGCCGGCCCTCCTCAACACCCATATTTTCCGTCGCCACTGCTCCTCAGCCGACCAAAAATGAACTTTGTCAATCTTTAACAGATGTGGCCTCATAAAATTATTTTTCTGCCTTGTTCCTTTTTTTTGAGATTATTTTTCTGCCTTGTTCCTGGCTCTCTGCAATGAACGGACGGTCACGTCCACACGAAACACGCCACTTCATTTTGCTCAATTCATAAAAACTTTGCACGCCCAAAATAAAAGGGAGAAACAAATACTACCAGACTCAACATCCGCAGCACAGCGCAACAACTGCCGCGAGCTCGGTTGCCTTCCTTCCCAGTCACTGAAACATGGACCAGTGAGCAAGCGGGACCCGGCACTCAGCGACGAGACGGCCGATGCCGCAGCGCGCCGAAGATTATAAGCAGCAGCCGCAGGGGCGCAAAGCCAAGCTGGTTCAGCTGTATCAACTCGGTCGGGGCCCACCGGTCAGCCTGCGAACGTTCCTTCTTCCGCCGGATATTTTAAAAGCCAAGCAGCCCCCCTTCCGTTACTTTCCGAGTCGCCGCCGCTTCCAGCTCCTCCGCCGCGCTATACCGCCGAGCACCTCACCGGCGCGGTCCCGCCACCGTCTCCGTGGGCCACGAGGGAGCCGCTCGGTTTCCCCGGGGACCTTGCTCCGTCGCCATGGCTTCCAGGTGAGCTCCCGGTCGACCTCTCTCGTTCTCCCAACCTCCACGTACGGCCATCTCCCGCGCCAGTTGCCTCGCCCGGTGGCTCACCTGAGCTCCGATGATCCATTAGGATACGGCGGTTAAGATTTCACGCCGGTTTAGTTGTGCCTTGCTTCCGATTAGGAGCCGTAGTGCTTAGGTTGGGCTGCTCAAAGGTTCGCTTGGTTTCCTGAACTTGCGATTCGATACCTGAAGCGCCAAATTGTTAATCGGATTCTTCCTTGTACATTTCTGACGATTAGCTCGACTTCAGGTTACTTCTGAAGCGTGCAGGCATGCGAAACCTCATTTCAGTTCGTCGCAGTTTGGCTTTTAGCCCCTCCAAGCTCCAAATAAATAGGAATTACTTGCAGAGCGTACTAGGTTGACGACTTATGTACTGCTCAGTGCAGTCCTGTCGAATTATGTTAAATACTAGTACCATTGGCTGGATAGTTTTGCAGCAGGTGCAGTACTAGTCCTGAAGCTAACTATAACTGGACAACCCCACTGAAATTGATCAATTTAGCCTAGCATGGTGACTCTTTAGGAGAATGCAAATGCTTATAGTTATCCTCTAGTATGATGCGTTTTGAAGTGCCATTGGTTTAATACACATGCTTGGTCCATGGGTTCAGATTTTAATTTAAGATGCTTCACAAGATATAAGCCAGCGAAAATTGATTTAATAATTGGATTACTGTTGATTGGAAGAGTTCCATTATCTTGCAGAAACCCTCCGTTAGTCATTCATGTTGATCCCGACGGCCCTCCTGGGAGAAAAGCACCAGACATTGGCAACAGGCATGTAAGCTTCCCTTGATCAGTAGTGTCTTAAAAAAACAAAATAATCTGAAAACATCTTTTGAACCTTATTCTCGTCAACGGAAATATCTTGGAAGCAATCATCATGCAAGCTAACACAACCCGTTGTATTTCTGGCTCATATATTCTCCAGATCTATGATGGGAACTTCCTGTGTTGATGACACAGACCTGGAAGATGTTAAGGCCTCAAAAGATAGAGATATGCCTTCACACTTACTCAGGTTCCCAAACATTCAGAATCAGTCTCTTCTGTCTGGTTTTGCTTACTGCATAGCATCCTGCAGCATGATTTTAGTTAATAAGTTTGTGCTGTCTGGCTATGGTTTCAACGCTGGAATATTCCTCATGATTTACCAGGTAATTTTGTATTACTGACTGTATACATCTCATGCAATTGTGTTTTCCTTCTGCGTTGTTTCTATGATGGTTGGGTGACATTGATAGTGTCTTCATCACGTTTTACTGCAGAACATTGTATCAGTGACCATAGTTTCTGCACTGTCCCTCTCTGGTGTTATCCCAACTGAACCATTAACATGGAAGTTAATCAAAGTTTGGTTGCCTGTGAACATCATATTTGTCGGAATGCTAATCACAAGCATGTTTAGGTATGGGTCAGATCTTCATATTATTTTGAGCTGAGCACTATTTTCTGTGCAGTATAGTTAGTCTGTACTTGTATCCAATTTGGTACCAGAATATGGAACAGTTTACTGAATTTAAGCACTTAATTATTTTTATTGTTAAATATTCCTTCATTTGATAAAATATGAAAACCACACTTTATTTCTTCGCTTCACTCTCACATGTCAGAACTATGTCTAAGGAACATCCCCCTTAATCAGTTTTGATGCTTAAGTTTTGACAGCTCATAAAGTTCACTTAGGGAGAAAAAGTTTTTTCTGCTGACGTTTGGTGGGTATTAAAATTTGTGATGAATATTTGTTGCAGCTCGTCTGATCTTGCTGTATTCATGGTCAATTAGTTCGATATGATAATGATAAACCTGAGTCAGTTTCTAGGCTTTCAGAACATTTTGAGTTGAGTTTTTCAAAATGAGCTGTGAAGAAATTGCTCTTCAACTTGTAATAACGATGCATCAGACTGAAGTTAGTAGTCTTTCTTAAAATATATTTCCTGCACCTTTTAATATTTTCTGTATCTTCCAGTTTGAAGTACATCAATGTTGCGATGTTGACTATCTTGAAGAATGTCGCAAATGTTCTTACTGCTTCTGGGGAAACCTACTTCTTTAAGAAGCAGCACGATAGACAAGTTTGGATTTCTCTTATGTTGATGGTATGTCAATATTAGAAGTTACGCATGTTTAAGTAGGACTAGAATGCCTGATGGGCTTATTTTCTTCTTCAGTTGCTGAATAATTGCACGTAGTTGATTTGTTACCTTACATCTAATCATCATAGGTGTTCTTACTACGGTGACTCGAAATAACAGTGTACCGAAGACTTGACTCACCCTTATGTTTCTGTAGATAATCTCAGCAATTGCAGGAGGAATAACGGATCTCTCATTTCATGCAGTCGGCTATACATGGCAGATCTTAAATTGTTTTCTGACAGCATCGTATTCGGTATTCTTCTTGATGCCACTGAATCTCCTGAAAACTGAAAACTGTTTCTCCTCTCAAATGTTTTAGATTCTTATCTCCAGTCCCATAGATTGACACTAGTTTATGGGACAAATATCTTCAGTTCTGAGGTCCCTCTATACAAATTTGAACAAATGAACTGTTTTTTCCAGCTTACACTGCGGCATGTAATGGACAGTGCGAAGCAGGCCACCAAGTCTGGGAATTTGAATGAGCTTTCGATGGTTTTGCTGAACAACATTCTTTCACTACCATTGGGAATTATCCTCGTGCTTGGTTTTAATGAAGTGGAGTACCTGTTGGAAACGTAAGCCCGTGATTTGAACTTCATTCACTCACTTGTTCTAGCACAAACCTAATGAAAGTAGATATAAATTGTGTTACCTCCATCTGTGTAACAAGAGAACATCCGTCCTGAAAAATTTCCTTTCATGTCCTACCAAGATGCAATTAATCTTTTTTTTTTTTGCAAAAGAGGATGCAACTAATCCTTCTATTTTTATTTTATTTTTGCAAAAGAGGATGCTACTAATCCTTCTATTTTATTTTATTTTTTGCAAAAGAGGATGCAACTAATCCTTTTTTGTTTGCAAAAGGGGATGCAACTAATCCAATCACATCTGCTAGCGATCTTTTTTACTATGATTGCAAATATTATACTCTTCAGTCTTATGAAAAAGTGAATTTACAGGCCTCTTCTGAGGATGCCTATGTTTTGGCTAGTCATCACTGCAAGTGGAGTTTTGGGGCTTGCTATCAGCTTTACTTCGATGTGGTTTCTTCGTCAGACAAGCGCAACAACTTATAGGTACCAAATGATGGATGCACTTCGCTCTCGGTGAGGTTCTAACGCTGATATTGCTCCTGTTACAGCCTTGTGGGGTCTCTCAACAAGATCCCACTCTCTATCGCCGGGATCCTGCTCTTCAAAGTCCGCACAAGCATGGAGAACTCCATAAGTATACTGCTTGGTATGTTTTGCCTATGCTGATACCAAACATATATTACCTATGGGCTGACACATACCACACTTCATCACTAACAGAAAGAATAATGTACCGTTGATCTTGTAGGTCTATTAGCAGGGGTGTTTTTCGCCAGGGCGAAATTGCGCAACAACTCCCAGTCCTAAGCTGCCGGCCAAGCTGTACATATAGGTGCTAGAAGAGTGCAGTATTCTGCTGATCACCAAAAGCAAGATGCTCCCTCAAATTACACTCTGGGAAAATTTGTGCAGGTGCGAGGTTCTTTCCCAGTTGGCAAAGGAAGGAGACAGCATCATGTTGGTTAGCCTGGGGCTAATGTTTTCTTTTTCTTTTCTTCTGGGCGACGACCTGAACCCTGTTGTTGCTGCTCGAGTGTTGGTGGTATACGTCTTAGTTGTTGCATGTATGATAGTCATACAGATAGGTACTGCTCAAATCCCTGGTGGTGGTGGGTGGGTTGATGCACTGCAATGTGTGTATGTCTATATGAGAAGTGCACCAGCTTTGAGTACTGCAATCTGCAGTGGCAAAGCCCTTTGATCCTCTGCATCATAGAAAACCTTAACCAACGCATGTTTGGTTGCACTATGATGGACAAAACATAGCACTCTATGGATTTTTTTTCCTAGGGAGATAACTTATGTTACTCGAAAAAAAAACTTATGTTTTTTTAGTCCGTCGACTAAACATGGCCACAAATTGGGGTCTACGTCGGCGGCATGATATGAAAACACTAGTGTTCACCTGACGGTGAAGCTGCGAGCGTCAATCGCAGATGTTTTTTTAGTCCCTCGACTAAACACGGCCACAAATTGGGGTCTACGTCGGCGGCCGCGGCCTAGAACGGAAACACTAGTGTTCACCAGACCTACATTTTGAGGCGACTACATTTTTGCAACATAACCTCCGTTCCAAATATTTTTACAACATCACTGTTAGAAGGGAGAGAGATTTGGTGAAATAGTTGTTGTATTGCTTGAGCCTCAAGGGCATATATATAGAAGTACAATGATCTACTTGGAGTACAAGACAAGCCAAAACAAATCCTAGTCTATCTCGTCTTTCCTAATAATCAATATACTCAACATCCTTCATAGTCACAACGGTAGCGACGCGGACGATGAGACTGGAGAAGAATCCGAAGGCAAGCCGACAGACCCCCCCCCCCCCCAGTCGTAACGATCGATGCATCGCGGAGTCGTGGCTGAAGTGGCAACGACGAGGTTGCTCAAGCAAGGCGGTAGCCCTTTGTGTCATTGTCGAGGTAGCCGAGAGCGTAGGGTGGTGTAGCCATGGTCGAGGTAGCCGTGCGAAGAATGTCGTGGTCGATGTCGAGTCGGGGTAGCCGGTGTCGAGGAAGTCGATGTGGAGCCGCGGGCGCAAAGAGACGCCGAGTTAGCATGGGCGTAGTGGTGTCGAAGTTGAAGGAAATATGCCCTAGAGGCAATAATAGAGTTGTTATTTATATTTTCTTATATCATGATAAATGTTTATTATTCATGCTAGAATTGTATTAACCGGAAATTTAGTACATGTGTGAATACATAGACAAACAGAGTGTCACTAGTATGCCTCTACTTGACTAGCTCGTTGATCAAAGATGGTTAAGTTTCCTAGCCATGGACAAAGAGTTGTCATTTGATAAACGGGATCACATCATTAGAGAATGATGTGATTGACTTGACCCATCCATTAGCTTAGCATGATGATCGTTTAGTTTGTTGATATTGCTTTTTCCATAACTTATACATGTTCCTATGACTATGACATTATGCAACTCCCGAATACCGAAGGAACACTTAGTGTGCTATCAAACGTCACAACGTAACTGGGTGACTATAAAGATACTCTGCAGGTGTCTCCGATGGTGTTTGTTGAGTTGGCATAGATCGAGATTAGGATTTGTCACTCCGTGTATCGAAGAGGTATATTTGGGCCCTCTCAGTAATGCACATCACTATAAGCCTTGCAAGCAATGTAACTAATGAGTTAGTTACGGGATGTAGCATTACGGAACGAGTAAAGAGACTTTCCGGTAATGAGATTGAACTAGGTATTGAGATACCGACGATCGAATCTCGGGCAAGTAACATACCGATGACAAAGGGAACAATGTATGTTGTTATGCGGTTTGACTGATAAAGATCTTCGTACAATATATAGGAACCAATATGAGCATCCAGGTTCCACTATTGGTTATTGACCAGAGATGAGTCTCGGTCATGTCTACATAGTTCTTGAACCCGTAGGGTCCGCACGCTTAACATTCGATGACGATCGATATTATGAGTTTATGTGTTTTGATGTGCCGAAGGTAGTTCGGAGTCCTGGATGTGATCACGGACATGACGAGGAGTCTCGAAATGGTCGAGACATAAAGATTGATATATTAAACGGCTATATTCGGACACCGGAAGTGTTCGGGGTGGTTTCGGATAAAACCGGAGTGCCGGAGGGTTACCGGAACCCCTCCCCCCGGGGAACTAATGGGCCTAGATGGACCTTAGTGGCGAGAGAGAGGGGCGGCCAGGGCAGGCCGCGCGCCCCTCCCCCTTGAGTCCGAATTGAACTAGGAGGGGGGCGGCGCCCCCCTTTTCCTTCCCCTCCCCCATTCCTTCATTCCCCCTCCTAGTAGGACTAGAAAAGGATGAATCCTACTCCTATTAGGAGGAGGATTCCTCCCCTCCTTGGGCGCCCCAAGGGCCGGCCAGCCTCCCCCTTGCTCCTTTAGAGCATCTCCAGTCGTTGCCCCCCCAGGAGGCTTAAAAATCATCCCCTGGGGGCGAGCCGGCGATACAATCGGCGCTGGGGGCGGTTGGGCATCCAGCCGTCGCCCCTAGGCGCCGATATTGGCCCAGTTTTCGGCCCACTTTCGGCGAATAAAGGGCCCATATGGGCGAGAATAGGCCTATATTCGGCGTGGTTCGTCGTGACTCGGCGTTCAATTACCAACATAAATATATTTTTTTCACATAGTTCATCAAATAGTTCAACAAAATAGTGCAACAACAAATAGTTCAATACAAATTATATAGTTCAACAAATAAAAACTCATATTTCATCACACGTCACGCTCGACGTCGCCCTTGAGCCTCCATAGGTGCTCCACCAGATCCTGCTGAAGTTGATGATGCACCTGTGGGTCTCGGATCTCTTGACGCATATTGAGGTAGTCAGTCCAGGTTGCCGGTAGCTGGTGATCAACTTCGGCTAGAGGACCCTGCATGTAGTATGGTTCAGTGTCAAACAGTGGCTCTTCTTGCTCGCTCTCGATGATCATGTTGTGCAAGATGACACAGCAAGTCATGATCTCCCACATTTGATCTTTCGACCAGGTCTGAGCAGGGTACCGGACAATAACAAATCGAGATTGGAGCACACCAAATGCTCGCTCGACATCCTTCCGGCAAGCCTCCTGCACCTTGGCAAAGTGAGACTTCTTGCCTCCTGGCACAGCGTTTGAGATAGTCTTCACAAATGTAAACCATCTCGGATAGTTGCCATCATCTAGGAGTACCCCTTGTTGTAGTGCCGCCCATTGACCTCGAAGTTCACCGGAGGAGAATGACCTTCAACAAGCTTGGCAAAGACAGGGGAGCACTGCAGCACGTTGATGTCATTGTGAGTTCCTGGCATACTAAAGGAGTGCCAATTCCAGAGGTCCTGTGTGGCCACCGCCTCAAGTACCACACTTCAACCGCCTTTGGCGCCTTTGTACATCCCCTGCCAAGAAAATGGGTAGTTCTTCCATTTCCAATGCATGCAGTCGATGCTTCCAAGCATCCCAGGAAATCCTCATCGTTGTCATGCACTTCTAGATCAAGGTGAATCCAAGTTTGCCGGTGCAATATCCATCTTGCACTTGAAGTAGTTGTCAAACTCCCGGATGGAATTCACAATCCTGAGGAAGAGCTTTCGGCTCATTCGATAACGGCGCATAAATGTTTTGTCGCCGTGAAGTGGAGCATCGGCGAAGTAGTCGGAGTAGAGCATACAGTAGCCTTCGAGACGATGCCGGTTCTTTGCTTTCACCCGCCCCGGCACCGAGCCACCTCGCCGCGGATTTTCATTGCTCGCCAGCAGCTGGGCGAGGGCGGCGAGCACCATGAGATGCTCTTCTTCCTGGACGTCGGCCTCGAATTCCTCCTCCAGCAGCGCGGCGAGGGCTTCCTCGTCGTCCGAGTCCATCGCCGAGGCAGGCAAATCGTTGAACACCTTGCGCCCGGTGGGCGTGTACCCACCGCTAAACTGCCCCTCCGCGGCCGGAAACGGCGGCAAAAATGCCCAACTGCTGGTGGAGGGGCTGCCTCGGCGAACCTCTGCTCTTATTCCGGCGGGGATTGGCTATCTAGCGGTGAAGGGCGGCGGGCGGTGCCGGGATATAGCTAGTGGCGGCCGAGGGCGCGGGGGGTGGGAGGCGAGTCGGGGAAGAAAAACTTGACTTTCCACCTAACGGCGTGGGCCAGCCACGCTTTTCCCTTGCGCCGGAGTCCCCGCTCGCCCCCAGTGCGCCGGGTTTGGCCTGCGATTGCCGGACCCAAAAACGGGCCGAACCGGTGATTTTCGGCGTCCTGGGGGCGCGACTTGGGCGTTTTTTCGGCGCCGGCGCCGAAAAAGTGGCCTGGGGGCCTGTTGGGGGCGCGGCTGGAGATGCTCTTATATACAGGGGCAGGGGGACACCCTAGAACACACAAGTTGACATTGTTTAGCCGTGTGCGGTGCCCCCCTCCATCATAATCCACCTCGGTCATATTGTTGCAGTGCTTAGGCAAAGCCCTGCACCGGTAGCTTCATCATCACCGTCATCACGCCGTCGTGCTGACGAAACTCTCCCTCGACACTCAGCTGGATCTAGAGTTCGCGGGACATCACCAAGCTGAACGTTTGCAGATCGCGGAGGTGCCGTATCTTCGGTGCTAGGATCGGTCGGATCGTGAAGATGTTCGACTACATCAACCGCGTTATCATAATGCTTTCGCTTACGGTCTACGAGGGTACATGGACTATACTCTTCCCTCTCGTTGCTATGCATCACCTAGATACACCTAGATAGATCTTGCGTGTGTGTAGGAAATATTTTGAAGTTACTGCGTTCCCCAATAGTGGTATCAGAGCCGGGTCTATGCGTAGATGTTATATGCACGAGTAGAACACAAAGGAGTTGTGGGCGTGGGTATATACATATTGCTTGCCATCACTAGTTGATTCTTGATTCAGCGGTATTGTTGGATGAAGCGGCTCAGACCGACATTACGTGTACGCTTACGCGAGACTGGTTCTACCGACGTTCTTCGCACACAGGTGGCTAGTGGGTGTCAGTTTTTCCAACTTTAGTTGAAGATTCAATGAACAGGGTTCTTTCTAAAGATCAAAAAGCAATCACTATACCACGTGGTTTTTGATGCGTAGGTAAGAACAATTCTTGCTCAGCCCGTAGCAGCCACGTAAAACTTGCAACAACAAAGTAGAGGACGTCTAACTTGTTTTTGCAGGGCATGTTGTGATGTGATATGGTCAAGACATGATGCTAAATCTTATTGTATGAGATGATCATGTTTTGTAACGGAGTTATCGGCAACTGGCAGGAGCCATATGGTTGTCGCTTTATTGTATGAAATGCAATAGCCATGTAATTGATTTACTTTATCACTATAAGCGATAGCGATAGTCGTAGAAGCAATAGTTGGCGAGACGACGACGATGCTTTGATGAAGATCAAGGTGTGAAGCCAGTGACGATGGTGATCATGACGGTGCTTTGGAGATAGAGATCAAAGGCACAAGATGATGATGGTCATATCATATCACTTATATTGATTGCATGTGATGTTTATCCTTCATGTATCTTATTTTTCTTAGTTCGGCGGTAGCATTATAAGATGATCTCTCACTAAATTTGAAGGTACAAGTGTTCTCCCTAAGTATGCACCGTTGCTACAGTTCGTCGTGCCGAGACACCACGTGACGATCGGGTGTAATAAGCTCTACGTTCACATACAACGGGTGCAAGCCAGTTTTGCACACGCGGAATACTCGGGTTAAACTTGACGAGCCTAGCATATGCAGATATGGCCTCGGAACACTGAGACCGAAAGGTCGAGCGTGAATCATATAGTAGATATGATCAACATAGTGATGTTCACCATTCAAAACTACCCCATTTCATGTGATGACCGGTTATGGTTTAGTTGATATGGATCACGTGGTCACTTAGATGATTAGAGGGATGTCTATCTAAGTGAGATTTCTTAAGTAATTTGATTAATTGAACTTAAATTTATCATGAACTTAGTACCTGATAGTATTTTGCTTGTCTATGTTATTGTAGATAGATGGCCCGTGCTATTGTTCCGTTGAATTTTAATGCGTTCCTTGAGAAAGCAAAGTTGAAAGATGATGATAGCAATTACACGGACTGGGTCAGTAACTTGAGGATTATCCTCATTGCTGCACAGAAGAATTACATCCTGGAAGCACCGCTGGGTGCCAAACCCGCTGCAGGAGCAACGCCAGATGTTATGAACGTTTGGCAGAGCAAAGCTAATGACTACTCGATAGTTCAGTGTGCCATGCTTTACGGCTTAGAACCGGGACTTCAACGATATTTTGAACGTCATGGAGCATATGACATGTTCCAGGAGTTGAAGTTAATATTTCAAGAAAATGCTCGGATTGAGAGATATGAAGTCTCCAATAAGTTCTACAGCTGCAAGATGGAGGAGAATAGTTCTGTCAGTGAACATATACTCAGAATGTCTGGGTACCATAATCACTTGACCCACCTGGGAGTTAATCTTCCGGTTGATTGTGTCATTGACAAAGTTCTTCAATCACTGCCACCAAGCTACAAGAGCTTCGCTATGAACTATAATATGCAAGGGATGGATAAGACGATTCCCGAGCTCTTCGCAATGCTAAAGGCTGCGGAGGTAGAAATCAAGAAGGAGCATCAAGTGTTGATGGTCAACAAGACCACCAGTTTCAAGAAAAAGGGTAAAGGGAAGAAGAAAGGGAACTTCAAGAAGAACGGCAAACAAGTTGCTGCTCAAGAGAAGAAACCCAAGTTTGGACCTAAGCCTGAGACTGAGTGTTTCTACTGCAAAGGGACTGGTCACTGGAAGCGGAACTGCCCCAAGTATTTGGCGGATAAGAAGGATGGCAAGGTGAACAAAGGTATATGTGATATACATGTTATTGGTGTGTACCTTACTAGAGCTCGCAGTAGCACCTGGGTATTTGATACTGGTTCTGTTGCTAATATTTGCAACTCGAAACAGGGACTATGGATTAAGCGAAGACTGGCTAAGGACGAGGTGATGATGCGCGTGGGAAATGGTTCCAAAGTCGATGTGATCGCCGTCGACACGCTACCTCTACATCTACCTTCGGGATTAGTTTTAGACCTAAATAATTGTTATTTGGTGCCAGCGTTAAGCATGAACATTATATCTGGATCTTGTTTGATGTGAGACGGTTATTCATTTAAATCTAAGAATAATGGTTGTTCTATTTATATGAGTAATATCTTTTATGGTCATGCACCCTTAAAGAGTGGTCTATTTGTATTAAATCTCGATAGTAGTGATTCACATATTCATAATGTTGAAGCAAAAAGATGTAGAGTTGATAATGATAGTGCAACTTATTTGTGGCACTGCCGTTTGGGTCATATTGGTGTAAAGCGCATGAAGAAACTCCATACTGATGGACTTCTGGAATCACTTGATTATGAATCACTTGGTACTTGCGAACCATGCCTCATGGGCAAGATGACTAAAACGCCGTTCTCGAGAACAATGGAGAGAGCAACGGATTTGTTGGAAATCATACATACCGATGTATGTGGTCCAATGAATATTGAGGCACACGGCGGGTATCGTTATTTTCCCACCTTCACAGATGATTTGAGCAGATATGGGTATATTGTTGGGTTTCGTAGTAATTTCAAAAAAATTCCTACGCTCACGCAAGATCATAGTGATGCATAGCAACGAGAGGGGGAGAGTGTGATCTACGTACCCTTGTAGATCGACAACGGAAGCGTTTGGTTGATGTAGTCGTACGTCTCCACGGCCCGACCGATCAAGCACCGAAACTACGGCACCTTCGAGTTCTAGCACACGTTCAGCTCGATGACGATCCCCGGACTCCGATCCAGCAAAGTGTCGGGGAAGAGTTCCGTCAGCACGACGGCGTGGTGACGATCTTGATGTACTACTGCAGCAGGGCTTCGCCTAAGCACCACTACAATATTATCGAGGACTATGGTGGAAGGGGGCACCGCACATGGCTAAGAATATGATCACGTGGATCAACTTGTGTTTATCTGGGGTGCCCCTGCCTCCGTATATAAAGGCTCAAGGGGGGGGGTGCGGCCGGCCTAGGAGAGGCACACCAGGAGGAGTCCTACTCCCTCTGGGAGTAGGATTCCCCCCCAATCCTAGTTGGAATAGGATTCGCGGAGGGGGGAAAAGAGAGAGGGGGGCCGGCCCCCTCTCCTTGTCCTATTCGGACCAAGGGAGGGGAGGGGCGCGCGGCCCATCTTGGGCTGCCCCTTCTCTTTTCCACTAAGGCCCACTTAGGCCCATATAGCTCCCGGGGGGTTCCGGTAACCTCCCGATACTCCGGTAAAATCCCGATTTCACCCGGAACACTTCCGATATCCAAACATAGGCTTCCAATATATCAATCTTTATGTCTCGACCATTTCGAGACTCCTCGTCATGTCCGTGATCACATCCGGGACTCCGAACAACCTTCGGTACATCAAAATGCATAAACTCATAATATAACTATCATCGTAACCTTAAGCGTGCGGACCCTACGGGTTCGAGAACAATGTAGACATGACCGAGACACGTCTCCGGTCAATAACCAATAGCGGAACCTGGATGCTCATATTGGCTCCTACATATTCTACAAAGATCTTTTATCGGTCAGACCGCATAACAACATACGTTGTTCCCTTTGTCATCGGTATGTTACTTGCCCGAGATTCGATCGTCGGTATCCCATACCTAGTTCAATCTCGTTACCGGAAAGTCTCTTTACTCGTTCTGTAATACATCATCCCGCAACTAACTCATTAGTTGCAATGCTTGCAAGGCTTTAAGTGATGTGCATTACCGAGAGGGCCCAGAGATACCTCTCCGACAATCGGAGTGACAAATCCTAATCTCGAAATACGCCAACCCAACATGTACCTTTGGAGACACCTGCAGAGCTCCTTTATAATCACCCAGTTACGTTGTGATGTTTGGTAGCACACAAAGTGTTCCTCTGGCAAACGGGAGTTGCATAATCTCATAGTCATAGGAACATGTATAAGTCATGAAGAAAGCAATAGCAACATACTAAACGATCGGGTGCTAAGCTAATGGAATGGGTCATGTCAATCAGATCATTCAACTAATGATGTGATCCTGTTAATCAAATGACAACTCTTTGTCCATGGTTAGGAAACATAACCATCTTTGATTAACAAGCTAGTCTAGTAGAGGCATACTAGTGACACTCTGTTTGTCTATGTATTCACACATGTATTATGTTTCCGGTTAATACAATTCTAGCATGAATAATAAACTTTTATCATGATATAAGGAAATAAATAATAACTTTATTATTGCCTCTAGGGCATATTTCCTTCAGTCTCCCACTTGCACTAGAGTCAATAATCTAGATCACACAGTAATGATTCTAACACCCATGGAGCCTTGGTGCTGATCATGTTTTGCTCGTGGAAGAGGCTTAGTCAACGGGTCTGCAACATTCAGATCCGTATGTATCTTGCAAATCTCTATGTCTCCCACCTGGACTAGATCCCAGATGGAATTGAAGCGTCTCTTGATGTGCTTGGTTCTCTTGTGAAATCTGGATTCCTTCGCCAAGGCAATTGCACCAGTATTGTCACAAAAGATTTTCATTGGACCCGATGCACTAGGTACAACACCTAGATCGGATATGAACTCCTTCATCCAGACTCCTTCATTTGCTGCTTCCGAAGCAGCTATGTATTCCGCTTCACACGTAGATCCCGCCACGACGCTTTGTTTAGAAATGCACCAACTGACAGCTCCACCGTTTAATGTAAACACGTATCCGGTTTGCGATTTAGAATCGTCCGGATCAGTGTCAAAGCTTGCATCAACGTAACCGTTTACGATGAGCTCTTTGTCACCTCCATATACGAGAAACATATCCTTAGTCCTTTTCAGGTACTTCAGGATGTTCTTGACCGCTGTCCAGTGATCCACTCCTGGATTACTTTGGTACCTCCCTGCTAGACTTATAGCAAGGCACACATCAGGTCTGGTACACAGCATTGCATACATGATAGAGCCTATGGCTGAAGCATAGGGAACATCTTTCATCTTCTCTCTATCTTCTGCAGTGGTCGGGCATTGAGTCCGACTCAACTTCACACCTTGTAACACAGGCAAGAACCCTTTCTTTGCTTGATCCATTTTGAACTTCTTCAAAATCTTGTCAAGGTATGTGCTTTGTGAAAGTCCAATTAAACGTCTCGATCTATCTCTATAGATCTTTATGCCTAATATGTAAGCAGCTTCACCGAGGTCTTTCATTGAAAACTCTTATTCAAGTATCCCTTTATGCTATCCAGAAATTCTATATCATTTCCAATCAATAATATTTCATCCACATATAATATCAGAAATGCTATAGAGCTCCCACTCACTTTCTTGTAAATACAGGCTTCTCGAAAAGTCTGTATAAAACCAAATGCTTTGATCACACTATCAAAGCGTTTATTCCAACTCCGAGAGGCTTGCACCAGTCCATAAATGGATCGCTGGAGCTTGCATACTTTGTTAGCTCCCTTTGGATCGACAAAACCTTCTGGTTGCATCATATACAACTCTTCTTCCAGAAATCCATTCAGGAATGCAGTTTTGACATCCATCTGCCAAATTTCATAATCATAAAATGCGGCAATTGCTAACATGATTCGGACAGACTTAAGCATCGCTACGGGTGAGAAGGTCTCATCATAGTCAATCCCTTGAACTTGCCGAAACCCTTTTGCGACAAGTCGAGCTTTGTAGACAGTAATATTACCGTCGGCGTCAGTCTTCTTCTTGAAGATCCATTTATTCTCAATTGCTTGCCGATCATTGGGCAAGTCAACCAAAGTCCGTACTTTGTTCTCATACATGGATCCCATCTCAGATTTCATGGCTTCAAGCCATTTTGCGGAATCTGGGCTCACCATCGCTTCTTCATAGTTCGTAGGTTCATCATGATCTAGTAGCATGACTTCCAGAATAGGATTACCGTACCACTCTGGTGCGGATCTTACTCTGGTTGATCTACGAGGTTCAGTAGTATCTTATTCTGAAGTTTCATGATCATCATCATTAGCTTCCTCACTAATCGGTGTAGGTGTCACAGAAACAGTTTTTTGTGATGCACTACTTTCCAATAAGGGAGCAGGTACAGTTACCTCGTCAAGTTCTACTTTCCTCCCACTCACTTCTTTCGAGAGAAACTCCTTCTCTAGAAAGTTTCTGAACTTAGCAACAAAAGTCTTGCCTTCGGATCTGTGATAGAAGGTGTATCCAATAGTCTCCTTTGGATATCCTATGAAGACACATTTCTCCGATTTGGGTTCGAGCTTACCAGGTTGAAGGTTTTTCACATAAGCATCGCAGCCCCAAACTTTCAGAAACGACAACTATGGTTTCTTGCCAAACCATAGTTCATAAGGCGTTGTCTCAACGGATTTTGATGGTGCCCTATTTAACGTGAATGCGGCCGTCTCCAAAGCATAACCCCAAAATGATAGCGGTAAATCAGTAAGAGACATCATAGATCGCACCATATCTAGTAAAGTAAGATTACGACGTTCGGACACACCATTACGCTGTGGTGTTCCGGGTGGCGTGAGTTGCGAAACTATTCCGCATTGTTTCAAATGTACACCAAACTCGTAACTCAAATATTCTCCTCCACGATCAGATCGTAGAAACTTTATTTTCTTGTTACGATGATTTTCAACTTCACTCTGAAATTCTTTGAACTTTTCAAATGTTTCAGACTTATGTTTCATTAAGTAGATATACCCATATCTGCTTAAATCATCTGTGAAGGTGAGAAAATAACGATATCCGCCACGAGCCTCAATATTCATCGGACCACATACATCAGTATGTATGATTTCCAACAAATCTGTTGCTCTCTCCATAGTACCGGAGAACGGCGTTTTAGTCATCTTGCCCATGAGGCACGGTTCGCAAGTACCCATTGATTCATAATCAAGTGGTTCCAAAAGTCCATCAGTATGGAGTTTCTTCATGCGCTTTACACCGATATGACCTAAACGGCAGTGCCACAAATAAGTTGCACTATCATTATCAACTCTGCATCTTTTGGCTTCAACATTATGAATATGTGTGTTACTACTATTGAGATTCAATAAGAATAGACCACTCTTCAAGGGTGCATGACCATAAAAGATATTACTCATATAAATAGAACAACCATTATTCTCTGATTTAAATGAATAACCGTCTCGCATCAAACAAGATCCAGATATAATGTTCATGCTTAACGCTGGCACCAAATAACAATTATTTAGGTCTAACATTAATCCCGAAGGTAGATGTAGAGGTAGCGTGCCGACCGTGATCACATCGACTTTGGAACCGTTTCCCACGCGCATCGTCACCTCGTCCTTAGCCAATCTTCGCTTAATCCGTAGTCCCTGTTTCGAGTTGCAAATATTAGCAATAGAACCAGTATCAAATACCCAGGTGCTACTGTGAGCATTAGTAAGGTACACATCAATAACATGTATATCACATATACCTTTGTTCACCTTGCCATCCTTCTTATCCACCAAATACTTGGGGCAGTTCCGCTTCCAGTGACCAGTCTGCTTGCAGTAGAAGCACTCAGTTTCAGGCTTAGGTCCAGACTTGGGTTTCTTCTCTTGAGCAGAAACTTGCTTGCTGTTCTTCTTGAAGTTCCCCTTCTTCTTCCCTTTGCCCTTTTTCTTGAAACTAGTGGTCTTGTTGACCATCAACACTTGATGCTCCTTCTTGATTTCTACCTCCGCAGCCTTTAGCATTGCGAAGAGCTCGGGAATCGTCTTATCCATCCCTTGCATATTATAGTTCATAGCAAAGCTCTTGTAGCTTGGTGGCAGTGATTGGAGAATTCTGTCAATGACGCAATCATCTGGAAGATTAACTCCCATTTGAATCAAGTGATTATTATACCCAGACATTTTGAGTATATGCTCACTGACAGAACTGTTCTCCTCCATCTTGCAGCTATAGAACTTATTGGAGACTTCATATCTCTCAATCCGGGCATTTGCTTGAAATATTAACTTCAACTCCTGGAACATCTCATATGCTCCATGACGTTCAAAACGTCGTTGAAGTCCCGGTTCTAAGCCATGAAGCATGGCACACTGAACTATCGAGTAGTCATCAGCTTTGCTCTGCCAGACGTTCACAACATCTGGTGTTGCTCCAGCAGCAGGCCTGGCACCCAGCGGTGCTTCCAGGACGTAATTCTTCTGTGCAGCAATGAGGATAATCCTCAAGTTACGGACCCAGTCCGTGTAATTGCTACCATCATCTTTCAACTTTGCTTTCTCAAGGAACGCATTAAAATTCAACGGAACAACAACACGGGCCATTTATCTACAATCATACATAAACAAGCAAGATACTATCAGGTACTAAGTTCATGATAAATTTAGGTTCAATTAATCATATTACTTAAAGAACTCCCACTTAGATAGATATCCCTCTAATCCTCTAAGTGATTACGTGATCCAAATCAACTAAACCATGTCCGATCATCACGTGAGATGGAGTAGTTTCATTGGTGAACATCACTATGTTGATCATATCTACTATATGATTCACTCGACCTTTCGGTCTCCGTGTTCCGAGGCCATATCTGTATATGCTTGGCTCGTCAAGTATAACCTGAGTATTCCGCGTGTGCAACTGTTTTGCACCCGTTGTATTTGAACGTAGAGCCTATCACACCCGATCATCACATGGTGTCTCAGCACGAAGAACTTTCGCAACGGTGCATACTCAGGGAGAACACTTCTTGATAATTTAGTGAGAGATCATCTTATAATGCTACCGTCAATCAAAGCAAGATAAGATGCATAAAAGATAAACATCACATGCAATCAATATAAGTGATATGATATGGCCATCATCATCTTGTGCTTGTGATCTCCATCTCCGAAGCACCGTCATGATCACCATCGTCACCGGCGCGACACCTTGATCTCCATCGTAGCATCGTTGTCGTCTCGCCAATCTTATGCTTCCACGACTATCGCTACCGCTTAGTGATAAAGTAAAGCATTACAGCGCGATTGCATTGCATACAATAAAGCGACAACCATATGGCTCCTGCCAGTTGTCAATAACTCGGTTACAAAACATGATCATCTCATACAATAAAATTTAGCATCATGTCTTGACCATATCACATCACAACATGCCCTGCAAAAACAAGTTAGACGTCCTCTACTTTTTTGTTGCATGTTTTACGTGGCTGCTACGGGCTTAAGTAAGAACCAATCTTACCTACGCATCAAAAACCACAACGATAGTTTGTCAAGTTGGTGCTGTTTTAACCTTCGCAAGGACCGGGCGTAGCCACACTCAGTTCAACTAAAGTTGGAGAAACTGTCACCCGCAAGCCACCTATGTGCAAAGCACGTCGGGAGAACCGGTCTCGCGTAAGCGTACGCGTAATGTCGGTCCGGGCCGCTTCGTCCAACAATACCACCGAACCAAAGTATGACATGCTGGTAAGCAGTATGACTTATATCGCCCATAACTCACTTGTGTTCTACTCGTGCATATAACATCAACATATAAAACCTAGGCTCTGATACCACTGTTGGGTTTCGTAGTAATTTCAAAAAAATTCCTACGCTCACGCAAGATCATAGTGATGCATAGCAACGAGAGGGGGAAAGTGTGATCTACGTACCCTTGTAGATCGACAACGGAAGCGTTTGGTTGATGTAGTCGTACGTCTCCACGACCCGACCGATCAAGCACCGAAACTACGGCACCTTCGAGTTCTAGCACACGTTCAGCTCGATGACGATCCCCGGACTCTGATCCAGCAAAGTGTCGGGGAAGAGTTCCGTCAGCACGACGGCGTGGTGACGATCTTGATGTACTACTGCAGCAGGGCTTCGCCTAAGCACCGCTACAATATTATCGAGGACTATGGTGGAAGGGGGCACCGCACACGGCTAAGAATATGATCACGTGGATCAACTTGTGTTTATCTGAGGTGCCCCTGCCTCCGTATATAAAGGCTCAAGGGGGGGTGCGGCCGGCCTAGGAGAGGCACACCAGGAGGAGTCCTACTCCCTCTGGGAGTAGGATTCCCCCCCCCCCAATCCTAGTTGGAATAGGATTCGCGGAGGGGGGAAAAGAGAGAGGGGGGCCGGCCCCCTCTCCTTGTCCTATTCGGACCAAGGGAGGAGAGGGGCGCGCGGCCCATCTTGGGCTGCCCCTTCTCTTTTCCACTAAGGCCCACTTAGGCCCATATAGCTCCCGGGGGGTTCCGATAACCTCCCGATACTCCGGTAAAATCCCGATTTCACCCGGAACACTTCCGATATCCAAACATAGGCTTCCAATATATCAATCTTTATGTCTCGACCATTTTGAGACTCCTCGTCATGTCCGTGATCACATCCGGGACTCCGAACAACATTCGGTACAAAGTTGAAACATGATGATAGCAATTACACGGACTGGGTCAGTAACTTGAGGATTATCCTCATTGCTGCACAGAAGAATTATGTCCTGGAAGCACCGCTGGGTGCCAAACCCGCTGCAGGAGCAACGCCAGATGTTATGAACGTTTGGCAGAGCAAAGCTAATGACTACTCGATAGTTCAGTGTGCCATGCTTTACGGCTTAGAACCGGGACTTCAACGACATTTTGAACGTCATGGAGCATATGACATGTTCCAGGAGTTGAAGTTAATATTTCAAGAAAATGCCCGGATTGAGAGATATGAAGTCTCCAATAAGTTCTATAGCTGCAAGATGGAGGAGAATAGTTCTGTCAGTGAACATATACTCAGAATGTCTGGGTACCATAATCACTTGACCCAGCTGGGAGTTAATCTTCCGGTTGATTGTGTCATTGACAAAGTTCTTCAATCACTGCCACCAAGCTACAAGAGCTTCGCTATGAACTATAATATGCAAGGGATGGATAAGACGATTCCCGAGCTCTTCGCAATGCTAAAGGCTGCGGAGGTAGAAATCAAGAAGGAGCATCAAGTGTTGATGGTCAACAAGACCACCAGTTTCAAGAAAAAGGGTAAAGGGAAGAAGAAAGGGAACTTCAAGAAGAACGGCAAACAAGTTGCTGCTCAAGAGAAGAAACCCAAGTTTGGACCTAAGCCTGAGACTGAGTGTTTCTACTGCAAAGGGACTGGTCACTGGAAGCGGAACTGCCCCAAGTATTTGGCGGATAAGAAGGATGGCAAGGTGAACAAAGGTATATGTGATATACATGTTATTGGTGTGTACCTTACTAGAGCTCGCAGTAGCACCTGGGTATTTGATACTGGTTCTGTTGCTAATATTTGCAACTCGAAACAGGGACTATGGATTAAGCGAAGACTGGCTAAGGACGAGGTGATGATGCGCGTGGGAAATGGTTCCAAAGTCGATGTGATCGCCGTCGACACGCTACCTCTACATCTACCTTCGGGATTAGTTTTAGACCTAAATGATTGTTCTTTGGTGCCAGCGTTAAGCATGAACATTATATCTGGATCTTGTTTGATGTGAGACGGTTATTCATTTAAATCTAAGAATAATGGTTGTTCTATTTATATGAGTAATATCTTTTATGGTCATGCACCCTTAAAGAGTGGTCTATTTGTATTAAATCTCGATAGTAGTGATTCACATATTCATAATGTTGAAGCCAAAAGATGTAGAGTTGATAATGATAGTGCAACTTATTTGTGGCACTGCCGTTTGGGTCATATTGGTGTAAAGCGCATGAAGAAACTCCATACCGATGGACTTCTGGAATCACTTGATTATGAATCACTTGGTACTTGCGAACCATGCCTCATGGGCAAGATGACTAAAACGCCGTTCTCGAGAACAATGGAGAGAGCAACGGATTTGTTGGAAATCATACATACCGATGTATGTGGTCCAATGAATATTGAGGCACACGGCGGGTATCGTTATTTTCTCACCTTCACAGATGATTTGAGCAGATATGGGTATATTGTTGGGTTTCGTAGTAATTTCAAAAAAATTCCTACGCTCACGCAAGATCATAGTGATGCATAGCAACGAGAGGGGGAGAGTGTGATCTACGTACCCCTGTAGATCGACAACGGAAGCGTTTGGTTGATGTAGTCGTACGTCTCCACGGCCCGACCGATCAAGCACCGAAACTATGGCACCTTCGAGTTCTAGCACACGTTCAGCTCGATGACGATCCCCGGACTCCGATCCAGCAAAGTGTCGGGGAAGAGTTCCGTCAGCATGATGGCGTGGTGACGATCTTGATGTACTACTGCAGCAGGGCTTCGCCTAAGCACCGCTACAATATTATCGAGGACTATGGTGGAAGGGGGCACCGCACACGGCTAAGAATATGATCACGTGGATCAACTTGTGTTTATCTGGGGTGCCCCTGCCTCCGTATATAAAGGCTCAAGGGGGGGGGGGTGCGGCCGGCCTAGGAGAGGCACACCAGGAGGAGTCCTACTCCCTTTGGGAGTAGGATCCCCCCCCCCCAATCCTAGTTGGAATAGGATTCGCGGAGGGGGGAAAAGAGAGAGGGGGGCCGGCCCCCTCTCCTTGTCCTATTCGGACCAAGGGAGGGGAGGGGCGCGCGGCCCATCTTGGGCTGCCCCTTCTCTTTTCCACTAAGGCCCACTTAGGCCCATATAGCTCCCGGGGGGTTCCGGTAACCTCCCGATACTCCGGTAAAATCCCGATTTCACCCGGAACACTTCCGATATCCAAACATAGGCTTCCAATATATCAATCTTTATGTCTCGACCATTTCGAGACTCCTCGTCATGTCCGTGATCACATCCGGGACTCCGAACAACCTTCGGTACATCAAAATGCATAAACTCATAATATAACGGTCATCGTAACCTTAAGCGTGCGGACCCTACAGGTTCGAGAACAATGTAGACATGACCGAGACACGTCTCCGGTCAATAACCAATAGCGGAACCTGGATGCTCATATTGGCTCCTACATATTCTACAAAGATCTTTTATCGGTCAGACCGCATAACAACATACGTTGTTCCCTTTGTCATCGGTATGTTACTTGCCCGAGATTCGATCGTCGGTATCCCATACCTAGTTCAATCTTGTTACCGGAAATTCTCTTTACTCGTTCTGTAATACATCATCCCGCAACTAACTCATTAGTTGCAATGCTTGCAAGGCTTTAAGTGATGTGCATTACCGAGAGGGCCCAGAGATACCTCTCCGACAATCGGAGTGACAAATCCTAATCTCGAAATACGCCAACCCAACATGTACCTTTGGAGACACCTGCAGAGCTCCTTTATAATCACCCAGTTACGTTGTGACGTTTGGTAGCACACAAAGTGTTCCTCTGGCAAACAGGAGTTGCATAATCTCATAGTCATAGGAACATGTATAAGTCATGAAGAAAGCAATAGCAACATACTAAAAGATCGGGTGCTAAGCTAATGGAATGGGTCATGTCAATCAGATCATTCAACTAATGATGTGATCCTGTTAATCAAATGACAACTCTTTGTCCATGGTTAGGAAACATAACCATCTTTGATTAACAAGCTAGTCTAGTAGAGGCATACTAGTGACACTCTGTTTGTCTATGTATTCACACATGTATTATGTTTCCGGTTAATACAATTCTAGCATGAATAATAAACTTTTATCATGATATAAGGAAATAAATAATAACTTTATTATTGTCTCTAGGGCATATTTCCTTCATATATCTACTTAATGAAACATAAGTCTGAAACATTTGAAAAGTTCAAAGAATTTCAGTGTGAAGTGGAAAATCATCTTAACAAGAAAATAAAGTTTCTACGATCTGATCGTGGAGGAGAATATTTGAGTTACGAGTTTGGTCTACATTTGAAATAATGTGGAATAGCTTCGCAACTCACGCCACCCGGAACACCACAGCGTAATGGTGTGTCCGAACGTCATAATCATACTTTACTAGATATGGTGTGATCTATGATGTCTCTTACTGATTTACCACTATCATTTTGGGGTTATGCTTTAGAGACGACTGCATTCACGTTAAATAGGGCACCGTCGAAATCCGTTGAAACGACGCCTTATGAACTGTGGTTTGGCAAGAACCCAAAGTTGTTGTTTCTTAAAGTTTGGGGCTGCGATGCTTATGTGAAAAAACATCAACCTGATAAGCTCGAACCCAAATCGGAGAAATGTGTCTTCATAGGATACCCAAAAGAGACTGTTGGGTACAGCTTCTATCACAGATCCGAAGGCAAGACATTTGTTGCTAAGAATTGATCCTTTCTAGAGAAGGAGTTTCTCTCGAAAGAAGTGAGTGGGAGGAAAGTAGAACTTGATGAGGTAACTATACCTGCTCCCTTATTGGAGAGTAGTTCATCACAGAAAACCGGTTCCTGTGACACCTACACCAATTAGTGAGGAAGATAATGATGATGATCATGAAACTTCACATCAAGTAACTACTGAACCTCGTAGGTCAACCAGAGTAAGATCTGCACCAGAGTGGTACAGTAATCCTCTTCTAGAGGTCATGTTACTTGATCATGACGAGCCTACGAACTATGAGGAAGCGATGATGAGCCCAGGTTCCGCAAAATGGCTTGAAGCCATGAAATCTGAGATGGGATCCATGTATGAGAACAAAGTATGGAATTTGGTTGACTTGCCCAATGATCGGCAAGCCATCGAGAATAAATGGATCTTCAAGAAGAAGACTAACGCTGACGGTAATGTTACTGTCTACAAAGCTCGATTTGTCGCAAAAGGTTTTTGACAAGTTCAAGGAGTTAACTATGATGAGACACTCTCACCCGTAGCGATGCTTAAGTCCGTCCGAATCATGTTAGCAATTGCCGCATTCTATGATTATGAAATTTGGCAAATGGATGTAAAGACTACATTCTTGAATGGGTTTCTGGAAGAAGAGTTGTATATGATGCAACCTGAAGGTTTTATTGATCCAAAGGGTACTAACAAAGTGTGCAAGCTCCAACAATCCATTTATGGACTGGTACAAGCCTCTCGGAGTTGGAATAAACATTTTGATAGTGTGATCAAAGCATATGGTTTTATACAGACTTTTGGAGAAGCCTGTATTTACAAGAAAGTGAGTGGGAGCTCTGTAGCATTTCTAATATTATATGTAGATGACATATTGTTCATTGGAAATGATATAGAATTTCTGGATAGCATAAAAGGATACTTGAATAAGAGTTTTTCAATGAAATACCTCGGTGAAGCTGCTTATATATTGGGCATCAAGATCTATAGAGATATATCAAGACGCTTAATTGGACTTTCACAAAGCACATACCTTGATAAAGTTTTGAAGAAGTTCAAAATGGATCAAGCTAAGAAAGGGTTCTTGCCTGTGTTACAAGGTGTGAAGTTGAGTAAGACTCAATGCCCGACCACTGTAGAAGATAGAGAGAAAATGAAAAGTGTTCCCTATGCTTCAGCCATAGGCTCTATCATGTATGCAGTGCTGTGTACCAGACCTGATGTGTGCCTTGCTATTAGTTTAGCAGGGAGGTACCAAAGTAATCCAGGAGTGGAGCACTGGACAGCGGTCAAGAACATCCTGAAGTACCTAAAGAGGACTAAGGATATATTTCTCGCTTATGAAGGTGACAATGAGCTCGTCGTAAATGGTTACGTCGATGCAAACTTTGACACTGATCCAGACGATTCTAAATCGCAAACCGGATACGTGTTTATATTGAACGGTTGAGCTGTCAGTTGGTGCAGTTCTAAACAAAGCGTCGTGGCGGGATCTACGTGTGAAGCGGAGTAGATAGCTTCTTCGGAAGCAACAAATGAAGGAGTCTGGATGAAGGAGTTCATATCTGATCTAGGTGTCATACCTAGTGCATCGGGTCCAATGAAAATCTTTTATGACAATACTGGTGCAATTGCCTTGGCAAAGGAATCTAGATTTCACAAGAGAACCAAGCACATCAAGAGACGCTTCAATTCCATCCGGGATCAAGTCCAGGTGGGAGACATAGAGATTTGCAAGATACATACGGATCTAAATGTTGCAGACCTGTTGACTAAGCCTCTCTGACGAGCAAAACATGATCAACACCAAAGCTCCATGGGTGTTAGAATCATTACTGTGTAATCTAGATTATTGACTCTAGTGCAAGTGGGAGACTGAAGGAAATATGCCCTAGAGGAAATAATAAAGTTATTATTTATTTCCTTATTTCATGATAAATGTATATTATTCATGCTAGAATTGTATTAACCGGAAACACAATACATGTGTGAATACATAGACAAACATAGTGTCACTAGTATGCCTCTACTTGACTAGCTCGTTGATCAAAGATGGTTATGTTTCCTAACCATAGACATGAGTTGTCATTTGATAAACGGGATCACATCATTAGAAGAATGATGTGATTGACTTGACCCATTCCGTTAGCTTAGCACTTGATCGTTTTAGTTTACTGCTATTGCTTTCTTCATGACTTATACATGTTCATATGACTATGAGATTATGCAACTCACGATTACCGGAGGAACACTTTGTGTGCTAGCAAATGTCACAATGTAACTGGCTGATTATAAAGGTGCTCTACAGGTGTCTCCGATGGTACTTGTTGAGTTGGCATAGATCAAGATTAGGATTTGTCACTCCGATTGTCGGAGATGTATCTCTGGGCCCTCTTGGTAATGCACATCACTATAAGCCTTGCAAGCAATGCAAATAATGAGTTAGTTGTGGGATGATGCATTACAGAACGAGTAAAGAGACTTGCCGGTAACGAGATTGAACTAGGTATTGAGATACCGACGATCGAATCTCGGGCAAGTAACATACCGATGACAAAGGGAACAACATATATTGTTATGCGGTTTAACCGATAAAGATCTTCGTAGAATATGTAGGAACCAATATGAGCATCCAGGTTCCTCTATTGGTTATTGACCGGAGACGTGTCTCGGTCATGTCTACATAGTTCTCGAACCCATAGGGTCCGCACGCTTAAAGTTCTGTGACGATCGGTATTATGAGTTTTTGTGTTTTGATGTACCGAAGGTAGTTCGGAGTCCCGGATATGATCACGGACATGAGGAGGAGTCTCGAAATGGTCGAGACGTAAAAATCTATATATTGGATGACTATGTTTGGACACCGGAAGGGTTCCGGGAGGTTTCAGACATTTACCGGAGTACCGGGGGGTTACCAGAACCCCCCGGTGAGTATATTGGGCCTAATGGGCCTTAGTGGGAGACGAGGAGGGGCGGCGAAGGGCAGCCGCGTGCCCCTCCCCCTCTAGTCCGAATTGGACAAGGAGGGGGGCGGCGCCCCCTTTCCTTCTCTTCCTCTGTCCCTTCCTTCTCCTCTCCTACTCCAACTAGGAAAAGAGGGAGTCCTACTCCCGGTGGGAGTAGGACTCCCCCCTTGGCGCGCCCTCCTCCTTGGCCAGCCGCCGCCCCCCTAGCTACTTTATATACGGGGGCAGGGGCACCCCATAGACACAACAATTGTTCTATTGATCTCTTAGCCATGTGCGGTGCCCCCTCCATCATAATCCACCTCGGTTATATTGTAGCACTGCTTAGGCGAAGCCCTGCGTCGGTAGCTTCATCAACATCGTCACCACGCCGTTGTGCTGACAAAACTCTTTCCCGAGCTCTACTTGATCATGAGTTCGCGGGACATCACCGAGTTGAACATGTGCTGAACGCGGAGGTGTCGTACGTTCAGTGCTGAGGATCGGTCGATCATGAAGACGTACGACTACATCAATCGCGTTGTTATAATGCTTCCACTTAACGGTCTACGAGGGTACGTGGATGACACTCTCCCCTCTCGTTGCTATGCATCACCATGATCTTGCGTGTGCGTAGGAATTTTTTTGAAATTACTACGTTCCCCAACATTGCCAGCACCGGGCATGCATAGAGGAGGGACCTGCATGAGCTGTATGCCATGTCGAAGAAGTCGGAGGGGCCAGCAGAGAAGAACTCGACACGATTGCGGCGCCCATCGGCGCGAGGCCGATGTCACCAATGGTGGTCGGAGTAGACGAAGTGGTCGGGGTAGATGACGGCGACGCCGGTGACGGGCTGGTGCTGGACGAAGTCGAACGGGGTGGACGGGCGGTGACGGCAGCTATGGAGGTAGCGGCGGCGGCTTGACGGCGGCGGCGACTAGGTTAGGAGTGCGGCGGCGGTGCTCGAAGTAGGCGAAGAACTCGACAGCGTGAAGAAGACCGGCGCAGATGGTGGCGTTCCCGCGCCAAAGGAAGACGGCGTGGCGCATACCACGGGAGGTCGACGCGCGATGACAGCGGAGTGGACCGCGGGCTGTGGCGCTATGGCCCGAAGGGGCGACGCGGCGGAGACGGGCAGGTCAGGGCAACGGCGGGAAGACCTCGGGGCGGCAGCGGGGACCGCAAGCCGTGGCGCAACGATGGAGCGCGGGTCGGTGCAACCGCGAGGACGGCCTCAGGGTGGCGGCAGGGACCGTGTATTGCGGTACTACGGCTCGAAGAGGCGACGCAGCGGCGAAACACGAGTCGATGCAGCCGTGAGGAGAACCACGGGGCGGCGGCGCTGCGGCCCAACGGGGCGACGTAGCGGGACCCGATGCTCGATCGACGGAGAGGCGTGTGGTACTCGGGACTATCTTCACGGGACCTGTGGAGGCGCGCGTAACCGACGGGCTAGGTCGCTCGCGCGGCGTAGGTGAGGCGGATCGCGGCGGTGAGCGGGTGATCAAGCCGATCGCGCGCAACGTCGGGGATGCCACTCAGTGGAGGAGGGGTGGCGACGGAGTCCGAGATGAAGCCGACGGTGGCGGATGGCGTGTGACGTCGTGAGGACGAGCACGTCAGCACCGGCACCCGGGCTGCCAAAGCAGCGCCGGCGCCCGGGCAGCGAGGCCTGAGCGACCAACATAGCAGTGGGGCCCAAGCTGAGGCAGCCGACGAGCCTGGCGCAGTTAGCCCGACGCAACCGGGGACGAGGCCGGCGAGGTAGACCGTAGGGCCGCGCCGTGCAGACGCGGTGGAGGCGGGTGGCATGAATCGACGGGCGGGCTGGTGTGCGAACGGCGGCGATGATGGGCCGCCGCATGGCGCGAGGCCGCCAAGAGGGCGATGCAGGTGTCCTGGTCCGAGAAGGCGGTGACTGCCGGCGTAGATCGACGAGCGGGCCGGCGCACGTACGACGGTCGTGAGGGGCCGCCTGTCGGGCGAGGATATTGGGTCAGTGAAGAGCCTGTCGGTCGCACCAGTGTCGGAGTAGAGGCGCACGGGGGTCGATGGTCACCGCCGCAAACCGATCAAGATTAGATCGGAAAACCAAAAAGAAAAACGCCGATAAAAACGACCAGCGAGAGAGCGAAAAAAAGAGCAAGGGCTCGGTAAAAGACTCTCTAGGGCAGCTGGTCAACACGACCCGCGGACAAACCCTAGGTACGGGCGGCGCGGCCCCCGGCGGCGGTCATGGAGGCCGACCGTCCCGGGGGCGGCGCGCGGGTGCGGAAGCCGCGACGGCTAGGGTTTAGGATCGATTAGGCTGATACCATGTTAGAAGGGAGAGAGAGATTTGGTGGAATAGTTGTTGTATTGCTTGAGCCTCATGGGCATATATATAGGAGTACAATGATCTACTTAGAGTACAAGACAAGCCAGAATAAATCCTAGTCTATCTCATATTTCCTAATAATCAATATACTCAACAATCACCGATCTTGCGATGTTTCCTACAGCATCACCTTTGTTGCGATGGTGAAGGGCACCCACTTGAGAAAACCGTCACCATCCGCCCCCGTCCCCCGCGTCGCCTCCCGGGGCGGCTCGGGCGGAGCCCAACCCCCCCCCCCCCCCCGCCGCCACCCACCACCCCTCCTCTCCTCCACCCCCTCGCCGTCGCCAAATGATGCGGCCGGGCTAAGCCCGCGCAGCAGACGGTGCCAGCGGGGCTCTCCCGCCCCATGAAGGTGCGGTCAGAGTGCTGGATCTTGAGCCTCGGCCCCGGCTTCGTGGCGGCGGACGGGCGACCACTGTGGCCACGGGGGCGGCGCGGGCGGCTGGGCCTGGTGACGCTCCGGTCTCCCACATGGCAACGGGGCGGCATGAGAGGGCATGGAGCTCTGGATCTCGGCGCTGGCGGCTCCCCGACTTGGTCTCCGGCTCCGCTTGGTGTGGCTGCGAGGGGCCTTGGTGGAGCGATGGTGGTCGACGGTATGGCTAGCCGTTGCCGGATCTGGCCGAGCATGGTCGAATTCGGCCGGCCAGCGGTGGTTTCCTGCCGCGGTCTTGTCTCCGCGTGGTACGGTGACTACAGCGCAGCGATGCTAGACTCCGAGGCGGCGGCCTCGGGATGGTGGTTGATGTATCGGCAGTCGTGGAGTTCGCGTGGGCAACGAGGCGGCCGTGGTGTTCTTGGTGGAGGGAGGCTCGTTTGGCTCGGCAGCGAGGCCTGGTGGTGGTCCTTGCATGGCGATGGCACGATTTCTGTTCTGGGGTGCGCGGGTCAGTGGAGGTGCTCGTTGGCGTCGGTTGACTACATGGGAGTGGTGGTGTTGCTGATCCGGGCGAAAGCTTGGCCGCCGGCGGCGGCGCTCGTGGGTGTCGCTTTCTTCCTTGGAGGCGTCATCGTGGTGATCGGTGCACTTCAACTCTCTGGTCAAGATCTCCGGGCGATAGTCAGGATCCTGGTTGGATCAGACGGCGACGTCGTCTCCAACGCTGTTTTCCCTCCTGGGGGCGCCGTCTTGAAGATCTTGGTCCCTTTTGTGCTTCCTACAGGCTGGACGTGCACGCCATCGCGGCCGGGAGGTGCCCGACCGACGGTGAGGTTGGTGTGGCGTTGCGACGCATGTGGCAACGACGATGTTGGTGATCAGAGCTGAGTCGCGGCTTTGTCCTTTTGATGTCGAAGGTCCTGTGCTTCAATGGGCAGTGGCGGAGACAGGGGGACCAACAGGGGCCCTGCCCCCCCCCCTAACATCTCATATTTGCTGCTAATCATCTAATGAACAATGCATAATTAGTGTGTATTTTGCTGCTAAAAACCTACTTTCTAGTGATTTGGCCCTCCCCAACCAGTTCTAACAGCCCTCGGCCCCCTGATAATATTTTTCTGCCTCCACCACTGTCAATGGGTGTGCCCATGCTGGTTTCTGGTTGTGACAAAGAAGTCGGAGCTGCGGTCGGCAGGGCCGCTGCAGCGACGATGACTCCATGAGGGCGGTTTTCAGCAGGCAGTGCTCTCCGGATGTTGCGCTGGACTAGGTCGATGCGAGGCTAACAACTTTTTCCTGTGAAACTCGTCAGCAAAATCGGAGCTGCCATGTTCTTGACGCTGCGGTCCATTGTTTGGCGTTGTTGTGGCCAGGTCGTCCGCGTTTGCCCCTTTGGGGTTTGCATCTAGGTTCTTGCCTAGTTTTTCGCTAATTAACAGGATAACTCTTTTTTTCTTAATCAATGAAAATGGCAAAAAATTTGCCTGTTTCAAATAAAAGGCCCCCGCTTGATGGTGTCAGATCCGACAGCTTGCGACCCGGACGATCTTTAAAAAAAGATCAGCCAGTGGCAACGGAGCTCAACCTTGGTGTGGTCTTCCCTGAGAGTTATTGCAAAGAATTTGCAACTATTTTCCTGACTTGTGATGGGATGTCTGTATTTGTATTTAGAGAAGGGTAAGTGATAGAACCTACAGTCAGATTCAACGATTAGATTTGCATCCTTTTGTTTATCCAAATGTCTAGAGTGTACAAGATAATGTTTGTGAGTTCGTATCCACTCCAAATGCGCAAAGATAATTGATCAAAAAAGGACAGACTTGATGAATTATCTTCTTTCGATGTGAGCTCTAACAGTTGGTATGCTAAATCTGTGCATAAAAGCTGAATACGTGGATAAACAAACAATAGCGGGGATAGCTCAGTTGGGAGAGCGTCAGACTGAAGATCTGAAGGTCGCGTGTTCGATCCACGCTCACCGCATGTCGTTTTTGTTAATTTTTTGGATTGTGAGTCGGTCTTCTCTAAATACCTTATTATTTTTTAAAACCATGAGCGTTACCTTTTTGAATATTCACAACACATGATGTTTTATGAACTTGCAACCAAAATTTCCGTTTCTAACAAATAATAGAAAATATGTTTGGGTCTGTGAGACACAAACCGTATCACTTAATGTGGCATACAAAACGTATTTTTCTGAAGAAATATGAGGGAGATGGGGTGGCAAAGGAAATGGGTTTATTTGTGATACAGCACTACGTTGAACAAGTCATGGGTTTTAATAACATATTTTCGAAAATCATGTGCATGACCTTTTTCTGAATAATATTTTCACAATTCATGATGTTTTATAAAACACACAACCAAAATTCTCCGTTTCTACGGAATAACTAATAGCCATAGAAAATATGTTTGGATCTGTTAGATAGAAATCGTGCCATTTAACGTGACATAGAAAAAACCTAGAAGAAACTTCTTTGAAAAAAATATGGGAGAGAGGAAGCCGCAGAGGCGATGGGCCGGGTCAGGGGTCTGCACCATATCACTTAATTTGATAAAAAAATCATATGAATTGTTCCTGAAAAATAATTTCTTCAATCGTGACTGTCAAACAATCAGATTCCAAAGGTGGTTTTCTTGTCCACTCTCACACTGGCACACTCAAATTTAACCTAGTTTTATCGGAGTGGGTAATCCACTTAATTTTGCTTGTGGTATATTGTTTACGGTTTTAGGGAAAGTTCAAGAGCCTAATCTGGACGATGAAAGTGGTTAGTTCCCTCTGTCCTATTTCAGCAAAGGAGGCGACGACGATAGAAGGGGCGGTGGCAGCAACAACTACCTTGGTGGGTTCTTTCTCTTCATCGTCGTGATGCTCCTGGATTACCTCAAGGAGATTGAGAAGTACCTGCTTGCTTGAAAGCATCGTGCCGGAGGATGACGATGTGGGCTACGACACGAGCAGTGGGATGCTTGGGCAATTATCATGAGTCTCGGTAGTGTTTGGTCGATGCGTCAGATTTCTGGTTGTCTCCTAGTCTAGAAGTGAATCAGTTAAGTGTCCTGATTTATTATGGTATGTGTCCTTGTTTTGTGAACATGTATATTGACCGACGAAAATCTCAAAATGTTATACGACTGTGCTTGAGATGCTGAAACTTGATGCCATCTAGTATTTTTTCAATAAAGGGCGACTTTATTATCTCATAATGTAGCATTAAGCGGATACAAAGCATTATGAGTAACACCCGGGCTTTACATAATTAGAATGCACACGGCCAAATCCAGAAGTCTGACAAAAATTCAGGAAATAAAAACCGACAAATCGACAACAGTAGAGTCCTATAGACCGACGCTATGCCTATGTCGAAGGGGATGATGGATCGATCCGTAGGTTATGCTGACACCCATGTTGAGAAAAAAAACCTCCGTAGCCACCTACTCCAATCACGTATACACCTCCATGAACATAGCGAGTGCGTACACCGAAAAATAACCTGCAGAGGAGAAGCGATTTTGTCATTAAAAACTAGATCATTTCTACATAAGGAGGAAATATATGTACAACTAGGATTTTGCTCTTACATTCTCCATATGGCGATAATACTGTCAAGTGTCAAGTGGCTATTGAAGATCATGTGGGTTTCTCACCTCCTTTGCAGTTGCATTTGTCATTGTGATGGATTCTCATAATCTCATTTAGTTTTGTTTGACCCACTTTTGTCTGTTTTATGCCTATGTATTCAAATTATAAAATAACCCCACTTGGACCAGTGGTTATAATTACTTGTGCTGAAAAGAGATTGTCATGAAGCATTATGCTTAATAATTAAAGCATTAGGAGAACATTTTTTCTAACTCGATGATACCCCGCCGGATGCCGCAGAATTGAATATATAGTTTCTAAATGTTGTGTAGAGTATTGATTTAGTACTTACATACCATGTGAGAAATTTCTACACGAGCAAAAAAATCTTAACATGAAAAATTGTGCATGTTGAATGGAATAACCAACTTAGAATTCACTCATGCATGATGCATGCTAGAGAATTCCCATGCATAGATCGAACAGATGCTAGTGGATCAAGCTAATAAATCTAATGGCTACAACAATTTTGATGATGTGGAAGCACACACGTTGAGATAATTAGAAGTGGTGGAAGCATGCTAGAGAATATTTTTGCGTCAACTTTTTACAAATTGACGAATATTTTTTGAATTCATAAACATTTTTGTGTGTTCGCGTGAACCTTTCTCAAATTCACAAATATTTTTTGAATTCATGTGAACTTTTTTCAAATCTGTGAACTTTTATCGAGTCCATGATTTTTTCTGAATCTGTGTACATTTTATGAAGATTTTTGATTTTTAATAAAATCGGTAAAACAATGAGAGAAAACCAAAAAAGAAAAATAAAAACCGGTGAAATAAGGTTCTGGAAAGTTCCCCAAAACCGGAAAGGAGCAAAATAGTAAAAAAAAATTGAGACAAACAAAAAAAAGTGAAAAAATGACGTGAAAAAACTACAGAAAAATAATTTAGCGAGCGGCGCGAGGCCTGAACGGCTCGTGGTTGCCCGTACGGGCTGGGCCTGGCCCATGTAGCGAGCTAGCGAGTCTCCAGCGTGAAACGAGTCAGCGTTGCAACCGCGATACATAGCTCTGTCCGACGTTCCTAGTGTTTCGTCCCTTTATATAAGCCATCAATCCCGTCCTAGATAGGTCCTATATAGGGTAACCAAGAAGGGGACGAGCAAAGACGACGAACTAGGGTCATGCCTAGCGTTTACCTTGTCTTCGATGACTGGTCGCGTTTGTTTGCATAGCGGGCAAAGGTTACAGTTTGGCCAGCCCCTGCGCTGAAGCCGGTCAGCCGTCCAAATCCTATTATTGATGGCCAACCAAGCTCATCTTTTCTTTCAATGTCAGTACACTGTTAGAGTTTGGGGAATGATTAAAACATGGCTTAGTTTACATGATGTTCATCCTACAGATTGGGGAGGCATGATTTTCGTCAAGGAGTGGTGGTGTTACATTGCTTCCAGGAGGTCACAATCTCGAAGGGCGTTTCTTTCCCTTATGCTTCTTATTTCTTAGGAAATCTGGAATGAGCGAAATGCACGTGTGTTTCGCAACACGGCGATTTCGGTTAGGGTGCTTGTGGCTCGCGTCAAAGCGGAAACTTCGTTGTGATGTCTTACTGGGGCGAAATATTTGTGTAATATAATGCTGCGAGAGTGATGCTTGTAACCTGCCCTTTGGCCAAGACTCTTAAACCTTCTTCTTATTCAATGAAAATAGCAAGCCTTTTGCCTTGTTTAAAAAAAATGACTGGTCGCGAGGGCACAACATCCGCGAGGTAATACCGTCCTCCGGCTCTGCCATCTCATCCTCAGCCGACGCGAAGCCCCCGCCTCCGGTGTTCCTGCGCTTGGAGGCAAGGCATGGGGCGCCGCAGCACTTCGTGTCAGCCTTCGGCACCAAGATCTTGGCCATGCATTGCAGGTATTACGAGGGCAACTGTTCTATGGCCGGGGGCTTCACCACCATGGTCGACGTTCGCGAGTGGAGCCTCACCCTTTTCCCCGGGCAGTTTTATCCGCTTCACCCCATCTATTTCTTCGACGGCAACAAGATGTTCTGCCTGAGCCTAGGCAGCTTCAAGATGCTTGTCTGGGACAGGGACCCCCCGCTGGGTTCTTCTCACGGCGTGGAGAGCCCGTGGAAACAGCTCCCGGAACCGCCATTTCAGCGTTATGACGTCACCTCCTACGTCGTGCAGCCCCGGTCACGGGCCTTCATCGTCAGCACCAAGATAGACGACACTAAGGCCACCTTCGCCTTTGACACCGTGGAACTTTCATGGAAACGACTTGGCAGCTGGGCGCTGCCCTTCGATGGCCGTGGTCACTTTGACCAGCACCTCAATGCCTTTGTTGGGCTCTCCAAAGAACCGAACACCCTCGGCCAACTCTATTTTTGTTATGTGCCCATCGATGGCACTAGCCCCAGGCTTTCTTCGAAACTCGGTGAGGAGAAGCTCTTCAGCCAGGATCCAGCCGAGAGGCATGTAAGCGCGACCCTCATCTACATAGGAACGGGTGAGAGCAAACCCAGCAAATTCTGCCTCGTACAATGCGTCTTCATTGAGGGCGACAGCAGCGCTGGTCAGGAGCTCAAGGAGAAGGGACGCTTTCTATATCGCTTGACCATATTCTGTCTCTATCCTGACTGCATTGGAGGCCTGACGACAGGCAATAGCCAGCGGGTGCAATACTATGAAGTGCCTGAAGGAACGTCTCAGCGATTCCTCGCTGAAGACCCCGTGGCATTTGGAATGTAAAATTCTAAAATCATGTCACGAAAAGGAGTTCTTATGTTTAACCTTCCGGAATTGCTAACTCACATCTAGATTATATTTAAGGATGTCACATCTAAGTCTAGGGCCGTCAGATTATATATGTCGTTAAAACTCGCGCAAAGTGATCGTTCCTAGCACGCTCATGCGTGTCGCGTTGACGTGCGCGTCAGCCAATGTCTCCACGCGAGATTGGGGCGGGCCGTCTTGTTTGTGGGCTTTTTTCTGTTTTGTCTCGGTCTGGTCTGCATCGTTTGATATGTTTGTGGTTTTTTTTCTGTTTGTCTCAGTTGTGGGCTTCCATGTACCGTGGTTGGAATTTCTCAAAAACAAAAAGTACCGTGGTAAGAGAACATTCAGAGAGAGCTGTCCCTATTTTTTCTCGAGAGGTGAGGGGGCGGTGCTCATTCATTTTCTCACGTTGCTGTTTTTCCCCTACAGTCCTTCACATGAGGAGTGGGTTGGAAGTGAAAAGGGTGGAGTGAAAGTAAGTGATTTTCCACTCCCATTTGTTTGCTTTATATTTTCTCCTTTTCATTTCTTTTTCTTTTTCCATTTTCTTATTTATTTGTTTGTTTTAAAATCATGATTTTTTCACTATGTCATCTATTCAATTTAAATGTCGTGCAAATCTTGGTCGGGTTGTTTTGTCGTGTGTGTCCCGTGTCGCGTTGTGCGTATTGTGTCTACTTATCAGTCTGCTCGTGTGTGTATCTTTTGTTGGGGCATTTTCACGGCGCGATCTAGGGGTCCCGTTTCGAATTGGTTTTGTTAATTATCATTTAGATGGGAGTTAACAATGTCTCATTTAACTCATATTCCGTTAGATATATGTGCTCCCGAGTTGTGCCGTTGTTGTCGTGTTGTGCTTTTTGTTTGCCCCTTGTGAAGCAGTGATGCCTGATATGACTTTTTAGTGGGTCATTTTCTGTTTTAGTGGGCTTTTTTTAGGGCTACGTGTATTTCTATCATCTGTCTTTATTTATTTTGGTTCAACTGGGTAGCTAGAGAGAGATTGTTTTCCCTTTCGGATTTGCTAAATCTCATCTTTGTGATGTCTCATCTAACTCCGTAACCGACCAATCTTTTTGCTTTAAGATCCGCACAAACTTGATCATGCGTGCCGATGTCAGCTTGTTTTTGTTTTGTCGCGCGTCCTCTTTGCCCCATTTCGTTTTGTGTTGGCTTGTTCTCGTGTTTCTTTTTACACGAGTCCATTTATGTTGTTGTTTGAGGGGCGTGACCTGTTTCTCTTTTGTTCGTTTTCGCTATATGCATTTTGATCCGGTGGAGAATTTGTAGAGTCCACCCTTCGCTCGCAAATGGTCTCGTAAGTCCGCCCTCGACTAGCAATGGGCATGTATTTTGTTTTTCATTACAGTTGCAAATCTACACTCGACTTGCAACTGGGTTCATAATTTGTTATTGTCCCAGTTGCAAGTCCACCCTCCACTCGCAAATGTCTCGTAGTTGTCCCAGTTGCAAGTCCACCCTCGACTAACAATGGACATGTATTTTGTATTTCATTGAAGTTGCAAATCTACACTCGACTCGCATCTGAGCTCGTTGTTTGTTATTGTCGCAGTTGCAATTCCACCCACGACTCACGAATAGTATTATACTTTTATGTAGTTGTCCTGGTTGCAAGTCCACTCTTGACTCGCAATTAGGCCCGTAGTTTGTTTCATCTCAGTCGCTAGTCCACCCTCGACTCGCAACTTGTATCATAGCTTTTTCTAGTTGTCCCAGTTGCAAGTGTACCCTCGACTTGCAACTCGTATCGTAGTTCAGTGTAATTGTCCTAGTTGCAAGTCCACTCTCGACTCTCAACTAGCACCATAGTTTGTTTCATCCCAATTGCAAGCCCAGCCTTGACTTGCAACTCGACATGTATTTTGTTTTTCCTCCTAGTTGCAGGTTCACCCTCACTAGCAACTGTATTTTGTGATTTGTTTTGTCCCAATTGCAAGTCGATCCCTGACTTGTGACTAGGCTCATAGTTGTTCCAGTTGCAAGCCCACCCTCGACTCACAACTGAAGCATGTGTTTTTTGTTTTTTTCATCATAGTTGTAAGTCAACCATTGACTCGCAACTGGGCACATAGTTTGTTTATCCCAATTGCAAGTTGACTCTTGAGTCGCAACTAGGCCTATAGTTTTGTAGTTGTCTCTGTTGCATGTCCACTCCCGATTCACAAATGTGCTTGTAGCTTTTGTTATCCCAGTTGCACATCCACGCTCGACTTGCAACCGGGCTTTTTTTTGTTATTGTCCCGGTTGCAAGTCCACCCTCGTCTCGCAAATGGTATCATAGTTTTGTGTAATTGTCCTAGTCACAAGTCCGCCTTTGACTCACTACTAGGCCCATAGTTTTGTTTCATCCCAGTTGCAAGTTGACCCTTGACTCGCAACTAGGATCATAGTATCCTAGTTGTCCCAGTTGCAAATCCACCCTCGACTCGCGACTGGGCATATAGTTTGTCGTTGTCCCATTTGTAACAATGTCCAACCTCGATATGCAACCAAGCTCGACCAATATTTCTCATAGTTGCAAGTCAACCCTCCACACGCAACTGGGTTCCGATCCTTTTTTGTCCCATTTTTGCAAATCCACCCCCGACATGCAACTGGGGAGCCTATCTTTTTTGTACCAGTTGCAAGTCCAACCTCGATACGCCACTGATCCCAACCCATTTTTCTCGAAGTTGCAAGTCCACCCTCGACACGAAACTGGGTTGCAACTCCACCTCCGATATGCAACTGAGGCGGGCCCTGCCTTTTTTTCCTAGTTATAAAAGTCCACCCTCGATACACAACTGGCCCAAAACCCTATTTTTGTATAGTTGCAAGTTCACCCTCAACACACAGCGGGGCCTGACCCATTTATGTACTAGTTGCAACTCCATCCTCGACATGAAATTGGGAGGGCCCGCCTTGTTTTCTTATCCTAGTTAAAAGTACACCCTCAATATACAACTCGACCCAAAACCCCATATTTTCCCAAGTTGCAACTCCACCCTTGACACACAACTGGGTGCCCTTATTTGTCCTAGTTGCCACTCGACCACCGACATGCAACTGGAGGAGGGGACTTTTATTGTCCAGTTGCAAGTCCACCTTTGATACGTAATTGGGTCCTGATATGTCTCCATCGTATCTACTTTTCCAAACACTTTCGCCCTTGTTTAGGACTCCAACTTGCATGATTTGAATGGAACTAACCCGGACTGACGCTGTTTTCAGTAGAATTGCCATGGTGTCATTTTTGTGCAGAAATAAAAGTTCTCAGAATGACCTGAAAATCAACGGAGATTATTTTTGGAATATATAAAAAATATTGGAAGAAGAATCCACATCAGGGGGCCCACACCCTGTCCACGAGGGTGGGCGGCGCGCCTACCCCCTGGGCGCGCCCCCCTGCCTCGTGGGTGAAGGAAATATGCCCTAGAGGCAATAATAAAGTTATTATTTATTTCCTTATATCATGATAAATGTTTATTATTCATGCTAGAATTGTATTAACCGGAAACATAATACATGTGTGAATACATAGACAAACTTAGTGTCACTAGTATGCCTCTACTTGACTAGCTCATTAATCAAAGATGGTTATGTTTCCTAACCATGAACAAAGTGTTGTTATTTGATTAACGAGGTCACATCATTAGTTGAATGATCTGATTGACATGACCCATTCCATTAGCTTAGCACCCGATCGTTTAGTATGTTGCTATTGCTTTCTTCATAACTTATACATGTTCCTATGACTATGAGATTATGCAACTCCCGTTTGCCGGAGGAACACTTTGTGTGCTACCAAACGTCACAACGTAACTGGGTGATTATAAAGGAGCTCTACAGGTGTCTCGAATGGTAGATGTTGGGTTGGCGTATTTCGAGAATATGATTTGTCACTCCGATTGTCGGAGAGGTATCTCTAGGCCCTCTCGGTAATGCACATCACATAAGCCTTGCAAGCATTGCAACTAATGAGTTAGTTGCGAGATGATGTATTACGTAACGATTAAAGAGACTTGCCAGTAACGAGATTGAACTAGGTATTGGATACCGACGATCGAATCTCGGGCAAGTAACATACCGATGACAAAGGGAACAACGTATGTTGTTATGCGGTCTGACCGATAAAGATCTTCGTAGAATATGTAGGAGCCAATATGGGCATCCAGGTCCCGCTATTAGTTATTGACCGGAGACGTGTCTCGGTCACGTCTACATTATTCACGAACCGTAGGGTCCGCACGCTTAACGTTACGATGATAGTTATTATGAGTTTATGCATTTTGATGTACCGAAGTTAGTTCAGAGTCCCGGATGTGATCATGGACATGACGAGGAGTCTCGAAATGGTCAAGACATAAAGATTGATATATTGGAAGCCTATATTTGGACATCGGAAGTGTTCCGGGTGAAATCGGGATTTTACCGGAGTACCGAGAGGTTACCGGAACCCCCCCGGAAGCCATATGGGCCTTAATGGGCTTTAGTGGAAAGGAGAAAGGGGCAGCCCAAGGTGGCCACGCGCCTCCCCCCTCCCCTAGTCCTATTAGGACTAGGAGAGGTGGCCGACCCCCCTCTCTCTCTTTCCCCCTCGGGGAATCCTAGTCCAACTAGGATTGGGGGGGGAGTCCTACTCCCGGTAGGAGTAGGACTCCTCCTGCGCCCTCCTCCTGGCCGGCGGCCCCCTCCCCCTTGGCTCCTTTATATACGGAGGCAGGGGGGCACCTCTAGACACACAAGTTGATCCTTGATATCGTTCCTTAGCCGTGTGCGGTGCCCCCTGCCACCATATTCCACCTCGATCATATTGTAGCAGTGCTTAGGCGAATCCCTGCGATAGTAGAACATCAAGATCGTCACCACGCCGTCGTGCTGACAGAACTCCTCCCCGACGCTTTGCTGGATCGAAGCCTGGGGATCGTCATCGAGCTGTACGTGTGCTAAGAACTCGGAGGTGCCGGAGTAACGGTGCTTGGATCGGTCGGATCGGGAAGACGTACGACTACTTCCTCTACGTTGTGTCAACGCTTCCGCAGTCGGTCTGCGTAGGTACGTAGACAACACTCTCCCCTCTCGTTGCTATGCATCACCATGATCTTGCGTGTGCGTAGGATTTTTTTTGAAATTACCGCGTTCCCCAACAGTGGTATCAGAGCCTAGGTTTTATATGTTGATGTTATATGCACGAGTAGAACACAAGTGAGTTGTGGGCGATATAAGTCATACTGCCTACCAGCATGTCATACTTTGGTTCAACGGTATTGCTGGACGAGACGACCCGGACCAACATTACGCGTACGCTTACGCGAGACCGGTTCCCCCGACGTGCTTTGCACATAGGTGGCTTGCGGGCGACTGTCTCTCCAACTTTAGTTGAACCGAGTATGGCTACGCCCGGTCCTTGCGAAGGTTAAAACGGAGTCAAATTGACAAACTATCGTTGTGGTTTTGATGCGTAGGTGAGATTGGTTCTTACTTAAGCCCGTAGCAGCCACGTAAAACTTGCAACAACAAAGTAGAGGACGTCTAACTTGTTTTTGCAGGGCATGTTGTGATGTGATATGGTCAAGGCATGATGATGAATTTTATTGTATGAGATGATCATGTTTTGTAACCGAGTTATCGGCAACTGGCAGGAGCCATATGGTTGTCGCTTTATTGTATGCAATGCAATCGCGATGTAATGCTTTACTTTATCACTAAGCGGTAGCGATAGTCATGGAAGCATAAGATTGGCGAGACGACAACGATGCTACGATGGAGATCAAGGTGTCGCGCCGGTGACGATGGTGATCATGACGGTGCTTCGGAGATGGAGATCACAGGCACAAGATGATGATGGCCATATCATATCACTTATATTGATTGCATGTGATGTTTATCTTTTATGCATCTTATCTTGTTTTGATTGACGGTAGCATTATAAGATGATCTCTCACTAAATTATCAAGAAGTGTTCTCCCTGAGTATGCACCGTTGCCAAAGTTCGTCGTGCCCAGACACCACGTGATGATCGGGTGTGATAAGCTCTACGTCCATCTACAACGGGTGCAAGCCAGTTTTTGCACACGCAGAATACTCAGGTTAAACTTGACGAGCCTAGCATATGCAGATATGGCCTCGGAACACGGAGACCAAAAGGTCGAGCGTGAATCATATAGTAGATATGATCAACATAACGATGTTCACCATTGAAAACTACTCCATCTCACGTGATGATCGGTTAGGGTTTAGTAGATTGGATCACGTGATCACTTAGAGGATTAGAGGGATGTCTATCTAAGTGGGAGTTCTTAAGTAATATGATTAATTGAACTTAAACTTATCATGAACTTAGTACCTGATAGTATCTTGCTTGTTTATGTTAATTGTAGATAGATGGCTCGTGCTGTTGTTCCGTTGAATTTTAATGCGTTCCTTGAGAAAGCAAAGTTGAAAGATGATGGTAGCTATTACACGGACTGGGTCCATAACTTGAGGATTATCCTCATTGCTGCTCAGAAGAATTACGTCCTGGAAGCACTGCTGGGTGCCAGGCCTGCTGCTGGAGCAACACCAGATGTTATGAACGTCTGGCAGAGTTAAAGCTGATGACTACTCGATAGTTCAGTGTGCCATGCTTTACGGCTTAGAATCGGGACTTCAACGACGTTTTGAACGTCATGGAGCATATGAGATGTTCCAGGAGTTGAAGTTAATATTTCAAGCAAATGCCCGGATTGAGAGATATGAAGTCTCCAATAAGTTCTATAGCTGCAAGATGGAGGAGAACAGTTCTGTCAGTGAGCATGTACTCAAAATGTCTGGGTATAATAATCACTTGATTCAGATGGGAGTTAATCTTCCAGATGATTGCGTCATTGACAGAATTCTCCAATCACTGCCACCAAGCTACAAGAGCTTCGTGATGAACTATAATATGCAAGGGATGAACAAGACTATTCCCGAGCTCTTCGCAATGCTGAAAGCTGCGGAGGTAGAAATCAAAAAGGAGCATCAAGTGTTGATGGTCAGCAAGACCACTAGTTTCAAGAAAAAGGGAAAAGGGAAGAAGAAGGGGAACTTCAAGAAGAACAGCAAGCAAGTTGCTGCTCAAGAGAAGAAACCCAAGTCTGGACCTAAGCCTGAAACTGAGTGCTTCTACTGCAAGCAGACTGGTCACTGGAAGCGGAACTGCCCCAAGTATTTGGCGGATAAGAAGGATGGCAAGGTGAACAAAGGTATATGTGATATACATGTTATTGATGTGTACCTTACTAGAGCTCGCAGTAGCACCTGGGTATTTGATACTGGTTCTGTTGCTAATATTTGCAACTCAAAACAGGGACTACGGATTAAGCGAACACTGGCGAAGGACGAGGTGACGATGCGCGTGGGAAACGGTTCCAAAGTCGATGTGATCGCGGTCGGCACGCTACCTCTACATCTACCTTCGGGATTAATATTAGACTTAAATAATTGTTATTTGGTGCCTGCGTTGAGCATGAACATTATATCTGGATCTTGTTTGATGCGAGACGGTTATTCATTTAAATCAGAGAATAATGGTTGTTCTATTTATATGAGTAATATCTTTTATGGTCATGCACCTTTGAAGAGTGGTCTATTTTTGATGAATCTCGATAGTAGTAATACACATATTCATAATGTTGAAGCCAAAAGATGCAGAGTTGATAATGATAGTGCAACTTATTTGTGGCACTGTCGTTTAGGTCATATCGGTGTAAAATGCATGAAGAAACTCCATACTGATGGGCTTTTGGAACCACTTGATTATGAATCACTTGGTACTTGCGAACCATGCCTCATGGGCAAGATGACTAAAACACCGTTCTCTGGTACTATGGAGAGAGCAACAGATTTGTTGGAAATCATACATACAGATGTATGTGGTCCGATGAATATTGAGGCTCGTGGCGGATATTGTTATTTTCTCACCTTCACAGATGATTTAAGCAGATATGGGTATATCTACTTAATGAAACATAAGTCTGAAACATTTGAAAAGTTCAAAGAATTTCAGAGTGAAGTTGAAAATCATCGTAACAAGAAAATAAAGTTTCTACGATCTGATCATGGAGGAGAATCTTTGAGTTACGAGTTTGGTGTACATTTGAAAAATTGTGGAATAGTTTCGCAACTCACGCCACCCGGAACACCACAGCGTAACGGTGTGTCCGAACGTCGTAATCGTACTTTATTAGATATGGTGCGATCTATGATGTCTCTTACAGAATTACCGCTATCATTTTGGGGTTATGCTCTAGAGACAGCCGCATTCACGTTAAATAGGGCACCATCAAAATCCGTTGAGACGACACCTTATGAACTATGGTTTGGCAAGAAACCTAAGTTGTCATTTCTTAAAGTTTGGGGCTGCGATGCTTATGTGAAAAAGCTTCAACCTGATAAGCTCGAACCCAAATCGGAGAAATGTGTCTTCATAGGATATCCAAAGGAGACTATTGGGTACACCTTCTATCACAGATCCGAAGGCAAGACATTCGTTGCTAAGAATGGATCCTTTCTAGAGAAGGAGTTTCTCTTGAAAGAAGTGAGTGGGAGGAAAGTAGAACTTGACGAGGTAACTGTACCTGCTCCCTTATTGGAAAGTAGTACTTCACAGAAAACTGTTTCAGTGACGCCTACACCAGTTAGTGAGGAAGCTAATGATGATGATCATGAAACTTTAGATCAAGATACTACTGAACCTCGTAGATCAACCAGAGTAAGATCCGCACCAGAGTGGTACGGTAATCCTGCAGCGACCTGACCTGAATGGATCACGTCTACTGTGCTACGGTGTCATCCCTGGATCAGTAATGCTGACACCACACAGTACATCGAGGATTTATAGCAGAGTTGCAATCACACACTTAATACATCGATGGCTCAAAAAGAACTTATTACAATAAATATGGCTTAAGGCCATATTACAAAGATAACAGTGGAAGACTTGGAAGATAAATGGGTCCATCAACTCCAGCGGCATCACTGAGTATAGGGCCACGACCTAAAAGCACCTCAATCATCGTCTGAAAAGTCTGCAACATTAACGTTGCAGCCCGAAAACGGGTCAGCACATGGAATATGCTGGCAATGTAACACATAGAGAGTAATGGAATGAAACAGCTATACTATATGCAAATATGGCTGGTGGAAAGCTCTATGGTTACAGTTTTGCGTAAAGCCAATTTTTCCCTACTGCAAAGGAATAAATTTATTTAACTATCATGGTGGTTGTGAAACATTGAGAATGGTTGACAGCATTCTCAATCCCAATTAAAAATAATTAAAAACCCAACAACATTAATTAGAGTAACATGTTGAGATTCACAAAGATATTCAAGTACTAGATACTCAAGTTGTCCATAACCGGGGACACGGCTAATCATGATTAGTTTGTACACTCTGCAGAGGTTTGCGCACTTTTCCCCACAAGACTCGATCGCCTCCGTTTGGTTTCTCGCACTTCATGGTGTTTGAGAAGACGGATGACCGAGACATAGTCTTTCAGAAGCGCTAGCACCTTACATGTGGGGTAGACCGTACCACCTACAACCCCTACATCTGCTAGTCCACCCCGTAAGAGTTCGCATAACTTAGTCAACTATGCCAGAGCCCATAATGGCATGTGGCTGCACACGGAAGTTTCTAGCATGAAAGATCTTATGATCCCTTTGAGCCTGGGTGGCGGTCTAAAAAAAACAGGCAAGTCCTGATAGACATCAGGTGCCTCAATCCACCCAGATGTGTGTTTAAGTTGCCACCTTAGATATACCATTAAAATTATCAACTCACATCTATCATGGATATCACTCACCCAATCCACGTCTACTAGCATAGCATGGCGTAATAAGCAAACGTAGAAGTAACTCCCAAGGGTTTGATAATAATACAGGTAATAGGTACTACCTCATCTACTTCCCATCCCAAAATTTAATTAGATCCTAATCATGCAGTGTGAGAGGATTGATCTAATGCAATAAAACATGGGTTGTAGAAAAGGTATGATCAAAGTGTTACTTGCCTTGCTGATGATCCGCGAGTCCTAGGGTTTCGAAGTAACAAGCGGCGCAATCCGGGTAATCTATCGCAGACAAACAACAAGAATACAATAAGTACTCATCTAATGCACAGGTAAAACTCGAACAAAAGAATGAACCAGGTAGTTCAACTTAAGAACTCCGGTTGCACAGAAAGAAAGAACCGAACAAAGAAGCAAACGGCGAAAGAAAACAACTCAGTTCTAGCAAGTTGAAACCAGGTCAAATTTTACCAGGGCAAAAACTTGTTTAAGTTGATTAGACGGAACGGCGGTTTCGAGACGAAACTTCAGGCGCTTGAATCACCTGATTCCGATAAACGAGCGAAAAGATAAACTAGAACGAAGATCGGATCTGAGATCACGATCGCGGAAAAGACGCGGAATAAATCCGACGAGAAGAAAAAGAAGAACGGTTAAACGAACGGACGTTCGTTAACCTAGAAGAATCCGGTGATCACGTTCGTTAGGACGAACGGTCCGGCGAACGGTCCAAAGGCAACTAAATCGGAGAAGAAAACGAATCCGATCTAGGGTTTCGGAAAAGAAAACCGAACGAAAAACCGATCTAGAAAACCGAAACGGTTTAGAGAAGAAAAGAATCAGAACGATTAGAAGAAAACGATTCGAGGAAAAGAGACGCGGGGCAACCTCCGGCGAGGTCTCCGGCGAGGGGCTCCGGCGGCGGCGGCGTAGGGCAACGGCGGCGGCTAAAGGCGGCGGCGGCGGGTGTGGGGTGGCGGCGTGGCGCGGCGTGGGGTGTGGTGGAGCTCTAGGCTTTGGGTTTGATGATTTAGAGGGGGGGTGCTTGGGTATTTATATTGGGGAGGGGAGGGGTTTACTTGGGGTAGAGGGCAAGGAATTAGGCTAGGAATAGGAATCCTAGATGAAAAAGAAAAACGGAAAGAGGAAAAAGCTAGCCTAGAGTCCATCTAGGACTCGGCTAAAGAAGCAAGAGGCGAGGCGGCGGCCTCCTGCGCCAAGCGCACGCGCACACAGGGGCTGGGCGGCCGGCCGGCTGGCTTGGGCCTTGGCCCGGTTGGCCTGGCTCCTGTTTTTTTTTTGTTTTTTTAAATAAATAGTTTCCGCGCGCAGAGAAAAAAAAACAAAAAGAGATCTAAACGAACTCCGAAAAATCTAAAGTAAATTTTCCCCGACTCCTAAAAATGAGCCGAACAAAATGAACTTTTCTCCGGATCTAAAATGCAATTTTTGAAAACGCGCATTTTTCCCTATCCAAATAAAATGCAAATAAACTCCGGCAAACAAAATGTGATCTATTTATTAAATCTTCATTTTTCCTATATTTTGGGAAAGTCATATTATTCCCTCTCTCATATTTTGATATCGGAAAAATTATTGAAGACAAAATAAATAAATCAAACGATCCTCTTTTCAAAATTTGAGATAACTCTCAAATATGAAAATAACAAAATCTCCAACTCTCTCCGAGGGTCCTTGAGTTGCGTGAAATTTCTAGGATCAACCAAAATGCAAGAAAATATGATATGCATGATGATCTAGTGTATAACATTCCAAATTGAAAATTTGGGATGTTACAAACCTACCCCCCTTAAGATGAATCTCGCCCTCGAGATTCGGGTTGGCTAGAAAATAGGTGAGGGTGGTCCTTGAGCAAATCTTCTTCTCTCTCCCAGGTGGCTTCATCCTCTGAATGGTGGTTCCACTGAACTTTGCAAAACTTGATAACCTTGCTGCGAGTAACTCTACTGGCAAACTCGAGAATCTTGACTGGCTTCTCCTCATACGTTAGGTCATCCTTTAACTGAATCGCTTCGAGTGGCACGGTATCTCTTAGCGGTATATCCGCCATCTCGGCGTGACATTTCTTCAGCTGAGAAACATGGAATACATCATGAACTCCTGACAATCCCTCTGGTAATTCCAACTTATAAGCGACTTCTCCCATACGTTTCAAGATCTTATACGGTCCAACGAAACGCGGTGCTAACTTTCCCTTAACTCCAAAGAGCTTAACTCCTCGAAGTGGGGATACTCGGAGATAAACTCTGTCTCCGGTTTCGTAAACTGTCTCCTTGCGTTTTGAATCTGCGTAGCTCTTCTGTCTGGACTGGGCTACCTTGAGCCTATCGCGAATCAACTTAACTTTCCGTTCAGACTCCTTAATCATATCTGGTCCAAAGAATTGACGATCTCCAACTTCGTTCCATGATAACGGTGTCCTGCACCTCCTTACGTATAAAGCTTCAAAAGGTGCCATCCTCAAACTGGTTTGATAGCTGTTGTTATAAGAAAACTCCGCATACGGCAAGTTATCGTCCCAACTAGATCCATAATCTAGTGCACAAGCTCTCAGCATATCCTCCAAAATCTGATTGACTCTCTCAGTCTGTCCATCTGTCTGCAGGTGAAAAGCTGTGCTGAACTCTAGTCTGGTCCCTAAAGTTTCATGCAACTGATTCCAAAACTTTGAGGTAAATTGGGTTCCTCTATCTGATACGATACTCCTCGGAACTCCATGCAAACAAATGATTCTAGTCATGTATATCTTTGCCAACTTAGCACTGGTGTAAGTGGTCTTAACTGGAATGAAATGTGCTACCTTGGTCAAACGATCAACTACTACCCATATCGAATCATAACCTGCTTTCGTACTGGGTAGTCCTATGATAAAATCCATGCCTATCTTATCCCACTTCCATTCAGGTATCGGCAATGGTTGTAACAATCCTGCTAGCTTCTGATGTTCTGCCTTTACTCTCTGACATACGTCACAAACTGCTACATATGCTGCAATATCCTTCTTCATTCCGGTCCACCAAAATGTTTCCTTTAAATCCAAATACATCTTGGTATTCCCTGGGTGAATCGAATATGGTGAATCATGTGCCTCTTGCAAAATCAACTTCCTGATCTCCGGGTCATTGGGCACATAAACACGGTCCTCAAACCATAAGGTATCGTGTTCATCCTCACGAAATCCCTTAGATTTTCCTTTGCTAAGTTTCTCCTTTATAGCAGCAATCTCTTTGTCAGATTTCTGAGCTTCTCTGGTCTTATCCATCAATGTTGACTGAATCTCCAATGCTGCTACATAGCCTTTCGGAACTATCTCTAAACTTAGTTCACGAAGGTTTTCTGCTAACTCCTTTGGTACTTCTCCCGTCACTAGGGTGTTGACATGGCTCTTACGGCTCAATGTGTCAGCTACTACATTAGCTTTTCCGGGATGGTAATGCAATCTCATATCATAATCCTTGATGAGCTCCAACCATCTCCGTTGTCTGAGGTTCAACTCCTTCTGTGTGAAAATGTACTTCAAACTCTTGTGATCCGTGTACACCTCACAATGATTTCCAATGAGGAAATGTCTCCACATTTTCAACGCATGCACAACGGCTGCTAACTCCAAATCATGCGTGGCATAATTCAACTCATGAGGCTTCAGTTGTCGTGAAGCATACGAAACAACTCTTCCTTCCTGCATAAGCACTGCTCCAAGTCCTCGACGTGAAGCGTCACAGTACACCTCATAATTCTTGGTCTGATCTGGCAAAATCAATACTGGTGAGGTAACCAAGCGTTTCTTCAACTCCTGGAAACTAGCCTCACACTCCTCAGTCCATTTGAACTTAGTATCCTTCTTCAACAATTCAGTCATAGGCTTCGCAATCTTTGAGAAATTCTCAATAAATCTCCGGTAGTATCCTGCGAGTCCTAGAAAACTCCGGATCTCTCCAACTGTCATTGGTGATTCCCATTCGGTTACAGTCTCAACCTTTGTGGGGTCAACTGCTATACCTTCTCCGGATATAACGTGTCCGAGGAATCCAACTTCCTTTAACCAAAACTCACATTTGCTGAGTTTGGCGTATAACTGATGTTCTCTTAGTTTCTCCAAAACCAAACGCAAATGTTCCTTATGCTCCTCTTCATTCTTTGAATAAACTAGGATGTCATCAATGAACACTACGACGAACTTATCCAAAAACTCCATAAACACTTTGTTCATCAGGTTCATGAAATAGGCAGGCGCGTTAGTCAATCCAAATGACATAACGGTATACTCATACAGTCCATATCTTGTGGTGAATGCTGTCTTAGGTATGTCCTGCTCTCGAATCTTCAATTGATGGTACCCTGATCGCAAATCGATCTTGGAAAACACTTTAGCTCCTTGCAACCGATCAAACAGATCATTGATCATTGGCAGTGGGTACTTATTCTTGATGGTTACTTCATTCAATCCCCGATAATCTACAACCATCCTTAATGATCCATCCTTCTTTTCCACTAGAAGTACGGGTGATCCCCAAGGCGAAGAACTTGGGCGAATATAACGTTTCTCCAGTAACTCCTTAATCTGATTCTTAATTTCTACCAAATCCTTTGCTGGCATTCGGTACGGTCGCTTCGATATTGGGCCTGTACCTGGCAATAACTCAATCAAAAACTCAATGTCTCTATCCGGTGGCATGCCTGGTAATTCCTCCGGAAATACATCAGGAAAATCCTTTACCACTGGTACTTCCTCCTGCACAACTCCTGATAAGGAATTTACTTGTGTCCTTTTTGGTACAGCCGGGATACATACTTGATCCTTCTTCCTTCTGGTGTGGTAAGCAAAATTGACTTACTAGCACACTCAATATTCCCTTCGTACTTTGATAACCAATCCATGCCTAATATCACATCCAGTCCTTGAGATTCCAATACTATTAGGTCTGAGGGAAATACATAGTTACCAATCCTTAATGGTAACCGATCACACCATCGTCTAGCCATAAACTCTGCTCCTGGTGAGCTTACTAACATGGGTGACCTAAGGGCTTGGGTTGGCAGGTTATATTTATCCACAAATCCCCTTGATATGTATGAATGCGATGCACCAGTATCAAAAAGAACGAGTGCGGTAAATGACTTAACCAAAAACTTACCGATTACTGCATCGGGCTGATCTTCAACCTCCTCCACACTAATGTGGTTCACCTGTCCCCTGCTAAAAGGGTTCGGCTTCTTCCCAGAGCTTCCATTGCCATTTCCATTCTGGCCTTCGGGACATTCATTGGCATAATGTCCGGTCTTGGAACACTTGAAACAAGTGACTTGACTCAGGTCTCTCTTGGTTGGGGTCGATGGGGTGGTTCGATTCTGGCCATTGCTTCCTGCATTACCATTTCCATTCTTGTGGCCATTATGGTTGTGCGAGCTACCTCCTCCATGGGTGTGCTGAAACTTAAATCCCGACTTAGGGGCAAAACGGGGCTTCTGCTGGGCTCCAGAGTTATACTTCCCCTGTCCATATTTCCTCTTGCGGTTCTCAATCTGCTGTTGCTTCCCTTCAATCATGATGGCACGATCTACCAACTCCTGGTAGTTGTTGAAACTCGCTACCATCAACTGCATGATAAATTCATCATTCAATCCTTCCAGAAACTTCTCCTGCTTAGCTGCATCCGTAGCAACGTCATCTGGGGCAGAACGTGCTATCTTACTAAACTCCTCCACATACTGGCCAACTGTCCTTCCTCCTTGGCGTAAGTTGCGAAACTCACGCTTCTTTATGGCCATAGCTCCTGCTGAAACATGGGCAGTGCGGAAAGCTTGCTAAAACTGATCCCATGTGACAGTGTCTACTGGGTAAGTGGCTGTGAAATTCTCCCACCATGCTGCTGCGGGTCCGTCAAGCTGATGTGCGGCAAACTTCACTTTCTCACCATCTGTACATCCTGTAGTGGTCAACTCCCTTCCTATCTTGCGGAGCCAATCGTCTGCTACTATCGGCTCGGTGCTACTGGAAAACACCGGCGGATTCAGCCTAAGAAAACGGGCTAAGTGGTCAACAGGTGGTGGTGGTGGGTTGTTGTTGTTGTTCTGCTGGTTCTGGACTAACATCTGCATCAATTGATTCTGCTGCTGGATCAACTGAGTGAGCTCCTGTGGGAATCCATTGTCACGTCTCGGAGGCATCTGAGGGTTTAGAAAAGACGAGATATAAGAATAGAGGGGGTCTAAAGGGAAAACACTACCCATATGCACATGAGGCAAAAGCACACAAAATCACTTCAATCAATCAAACAAGGGCTTACAAACGATCTAAATCTATCGCAAAAGTGCTCGGCTATTGTTTACATGGGGGAATACTACTACTATCTGGTGGTCATCTAGAAATTTGAATAGGTGGAAGACTCCATGATATCTGCTCCAGCTTCGTCTTCAAAGTCGGGTTCACTTGGATCCGAATCGGTGTCGTCGATGATGATGTAGTTGTTCGGACATGCGACGTACTCGTCTTCCTCCTTAGATCCTAACTTCCTCTTGAGTTCTTCAATCTCCTGCTTAAGATCGCAATTGTGTCTTGCTAGAGCTACGATCTCGTCCATGTAGTCCTTGCGTGTAGACTTCAGTTCTCCTTCTAGCTCGATGATCCTTGCCTTCGCATTCTTCAACTCTATCATGTCATTGCACATCTGGTTCTCATGGCGTCGAATGTGCTGGTTTAACTCCTGGATGAAAGATGCAATGGATCTATCCTTCTTGGTGCTGACTAACTCCCATTGTTCATCTCGGCGTCCGCAAATCTGGTAGATAGTGTCCTTGAGGTCTTCTTGATAAACTTCTCCAATGCGTCCTATGGTGATATGAGCTGCCATGCTCTTTCCTAGACTCCAGGTTGGTGCATTGAAAACACTATCTATAGGCTTCGTGATTGGCGCAAATGTCCTTCCCGGAATGTGAGCTTGAATCTTCCAGCGCTCCTCTTCAGGCAGAGTGGCGTTGAAGGTTCCTGTGAAGCTTGGTAATCCAATGTTCAGGTACTTGGTGATTTCCTTCAGGTGAATTCCAAATGGTGTGCCTTCATCCGATTGAGCGTACTTAATCTTCGCGTTCGTCATCCTAAAGAGTAGAAAAGATGAGGAGTTGGAAAATGAGAAGAGAATAGTGATCTATGGCTTTAACTTAGTGGTCGTGTCCTACAGTCAGCGTGTGCTCTGATACCATCTCTGTAGCGACCTGACCCGAATGGATCACGTCTACTGTGCTACGGTGTCATCCCTGGATCAGTAATGCTGACACCACACAGTACATCGAGGATTTATAGCAGAGTTGCAATCACACACTTAATACATCGATGGCTCAAAAAGAACTTATTACAATAAATATGGCTTAAGGCTATATTACAAAGATAACAGCGGAAGACTTGGAAGATAAATGGGTCCATCAACTCCAGCGGCATCACTGAGTATAGGGCCACGACCTAAAAGCACCTCAATCATCGTCTGAAAAGTCTGCAACATTAACGTTGCAGCCCGAAAACGGGTCAGCACATGGAATATGCTGGCAATGTAACACATAGAGAGTAATGGAATGAAACAGCTATACTATATGCAAATATGGCTGGTGGAAAGCTCTATGGTTACAGTTTTGCGTAAAGCCAATTTTTCCCTACTGCAAAGGAATAAATTTATTTAACTATCATGGTGGTTGTGAAACATTGAGAATGGTTGACAGCATTCTCAATCCCAATTAAAAATAATTAAAAACCCAACAACATTAATTAGAGTAACATGTTGAGATTCACAAAGATATTCAAGTACTAGATACTCAAGTTGTCCATAACCGGGGACACGGCTAATCATGATTAGTTTGTACACTCTGCAGAGGTTTGCGCACTTTTCCCCACAAGACTCGATCGCCTCCGTTTGGTTTCTCGCACTTCATGGTGTTTGAGAAGACGGATGACCAAGACATAGTCTTTCAGAAGCGCTAGCACCTTACATGTGGGGTAGACCGTACCACCTACAACCCCTACATCTGCTAGTCCACCCCGTAAGAGTTCGCACAACTTAGTCAACTATGCCAGAGCCCATAATGGCATGTGGCTGCACACGGAAGTTTCTAGCATGAAAGATCTTATGATACCTTTGAGCCTGGGTGGCGGTCCAAAAAAAAACAGGCAAGTCCTGATAGACATCAGGTGCCTCAATCCACCCAGATGTGTGTTTAAGTTGCCACCTTAGATATACCATTAAAATTATCAACTCACATCTATCATGGATATCACTCACCCAATCCACGTCTACTAGCATAGCATGGCGTAATAAGCAAACGTAGAAGTAACTCCCAAGGGTTTGATAATAATACAGGTAATAGGTACTACCTCATCTACTTCCCATCCCACAATTTAATTAGATCCTAATCATGCAGTGTGAGAGGATTGATCTAATGCAATAAAACATGGGTTGTAGAAAAGGTATGATCAAAGTGTTACTTGCCTTGCTGATGATCCGCGAGTCCTAGGGTTTCGAAGTAACAAGTGGCGCAATCTGGGTAATCTATCGCAGACAAACAACAAGCATACAATAAGTACTCATCTAATGCACAGGTAAAACTCGAACAAAAGAACGAACCAGGTAGTTCAACTTAAGAACTCCGGTTGCACAGAAAGAAAGAACCGAACAAAGAAACAAACGGCGAAAGAAAACAACTCGGTTCTAGCAAGTTGAAACTAGGTCAAATTTTACCGAGGCAAAAACTTGTTTAAGTTGATTAGACGGAACAGCGGTTTCGAGACGAAACTCCAGGCGCTTGAATCACCTGATTCCGATAAACGAGCGAAAAGATAAACTAGAACGAAGATCGGATCTGAGATCACGATCGCGGAAAAGACGCGGAATAAATCCGACGAGAAGAAAAAGAAGAACGGTTAAATGAACGGATGTTCGTTAACCTAGAAGAATCCGGTGATCGCGTTCGTTAGGACGAACGGTCCGGCGAACGGTCCAAAGGCAAGTAAATCAGAGAAGAAAACGAATCCGATCTAGGGTTTCGGAAAAGAAAACCGAACGAAAAACCGATCTAGAAAACCGAAACGGTTTAGAGAAGAAAAGAATCGGAACGATTAGAAGAAAATGATCCAAGGAAAAGAGACGCGGGGCAACCTCCGGCGAGGTCTCCGGCGAGGGGCTCCGGCGACGGCGGCGTAGGGCGGCGGCGGCGGCTAGGTGCGGCAGCGGCGGCGGGTGTGGGGTGGCGGCGTGGCGCGGCGTGGGGTGTGGTGGCGCTCTAGGCTTTGGGTTTGATGATTTAGAGGGGGGGGGTGCTTGGTTATTTATATTGGGGAGGGGAGGGGTTTACTTGGGGTAGAGGGCAAGGAATTAGACTAGGAATAGGAATCCTAGATGAAAAAGAAAAACGGAAAGAGGAAAAAGCTAGCCTAGGGTCCATCTAGGACTCGGCTAAAGAAGCAAGAGGCGAGGCGGCGGCCTCCTGCGCCAAGCGCACGCGCACGCAGGGGCTGGGCGGCCGGCCGGCTGGCTTGGGCCTTGGCCCGGCTGGCCTGGCTCCTGTTTTTTTTTGTTTTTTTTAAATAAATAGTTTCCGCACGCAGAAAAAAAAAACAAAAAGAGATCTAAACGAACTCCGAAAAATCTAAAGTAAATTTTCCCCGACTCCTAAAAATGAGCCAAACAAAATGAACTTTTCTCCGGACCTAAAATGCAATTTTTGAAAACGCGCATTTTTCCCTATCCAAATAAAATGCAAATAAACTCCGGCAAACAAAATGTGATCTATTTATTAAATCTTCATTTTTCCTATATTTTGGGAAAGTCTTATTATTCCCTCTCTCATATTTTGATATCGGAAAAATTATTGAAGACAAAATAAATAAATCAAGTGATCCTCTTTTCAAAATTTGAGATAACTCTCAAATATGAAAATAACGAAATCTCCAACTCTCTCCGAAGGACCTTGAGTTGCGCGAAATTTCTAGGATCAACGAAAATGCAAGAAAATATGATATGCATGATGATCTAGTGTATAACATTCCAAATTGAAAATTTGGGATGTTACAAATCCTGTTCTGGAAGTCATGCTACTAGATCATGTTGAACCTACGAACTATGAAGAAGCGATGGTGAGCCCAGATTCCGCAAAATGGCTTGAAGCCATGAAATCTGAGATGGGATCCATGTATGAGAACAAAGTATGGACTTTGGTTGACTTGCCCGATGATCGGCAAGCAATTGAGAATAAATGGATCTTCAAGAAGAAGACTGACGCTAACGGTAATATTACTGTCTATAAAGCTCGACTTGTCGCAAAAGGTTTTCGACAAGTTCAAGGGATTGACTACGATGAGACCTTCTCACCCGTAGCGATGCTTAAGTCTGTCCGAATCATGTTAGCAATTGCCGCATTTTATGATTGTGAAATTTGGCAGATGGATGTCAAAACTGCATTCCTGAATGGATTTCTGGAAGAAGAGTTGTATATGATGTAACCAGAAGGTTTTGTCGATCCAAAGGGAGCTAACAAAGTGTGAAAGCTCCAGCGATCCATTTATGGACTGGTGCAAGCCTCTCGGAGTTGGAATAAACGCTTTGATAGTGTGATCAAAGCATCTGGTTTTATACAGACTTTCGGAGAAGCCTGTATTTACAAGAAAGTGAGTGGGAGCTCTGTAGCATTTCTGATATTATATGTGGATGACATATTACTAATTGGAAATGATATAGAATTTCTGGATAGCATAAAGGGATACTTGAATAAGAGTTTTTCAATGAAAGACCTCGGTGAAGTTGCTTACATATTAGGCATAAAGATCAATAGAGATAGATCAAGACGCTTAATTGGACTTTCACAAAGCACATACCTTGACAAAGTTTTGAAGAAGTTCAAAATGGATCAAGCAAAGAAAGGGTTCTTGCCTGTGTTACAAGGTGTGAAGTTGAGTAAGACTCAATGCCCGACCACTGCAGAAGATAGAGAGAAAATGAATGATGTTCCCTATGCTTCAGCCATAGGCTCTATCATGTATGCAATGCTGTATACCAGACCTGATGTGTGCCTTGCTATAAGCTTAGCAGGGAGGTACCAAGTAATCCAGGAGTGGATCACTGGACAGCGGTCAAGAACATCCTGAAATACCTGAAAAGGACTAAGGATATGTTTCTCGTATATGGAGGTGACAAAGAGCTCACCGTAAGAGGTTACCTTGATGCAAGCTTTGACACTGATCCGGACGATTCTAAATCGCAAACCGGATACGTGTTTACATTAAACGGTGGAGCTGTCAGTTGGTGCAGTTCTAAACAAAGCGTCGTAGCGGGATCTACATGTGAAGCGGAATACATAGCTGCTTCGGAAGCAGCGAACGAAGGAGTCTGGATGAAGGAGTTCATATCCGATCTAGGTGTAATACCTAGTGCATCGGGTCCAATGAAAATCTTTTGTGACAATACTGGTGCAATTGCCTTGGCAAAGGAATCCAAATTTCACAAGAGGACCAAGCACATCAAGAGATGCTTCAATTCCATCCGGGATCTAGTCCAGGTGGGAGACATAGAGATTTGCAAGATACATACGGATCTGAATGTTGCAGACCCGTTGACTAAGCCTCTTCCACGAGCAAAACATGATCAGCACCAAGGCTCCATGGGTGTTAGAATCATTACTGTGTAATCTAGATTATTGACTCTAGTGCAAGTGGGAGACTGAAGGAAATATGCCCTAGAGGCAATAATAAAGTTATTATTTATTTCCTTATATCATGATAAATGTTTATTATTCATGCTAGAATTGTATTAACCGGAAACATAATACATGTGTGAATACATAGACAAACTTAGTGTCACTAGTATGCCTCTACTTGACTAGCTCATTAATCAAAGATGGTTATGTTTCCTAACCATGAACAAAGTGTTGTTATTTGATTAACGAGGTCACATCATTAGTTGAATGATCTGATTGACATGACCCATTCCATTAGCTTAGCACCCGATCGTTTAGTATGTTGCTATTGCTTTCTTCATAACTTATACATGTTCCTATGACTATGAGATTATGCAACTCCCGTTTGCCGGAGGAACACTTTGTGTGCTACCAAACGTCACAACGTAACTGGGTGATTATAAAGGAGCTCTATAGGTGTCTCCAATGGTAGATGTTGGGTTGGCGTATTTCGAGAATAGGATTTGTCACTCCGATTGTCGGAGAGGTATCTCTGGGCCCTCTCGGTAATGCACATCACATAAGCCTTGCAAGCATTGCAACTAATGAGTTAGTTGCGGGATGATGTATTATGGAACGAGTAAAGAGACTTGCCAGTAACAAGATTGAACTAGGTATTGGATACCGACGATCGAATCTCGGGCAAGTAACATACCGATGACAAAGGGAACAACGTATGTTGTTATGTGGTCTGACCGATAAAGATCTTCGTAGAATATGTAGGAGCCAATATGGGAATCCAGGTCCCGCTATTGGTTATTGACCGGAGACGTGTCTCGGTCATGTCTACATTATTCTCGAACCGTAGGGTCCGCACACTTAACGTTACGATGACAGTTATTATGAGTTTATGCATTTTGATGTACCGAAGTTAGTTCGGAGTCCCGGATGTGATCACGGACATGACGAGGAGTCTCGAAATGGTCGAGACATAAAGATTGATATATTGGAAGCCTATATTTGGACATCGGAAGTGTTCCGGGTGAAATCGGGATTTTACCGGAGTACCGGGAGGTTACCGGAACCCCCCGGGAGCCATATGGGCCTTAATGGGCTTTAGTGGAAAGGAGAAAGGGGCAGCCCAAGGTGGCCGCGCGCCTCCCCCCTCCCCTAGTCCTATTAGGACTAGGAGAGGTGGCCGACCCCCCTCTCTCTCTTTCCCCCTTGGGGAATCCTAGTCCAACTAGGATTGGGGGGGGGGGGAGTCCTACTCCCGGTAGGAGTAGGACTCCTCCTGCGCCCTCCTCCTGGCCGGCGGCCCCCTCCCCCTTGGCTCCTTTATATACGGAGGCAGGGGGCACCTCTAAACACACAAAGTTGATCCTTGAGATCGTTCCTTAGCCATGTGCGGTACCCCCTGCCACCATATTCCACCTCGATCATATTGTAGCGGTGCTTAGGCGAAGCCCTGCGACAGTAGAACATCAAGATCGTCACCACGCCGTCGTGCTGACGGAACTCCTCCCTGACACTTTGCTGGATAGGAGCCTGGGGATCGTCATCGAGCTGTACGTGTGCTAAGAACTCGGAGGTGCCGGAGTAACGGTGCTTGGATCGGTCAGATCGGGAAGACGTACGACTACTTCCTCTACGTTGTGTCAACGCTTCCGTAGTCGGTCTGCATAGGTACGTAGACAACACTCTCCCCTCTCGTTGCTATGCATCACCATGATCTTGCGTGTGCGTAGGAAATTTTTTGAAATTACTGCGTTCCCCAACAGTAGGCCCCCTAACGCTCCACCGACTTCAACTCCAACTCCATATATTCGTGTTCGAGGAGAAAAAAATCAGAAAGAAGGATTCATTGCGTTTTACGATACGGAGCCACCGCCAAGACCTAAACTCTCTCGGGAAGGCTAATCTGGAGTCCGTTCGGGGCTCCGGAAAGGGGAATCCGTCGCCATCATCATCATCAACCTTCCTCCATCACCAATTTCATGATGCTCACCGCCGTGCGTGAGTAATTCCATCGTAGGCTTGCTGGACGGTGATGGATTGGATGAGATTTATCATGTAATCGAGTTAGTTTTGTTAGGGTTTGATCCCTAGTATCCACTATGTTCTGAGATTGATGTTGCTATGACTTTGCTATGCTTAATGCTTGTCACTAGTGCCCAAGTGCCATGATTTCAGATCTGAACCTATTATGTTTTCATGAATATATGTGGGTTCTTGATCCTATCTTGCAAGTCTATAGTCACCTATTATGTGTTATGATCCGTTAACCCCGAAGTGACAATAATCGGGACCATTACCGGTGATGACCGTAGTTTGAGGAGTTCATGTATTCACTATGTGTTAATGCTTTGGTCCGGTACTCTATTAAAAGGAGGCCTTAATATCCCTTAGTTTCCAATAGGACCCCGCTGCCATGGGAGGGTAGGACAAAAGATGTCATGCAAGTTCTTTTCCATAAGCACGTATGACTATATTCAGAATACATGCCTATATGGAGCTAGTTCTGTGTCACCCTATGTTATAATTGTTGCATGATCGATCGCATCCGACATAATTATCCATCATTGATCCATTGCCTACGAGCTTTTCCTATATTGTTCTTCGCTTATTTACTTTTCCATTGCTACTATTACAATCACTACAAAACCCAAAAATATTACTTTGCCACCGTTACCACTATTATCATATTACTCTGCTACTAAATACTTTGCTGCATATATTAAGTTTCCAGGTGTGGTTGAATTGACAAGTCAGCTGCTAATACTTGAGAATATTCTTTGGCTCCCCTTGTGTCGAATCAATTAATTTGGGTTGAATACTCTACCCTCGAAAACTGTTGCGATCCCCAATACTTGTGGGTTACCAAGACTATTTTCTGGCGCTATTGCCGGGGAGCATAGCTCTATTCTTTGAGTCACTTGGGTTTTGTATCTGCTTATCATTATGAAGAACTTGAAATATCAAAGAACCAAGATTTTTCCCTCAACTATGAGGGGAGGTAAGGAACTGCCATCTAGCTCTGCACTTGATTCACCTTCTGTTTTGAGTAAACTTGCGACACCTACACATGATATTGATTCTGATAGGTCACATGTTATTGATGATGCCACTTCTGCTTTGCATGATACTTATGATGAAACTACTACTATGCTTGATACTACAGTGCCACTAGGTGAATTTCTTGATGAACAACTTGCTAGGGCTTGATACGTATCCGTCGTATCTATAATTTTTGATTGTTCCATGCCAATATTATTCAACTTTCATATACTTTTTGGCAACTTTTTATATTATTTTTGGGACTAACATATTGATCCAGTGCCCAGTGCCAGTTCCTGTCTGTTGCATGTTTTTGGTTTCGTAGAATATCCATATCAAAAGGAGTACAAACGGGATAAAAACGGACGAAGCTTATTTTTGGAAAATATGGAAAATTCGGAAGGAAAATCAACGCGAACCAGTGCCCGAGGTGGTCATGAGACAAGGGGGTGCCCCCCTAGGGCGCGCCCCCTACCCTCGTGAGCCCATCGTAAGGCGGTTGACGCTCTTCTTTTGCTGCAATAAAGCTAATATTCGGAAAACAATCACGGCGAAGGTTTCAGGCCAATCGGAGTTACGGATCTCCATATATATACGAAACGGTGAAACAGAGCCAGATCAGAACGCAGAAACAGAGAGAGACAGATCCAATCTCGGAGGGGCTCTCGCCCCTCCCGTGACATGGAGGCCATGGACCAGAGGGGAAACCCTTCTCCCATCTAGGGAGAAGGTCAAGGAAGAAGAAGAAGGAGGGGGCTCTCTCCCCCTCGCTTCCGGTGGCACCGGAACGCCGCCGGGGGCCATCATCATCACCGCGATCTACACCAACACCTCCGCCATATTCACCAACATCTCCATCACCTTCCCCCCTCTATCTACAGCGGTCCACTCTCCCACAACCCGCTGTGCCCTCTACATGAACATGGTGCTTTATGCTTCATATTATTATCCAATGATGTGTTGCCATCCTATGATGTCTGAGTAGATTTTCGTTGTCCTATCGGTGGTTGATGAATTGCTATGATTGATTTAATTTGCTTGTGGTTATGTTGCTGTCCTTTGGTGCCCATCATATGATTGTGCGCGTGGATCACACCCTAGGGTTAGTTGTATGTTGATAGGACTATGTATTGGAGGGCAAGAGTGACAGAAGCTTCAACCTAGCATAGAAATTGATGCATACGAGATTGAAGGGGGGCCAATTTATCTTAATGGTATGGTTGGGTTTTACCTTAATGAACATTAGTAGTCGCGGATGCTTGCTAATAGTTCCAATCATAAGTGCATAGAATTCCAAGTAAGGGATGACATGCTAGCAGTGGCCTCTCCCACATAATACTTGCTATCGGTCTAGTAAAGTAGTCAATTGCTTAGGGGCAATTTCGCAACTCCTACCACCACTTTTACACACTTGCTATATTTACTTTATTGTTTCTTAATCTAGACAGCCCCTACTTTTTATTTACGTACTCTTTATTATCTTGCAAACCTATCCAACAACACCTACAAACTACTTCTAGTTTCATACTTGTTCTAGGTAAAGCGAACGTCAAGTGTGCGTAGAGTTGTATCGGTGGTCGATAGAACTTGAGGGAATATTTGTTCTACCTTTAGCTCCTCGTTGGGTTCGACACTCTTACTTATCGAAAACTGTTGCGATCCCCTATACTTGTGGGTTATCAAGACCTTTTTCTGGCTCCGTTGCCGGGGAGCAATAGCATGGGGTGAATATTCTCGTGTGTGCTTGTTTGCTTTATTACTAAGTAATTTTTATTTGTTGTTCTTAGTTGTTTCCTATCTTTAGTTATGGGTAGGAAACGCAAAATACCAAAAAAAATTAGTTGTACCTACTGAACCAATGGTTGAAGAACCAATCAAAATCTATCAAACTACTGAAGCTTATTACTTGGATCATCTTTGATCCCTATGTGCTTGTGCTGAAACCCCAACTAGCTTAGTTGAGGGCAAATCTTTAGATGAGCATGCTTGTTATGTGTGACACCGCATATCTGAAAAAGGGAAAACTTTACTAGATCAAATTCATCGTTTGCAATGCTATGCTTGGAATTTATGTGAAATATATGATTATACTTGTTGTTCTGAAGACCCTAAGAAACACCTTCCCTACCAATGTTTGTTTAGTGATAATGGAATCGTATCCTCTTATGCTAAGGGTGTTATAGTTACTATGATGTTCAACAAATTGAAGAATTTGTTTCTTTTAAGGGTGCTTATGAAATTGCTTCTTTGATTGAAAAGTATGATGCTACTCTTTACAAATCTGAAAATCTTGCCATATTTAAATATTGCTATGATAATTATGCTTCTAATGCCTATGTTAAACTATATATTGAGGAATACTCCGCTGTCCAAGAAGAGACTAATATTTTGCAGGAGTCTATGGAAGAAGAAATTGATGAAACTGTGAGCTCATTGGATGAAAAAGATGAGGAGGAGAGCGAAGAACAAAAAGAGGAAGAGCAGATTAGCTACCCGTGCCCACCTTCTAATGAGAGTAACTCTTCAACTTGTACATTGTTTAATTTCCCTTCGTGCTTACCGGAGGATGATTGCTATGATGATTGTTATGATCCCGTTGATTCTTTTGAAATATCCCTTTTTGATGATGCTTGCTATGCTTGTGGCCAAGATGCCAATATGAATTATGCTTATGGAGATGAATTTGCTATAGTTCCTTATGTTAAACATGAAATTGTTGCTATTGCACCCACGCATGATAGTCCTATTATCTTTTTGAATTCTACCGACTACACTATATCGGAGAAGTTTGCCCTTATTAAGGATTACATTGATGGGTCACGTTTTACTACTACACATGATGATTTTGATAAATATAATATGCATGTGCTTGCTGCTCCTACTTGCAATTATTATGAGAGAGGAACTATATCTCCACCTCTCTATGCTTCCCACATGATAAAATTGCAAGAAACTGTTTATACTATGCATTGGCCTTTACTTTATGTGCATGAATTGTTCTTTTATGGCATGCCGATGCATAGGAAGAGAGTTAGAATTCGTCATTACATGATATATGTTACCTTGTGCTCACCACTAAATTACAAATCATTGTTAATTAAAATTAGCTTTGATATACCTTGGGATCCGGGTGGATTCACTACTTGAGCACTATATGCCTAGCTTAATGGCTTTAAAGAAAGCGCTGCCAGGGAGACAACCCGGAAGTTTTAGAGAGTCATTTATTTTTGTTGAGTGCTTTCATATAGTTTAAAAACAACAAAAATAAAGAGGGGAACCCAAAACTTTTTCAAAAAAGGAAAGCGAAAGTGAGAAAGACAAGCATTGTTGAAGTGGGAGAGCTCCTTGAACTTTGTTCATGCTCACGGCAACTTTGTGAATCTTGATTACAGAAACTTTTCAACAAAAATAATTATCCCCTTGTACAATTCCATTGTATTATAAAAATAATGTGCCAAGGTTTGCCTTTAGGATGTTTACATTTGCTTGATGGTTTGTACGGTGCAGGACAGAAACTTTGGCTGTAGTGCGTGATTTTACATTTTCAGCTGGAACGTCAAATGGTTCTGATTCTTTTTGCACTGTCTTCCTATAAAAATTGTTTATTTTTCCTAATTTTGGTAGAATTTTTCAAGTATCAGAAGTATGGTGAATGTTCAGATTGCTACAGACTGTTCTGTTTTAGACAGATTCTGTTTTTGATGCATAGTTTGCTTGTTTTGATGAAACTATCAATTTATATCAGTGGATTAAGCCATGAAAAAGTTATATTATAGTAGACACAATGCAAAAACAAAATATTAATTGGTTTGCAACAGTACTTATAGTAGTGATTTGCTTTATTATACTAACGGATCTTACCGAGTTTTCTGTTGAAGTTTTGTGTGGATGAAGTGTTCGATGATTGAGAAGGTTTCGATGTGAGAAGAAGGAAGAGAGGCAAGAGCTCAAGCTTGGGGATGCGCGAGGCACCCCAAGTAAATATTCAAGGAGACTCAAATGTCTAAGCTTGGGGATGCTGCGGAGGCATCCCCTCTTTCTTCAACAAATATCGGTATGTTTTCGGATTCGTTTTCTTCATGCGATATGTGCAATCTTGGAGCGTCTTTTGCATTTAGGTTTTTCTTTTTCTTTTTATGCACCATGCTGGTATGAGATAGTCCTTGGTTGATTTATAGAATGCTCATTGCACTTCACTTATATCTTTTGAGTATGGCTTTATAGAATGCTTCATGTGCTTCACTTATATCATTTGAAGTTTGGATTGCCTGTTTCTCTTTACATAGACAACCGCCATTTGTAGAATGCTCTTTTGCTTCACTTATAATTGTTAGAGAACAGGCATATCTTTTGTAGAAGGAATTAAACTCTCGTGCTTCACTTATATCTATTTAGAGAGATGACAGGAACTGGTCATTCACATGGTTAGTCATAAAATCCTACATAAACTTGTAGATCGCCAAATATGATATGTTTGATTCCTTGCAATAGTTTTGCGATATAAAGATGGTGATATTAGAGTCATGCTAGTCGAGTAATTGTGAAATTGAGAAATACTTGTGTTGAGGTTGGCAAGTCCCGTAGTTGAACCGTTATGTAACGAAGTCGGAGCATGAGGTGTTTATTGATTGTCTTCCTTATGAGTGGCGGTCGGGGATGAGCGATGGACTTTTCCTACCAATCTATCCCCTAGGAGCATGCGCGTAGTACTTTGTTTCGGTGACTAATAGATTTTTGCAATAAGTATGTGAGTTCTCTATGACTAATGTTGAGTCCATGGATTATACGCACTCTCACCCTTCCACCATTGCTAGCCTCTCTAGTACCACGCAACTTTCGCCGGTACCATAAACCCACCATATACCTTCCTCAAAATAGCCAACATACCTACCTATTATGGCATTTCCATAGCCATTCCGAGATATATTGCCATGCAACTTTCCACCGTTCCGTTCATCATGACACATTCTGAAGGAAATATGCCCTAGAGGCAATAATAAAGTTATTATTTATTTCCTTATATCATGATAAATGTTTATTATTCATGCTAGAATTGTATTAACTGGAAACATAATACATGTGTGAATACATAGACAAACTTAGTGTCACTAGTATGCCTCTACTTGACTAGCTCGTTAATCAAAGATGGTTATGTTTCCTAACCATGAACAAAGTGTTGTTATTTGATTAACGAGGTCACATCATTAGTTGAATGATCTGATTGACATGACCCATTCCATTAGCTTAGCACCTGATCGTTTAGTATGTTGCTATTGCTTTCTTCATGACTTATACATGTTCCTATGACTATGAGATTATGCAACTCCCGTTTGCCGGAGGAACACTTTGTGTGCTACCAAACGTCACAACGTAACTGGGTGATTATAAAGGAGCTCTACAGGTGTCTCCAATGGTAGATGTTGGGTTGGCGTATTTCGAGAATAGGATTTGTCACTCCGATTGTCGGAGAGGTATCTCTGGGCCCTCTCGGTAATGCACATCACATAAGCCTTGCAAGCATTGCAACTAATGAGTTAGTTGCGGGATGATGTATTACGGAACGAGTAAAGAGACTTGCTGGTAACGAGATTGAACTAGGTATTGGATACCGACGATCGAATCTCGGGCAAGTAACATACCAATGACAAAGGGAACAACGTATGTTGTTATGCGGTCTGACCGATAAAGATCTTCGTTGAATATGTAGGAGCCAATATGGGCATCCAGGTCCGGCTATTGGTTATTGACCGGAGATGTGTCTCAGTCATGTCTACATTATTCTCGAACCGTAGGGTCCGCACGCTTAAACGTTACGATGACAGTTATTATGAGTTTATGCATTTTGATGTACCAAAGTTAGTTCGGAGTCCCGAATGTGATCACGGACATGACGAGGAGTCTCGAAATGGCCGAGACATAAAGATTGATATATTGGAAGCTTATATTTGGACATCGGAAGTGTTCCGGGTGAAATCGGGATTTTACCGGAGTACCGGGAGGTTACCGGAACCCCCCGGGAGCCATATGGGCCTTAATGGGCTTTAGTGGAAAGGAGAAAGGGGCAGCCCAAGGTGGCCGCGCGCCTCCCCCCTCCCCTAGTCCTATTAGGACTAGGAGAGGTGGCCGGCCCCCCTCTCTCTCTTTCCCCCTCGGGGAATCCTAGTCCAACTAGGATTGGGGGGGGGAGTCCTACTCCCGGTAGGAGTAGGACTCCTCCTGCGCCCTCCTCCTGGCCGGCGGCCCCCTCCCCCTTGGCTCCTTTATATACGGAGGCAGGGGGCACCTCTAGACACACAAGTTGATCCTTGAGATCGTTCCTTAGCCGTGTGCGGTGCCCCCTGCCACCATATTCCACCTCGATCATATTGTAGCGGTGCTTAGGCGAAGCCCTACGACGGTAGAACATCAAGATCGTCACCACGCCGTCGTGCTGACGGAACTCCTCCCCGACGCTTTGCTGGATCGGAGCCCGGGGATCGTCATCGAGCTGTACGTGTGCTAAGAACTCAGAGGTGCCGGAGTAACGGTGCTTGGATCGGTCGGATCGGGAAGACGTACGACTACTTCCTCTATGTTGTGTCAACGCTTCCGTAGTCGGTCTGCGTGGGTACGTAGACAACACTCTCCCCTCTCGTTGCTACGCATCACCATGATCTTGCGTGTGCGTAGGAATTTTTTTTGAAATTACTATGTTTCCCAACAGTGGCATCCGAGCCTAGGTTTTATATGTTGATGTTATATGCACGAGTAGAACACAAGCGAGTTGTGGGCGATATAAGTCATACTGCCTACCAGCATGTCATACTTTGGTTCAGCGGTATTGTTGGACGAGACGACTGTTGGAAATATGCCCTAGAGGCAATAATAAAAGCATTATTATTATATTTCCTTGTTCATGATAATTGTCTTTATTCATGCTATAATTGTATTATCCGGAAATCGTAATACATGTGTGAATAATAGACACCAACATGTCCCTAGTAAGCCTCTAGTTGACTAGCTCGTTGATCAACAGATGGTCATGGTTTCCTGACTATGGACATTGGATGTCATTGATAACGAGATCACATCATTAGGAGAATGATGTGATGGACAAGACCCAATCCTAAACATAGCATAAGATCGTATAGTTCGTTTGCTAGGTTTTTCCAATGTCAAAGTATCTTTTCCTTAGATCATGAGATCGTGTAACTCCCGGATACCGTAGGAGTGCTTTGGGTATACCAAACGTCACAATGTAACTGGGTGACTATAAAGGTAGACTACGGGTATCTCCGAAAGTGTCTATTGGGTTGACACGGATCAAGACTGGGATTTGTCACTCCGTATGACGGAGAGGTATCACTGGGCCCACTCGGTAATGCATCATCATTATGAGCTCAAAGTGACCAAGTGTCTGGTCACGGGATCATGCATTAAGGTACGAGTAAAGTGACTTGCCAGTAACGAGATTGAACGAGGTATTGGGATACCGGCGATCGAATCTCGGGCAAGTAACATATCGATTGACAAAGGGAATTGCATACGCGGTTGCTTGAATCCTCGACATCATGGTTCATCCGATGAGATCATCGTGGAGCATGTGGGAGCCAACATGGGTATCCTGATCCCGCTGTTGGTTATTGACCGGAGAGTCATCTCGGTCATGTCTACATGTCTCCCGAACCCGTAGGGTCTACACACTTAAGGTTCAGTGACACTAGGGTTGTAGGGATATGTATATGCAGTAACCCGAATGTTGTTCGGAGTCCCGGATGAGATCTCAGACATCACGAGGAGTTCCGGAATGGTCCGGAGGTAAAGAATTATATATAGGAAGTGCTATTTCGGCCATCGGGACAAGTTTCAGCGTTATCGGTATTGTACCGGGACCACCGGAAGGGTCCTGGGGGTCCACCGGGTGGGGCCACCTGTCCCGGGGGGCCACATGGGCTGTAGGGGGGTGCGCCTTGGCCTACATGGGCCAAGGGCACCAGCCCCAAGAGGCCCATGCGCCTAGGGTTTCAAGGAGGAAGAGTCCTAGGAGGGGAAGGCACCTCCTAGGTGCCTTGGGGAGGAAGGATTCCTCCCCCTTGGCTGCACCCCCCTAGGAGATTGGATCTCCTAGGGCCGGCGCCCCCCCTTGGCCCTCCTATATATAGTGGGGGAAGGAGGGCTTTTCATCCACGCCTTTGGTTGCCTCCTTCTCCCTCTCCAACACCTCCTCCTCCTCCATAGCGCTTGGCGAAGCCCTGACGGAGTACTGCAGCTCCATCACCACCACGCCGTCGTGCTGCTGCTGGAGCCATCTTCCTCAACCTCTTATTCCCGCTTGCTGGATCAAGAAGAAGGAGACGTTACGCTTACCGTACGTGTGTTGAACGCGGAGGTGCCGTCCGTTTGGTGCTAGGATCTCCGGTGATTTGGATCACGTCGTGTTCGACTACATCATCCCCGTTCTTTGAACGCTTCCGCTCACGATCTACAAAGGTATGTAGATGCATCCGATCACTCGTTGCTAGATGAACTCATAGATGGATCTTGGTGAAACCGTAGGAAAATTTTTGTTTTCTGCAACGTTCCCCAACAGTGGCATCATGAGCTAGGTCTATGCGTAGTTCTTCTTGCGCGAGTAGAACACAATTTGTTGTGGGCATAGATGTTGTCAACTTTCTTGCCGCTACTAGTCTTATCTTGTTTCAACGGTATTGTGGGATGAAGCGGCCCGGACCAACCTTACACGTACGCTTACGTGAGACCGGTTCCACCGACTAACATGCACTAGTTGCATAAGGTGGCTGGCAGGTGTCTGTCTCTCCTATTTTAGTTGGAGCGGATTCGATGAAAAGGGTCCTTATGAAGGGTAAATAGAAGTTGACAAATCACGTTGTGGCTTTCACGTAGGAAAGAAAACGTTCTTGCTAGAACCCTACTTCAGCCACGTAAAACTTGCAACAACAATTAGAGGACGTCTAACTTGTTTTTGCAGCAAGTGCTTTGTGATATGATATGGCCAAAGTTGTGATGAATGATGAATGATCTATATGTATGAGATGTTCATGCTATTGTAATAGGAATCACGACTTGCATGTCGATGAGTATGACAACCGGCAGGAGCCATAGGAGTTGTCTTTATTTTTTTGTATGACCTGCGTGTCATTAGAAACGCCATGTAAATTACTTTACTTTATTGCTAAACGCGTTAGCCTTAGTAGTAGAAGTAATAGTTGGCGAGCAACTTCATGGAGACACGATGATGGGGATCATGATGATGGAGATCATGGTGTCAAGTCGGTGACAAGATGATCATGGAGCCCCAAGATGGAGATCAAAGGAGCTATGTGATATTGGCCATATCATGTCACTATTATTATTTGATTGCATTTGATGTTTATCATGTTTTGCATCTTGTTTACTTAGAACTATGGTAGTAAATAAGATGATCCCTCATAATAATTTCAAGAAGGTGTTCCCCCTAACTGTGCACCGTTGCGACAGTTCGTTGTTTCAATGCACCACGTGATGATCGGGTGTTTGATTCAAAACGTTCACATACAACGGGTGTAAGACAGATTTACACATGCAAACACTTAGGTTGACTTGACGAGCCTAGCATGTGTATAGACATGGCCTCGGAACACAGAAGACCGAAAGGTCGAGCATGAGTCGTATAGAAGATACGATCAACATGAAGATGTTCACCGACGTTGACTAGTCCGTCTCACGTGATGATCGGACACGGCCTAGTTGACTCGGATCATGTTATACTTAGATGACTAGAAGAGGGATGTCTATCTAAGTGGGAGTTCATTGTATAATTTGATTAGATGAACTTAATTATCATGAACTTAGTCTAAAATCTTTACAATATGTCTTGTAGATCAAATGGCCAACGTAGTCCTCAACTTCAACGCGTTCCTAGAGAAAACCAAGCTGAAAGACGATGGCAGCAACTATACGGACTGGGTCCGGAACCTGAGGATCATCCTCATAGCTGCCAAGAAAGATTATGTCCTACAAGCACCGCTGGGTGACGCACCTGTTCTCCCTGCAGAACAAGACGTTATGAACGCTTGGCAGGCATGTACCGATGACTACTCCCTCGTTCAGTGCGGCATGCTTTATAGCCTAGAGCCGGGGCTCCAAAAGCATTTTGAGAGACATGGAGCATATGAGATGTTCGAAGAGCTGAAAATGGTTTTCCAAGCTCATGCCCGGGTCGAGAGATATGAAGTCTCCGACAAATTCTTCAGCTGTAAGATGGAGGAAAATAGCTCTGTCAGTGAGCACATACTCACTATGTCTGGGTTACATAACCGCTTGACTCAGCTGGGAGTTAATCTCCCGGATGACGCGGTCATTGACAGAATCTTTCAGTCGCTTCCACCGAGCTACAAGAGCTTTGTGATGAACTTCAATATGCAGGGGATGGAAAAGACCATTCCTGAAGTATTTGCTATGCTGAAATCAGCAGAGGTAGAAGTCAAGAAGGAACATCAAGTGTTGATGGTCAATAAAACCACTAAGTTCAAGAAGGGCAAAGGTAAAAAGAACTTCAAGAAGGACGGCAAGGGAGTTGCCGCGCCCGGCAAGCAAGCTGCCGGGAAGAAGCCAAAGAATGGACCCAAGCCCGAGACTGAGTGCTTTTATTGCAAGGGAAGTGGTCACTGGAAGCGGAACTGCCCCAAATACTTAGCGGACAAGAAGGCCGGCAAAACAAAAGGTATATATGATATACATGTAATTGATGTGTACCTTACTAGTACCCGTAGTAGCTCCTGGGTATTTGATACCGGTGCAGTTGCTCACATTTGTAACTCAAAGCAGGGGCTGCGGAATAAGCGGAGACTGGCAAAGGACGAGGTGACGATGCGCGTCGGGAATGGTTCCAAGGTCAATGTGATCGCCGTTGGCACGCTACCTCTATATTTACCTTCGGGATTAGTTTTAAACCTTAATAATTGTTATTTAGTGCCAGCTTTGAGCATGAACATTGTATCGGGATCTCGTTTAATTCGAGATGGCTACTCATTTAAGTCCGAGAATAATGGTTGTTCTATTTATGTGAGAGATATGTTTTATGGTCATGCTCCTATGGTGAATGGTTTATTCTTAATGAATCTCGAGCGTAATGCTACACATATTCATAGTGTGAGTACCAAAAGATATAAAGTTGATAATGATAGTCCCACATACTTGTGGCACTGCCGCCTTGGTCACATAGGTGTCAAACGCATGAAGAAGCTCCATGCAGATGGACTTTTAGAGTCTCTTGATTACGAATCATTTGACATGTGCGAACCATGCCTCATGGGTAAGATGACCAAGACTCCGTTCTCAGGAACAATGGAGCGAGCAACCAACTTATTGGAAATCATACATACTGATGTGTGCGGTCCAATGAGTGTTGAGGCTCGCGGTGGCTATCGTTATGTTCTCACCCTCACTGATGATTTGAGTAGATATGGGTATATCTACTTAATGAAACACAAGTCTGAAACCTTTGAAAAGTTCAAGGAATTTCAGAGTGAGGTTGAGAATCAACGTGACAGGAAAATCAAGTTTCTACGATCAGATCGTGGAGGAGAATACTTGAGTCACGAATTTGGCACACACTTAAGAAAATGTGGAATAGTTTCACAACTCACGCCGCCTGGAACACCTCAGCGTAATGGTGTGTCCGAACGTTGTAATCGCACTCTATTAGATATGGTACGATCTATGATGTCTCTTACCGATTTACCGCTATCTTTTTGGGGCTATGCTTTAGAGACTGCCGCATTCACTTTAAATAGGGCTCCGTCGAAATCCGTTGAGACGACACCGTTTGAATTATGGTTTGGGAAGAAACCTAAGCTGTCGTTTCTGAAAGTTTGGGGATGCGATGCTTATGTCAAGAAACTTCAACCTAAAAAGCTCGAACCCAAGTCAGAAAAATGCGTCTTCAAAGGATACCCTAAAGAAACTGTTGGGTATACCTTCTACCTCAGATCCGAAGGCAAGATCTTTGTTGCCAAGAATGGATTCTTTTTAGAGAAAGAGTTTCTCTCGAAAGAAGTAAGTGGGAGGAAAGTAGAACTTGATGAAGTGTTACCTCTTGAACCGGAAAATGGCACAACTCAAGAAAATGTTCCTGAGGTGCCTGCACCTACTAGAGAGGAAGTTATTGATGATGATCAAGATACTTCTGATCAAGCTCCTACTGAAATTTGAAGGTCCACAAGGACACGTTCCGCACCAGAGTGGTACGGCAACCCTGTCTTGGAAATCATGTTGTTAGACAATGGTGAACCTTCGAACTATGAAGAAGCGATGGCGGGCCCGGATTCCGACAAATGGCTAGAAGCCATGAAATCCGAGATAGGATCCATGTATGAAAACGAAGTATGGACTTTAACTGACTTGCCCGTTGAGCGGCGAGCCATAGAAAATAAATGGATCTTTAAGAAGAAGACAGACGTGGATGGTAATGTGACCATCTATAAAGCTCGGCTTGTCGCTAAGGGTTATCGACAAGTTCAAGGGGTTGACTACGATGAGACTTTCTCACCGGTAGCGAAGCTAAAGTCCGTCCGAATCATGTTAGCAATTGCCGCATTCTATGATTATGAAATATGGCAAATGGACGTCAAAACGGCATTCCTTAATGGTTTCCTTAAGGAAGAATTGTATATGATGCAGCCGGAAGGTTTTGTCGATCCTAAGAATGCTGACAAGGTATGCAAGCTCGAACGCTCGATTTATGGGCTGGTGCAAGCATCTCGGAGTTGGAACATTCGCTTTGATGAGATGATCAAAGCGTTTGGGTTTACGCAGACTTATGGAGAAGCCTGCGTTTACAAGAAAGTGAGTGGGAGCTCTGTAGCATTTCTCGTATTATATGTAGATGACATACTTTTGATGGGAAATGATATAGAACTCTTGGACAGCATTAAGGCATACTTGAATAAGAGTTTTTCAATGAAGGACCTTGGAGAAGCTGCTTATATATTAGGAATCAAGATCTATAGAGATAGATCGAGACACCTCATAGGTCTTTCACAAAGCACATACCTTGATAAGATATTGAAGAAGTTCAATATGGATCAGTCTAAGAAGGGGTTCTTGCCTGTGCTGCAAGGTGTGAAATTGAGCTCAGCTCAATGTCCGACCACGGCAGAAGATATAGAAGAGATGAGTGTCATCCCCTATGCCTCAGCCATAGGTTCTATTATGTATGCCATGCTGTGTACCAGACCTGATGTAAACCTTGCCGTAAGTTTGGTAGGAAGGTACCAAAGTAATCCCGGCAAGGAACACTGGACAGCGGTCAAGAATATCCTGAAGTACCTGAAAAGGACTAAGGAAATGTTTCTCGTTTATGGAGGTGACGAAGAGCTCGTCGTAAAGGGTTACGTCGACGCTAGCTTCGACACAGATCTGGATGACTCTAAGTCACAGACCGGATACGTGTATATTTTGAATGGTGGGGCAGTAAGCTGGTGCAGTTGCAAGCAGAGCGTCGTGGAGGGATCTACATGTGAAGTGGAGTACATGGCAGCCTCGGAGGCAGCACATGAAGCAATATGGGTGAAGGAGTTCATCACCGACCTAGGAGTCATACCCAATGCGTCGGGGCCGATCAAGCTCTTCCGTGACAACACTGGAGCTATTGCTCTTGCCAAGGAGCCCAGGTTTCACAAGAAGACAAGGCACATCAAGCGTTGCTTCAACTCCATTCGTGAAAATGTTCAAGATGGAGACATAGAGATTTGTAAAGTACATACGGACCTGAATGTAGCGGATCCATTGACTAAACCTCTCCCTAGAGCAAAACATGATCAACACCAGAATTCCATGGGTGTTCGATTCATCACAATGTAACTAGATTATTGACTCTAGTGCAAGTGGGAGACTGTTGGAAATATGCCCTAGAGGCAATAATAAAAGCATTATTATTATATTTCCTTATTCATGATAATTGTCTTTATTCATGCTATAATTGTATTATCCGAAAATCGTAATACATGTGTGAATAATAGACACCAACATGTCCCTAGTAAGCCTCTAGTTGACTAGCTCGTTGATCAACAGATGGTCATGGTTTCCTGACTATGGACATTGGATGTCATTGATAACGAGATCACATCATTAGGAGAATGATGTGATGGACAAGACCCAATCCTAAACATAGCATAAGATCGTATAGTTCGTTTGCTAGGTTTTTCCAATGTCAAAGTATCTTTTCCTTAGACCATGAGATCGTGTAACTCCCGGATACCGTAGGAGTGCTTTGGGTATACCAAACGTCACAACGTAACTGGGTGACTATAAAGGTAGACTACGGGTATCTCCGAAAGTGTCTGTTGGGTTGACACGGATCAAGACTGGGATTTGTCACTCCGTATGACGGAGAGGTATCACTGGGCCCACTCGGTAATGCATCATCATTATGAGCTCAAAGTGACCAAGTGTCTGGTCACGGGATCATGCATTACGGTACGAGTAAAGTGACTTGCCAGTAACGAGATTGAACGAGGTATTGGGATACCGACGATCGAATCTCGGGCAAGTAACATATCGATTGACAAAGGGAATTGCATACGGGGTTGCTTGAATCCTCGACATCGTGGTTCATACGATGAGATCATCGTGGAGCATGTGGGAGCCAACATGGGTATCCAGATCCCGCTGTTGGTTATTGACCGGAGAGTCATCTCGGTCATGTCTGCATGTCTCCCGAACCCGTAGGGTCTACACACTTTAAGGTTCGGTGACGCTAGGGTTGTAGGGATATGTATATGCAGTAACCCGAATGTTGTTCGGAGTCCCGGATGAGATCCCGGACGTCACGAGGAGTTCTGGAATGGTCCGGAGGTAAAGAATTATATATAGGAAGTGCTATTTCGGCCATCGGGACAAGTTTCGGGGTTATCGGTATTGTACCGGGACCACCGGAAGGGTCCCGGGGGTCCACCGGGTGGGGCCACCTGTCCCGGGGGGCCACATGGGCTGTAGGGGGGTGCGCCTTGGCCTACATGGGCCAAGGGCACCAGCCCCAAGAGGCCCATGCGCCTAGGGTTTCAAGGAGGAAGAGTCCTAGGAGGGGAAGGCACCTCCTAGGTGCCTTGGGGAGGAAGGATTCCTCCCCCTTGGCCGCACCCCCCTAGGAGATTGGATCTCCTAGGGCTGGCGCCCCCCCCCTTGGCCCTCCTATATATAGTGGGGGAAGGAGGGCTTTTCATCCACGCCTTTGGTTGCCTCCTTCTCCCTCTCCAACACCTCCTCCTCCTCCATAGCGCTTGGCGAAGCCCTGACGGAGTACTGCAGCTCCATCACCACCACGCCGTCGTGCTGCTGCTGGAGCCATCTTCCTCAACCTCTTCTTCCCTCTTGCTGGATCAAGAAGAAGGAGACGTTACGCTGACTGTACGTGTGTTGAACGCGGAGGTGCCATCCGTTCGGTGCTAGGATCTCCGGTGATTTGGATCACGTCGTGTTCGACTACATCATCCCCGTTCTTTGAACGCTTCCGCTCACGATCTACAAAGGTATGTAGATGCATCCGATCACTCGTTGCTAGATGAACTCATAGATGGATCTTGGTGAAACCGTAGGAAATTTTTTGTTTTCTGCAACGTTCCCCAACAACGACCCGGACCAACATTACGCGTACGCTTACGCGAGACCGGTTCCCCCGACGTGCTTTGCACATAGGTGGCTTGCGGGCGACTGTCTCTCCAACTTTAGTTGAACCAAGTATGGCTACGCCCGGTCCTTGCGAAGGTTAAAACAGAGTCAAATTGACAAACTATCGTTGTGGTTTTGATGCGTAGGTGAGATTGGTTCTTGCTTAAGCCCATAGCAGCCACGTAAAACTTGCAAGAACAAAGTAGAGGACGTCTAACTTGTTTTTGCAGGGCATGTTGTGATGTGATATGGTCAAGGCATGATGATGAATTTTATTGTATGAGATGATCATGTTTTGTAACCGAGTTATCGGCAACCGGCAGGAGCCATATGGTTGTCGCTTTATTGTATGCAATGCAATCGCGATGTAATGCTTTACTTTATCACTAAGCGGTACCGATAGTCGTGGAAGCATAAGATTGGCGAGACAACAACGATGCTACGATGGAGATCAAGGTGTCGCGCCGGTGACGATGGTGATCATGACGGTGCTTCAGAGATGGAGATCACAGGCACAAGATGATGATGGCCATATCATATCACTTATATTGATTGCATGTGATGTTTATCTTTTATGCATCTTATCTTGCTTTGATTGACGGTAGCATTATAAGATGATCTCTCACTAAATTATCAAGAAGTGTTCTCCCTGAGTATGCACCGTTGCCAAAGTTCGTCGTGCCCAGACACCATGTGATGATCGGGTGTGATAAGCTCTACGTCCATCTACAACGGGTGCAAGCCAGTTTTTGCACACGCAGAATACTCAGGTTAAACTTGACGAGCCTAGCATATGCAGATATGGCCTCGGAACACAGAGACCGAAAGGTCGAGCGTGAATCATATAGTAGATATGATCAACATAACGATGTTCACCATTGAAAACTACTCCATCTCACGTGATGATCGGTTATGGTTTAGTTGATTTGGATCACGTGATCACTTAGAGGATTAGAGGGATGTCTATCTAAGTGGGAGTTCTTAAGTAATATGATTAATTGAACTTTAATTTATCATGAACTTAGTCCTGGTAGTATTAGCATATCTATGTTGTAGATCAATAGCTCGCGTTTTTGCTTTCATATGTTTATTTTGATATGTTCCTAGAGAAAATTGTGTTGAAAGATGTTAGTAGCAATGATGCGGATTGGATCCGTGATCTGAGGTTTATCCTCATTGCTGCACAGAAGAATTATGTCCTTGATGCACCGCTAGGTGACAGACCTATTGCAGGAGCAGATGCAGACGTTATGAACGTTTGGCTAGCTCAATATGATGACTACTTGATAGTTTAAGTGCACCATGCTTAACGGCTTAGAATCGGGACTTCAAAGACGTTTTGAACGTCATGGACCATATGAGATGTTCCAGGAGTTGAAGTTAATATTTCAAGCAAATACCCGAGTTGAGAGATATGAAGTCTCCAACAAGTTCTATAGCTAAAAGATGGAGGAGAATCGCTCAACTAGTGAGCATGTGCTCAGATTGTCTGGGTACTACAATCGCTTGAATCAAGTGGGAGTTAATCTTCCAGATAAGATAGTAATTGACAGAATTCTTTAGTCACCATCACCAAGTTAGTAGAACTTCGTGATGAACTATAATATGCAAGGGATAACAGAAACAACTCCCAAGCTCTTCGTGATGCTGAAATCAACGAAGGTAGAAATCAAGAAAAACATCAAGTGTTGATGGTTGACAAGATCACTAGTTTCAAGAAAAGGGCAGAGGGAAGAAGGGGAACTTCAAGAAGAACAACAAGCAAGTTGCTGCTCAAGTGAAGAGGCCCAAGTCTGGTCCTAAGCCTGAGACTAAGTGCTTCTACTGCAAAGGGACTGGTCACTGGAAGCGGAACTACCCCAAGTGATTGGCGGATAAGAAGGATGGCAAAGTGAACATAAGTATATTTGATATACATGTTATTGATGTGTACTTTACTAGTGTTTATAGCAAACCCTCAGTATTTGATACTAGTTCAGTTGCTAAGATTAGTAACTCGAAACGGGAGTTGCAGAATAAACAGAGACTAGTTAAGGGTGAAGTGACGATGTGTGTTGGAAGTGGTTCCAAGATTGATATGATCATCATCGCACACTCCCTATAATTTCGGGATTAGTGTTGAACCTAAATAAGTGTTATTTGGTGTTTACGTTGAGCATGAATATGATTTGATCATGTTTATTGTAATACAGTTATTCATTTAAGTAAGAGAATAAATTGTTGTTCTGTTTACATGAATAAAACCTTATATGGTTACACACCCAATGAAAATAGTTCGTTGGATCTCGATCGTAGTAATACACATAATCATAATATTGAAACCAAAAGATGCAAAGTTAATAATGATAGTGCAACTTATTTATGGCACTGCTGTTTAGGTCATATTGGTGTAAAGCGCATGAAGAAACTCCATGCTGATGGGCTTTTGGAATCACTTGATTATGAATCAGTTGATGCTTGCGAACCATGCCTCATGGGCAAGATGACTAAAACTCTGTTCTTCGGAACAATGGAGCGAGCAACAGATTTGTTGGAAATCATACATACTGATGTATGTGGTCCGATGAATATTGAGGCTCGCGACAAGTATCATTATTTTCTGATCTTCACAGATGATTTGAGCAGATATGAGTATATCTACTTGATGAAACACAAGTCTGAAACATTTGAAAAGTTCAAAGAATTTCAGAGTGAAGTGAAGAATCATCGTAACAAGAAAATAAAAGTTTCTATGATATGATCGCAGAGGTAAAATATTTGAGTTACGAGTTTGGCCTTCAGTTAAAACAATGTGAAATAGTCTCACTACTCACGCCACCTGGAACACCACAATGTAATGGTGTGTCCGAACGTCATAACCGTACTTTATTAGATATGGTGCGATCTATGATGTCTCTTACCGATCTACCAGTATCGTTTTGGGGTTATGCATTAGAGACAGCTGCATTCACGTTAAATAGGGCACCATCTAAATCCGTTGAGACGACACCGTATGAACTATGGTTTGGCAAGAAACCCAAGCTGTCGTTTCTTAAAGTTTGAGGTTGCAATGCTTATGTGAAAAAGTTTCAACCTGATAAGCTCAAACCCAAATCGGAGAAATGTGTCTTCATAGGATATCCAAAGGAAACTATTGGATACACCTTCTATCACAGATCCGAAGGCAAGACTTTTGTTGCTAAATTTGGAAACTTTCTAGAGAAGGAGTTTCTCTCGAAAGAAGTGAGTGGGAGGAAAGTAGAAAACTTGATAAGGTAATTGTACCTTCTCCCTTATTGGAAAGTAGTTCATCACAGAAATCTGTTCTTGTGACTACTACACCAATTAGTGAGGAAGCTAATGATGATGATCATGTAACTTCAGATCAAGTTACTACCGAATCTCGTAGGTAAACCAGAGTAAGATCCGCACCAGAGTGGTACGGTAATCCTGTTCTGGAAGTCATGTTACTAGACCATGACGAACTTGCGAACTATGAGGAAGCGATGATGAGCCCAGATTCCGCGAAATGGTTTGAGGCCATAAAATCTGAGATATGATCCATGTATGAGAACAAAGTATGGACTTTGATGGATTTGCCCGATGATTGGCAAGCCATAGAAAATAAATGGATCTTCAAGAGGAAGACGGACGCTGATAGTAGTGTTACTATCTACAAAGCTAGAATTGTCGCAAAAGGTTTTCGACAAGTTCAAGGTGTTGACTACGATGAGAGTTCCTCACTCGTATCTATGCTTGAGTCTGTCCGAATCATGTTAGTAATTGCCGCATTTTATGAAAACTGGCAAATGGATAAACAAAACTACATTCTTTAATGGATTTATTAAAGAAGAGTTGTATATGATGCAACCAGAAGGTTTTGTCAATCCGAAAGGTGCTAACAAAATGTGCAAACTCTAGCGATCCACCTGTGGACTGGTGCAAGCATCTCAGAGTTGGAATATACGCTTTGATGAGTTGATCAAAGCATATAGTTTTATACAGACTTGCGGTGAAGCCTGTATTTACAAGAAAGTGAGTGGGAGCACTACAGCATTTCTGATAAGTATATGTGAATGACATATTGTTGATCGGAAATAATGTAGAATTATTCTGTAAAGCATAAAGGAGTGTTTGAAAGGAGTTTTTCAAAGAAAGACTTCGGTGAAGCTGCTTACATATTGAGCTTCAAGATCTATAGAGATAGATCAAGACGCTTGATAAGTTTTTTCAATGAGTACATACCTTGACAAGATTTTGAAGTAGTTCAAAATGCAGCAGTCAAAGAAAGAGTTCTTGCCTGTATTACAAGGTGTGAAGTTGAGTAAGACTCAAAGCCCGACCACGGCAAAAGATAGAAAGATAATGAAAGTCATTCCCTATGCCTTGGCCATAGGTTCTATAAAGTATGTCATGCTGTATACCAGATCTATTGTATACCCTGCACTGATTTGGCAAGGGAGTACAATAGTGATCTAGGAGTAGATCACTGGACAGCGGTCAGAATTATCCTTAGTGAAATAAAGGATATGTTTCTCGATTATGGATGTGACAAAAAGGTTCATCGTAAAGGGTTACGTTGATGCAAGTTTTCGACACTGATCCAGATGATTCTAAGTCTCAATCTGGATACATATTGAAAGTGGGAGCAATTAGCTAGAGTAGCTCCGTGCAGAGCATTGTAGACATAGAATTTTGCAAAATACATACGGATCTGAATTTGGCAGGCCCGTTGACTAAATTTCTCTCACAAGCAAAACATGATCACTCTTTGGGTGTTAATCACATAGCGATGTGAACTAGATTATTGAATCTAGTAAACCCTTTGGGTGTTAGTCACATGGAGATGTGAACCAATCACATAAAGATGTGAACTATTGGTGTTAATCACATAGCGATGTGAACTAGATTATTGACTCTAGTGCAAGTGGGAGACTGAAGGAAATATGCCCTAGAAGCAATAATAAAGTTATTATTTATTTACTTATATCATGATAAATGTTTATTATTCATGCTAGAATTGTATTAACCGGAAACATAATACATGTGTGAATACATAGACAAACTTAGTGTCACTAGTATGCCTCTACTTGACTAGCTCGTTAATCAAAGATGGTTATGTTTCCTAACCATGAACAAAGTGTTGTTATTTGATTAACGAGGTCACATCATTAGTTGAATGATCTGATTGACATGACCCATTCCATTAGCTTAGCACCCGATCGTTTAGTATGTTGCTATTGCTTTCTTCATGACTTATACATGTTCCTATGACTATGAGATTATGCAACTCCCGTTTGCCGGAGGAACACTTTGTGTGCTACCAAACATCACAACGTAACTGGGTGATTATAAAGGAGCTCTACAGGTGTCTCCAATGGTAGATGTTGGGTTGGCGTATTTCGAGAATAGGATTTGTCACTCCGATTGTCGGAGAGGTATCTCTGGGCCCTCTCGGTAATGCACATCACATAAGCCTTGCAAGCATTGCAACTAATGAGTTAGTTGCGGGATGATGTATTACGGAACGAGTAAAGAGACTTGCCGATAACGAGATTGAACTAGGTATTGGATACCGACGATCGAATCTCGGGCAAGTAACATACCGATGACAAAGGGAACAACGTATGTTGTTATGCGGTCTGACCGATCAAGATCTTCGTTGAATATGTAGGAGCCAATATGGGCATCCAGGTCCCGCTATTGGTTATTGACCGGAGATGTGTCTCAGTCATGTCTACATTATTCTCGAACCGTAGGGTCCGCACGCTTAAACGTTACGATGACAGTTATTATGAGTTTATGCATTTTGATGTACCGAAGTTAGTTCGGAGTCCTGGATGTGATCACGGACATGACGAGGAGTCTCGAGATGGTCGAGACATAAAGATTTATATATTGGAAGCTTATATTTGGACATCGGAAGTGTTCCGGGTGAAATCGGGATTTTACCGGAGTACCGGGAGGTTACCGGAACCCCCCGGGAGCCATATGGGCCTTAATGGGCTTTAGTGGAAAGGAGAAAGGGGCAGCCCAAGGTGGCCGCGCGCCTCACCCCTCCCCTAGTCCTATTAGGACTAGGAGAGGTGGCCGGCCCCCCTCTCTCTCTTTCCCCCTCGGGGAATCCTAGTCCAACTAGGATTGGGGGGGGGGGAGTCCTACTCCCGGTAGGAGTAGGACTCCTCCTGCGCCCTCCTCCTGGCCGGCGGCCCCCTCCCCCTTGGCTCCTTTATATACGGAGGCAGGGGGAACCTCTAGACACACAAGTTGATCCTTGAGATCGTTCCTTAGCCGTGTGCGGTGCCCCCTGCCACCATATTCCACCTCGATCATATTGTAGCGGTGCTTAGGCGAAGCCCTGCGACGGTAGAACATCAAGATCGTCACCACGCCGTCGTGCTGACGGAACTCCTCCCCGACGCTTTGCTGGATCGGAGCCCGGGGATCGTCATCGAGCTGTACGTGTGCTAAGAACTCGGAGGTGCCGGAGTAACGGTGCTTGGATCGGTCGGATCGGGAAGACGTACGACTACTTCCTCTACGTTGTGTCAACGCTTCCGCAGTCGGTCTGCGTGGGTACATAGACAACACTCTCCCCTCTCGTTGCTATGCATCACCATGATCTTGCGTGTGCGTAGGATTTTTTTTGAAATTACTACGTTTCCCAACACATTCATCATTGTCATATTGTTTAGCATGATCATGTAGTTGACATAGTATTTGTGGCAAAGCCACCGTTCATAATTCTTTCATACTTGTCACTCTTGATTCATTGCATATCCCGGTACACTGTCGGAGGCATTCATAGAGAGTCATATCTTGTTCTAAGTATCGAGTTGTAATTCTTGAGTTGTAAGTAAAGAGAAGTGTGATGATCATCATTCAATAGAGCATTGTCCCAAAAAATAAATAAAAAAGGCCAAATAAAAAAGAAAGTCCAAATAAAAAAAGAAAGGCCAAATAAAAAAAAGAAAGGCCAAATAAAAAAATAATAAGAAGGGGCAATGCTACTATTCCTTTTTCCACACTTGTGCTTCAAAGTAGCACCATGTTCTTCATATAGAGAGTCTCTTGAGTTATCACTTTCATATACTAGTGGGAATCTTTCATTATAGAACTTGGCTTGTATATTCCAATGATGGGCTTCCTCAAAATGCCCTAGGTCTTCGTGAGCAAGTGAGTTGGATGCACACCCACTTAGTTTCTTTTTGAGCTTTCATACACTTATAGCTCTAGTGCATCCGTTGCATGGCAATCCCTACCCACTCACATTGATATCTATTGATGGGCATCTCCATAGCCCGTTGATACGCCTAGTTGATGTGAGACTATCTTCTCCTTTTTGTCTTCTCCACCATCATATTCTATTCCACCTATAGTGTTATGTCCATGGCTCACGCTCATGTATTGCGTGAAAGTTGAAAAGGTTTGAGAACGTCAAAAGTGTGAAACAATTGCTTGGCTTGTCATCGGGGTTGTGCATGATGTGAATATTTTGTGTGGTGAAGATGGAGCATAGCCAGACTATATGATTTTGTAGGGATGAGCTTTCTTTGGCTATGTTATTTCAATAAGACATAATTGCTTGGTTGGTATGCTTGAAGTATTACTGTCTTAATGTCAAAGGATAGACTATTGCTTTGAATCACTCGTGTCTCAATATTCATGCCATGATTAGACATATGATCAAGATTATGCTAGGTAGCATTCCACATCAAAAATTATCTTTTTTATCATTTACCTACTTGAGGACGAGCAGGAATTAAGCTTGGGGATGCTAATACGTCTCCATCGTATCTATAATTTTTGATTGTTCCATGCCAATATTATTCAACTTTCATATACTTTTTGGCAACTTTTTATATTATTTTTGGGACTAACATATTGATCCAGTGCCCAGTGCCAGTTCCTGTCTATTGCATGTTTTTGGTTTCGCAGAATATCCATATCAAACGGAGTCCAAACAGGATAAAAACGGATGGAGCATATTTTTGGAAAATATGGAAAATCCGAAAGGAAAATCAACGCGAACCAGTGCCCGAGGTGGTCATGAGACAGGGGGCGCCCCCCCTAGGGCGCGCCCCTACCCTCGTGAGCCCACCGTAAGGCAGTTGACGCTCTTCTTTTGCCGCAAGAAAGCTAATATTCGGAAAAAAAATCACGGCGAAGGTTTCAGGCCAATCAGAGTTACGGATCTCCATATATATACGAAACGGTGAAACAGAGCCAGATCAGAACGCGGAAACAGAGAGAGACAGAGAGACAGATCCAATCTCGGAGGGGCTCTCGCCCCTCCCGTGCCATGGAGGCCATGGACCAGAGGGGAAACCCTTCTCCCATCTAGGGAGAAGGTCAAGGAAGAAGAAGAAGGAGGGGGGGCTCTCTCCCCCTCGCTTCTGGTGGCACCGGAACGCCGCCGGGGGCCATCATCATCACCGCGATCTACACCAACACCTCCGCCATCTTCACCAACATCTCCATCACCTCCCCCCCTCTATCTACAGCAGTCCACTCTCCCGCAACCCGCTATACCCTCTACTTGAACATGGTGCTTTATTCTTCATATTATTATCCAATGATGTGTTGCCATCCTATGATGTCTGAGTAGATTTTCGTTGTCCTATCGGTGGTTGATGAATTGCTATGATTGATTTAATTTGCTTGTGGTTATGTTGCTGTCCTTTGGTGCCCATCATATGATTGCGCGCGTGGATCACACCCTAGGGTTAGTTGTATGTTGATAGGACTATGTATTGGAGGGCAAGAGTGACAGAAGCTTCAACCTAGCATAGAAATTGATGCATACGGGATTGAAGGGGGACCAATTTATCTTAATGCTATGGTTGGGTTTTACCTTAATGAACATTAGTAGTTGCGGATGCTTGCTAATAGTTCCAATCATAAGTGCATAGAATTCCAAGTAAGGGATGACATGCTAGCAGTGGCCTCTCCCACATAATACTTGCTATCGGTCTAGTAAAGTAGTCAATTGCTTAGGGGCAATTTTGCAACTCCTACCACCACTTTTCCACACTCGCTATATTTACTTTATTGTTTCTTAATCTAGATAGCCCCTACTTTTTATTTACGTACTCTTTATTATCTTGCAAACCTATCCAACAACACCTACAAAGTACTTCTAGTTTCATACTTGTTCTAGGTAAAGCGAACGTCAAGTGTGCGTAGTGTTGTATCGGTGGTCGATAGAACTTGAGGGAATATTTGTTCTACCTTTAGCTCCTTGTTGGGTTCGACACTCTTACTTATCGAAAACTGTTGTGATCCCCTATACTTGTGGGTTATCAGGGCCAGAGAGAATGAAATTATTGAAACTGGTAATATTGATGAAAGTGATGATGAAGATTCTCCCCATAGATATGAATTGCATGTTGTTCCTGAGGGTTATGTTATGGATGAAGAAACTGCTAGAGACTTTCTTGCTTGCAATGATAGATCTGATCTTAAGAAATTATTAGCTAAGCTTAAAGAAAAGTCTTTGAATGCTAGAATGAAATATGACCCTGCTTTTGCTACTTCACCTATCTTTATTACTGATAAGGATTATGATTTCTCTGTCGATCTTGGGTTAATCACTTTGGTTGAGTCTGATCCTTTTTATGGCTATGAATCTGAAACTGTTGTGGCACATCTTACTAAATTAAATGATATAGCCACCCTGTTTACTCATAATGAGAAAACTCGCTATTACTTTATCCTTAAGTTGTTTCTGTTCTCATTAAAGGGTGATGCTAAAACATGGTTTAATTCTCTTGATCCTAGTTGTGTGCGTAGTCCCCAGGATATGATTTATTACTTCTATGCTAAATATTTCCCCGCTCATAAGAAACAAGTTGCTTTAAGGGAAATATATAATTTTGTGCAAATTGAAGAAGAGAGTCTCCCACAAGCTTGGGGGAGGCTTCTCCGATTACTTAATGCTTTGCCTGATCATCCTCTCAAGAAAAATGAATACTTCATATCTTTTATAATGGACTAACCGATGCTTCCAGAGACCACCTGGATAGTTGTGCTGGTTGTGTTTTCAGGGAAAGAACTGTTGATCAAGCTAAATTGCTATTGAATAATATGTTGACTAATGAAAACAATTGGACACTTCCTGAACCAACTCCTAAGCCAACTCCGAAGAAAATGGGTATTCTATTTCTCAGTCCTGAAGATATGCAAGAGGCAAAGAAATCTATGAAAGAAAAAGGTATTAAAGCTGAAGATGTTAAGAATTTACCACCTGTTGAAGAAATACATGGTCTTGATAACCCGACACAGGTAGTAAAGGTAAATTCTCTCTATATATTCGATAAATGTGAAATCCCATTTACTAAGTTTGCTGGCCCATGCTTGGATGAGTTTGATGACTTTATGGTTCAACAAGAAAATTTCAATGTTTATTTTGGTAGACAATTGAAACACAATGCTGATATGCTTGAACACTTGGGTGATTATATGGCTAATGTTAAAGGTGAACTTAAACTTATTAGTAAACATGCTTCTATGGTTACCACTCAAGTAGAACAAGTACTTAAATCTCAAAATGATTTGCTCAATGAATTAAATAATAAGAAGAATGATAATGATGTTAGAGTTATGACTAGAGGTGGTAAAATGACTCAGGAACCTTTGTATCCTGAAGGCCACCCTAAGAGAATTGAGCAAGATTCTCAGAGAGCTAATGTAGATGTACCTAGTCCTTCTAAAAGGAAGAAAAAGAAAAATGATAGGACTTTGCATGCTTCTAGTGAACCTGTTATTGACACACCTGAGAATCCCAATGATATTTGTATTTCTAATGCTGAAACACAATCTGGTAATGAACATGAACCTTGTGATAATGTTAATGATGATGTTCATGTTGATGCTCAACCTAGCAATGATAATGATGTAGAGATTGAATCTGCTGTTGATCTTGATAACCCACAATCAAAGAATCAACGTTATGATAAGAGAGACTTCGTGGCTAGGAAGCACGGTAAAGAAAGAGAACCATGGGTTCAGAAACCCATGCCTTTTCCTCCTAAACTATCCAAGAAAAAAGATGATGAGGATTTTGAGCGCTTTGCTGAAATGATTAGACCTATCTTTTTGCATATGCGTTTGACTGATATGCTTAAAATGAACCCTTATGCTAAATATATGAAGGAAATTGTTACTAATAAAAGAAAGATACGGGAAGCTAAAATTTCCACTATGCTTGCTAATTATACTTTTAAGGGTGGAATACCAAAGAAACTTGGAGATCCAGGAGTACCAACTATACCATGCTCCATTAAAATAAACTGTGTTAAAACTGCTTTTTTGTCCCAGTTGCAAGTCCAACCTTGACACGCAACTAGGAGCCGACCATTTTTTGTCCTATTGCAACTCCACCCCCAACATGTAGTTGGAGGGTCCGTATTTTTTCTTCTCCTAGTTGCAAGTCCATCATCGACAAGCAGCTGGGCCCAACCTTTTTTGTCTTAGTTACAAGTCTAACTTCAGATGCGACATGCAATTGATGGCCCGCCTTTTTTATAAGTTGCAAGTCTACCCTCAGTACGCAGCTGGTTTGTTCCTCTGTTGTTTGTTTGTCTTGAGGGAGTTCATCATTAACCTGGTGTATATGTCGAGGGTCCCCAATTGCATGTTGATAACCGACTCGCAACTAGGGTGTGTGTGTGTGTGTGTGTTTATTCGTGGCCCCTAGTTGCAAGTTGACCATCAACATGCAACTAAGGGGACGTGTGTGCGTGTGTGTATGTGTCGAGGGTCCCCAATTGCATGTCGATAACCGACTTGCAACTAGTGTGTGTGTGTGTGTGTTTTATTCGTGGCCCCTAGTTGCAAGTTGAAAGTGCTAGTGATCGACTAGAGGGGGGGGGTGAATAGGCGATCTTTAAGAAAGTCTTCAAAACATGGGAGTTTCGAAGACAAACGATAGAAATAAACCTATTACCATGCAGCGGAAGGTAGACTACACTAAGCAAGCCATAGTCAAGTATTCAATGAAGTGAAAGCACAACGACTAATGGCAGCTAGGCAGTATAGATCAGGTAGGAAGATAGTATGAAGCCAATCAGAACAAGCAGTCACTCAGTGAAGACAAAAGACAATGCAAATAGACAATGACTTCACAAGGACCAACTATAAATAAAGAGATGGGAAGGATAGAACCAGTGACTCGTTGAAGACAATGATTTGTTGGACCAGTTCCAGTTGCTGTGACAACTGTACGTCTGGTTAGGGAGGCTGACATTCAACTCAGAAGACCGTGTCTTCGCCTTATTCCCCTTGAGCTAAGGACACCCAGTCCTCGCCCAATCACTCTGGTAAGTCTTCAAGGCAGACTTCCAAACCTTCACAGACTTCGTTCACCGGCAATCCACAATGAATCTTGGATGCTCAGAACGCGACGCCTAACCGGCTGGAGGATTCACAGTCCTCAAGTGTAATAAGTCTTCAGATCACACAGACAGGAAGACTTAAGTGATGCCTAGCACTCTTTGGCTTTGGGAGTTTAGGGCTTTATCCTTGCAAGGAATTCTCTCTCAAAGGCTTCGAGGTGGGTTGCTCTCAAACGACAAAAGCCGTACACTAACTCTGAGAAGCCAATCGTTTATGGTTGTAGGGGGTGGGCTATTTATAGCCACTAGGCAACCCAACCTGATTTGTCCAAAATGACCTTGGGTCACTAAGGAACTGACACGTGTTCCAACGGTCATATTTCAAACACACACGTCAACTTTACTTGGGCTACAAGCAATGCTAACTTATCCAGCTCTGGATAAGATTTGCTCTCATTGTCTTCGCTCGAAGACATAGGATTTTGGTTAAGCATCACTTTAGTCATTTTGACTGGTTCTCTTGGACCCCACTTAGCAGTACGGTTGTTCCTATGACTCAACAAAGAAGAAAAGGAACGACGAAACAACTAAGTCTTCGCGCTCCATAGACTTCACGCGATGTCTTCTCTTGTCATAGTCTTCAATGTGAATGTCTTCATACATTTTTAGGGGTCATCTCTGGTAGGAAAACCGAATCAATGAGGGACTTCTACCTGTGTTATCCTGCAATTCTCACAAACACATTAGTCCCTCAATCAGGTTTGTCGCCAATACTCCAAAACCAACTAGGGGTGGCACTAAATGCACTTACAATCTCCCCCTTTTTGGTGATTGATGACAAACTGGTTGAAGTTTTCAAGGGGGAATAAAATATGTGAAATTGTAAAGGATAGGGTATTGTCTTCATAAGTGGCAAAGGCTCCCCTTGAAGATGTGCATATAAGTAATTTGCTCTTGGAATGCAAATGCACATGGCAGGTTGTACTTGTGGAGATCCTCTTCAACTTATGATGACAATTCATCATGCATGATTGGATGTAACGAAGATAATGACATGCATAATGAAAAATGGACGTCTGCAAAATGACCTAAGTGTGGAAGTTATCATCGCACATGCGGAATTTACCATCGCATCATAGAATAGCAAATAAGTAGCAGACGACCATCGAGTTTAAGCGTTACAACTCGAAGAACCAAATGTATCGAAAAGCAAGAGTTGTAAGCACTTGGCAAAAGTAGCAAAAGGTAAAGCAACCACCCATATGGACCCGCTTGAAGACTATCAACTCATATGCTTCTCCCCCTTTTGTCAGTAAGGACCAAAAAGGTTTGAAGACATAGAGCGCCTACTCGTTCCCATGAGGTGCAGGAGAGGCAGCAGGATCGTCGTTGAGGTCCGGTGGTGCAGAAGAACTTGGTGCATTGTCGACACGCGCTGAAGTTGGAGGAGGTGAAGTTGCATCATCTTGGTCATCAATGACTCTGGCATTCACTGTCGCAGCTGAGGACGAATAGTCAGAGTCTTCAAGTGAGGGAGTTTGACGCAAGTGAGCATTCCTGGGAGGAGTTGAGTCAAACTTGAATCGTTCGGTGAAGCCATCGTCTTGCAGATCAGCTTCAGCACTAAGCAATGTCAAACTCTTCCACGACCTCCGACAGGTTTCATGAGTGACAAAGGCATTCTTGGTGGCAAGATTGCGAATGCGGTTGACATCCACCAAGAGGCTATGCATCTGACGCTTAAGCCAGTCGTGATGTTTGTCCTGTTTCTGGTGTAGCGCGACAAGAAGCTCTCGGTCATTTAGAACACGAGATCGCCTTCGAGGCCTTTGTGCAATGGTGCTACCAGTGGCGTTAGTTTGAGTGCGAGGGGCATGTGTGTTGCCAGCCAAGGGATAAACGCGCGAGACCGCCTGAACTCCTTCAATGGGCTGGGTGAAGCTTTGGTGATCAACATTGTGAAGATAAATGGGATCCTTAGCAGGCTCTGGGTAAATAGCTTCAATAGATAGATCAACCTCTGGCAAGAAGACAAGATGATTGCACGCAGACGGCTGATAGTTAATGGCAGAGTGAAGCTTGATAAGTCGCATTACCCATGGAGCATAGAACTTCAAACCAAAAATGTCGGAGCCTGATGCAGCCAACTTCCTGATGAAGAAGTCTTGAGCATTGAAGCTGATGCCATTGAAGATATAGAATACCAAAGTCTTCATTGCTCCTTCAAGCTTCGCTGCAGATGAATGTACTTTGATGGGCCATAGAGTTTTTCTGATGATATGATAAATGGTGCGAGGCAGATACTCTAGGTCTTCAACAAAGAATTCAGATGGGTAGTCAGCGTCGTGAGGCAAAGGCTTCATCATTCTCAACATTTGGCTCATGTTGGGTTCTGGCTTCTAAAAGATGCTCTCCAAAGCATTCTGGTGTTGTTTACAACCTGGTTCATAGTATTCACTAGGAGTGGGCAGGCCTGTGAGCTCAATGATATCAAGAGCTTTGGCTTCATGATGGACATTGCCTGTCATCCACTCAAGGACCCAAGTCTTTGGATCCCTGTTGTAGCCTCGAATGTGAAGAGTTGCATAGAACTGTAGCAGAAGCTCTTCATTCCAGTGTTCCTTATCTATGACAAACTGCAGCAGTCCAGCGTCTCTGAAGCAATCCAACGCTTCTTCAAGGCAGGGCAGGCCAGCTATAGCTTCAGTGTCGAGACACATATGTGGAAATATGCGCCCTTGATTGTATAAGATGCAGGAATAGTAGTTGCGCTGCTGATAGCTCCAGAACCAATCTGATGAAATGCGAGGTTTGGTGTAAGGGTTCTTGGCATTGTTGAAGGAGGTGTTGTGTGCCACGAAGCCATTCACATTGAAGACCCCAGGTGAAGTTGTAGTGCCTGGGAATCATGGAAGTCTTGGCTTGGGCTTCTGGACGGGAGGTCTGTGCTTGACATGATAGTCAAATTGTGGACCCGCAACAGGTGGAGGAACCAGAATGGGCCATCGGACCATAACAGGCCGACCACGATCAAATTCCAGCTCAATTGTATGCGGTCTTGGAGGGGGTACAGGAGCATTGACATTGTCGTTGATCTAGGCTTCAGGGGCCACATTGGCTTCAGGTGCTTCAGTATTGGCTTTGGGTGCTGCAGTGGCTTCAGGTGCTTGTACTTCTGGCACCGCAGTAGCTTCAGGCGCCATATTAGCTTCAGCCATGACAACATCATTGGCTTCAGTGTTGATGTTGGTGGCCGCCTCAGGATTGTTAACCTCCACTTCAGAAGCTGGAGGGTCGAACACGTTCTCCTCGAGAACAACATCTTGGTGGGACGGGGGTGTAGCAACTCTTTCTACTTCAATTCTTGGTTCTTCTCTTTCATCGGCTGATGCAGCCGGAATGTCTTCAACGGTTTTGGCTTCAGACTCTGACACGTGCACAGTGGGAGTGACTTGGGGCCTCGGTCCTTTGCAAAGCCTGCGTAATGCTAGCGACGGTTGCGGAGATGGAGTTTTCTGGGCCTCAAAGTCATCGTCATCTTGCACGGGTGAGGTGACTTGTGGTTGGGGAGAACTTGGGGTGTCTTGTCGTTGTGGGTGATCAGCCCACGATGCATCCTGAGCAGTTGGCGTCAGAGGACGACCAATGCTGATGAGTTCGCTGTGCGCGAGCACAGGTGATGATACCAACTGGTGCTCGATCTGAGGAAGGACTTCATCATCTTCAACATTGTCGTGAGGACCAATGTCTTCAGCTGCGATGGGGTCAACAGTCGGATCGTCTTCAGCTTCATGAGCCTCTGTGGAAGCAGGCTCATGAACTATCACTTGGCGTTCTTGATTTTTAGACGCAGGACAAGCCACTGAGATTGGCTCGACCTCAAGGGGCTCTGTGGGAGCAGCCCGATCTCTCTTCTTGGTTTTGTGTTTCTTAGTTGGAGGAGCATCATCAGTGGTGGCCTTGGTTTTGCGCTTTCTGACTTCAGCTTCAGCTGCCCTTGTTTTCTTCAGTTCTGAAGCCACTGTGGGGACCTTAGGCTTCGAGCCTGTCATACTGGCTGGGAAGACAATTGGATGTACTTCCTGCCTTGGTGCTTCGGGTTCTGCCACAGCTAGCTTCTTCTTCTTCTTGGCCGCCATTCTGGGGTCGATGCCTGGTCGCCCCAAAGCCTTGCGCTTTTCAGCTTCATTGTATCACTGAACACATTTAGCAGCAAGATCCTTCATGCACTCACGAGAACCTTTGGCTTCTTCGCGTTTGGTTTGGAATGCTTCCTTGAGCTCATGCATCATGACCTGGAAGTTCTGAATGTCTTCAACATTGAGCTTGGTCATATGCTTCTTGAACTGAGCCTTTTCATACTCTATCTTATGCTTTAGCTCAACAATTTTCTGAGCTAGACCCAGCTCAGCAGCAATGGCTTCATGGAAGGCGACGCTGAGGCCAATGGGAAGCTGAAGATCATCAAAGCTAACATTTGGGCTGTCAAACCACTCATCAATGAACTTGTTGATGATTTCAACATCAAAGAGAGGAAGGTCATTGAAGATTTCTGCCTCTTGCTTGCTCTTGATCAACTGCTCAAGAGCGTCATCGCCAAGGTCGTCGTCGCTAGACAGATCAATGGCGTCATTCTCGTTGCGCAGAACAGCAGCAGGGGTCAGTGCTTGGCTGGTGGGTTGCATGGGCATCTTCACTTTGGAGGGCTTGGAGATGCGTGACAGATCTTCAGACTACATAATGTGTTCATGAGGTGCAGTGGCCAGAGGCTTCGCCCGTGAAACCTTTGGTGTAGGGGCAGGCTTCGAAGCCTTAGGTTTCTTCAGCTTCTTTGGCTTCGGTGGTGCAGGCGCTTCGTCAGATTCAGCGTCGTCTGCAGGTTGATCCACGACTGCCCCTTGAACCTGTATGTGAGTAATGAGACCTTCTAAGTTATAGAAGGGCCCAACCAGATTGGGTTCATCTTCGCGTGTGCAGTCAGCACGAGGAGCAGAGGGGCCTGGATTGAAGTCTAGTCCCCATGACTTCTTGTTTGCTTTAGCCGAGTTCTTGGCAAACTGGAAGTTGCGCTTGAACAGATTGTCGTCACGGCACCATAGCAGCGAAGATGGGTCTGCATCAGCAGGCTGTGGTCCACGGACCATGCAAGGATAGAAGCCTTGTTCAATGGCTTCAGCTCTGGATCTGGGTTGAAGATTTCTGTACAAGATGTCTCCCCATGGTCGCTTGATGGCATTTTTCTCAGCATACTCCTGGGTCACGAACCTGTACTTGAACCATTGTTCTGCCTAATATCTTCGAATCCATTGGATTCGGGTTTTCCGCTGATTGTAGTCCTCCTCTGGATCTGTCTTGTACAGCTCATAGAGGTCAGGAGGCAAATCTCTTGAGGTGTTGCCACGATGCTATCTGCCACCCTTCCTCGCAGATTTCTCTGTGGCCATGAAGTTTAGACTGAAAGGTTTCAAAACTGTCAAAGTCTTCCGTCTACTGGTCAGACAAGAACTGGCTTCAGGAGAATTTATATGATGATGTAAGAACTCTGCAAATGAATGCAAACTATGAGAACCAAGGGATTCTCCCACGGACATGTACCTGTGACAGCATTAAAGGTGCGAGGGAAGGGGAAGAGGCCATATGCATTCTCAAAAGATTTTTGAAGATAAATCAGTTTAGAAGACATTGACCTCATAGTGCGAAGACATTCACTCATAGGTAGAGAGTTGGTTCCAGATTTGTATGAATCCACGAATAAGTACAAGTGAGGAATCTAACTACTTTGTGAAGCATAAGTGAATATACTAGGCATGTTATGAGATGCAGTATGAGATAGATCCAACTTGTGTGAACAGAAACTACTTGTGGTTGAAAAGGATGAATCTATCGGATCAAAAGGACTGTAAAAAGGAGGTTTTATTTACCACACGAGGAACTGCTAGACGGAGTGGGAGAGGAGGCCGAGCAGTTCGATCGTCCATGCCCTAACTTGGCGACGGAGGACACCTACGGCGACGGCGGAGAAGACGATGTCCGCGGCCGGCGTGAGGACGGCGTCGGTGAGGTCGCGGCAGCTAAGCGCTTCGTCGCCGTCGTCGTCGAGGGCTAGCGGTGGCGCTAGGGTTTGTGCGAGAGTGGAAGAAGAGATAATGACTGGGGTGAGGCGTGTATTTATAGGGACAGGGACGGCACAGTGTTATTACACAGGTGGCCCTGGCGGTTCACATCTAAAGGACACGTGGCTATCATGCAACACATTGGAGGTTGTTCCACGTTCCCACGCACGCCTGGATTGTCGGGTGGTCGTTCCCACTTCTCCGGGTTTCAGGTGGAAGGATTTAGCATTGAAAACAGATTAATGTTTGTCTCTGTGTCTTCTGCTAACAAGGATGCAGAGAAGACATTTTGACAGTGTCAATAGAATGCATATGATTTGGATAGATAGACTTAGGAAAGAAGCATAGAGGGGTTAGGGTCCGATCACATTCACTTAGTTAAAAAGATTCAGCAAGAAGCCATAGCTATAAGTGAATGATGTAGAGGACATAAACCAAATCAGTACGTTGAAGATAAACATGAAGCCATGTTAACACTGGAGACAAACAGAAAGTGAAGACTTTGCAAATGTAACGCCATGTGAGGAACACTTCTTAGGGAAGAATTTGGTGGTGGCGTTACCCACCGTATAGGAAGTATTAGACCCAGACACGGTGCACAATTATAGTGGCGCTCCGAAGTCAAATTCCACGTTAATGTATTCACACTCAGAATGCAAGTCTTCATTGATTGAAGACATACGTTACTTCGTGTGTTGCACATCTAAGTCATCAACATGCACAAGTGTTAGGAAGTGTGCTTGATCACAGGACATTTGAGGATTCCAAGATATTTAGCTCACACAGTAACTTGAAAAACCTTTTCTCATCCAAGGGCTTTGTGAAGATATCTGCCAGTTGCTCTTCAGTGTTGACGTGTATGATATCAATATCTTCCTTCATGACATGATCTCTGAGAAAGTGATGATGAATTTTAATGTGCTTTGTCTTTGAGTGCTGAACTGGGTTGTTAGCAATCTTGATGGCGCTTTCGTTGTCGCAGTAGAGTGGCACTTGCTTCAGATGACTGCCATAGTCCTTGAGTGTTTGCTTCATCCATAGAAGCTGAGCGCAGCAAGATCCAGCAGCAATGTATTCAGATTCAGCAGTGGAGAGAGATACACAGTTCTGCTTCTTTGAAGACCAACATACAAGTGATCGTCCCAGAAAGTGACATGTGCCTGATGTAGACTTGCGATCCACTTTGTCACCAGCATAATCAGCATCCAAGAATCCAACTAGATCAAACTCTGAGCCCTTTGGATACCATAATCCTAGTGTTGAGGTGTGAGCCAAATATCGAAGAATTCACTTCACAGCTAAGTGATGCGATTCCTTTGGTGCCGCTTGGAACCGGGCACACATGCAAACACTAAGCATGATATCTGGCCTAGATGCACATAAATAAAGCAAAGAACCAATCATGGAGCGGTATACCTTTTGATCGAACTCTTTACCATTGTCGTCGGGACCCAGATGGTGTTTAGCTGGCATTGGCATCGTGTAGCCTTTGCAGTCTTGCATTCCAAACTTCTTCAAGCAATCTTTGAGGTATTTCTCTTGAGATATGAAGATGCCATTCCGTTGCTGTCGTATCTGAAGACCATGGAAGAACTTCAGCTCACCCATCATGGACATCTGATATTGCTCTTGCATCATATATCCAAACTCTTCACTGTATTTCTGGTTAGTGCAGCCGAAGATAATGTCATCCACATATATTTGGCACACAAATAGTTCACCATCATATGTCTTAGTGAAGAGAGTGGGATCCAGTGAACCAGGTTTGAAGTCTTTGCTCTTCAGGAAGTCTTTGAGTGTGTCATACCAAGCTCGAGGGGCTTGTTTAAGGCCATACAGTGCCTTGTTGAGCTTGTAAACCATGTCAGGATGTTTTGGATTTTCAAAGCCAGGCGGTTGTGCAACATACACTTCTTCTTCAATCTTGCCAGTGAGAAAGGAGCTCTTCACATCCATTTGATACAGAAGAATGTTATGATGATTTGCATAGGCCAGCAGTATGCGTATAGCTTCAAGCCTAGCCACAGGAGCAAATGTTTCATCGAAGTCAATTCCTTCAACTTGAGTGTATCCTTGAGCAACGAGACGAGCTTTGTTTCTGACAACTTGACCATGCTCATCTTGCTTGTTGCGATATATCCATTTAGTGCCTATGATATTGTGCTTACGAGGATCAGGACGCTTGACCAGTTCCCATACATTATTCAACTCAAACTGTTGAAGCTCTTCTTGCATAGCTTGAATCCATTCAGGTTCCATGAAGGCTTCATCAACTTTGTTGGGTTCAGATATTGAGACGAATGCGAAGTGCCCACAGAAATTTACTAGCTGTGTTGCCCTTGAACGAGTGAGTGGACCTAGTGCATTGATGCTATCAATTATTCTCTCAATTTGTACTTCATTTGCAACACGAGGATGAACATGACGAAGATTTTGCTCTTGCTAATCATTGTCATCGTTAGAAGGATTGACTTCAGGCTGAGCATTGTCTTCAGGTTGATCAGGTGCAGAGATGATGAGTTCCTCTTCAGGCTGAGCTTCAGACAGTATGATTTCTCCAGTTCCCATAAGCTTGATGGTTTCACTGGATGGAACTTCATCTAGCACATTTGGCAGGTGCTCTCTTTGCGAGCCGCTAGACTCATCGAACCGCACATCCACAGTTTCAACCACTTCATAGTGAAATAGGTTGAAGACTTTGTAGGAGTGTGAGTCCTTCCGTATCCAAGCATAAAAACTTCATGTGCTTTCGGTGCAAATTTTGAAGTGTGATGTGGATCCTTGATCCAGCACCTGGCACCAAATACTCTGAAGTAACTGACATTTGGCTTCTTACCAGTGAGGAGCTCATAGGATGTTTTGTTCAGAAGCTTGTGAAGATAAACACGGTTGATGATATGGCATGCAGTATCAATGGCTTCAGGCCAGAACTTTTTGGAGTCTTGTATTCATCGAGCATCGTCCGGGCCATCTCAATAAGTGTTCTGTTCTTGCGTTCCACGACGCCATCCTGCTGCGGCGTGTACGGAGCTGAGAATTCATGAGTGATGCCCAAAGTATCAAGATAAGTGTCGAGGCCAGTGCTCTTGAATTCAGTGCCATTGTCACTTCTGATGTGCTTGATCTTGACGCCATAGTTGTTCATGGCTCGATTGGCGAAGCGTCTGAAGACATCCTGCACTTCAGTCTTGTAGAGGATTATATGCACCCAAGTATATCTTCAGTAATCATCAACAATGACAAAGCCATAGAGACAAGCAGTAGTAGTAAGAGTTGAGTAGTGAGTGGGACCGAAGAGGTCCATGTGGAGCAGTTCGAAGGGTTGAGTCGTTGTCATGATTGTCTTCGAGGGATGCTTGGCCCTCGTCATGTTTCCTACTTCACACGCACCGCATAAGTGATCCTTCTTGAACTTGACGTCCTCGATGCCTATGACATGTTTCTTCTTTGCAAGAGTGTGTAAGTTCCTCATGCCAGCATGCCCTAGCCTCCGATGCCAAAGCCAACATTCTGAAGCTTTTGCTACAAGGCATACGACAAGCTGTGGTCCTGCTGAGAAATCTACCACGTACAAATCATCTTTCCGATACCCTTAAAAGACTAGAGACTTGTCAGATTCCATTAGAACAAGGCAACGATATTTTCCAAATATCACAATCATGTTTAAATCGCAAAGCATTGAGACAGACATTAAGTTGAAACCAAGAGATTCAACAAGCATCACTTTATCCATGTGTTGATCCCTTGAGATTGGAACTCTACCTAGACCCAATACCTTGCCTTTACCAGTATCAGCAAATGTGATGTGACTCTTGTCAGATGGACGTAAAGTTGAGTCCATGAGAAGATTTCACTTGCCAGTCATGTGATTAGTACACCCACTATCAATAATCCATTCTGAAGCAGCTGGTGTCATACCTTACAGTGCAGTTAGGGGGATAGGCTTCACGAAGAGAATTGTGAAGCATAAACATTTGACGAGCAAGTGGATTATGAAAGCTTAGATCGAGGTTAGGACTGATAGGGAAAGTAGCAAGCGATTCAGGAACAAAATACATAATAAGACCATTTGGGCATTTGATCTCGCGCCCTACAAGATGTTTAAGGTCCCCAGCAATAGCTTCAGACGAATTTGATTTTCGGCTGGAGACCCTTCCCTGCAAAAGAGAGTTAAGCTTTCTTAGCCACCCACATCTTTAAGGGTGGCTTCGAAGCAATGAGTCTAAGTGCAGCATCTGAGAACTTTGGCTTTGGAGCCCAAGCAAATAGTCTTGCAGGTGGACAATAGTACTCATAAGAATAAGCAGAGTAGTTCTTGGTCTTATGAACATGGCGGTTTGATGAAACGTGCTCATATTCATAGGCCTGAGTATGGTTTCCCTGCAAAACATTTGTGTTAGTGCGACTCGGGTGAGTCCTTTGTCTGTATGAAGCCTTTGGACCATATGAAGCCTGTGGTCTGGGGTTTGTCTTCTTCACTTGTGGTGTCATGACGACATTCACAGGAAGATTCTCCAACCACTTTTTCGGCACCCAGACTTTCTTCATAGGTGGCCCATTCCTGCAGTTAGTACCAATATACCTGGCAAACACTTCACCATTCCGATTCTTAAATAGTTTATAGTTTGCATCAAAGGATTCATCAATAACAATGGGATTAGCACAAGTGAAGCCAGACATGGTGGATGGATCCACTGAAGGTTCCTTTGCAGCAACCCATGTGGTTTTGGGGTACTGCTCAGGTTTCCAGTAAGAGCCATCAGCATTCATTTTCCTTTCGAACCCAAGACCCTCTTTCCTAGGGTTTCGGTTCAGGATCTGCCTTTTGAGGACATCACATAGTGTCTGATGGCCTTTGAGACTTTTGTACATCCCTGTTTCAAGCAATGTCTTCAACCTAGCATTTTCATCAGCAATAGCAGTGGTATCCTCAGCAGAGGGGTTAGTTACCACATCAACAGTTGAAGATATCGCAATAGTAGCAGCAGTAGAACATCCAGCAACAGAAGTAGCGTTATCACGCTCAATGCATTTAAGACCTGGTGGTTCAAATCCTTCATGAGTGGAACTAATCTGTTTGGCGCGAAGTGACTCGTTTTCCTTTTGAAGATCTTCATGAGCCGCTCTCAATTTCTCAAGATCTTGCTTCCTTTGAAGATAATCATAGGAAAGCTTTTCATGAGTTGTTGAGAGCGTTTCATGAAGACTTTCAAGTTCCTCATACTTAACATGAAGATTTTTTATGTCTTCAATTAAGGACTGAGATCGAGTCATTTCAGCGTCTAACAGGTCATTGCTTTTGTCTAACAGTTTTTGAATATGTTCCATAGCTTTCTGTTGTTCAGTTGCAATTTTAGCAAGTGTTTTGTAGCTGGGTTTGGAACCACAATCAGAGTCATCTTCACTGGATGTTTGATAGTGAGTAGTGCGTGTGTTTACCTTGGCACCGCGTGCCATGAAGTAGTAGGTGGGAGCGGAGTAGTCCTTGTCATTTACATCGGCGTCGGTGATGAAGCCATTGTCTTCAGTGTTGAAGATGGACTTGGCAACGTATGTTCTAGCAAGACTTGCAACGCCAGAATCGGACTCCTCCTCAGACTCCACCTCCGCCTCCTCAGAAGCGGACCCCTCCTCTGAATCCATTTCCTTGCCAATGAACGCACGAGCCTTGCCAGATGAGCTCTTCTTGTGTGATGAAGACTTTGAGGAAGACTTGGAAGAAGACTTTGAGTATTTCTACTTCTTGTTGTTGTCAGAATCATACTCCTTGCTCTTCTTCTTCTTGTTGTTCTCATTGTCCCACTGCGGACACTCAGAGATGTAGTGGCCAGGTTTCTTGCACTTGTGGCATGTTCTTGTAACATCCCAAATTTTCAATTTGGAATGTTATACACTAGATCATATGCATATCATATTTTCTTGCATTTTGGTTGATCCTAGAAATTTCACGCAACTCAAGGACCCTCGGAGAGAGTTGGAGATTTCGTTATTTTCATATTTGAGAGTTCTCTCGAATTTTGAAAATAGGATCATTTGATTTATTTATTTTATCTTCAATAATTTTTCCGGTGTCAAAATATATGAGAGAGGGAATAATATGACTTTCCCAAATTTAGGAAAAATGAAGATATAATAAATAGATCAATTTTGCTTTCCGGTGTTTATTTGCATTTTATTTGGATAGGGAAAAATGCGCGTTTTCAAAAAATTGCATTTTAGGTCCGGAGAAAAGTTCATTTTGTTCGGCTCATTTTTAGGAGTCGGGGAAAATTTACTTTAGATTTTTCGGAGTTCGTTTAGATCCCTTTTTGTTTTTTTTTTCTGCGCGAGGAAACTATTTAAAAAAAATTGAGCAGCGCCTTGGGCCAAAGGCCCAAGCCAAGCCACCTACCGCCGCGCTCCCAGGCGCCAGGCGCCGAGCCAAGAGCCGGTCGGCCGCCGCCGCCTCTTGCTAGGACCGAATCCTTTTAGGATTCTAGGGCGCCCCCTTGTCCCCTTTTCCTTATTTCGTTTTCTTTAGTCCTACTCCGTTTATTTTCTAGATCTTTCCTACTCCTATTCTAATTCCTTGTCCTCTACCCCAAGTAAACCCCTCTCCTCCCCAATATAAATACCCAAGAACCCCCCCCTCTAAACACATCAAATCAAAGCTCTCCATCACACCGCGCCCTGCGTCACCGCCGCCGCGCCGCATCACACCGCGCCCTGCGTCACCGCCGCCGCGCCGCCTCACCCGCGCCGCCACCCCACACCCGCGCCGCCGCCGTACCTTGCCGCCGCCACCCCACACCCGCGCCGCCGCCGCACCTTGCCCACGCCGCCGCCCTACGCCGATGCCGCCGGAGCCCCGTTCACCGGAGACCTCGCCAAGGTAGCCCCGCGCTACATCTATTCTTTTTCTCGGATCGTTTTCTTCTAATCGTTCCGATTCTTTTCTTCTCTAAACCGTTCCGGTTTTCTAGATCGGTTTTTCGTTCGGTTTTTCTTCTCCGAAACCCTAGATCGGATTCGTTTTCTTCTCCGATTTAGTTTCTTTGGACCGTTCGCCGGACCGTTCGTCCTAACGAACGTGATCACCGGATTCTTCTAGGTTAACGACGTCCGTTCGTTTAACCGTTCTTCTTTTTCTTTTCGTCGGATTTATTCCGCCATCGCGATCTCAGATCCGATCTTCTTCCTAGTCTATCTTTTCGCTCGTTTATTGGAATCAGGTGATTCAAGCGCCTGGAGTTTCGTCTTGAAACCGCCGTTCCGTCTAATCAACTTGAACAAGCTTTTGTTACAGTAAAATTTTGACCTAGTTTCAACTTGCTAGAACCGAGTTGTTTTCTTCCGCCGTTTGTTTTTCGTTCTTTCTTGCAACCGGAGTTCTTAAGTTGAACTACCTGGTTCGTTCTCTTGTTCGAGTTTTACCTGTGCATTAGATGAGTACTTATTGTATGCTTGTTGTTTGTCTGCGATAGATTACCCGGATTGCGCCGCTTGTTACTTCGAAACCCTAGGACTCGCGGATCATCAGCAAGGCAAGTAACACTTTGATCATACCTTTTCTACAACCCATGTTTTATTGCATTAGATCAATCCTCACACATTGCATGATTAGGATCTAATTAAATTGTGGGATGGGAAGTAGATGAGGTAGTACCTATTACCTGTATTATTATCAAACCTTTGGGAGTTACTTCTACGTTTGCTTATTATGCCATGCTTTGCTAGTAGACGTGGATTGGGTGAGTGATATCCATGACAGATGTGAGATTGATAATTTTAATGGTTTATCTAAGGTGGCAACTTAAACACACATCTGGGTGGATTGAGGCACCTGATGTCTATCAGGACTTGCCTGTTTTTTTTTGGACCGCCACCCAGGCTCAAAGGGATCATAAGATAATTCATGCTAGAAACTTCCGTGTGCAGCCACATGCTACTATGGGCTCTGGCATAGTTTACTAAGTTGTGCGAACTCTTACGGGGTGGACTAGCAGATGTAGGGGATGTAGGTGTACCAGTCTACCCCACATGTAAGGTGCTAGTGCTTCTGAAAGACTATGTCTCGGTCATCCGTTTCTCAAACACCATGTAGTGCGAGAAAACAAACGGAGGAGATCGAGTCATGTGGGGAAAAGTGCGCAACCTCTGCAGAGTAACAAACTAATCATGATTAGCCGTGTCCCCGGTTATGGACAACTTGAGTATCTAGTACTTGAATATCGAGTGAATCTCAACATGTTACCTCTAATTAATGTTGTTGGGTTTTTAATTATTTTTAATTGGGATTGAGAATGCTGTCAACCATTCTCAATGTTTCACAACCACCATGATAGTTAAATAAAATTTATTCCTTTGCAGTAGGGAAAAACTGGCTTTACGCAAAACTGTAACCATAGAGCTTTCCACCAGCCATATATGCATATAGTATAGCTGTTTCATTTCATTACTCTCTATGTGTTACTTTGCCAGCATATTCCATGTGCTGACCCATTTTCGGGCTGCAACGTTAATGTTGCAGACTTTTCAGACGACGATTGAGGTGCGTTTAGGTCGTGGCCCTATACTCAGTGATGCCGCTGGAGTTGATGGACCCATTTATCTTCCAAGTCTTCCGCTGTTATCTTTAAAATATGGCCTTAAGCCATATTTATTGTAATAAGTTCTTTTTGAGCCATTGATGTAATAAGTGTGTGATTGCAACTCTGCTATAAAACCTCGATGTACTGTGTGGTGTCAGCATTACTGATCTAGGGATGACACCGTAGCACAGTAGACGTGATCCATTCGGGTCAGGTCGCTACAGTTCTCTTCTTGTAGTCATGAGCAGAAGCTTCATCATTCCTTGAGCTTGATCGTGAAGACTTTCTGAAGCCTTTCTTGTTGGTGAATTTTTGGAACTTCTTCACAAGCATAGCAAGCTCCTTTCCAATGTCTTCAGGATCATCAGAGCTGCTGTCAGATTCTACTTCAGATGAGGAGACAGCTTTTGCCTTCAGGGCACGAGTTCGCCCATAGTTGGGACCATAGATGTCTCTTTTCTCCGAAAGCTGAAACTCATGTGTATTGAGCCTTTCAAGTATGTCAGACGGATCAAGTGTCTTGAAGTCAGGACGTTCTTGAATCATCAGGGCTAGGGTGTCAAACGAGCTGTCAAGTGATCTTAGGAGTGTCTTGGCGACTTCATACTTGGTGATCTCAGTAGCGCCAAGGGCTTGAAGTTCATTTGTGATGTCAGTGAGTCGATCAAACGTGAGCTGAACATTCTCATTGTCGTTTCTCTTGAAGCGGTTGAAGAGGTTGCGAAGGACATTGATTCTTTGATCTCTCTGGGTTGAGATGCCTTCGTTGACCTTGGAGAGCCAGTCCCAGACTAGCTTAGATGTTTCGAGAGCACTCACACGGACATACTGTCCTTTGGTCAGATGACCACAGATAATGTTCTTGGCTGTGGAGTCCAGTTGAACGAACTTCTTGACATCAGCAGCGGTGACACCTTCACCAGCCTTGGGGACGCCATTCTTGACGACATACCAGAGGTCGACATCAATGGCTTCAAGATGCATGCGCATCTTATTCTTCCAGTAGGGATATTCAGTTCCATCGAAGACTGGGCACGCAGCGGAGACTTTGATTATCCTTGCAGTCGACATAGCTAAAACTCCAGGTGGTTAAACCGAATCACACAAAATAAGGGAGTACCTTGCTCTGATACCAATTGAAAGTGCTAGTGATCGACTAGAGGGGGGTGAATAGGCGATCTTTAAGAAAGCCTTCAAAACATGGGAGTTTCGAAGACAAATGATAGAAATAAACCTATTACCATGCAGCGGAAGGTAGACTACACTAAGCAAGCCATAGTCAAGTACTCAATGAAGTGAAAGCACAACGACTAATGGCAGCTAGGCAGTATAGATCAGGAGGAAGATAGTATGAAGCCAATCAGAACAAGCAGTCACTCAGTGAAGACAAAAGATAATGCAAACAAACAATGACTTCACAAGGACCAACTATAAATAAAGAGATGGGAAGGATAGAACCAGTGACTCGTTGAAGACAATGATTTGTTGGACCAGTTCCAGTTGTTGTGACAACTGTACGTCTAGTTAGGGAGGCTGAGATTCAACTCAGAAGACTGTGTCTTCACCTTATTCCCCTTGAGCTAAGGACACCCAGTCCTCGCCCAATCACTCTGGTAAGTCTTCAAGGCAGACTTCCAAACCTTCACAGACTTCGTTCACCGGCAATCCACAGTGACTCTTGGATGCTCAGAACGCGACGCCTAACCGGCTGGAGGATTCACAGTCCTCAAGTGTAATAAGTCTTCATATCACACAGATAGGAAGACTTAAGTGATGCCTAACACTCTTTGGCTCTGGGAGTTTAGGGCTTTATCCTCGCAAGGAATTCTCTCTCAAAGGCTTCGAAGTGGGTTGCTCTCAAACGAAAAAAGCCGTACACTAACTCTGAGCAGCCAACCGTTTATGGTTGTAGGGGGTGGGCTATTTATAGCCACTAGGCAACCCAGCCTGATTTGTCTGAAATGACCCTGGGTCACTAAGGAACTGACACGTGTTCCAACGGTCAGATTTCAAACACACACGACAACTTTACTTGGGCTACAAGCAAAGCTGACTTATCCAGCTCTGGATAAGATTTGCTCTCATTGTCTTCGCTCGAAGACATAGGATTTTGGTTGAGCATCACTTCAGTCATTCTGACTGGTTCTCTTGGACCCCACTTAGCAGTACGGTTGTTCCTATGACTCAACAACAAAGAAAAAGAACGACGAAACAACTAAGTCTTCGCGCTCCATAGTCTTCACGCGATGTCTTCTCTTGTCATAGTCTTCAATGTGAATGTCTTCACATACCACCTTTGACTTCAATGTCTTCATACATTTTTAGGGGTCATCTCTGGTAGGAAAACCGTATCAATGAGGGACTTCTACCTGTGTTATCCTGCAATTCTCACAAACACATTAGTCCCTCAATCAGGTTTGTCGGCAATACTCCAAAACCAACTAGGGGTGCCACTAGATGCACTTACACAAGTTGACCACCAACTCGTAACTAGGTGTGTTGTGTGTTTATTAGTGGCCCCCAATTGCAAGTTGACCATCAACTCGCAACTAGGGTGTGTGTGTGTGTGTGTCGAGGGTCCCCAATTGCATGTCGATAACCGACTTGCAACTAGAGAGAGAGAGAGTTTTATTCATGGCCCCCAGTTGCAAGTTGACCACCAACTCGCAACTAGGGGATGTGTGTGTGTGTGTTTGTGTGTGTGTGTGTGCGTTTGTGTGTGTGTGTGTCAAAGGTCCCCAATTGCATGTCGATAAACGACTTGCAACTAGGGGTGTGTGTGTGTGTGTCTGTGTCTTTCTGTCAAGGGGTCCCAAGTTGCATGCCAAGCATCGACTTGCAACTAGGGTGTGTCTGTTTGTTGACGACCCAAGTTGCAAGTTGCCCATCGACTCCCAACTAGGGTGTGTGTGTGTGTGTATGTGTATGTTTATTCATGGCCCCCAGTTGCAAGTTGACCATCAACTCGCAACTAGGGAATGTGTGTGTGTGTGTCGAGGGTCCCCAATTGCATGTTGATAACCAACTCGCAACTAGGGTGTGTGTGTGTGTGTTTATTCGCGGCCCCCAGTTGCAAGTTGACCATCAACTCGCAACTAGGGGGAGTGTGTCTGTGTGTGTGTGTCGAGGGTCCCCGATTACATGTCGATAACCGACTTGGAACTAGAGTGTGTGTGTGTGTGTGTCTTTTTGTCAAGGGGTCCCAATTGCATGTCAAGCATCGACTCGCAACTAGGGTGTGTGTGTGTGTGTGTCTATATGTGTGTTTTATTTGTGGCCCACAGTTGCAAGTTGACCATCACCTTGCAATTAGGGGATGTGTGGGTGTGTGTCGAGGGTCCCCAATTGCATGTCAATAACCGACTTGCAACTAGAGGTGTGTGCGTGTGTGTCTTTTTGTCAAGGGGTCCCCAGTTGCATGTCAAGCATCGACTCGCAACTAGTGTGTGTGTGTGTGTGTGTGTGTTTATTCGTGGCCCTCGGTTGCAAGTTGACCATCAACTCGCAACTAGGGAATGTGTGTGTGTGTCGAGGGTCCCCAATTGCATGTCGATAACCGACTCGCAACTAGAGGTGTGTGTGTATGTGTGTATTTTTTTCAAGGGGTACCTAGTTGCATGTCAAGCATCGACTCGCAACTAGTGTGTGTGTGTTTGTTCAGGACCCCCAATTGCAAGTTGCCCATCGACTCGCAACTAGGTGTGTGTGTGTGTGTGTTTTATTCGTGGCCCCTAATTGCAAGTTGACCATCCACTCGCAACTAGGGGATGTGTGTGTGTCGAGGGTCCCCAATTGCATGTCGATAACCGACTTGCAACTAGAGGTGTGTGTGTCTTTTTGTCAAGGGGTCCCCAGTTGCATGTCAAGCATCGACTCGCAACTAGGGGTGCGTGTTTGTTGAGGACCCCTAGTTGCAAGTTGCCCATCGACTCGCAACTAAGGTGTGTGTGTGTGTGTGTTTATTCGTGGCCCCCAGTTGCAATTTGACCATCAACTCGCAACTAGGGGATGTGTGTGTGTGTGTGTCGAGGGTCCCCAATTGCATGTTGATAACTGACTTGCAAGTAGGGGTGTGTGTGTGTATATTTTTGTCAAGGGGTCCCCAGTGGCATGTCAAGCATCGACCCACAACTAGGGGTGTGTGTGTGTGTTGACGACCCCAGTTGCAAGTTGCCCATCGAGTCGCAACTAGGGGTGTGTGTGTGTGTGTGTGTTTATTCGTGGCTCCCAGTTGCAAGTTGACCATCAACTCGCAACTAGGGGATGTGCGTGTGTGTCGAGGGTCCCCAATTGCATGTTGATAACTGGGCTCGTAGTTCTGTATTATTACAGTTGCAAGTCTACCCTCGACTTCGCAACCAGACCCATAGTTTTGTTGTTGTCCCAGTTGCAAGACCACCCTTTGACTCGCAACTGGGACAGCAATTCTTTTCATCCCAGTTGCAAGTCGACTCTCGACACGCAACTGGTATCATAAATTTGTGTTGTTTTCCCAGTGACAAGGCGACCCTCGACTCACAACTAGACTCATAGTTTTTTTACATCCCAGTTACAAGTCCATCCTTGATTCGCAACTGGTGTGTAGTTTGTTTTTCATCCTAGTTGCAAGTCCACCCTCGACTCGCAACTAGGCTTATAGTTGAAGGAAATATGCCCTAGAGGCAATAATAAAGTTATTATTTATTTCCTTATATCATGATAAATGTTTATTATTCATGCTAGAATTGTATTATCCGGAAACTTAGTACATGTGTGAATACATAGACAAACGGAGTGTCACTAGTATGCCTCTACTTGACTAGCTCATTGAATCAAAGATGGTTAAGTTTCCTAGCCATAGACATGAGTTGTCATTTGATTAACGGGATCACATCATTAGAGAATGATGTGATTGACTTGACCCATTCCGTTAGCTTAGCACGATGATCGTTTAGTTTGTTGCTACTGCTTTCTTCATGAGTTATACATGTTCCTATGACTATGAGATTATGCAACTCCCGAGTACCGGAGGAACACTTTGTATGCTACCAAACATCACAACGTGTGGGTGATTATAAAGGTGCTCTACAGGTGTCTCTGATGGTACTTGTTGAGTTGGCATAGATCGAGATTAGGATTTGTCACTCCGATTGTCGGAGAAGTATCTCTGGGCCCTCTCGGTAATGCACATCACTATAAGCCTTGCAAGCATTGTGACTAATGAGTTAGTTGCAGGATGATGCATTATGGAACGAGTAAAGAGACTTGCGGGTAACGAGATTGAACTAGGTATGAGGATATCGACGATCAAATCTCGGGCAAGTAATATACCAATGACAAAGGGAACAACATATGTTGTTATGCGGTTTGACCGATAAAGATATTCCGTAGAATATGTAAGAGCCAATATGAGCATCCAGGTTCCTCTATTGGTTATTGACCGGAGATGATTCTCGGTCATGTCTATATAGTTCTCGAACCCGTAGGGTCTGTACGCTTAACGTTTGGTGACGATCGGTATTATGAGTTTATGTGTTTTGATGTATCGAATGTAGTTCGGAGTCCCGGATGGGACCGGGGACATGACGAGGAGTCTCAAAATGGTTGAGACATAAAGATCGATATATTGGATGACTATATTCGGACATCGGAAAGGTTCTGAGTGATTCGGGTATTTTTCGGAGTACCGGAGAGTTACGGGTATTCACCGAGGGTCAATGGGTCTTTGTGGGCTTTAGTGGAAATAGAGGGCAGCAAGGAAGTGTGGGGTGCTCCCCCTAGGCCCAAACCGAATTGGTTTAGGGCTTTGGGGGCCGTCCCCCTCTTTCCTTCTCCTCTCCTCCTCTTTCCTTGCCCTCCTAGTTGGACTAGGAAAGGGGGAACCTACTCCTAGTAGGAGTAGGATTCCCCCCTTGGGGCGCACCCTATGAGGCCGCCGACCCCATCCCCTTGCTCCTTTATATACGGGGCAGGAGGGCACCCTAGGACACACAAGTTGATTGTTCCAAGCCGTGTGCGGTGCCCCCCTCCACCATAATCCACCTCGGTTATATCATAGCGGTGCTTAGGCGAAGCCCTGCATCGGTAGCATCATCATCACCGTCATCACGCCGTCGTGCTGACGGAACTCTCCCTCGAAGCTCTGCTGTATCAGAGTTCGTGGGACGTCACCAAGCTGAACTGTGCTGAACTCAGAGGTGTCGTACGTTCGATACTTGGATCGGTCGGATCGTGAAGACGTACGACTACATCAACCACGTTCTCATAACGCTTCCGCTTACGGTCTACAAGGGTATGTAGACGATAGTCTCCCCTCTCGTTGCTATGCATCACCATGATCTTGCGTGTGCGTAGGATTTTTTTTGAAATTACTACGTTTCCCAACAGTGGAATCCGAGCCAGGTTTATGCGTAGATGTTATATGCACGAGTAGAACACAAAGGAGTTGTTGGCGTGGGTATATACATATTGCTTTCCGTCACTAGTTGATTCTTGATTCAGCGGCATTGTTGGATAGACACACACAGGTGGCTAGTGTGTGTCTGTTTCTCAAGCTTTAGTTGAATCGGATTCAATGAACAAGGTTCTTTCTAAAGATCAAAAAGCAATCACTATACCGCGTTGTGGTTTTTGATGCGTAGGTAAGAACGGTTCTTGCTCAGCCCGTAGCAGCCACGTAAAACTTGCAACAACAAAGTAGAGGACGTCTAACTTGTTTTTGCAAGGCATGTTGTGATGTGATATGGTCAAGACATGATGAGATATAAATTTTTGTATGAGATGATCATGTTTTGTTGAAGTTATCGGCAATTGGCAGAAGCCTTATGGTTGTCTCTTTATTGCATAAGATGCAAGTGCCATGTAATTGCTTTACTTTATCGCTATGCGGTAGCAATAGTTGCAAAAGCAATAGTTCGCGAGACGACCACGTGACGAAACATTGATAGAGATCAAGATGATGGAGATCATGGTGTGACGATAGAGATCATGACGGTACTTTGGAGATGGAGATCAAAGGCGCAATGTGATCATGGCCATATCATGTCACATATTTTGATTGCATGTGATGTTTATCCTTTATGCATCTTATTCTGCTTGATTGACGGTAGCACTATAAGATTATCTCTCACTAAATTTCAAGGTACAAGTGTTCTCCCTGAGTATGCACCGTTGCCAAAGTTCATCGTGCTGAGACACCATGTGATGATCGGGTGTGATAAGATCTACGTTCACATACAACGGTTGCAAGTCAGTTTTGCACACGCAGAAATACTCGGGTTAAACTTGACGAACCTAGCATATGCATATATGGCCTCGGAACACTGAGACTGAAAGGTCGAGCGTGAATCATATAGTAGATATGATCAACATAGTGATGTTCACCATTGAAAACTACTCCATTTCACGTGATGATCGGACATGGTTTAGTTTATTTGGATCACGTGATCATTTAGATGACTAGAGGGATGTCTATCTAAGTGGGAGTTCTTAAGTAATATGATTAATTGAACTTTAATTTATCATGAACTTAGTCTTGATAGTATTTGCATAACTATGTTGTAGATCAATAGCTCACGATGTAGCTCCCCGTTTATTTTGATATGTTCCTAGAGAAAACTAAGTTGAAAGATCTTAGTAGCATTGATGCGGATTGGATCCGTGATCTGAGGATTATCCTCATTGATGCATAGAAGAATTATGTCCTTGATGCACCACTAGGTGACAGACCGATTGCAAGAGCAGATGCAGACGTTATGAACGTTTGGCGAGCTCGATATGATGGCTACTTGATAGTTTAGTGCACCATGCTTTACGGCTTAGAATCGGGGCTTCAAAGACGTTTTGAACGCCACGGAGCATATGAGATGTTCCAAGAGCTGAAATTAGTATTTCAGACTCATGCCCATGTCGAAAGGTATGAGACCTTTGACAAAGACTTTGCCTACAAGTTGGAGGAGAATAGCTCGGCTAGTGAGCATGTGCTTAGACTGTCTGAGTACTACAATCACTTGAATCAAGTGGGAGTTAATCTTCCATGTAAGATAGTGATTGACAGAGTTCTCTAGTCACTATCACCAAGTTACTGGAACTTCGTGATGAACTATAATATGCAAGGGATAACGGAAACGATTCCAAAGCTCTTAGTGATGCTGAAATCGACGAAGGTAGAAATCAAGAAAAGCATCAAGTGTTGATGTTGACAAGACCACTAGTTTCAAGAAAAGGGCAAAGGGAAGAAGGGTAACTTCAAGAAGAACGGCAAGCAATTTGCTCCTCAAGTGAAGAAGCCCAAGTATAGACCTAAGCCTAAGACTAAGTGCTTCTACTGCAAAGGGACTGGTCACTTGAAGTAGAAATGCCCCAAGTTGCTCCTCAAGTGAACAAAGGTATATTTGATATACATGTTATTGATGTATACTTTACTAGTGTTTATAGAAACCCATTAGTATTTGATACTAGTTCAGTTGTTGAGATTAGTAACTCGAAACGGGAGTTGCAGAATAAACAAAGACTAGTTAAGGGTGAAGTGACGATGTGTGTTGGAAGTGGTTCCAAGATTGATGTGATCATCATCGCACACTCGCTATACTTTCGGGATTAGTGTTGAACTTAAATAAATGTTATTTGGTGTTTGCGTTAAGCATGAATATGATTTGATCATGTTTATTGCAATACGGTTATTCATTTAAAGTCAGAGAATAATTGTTGTTCTGTTTACATGAATAAAACCTTCAATGGTCATACACCCAAGGTGAATGGTTTATTGAATCTCGATCGTAGTGATACACATATTCATAATATTGAAGCCAAAAGATGCAAAGTTAATAATATAGTGCAACTTATTTGTGGCACTGCCGTTTAGGTCATATTGGTGTAAAGCGCATGAAGAAAATCCATGCTGATGGGCTTTTGGAATCACTTGATTATGAATCAGTTGATGCTTACAAACCATGCCTCATGGGCAAGATGACTAAGTAAAAGTGCAACTATCCCTGGGTGGTTTTGGTAATTCCTAACAACATATAACTCATTGAGCTAATGCTACTTAAAGATAAACATTTCAGGAAAGCTCAATGATTGGCATGGCATGGATGAGAAAAGTGGATCCCTCAAAATGCTAAGGACAAAGAATTGGCTCAAGCTCAAAGCTCATGACTCTACATCTTTTCATTTTAAGAGATCCAAGATCACATTGAGTCCATAGGAAAAGCCAATACTATTAAGAGGGGATGAGGTGTTGCCTAATGGCTTACTTGCTCAAAGTGCTTAGTGATATGCTTCAAAACCCTCAACTACTTTCTCAAATCCACATATGTCCCAAACCAAAAGTCAAACTCGGCCCCACCGAAACTTTCTATCCGGCGCCACCGAGTTCGGTTGACATAGCCACTGCCAGAAACCCTAGTCTTTTTGGTCTCACCGAGATGGGATTGTAATCTCTCTGTTTCCCTTCATAACGTTTCGATCAAACCGAGATGAGCGATCAGTCCCACCGAGATCGTAATGCAAACTCTCTGTTTCCCTTTCGTAACGTTTCGGTCCAACTGAGATGAGCGAATCGGTCCCACCGAGTTTGCCTGACCAACTCTCTGTTAGTCCATTACCAAAATCGGTCTCACCGAATTTATGTAATCGGTCTCACCGAGATTACGTTATGCCCTAACCCTAACAAAATCGGTCCCACCGAGTTGACCTGTCGGTCCCATCGAAAATCCTAATGTTCACATTTTGAACTAAATCGGTCTGACCGAGTTTCATGATTCGGTCCCACCGAGTTTGGTGATTTGTGTGTAACGGTTAGTTTTTGTGTGGAGGCTATTTATACCCCTCCACCCACTCTTCATTAATAGAGAGATCCATCAGAACATGCCTACACTTCCAACATACATTTTCTGAGAGAGAACCCCCTACACTTGTGTTGAGGTCAAGATATTCCACTCCAACCACATAAATCTTGATCTCTAGCTTTCCCCAAGTTGCTTTCCACTCAAATCATCTTTACACCAAATCCAAATCCTGTGATAGAGAGTTGAGTGTTGGGGAGACTATCATTTGAAGCACAAGAGCAAGGAGTTCATCATCAACACACCATTTGTTACCTCTTGGAGAGTGGTGTCTCCTAGATTGGTTAGGTGTCACTTGGGAGCCTCCGTCAAGATTGTGGAGTTGAACCAAGGAGTTTGTAAGGGCAAGGAGGCCACCTACTTCGTGAAGATCTACCCGAGTGAGGCAAGTCCTTCGTGGGCGACGGCCATGGTGGGATAGACAAGGTTGCTTCTTCGTGGACCCTTCGTGGGTGGAGCCCTCCGTGGACTCGCGCAACTGTTACCCTTCGTGGTTGAAGTCTCCATCAACGTGGATGTACGATAGCACCATCTATCGGAACCACGCAAAAAATCTTCGTGTCTCCAATTGCGTTTGCACACTCCAAACTCCTCCCTTTACCTTCATGTGCAATTGTTTTACTTTCCGCTGCTATACTCTTAGAATTGCATGTGTAGGTTGATTGCTTGACTTGTGCTAAGTTGCTAAAATCTGCCAAGAACTAAAATTGGGAAAAGGCTAGATTTTTATTTGGTCAAGTAGTCTAATCATCCCCCCTCTAGACATACTTTCGATCCTACAAGTGGTATCAGAGCTTTGGTCTCCATTTGCTTTGATTTCCATAGCTTTTGGTGGTCATAGCCTTGGTTTCACAACCTAGGAGAGTATGACGTCTAGCGAGGGAAATTACCACCGTAGAGGTCCTTACTTTGATGGTACAATTTTTGCTAGTTGGAAGCATAAGATGAAAATGCATATTCTTGGACATAACCCCGTCGTTTGGGCTATTGTGTGTATTGGCTTGCAAGGTGAATTCTTTGATGGGAGAGAACCAAACCATGAAGCTACCGCGGAAGAGTTGAAGATGCTACAATACAATGCTCAAGCTTGTGATATTCTCTTCAACGGATTATGCCCCGAAGAATTCAACAAAATCAGCCATCTTGAGAATGCGAAGGAAATTTGGGATACTTTGATTGATATGCACGAAGGTACCGAATCTGTCAAGGAATCCAAATTGGACGTGCTTCAAAGTCAGCTTGACAAGTTCAAAATGAAGGATGGTGAAGGCGTCGCTGAAATGTACTCTAGGCTTGCTCTCATCACAAATGAGATTGCCGGCTTAGGAAGTGAAGAGATGACCGATAGATTCATCGTCAAGAAGATCATAAGAGCCTTGGATGGAAAATATGATAACGTGTGCACATTGATCCAAATGATGCCCAATTACAAAGATCTCAAGCCAACAGAAGTTATTGGAAGAATTGTTGCTCATGAGATGTCACTCAAGGATAAGGATGAGCTTCACAACAAGTCAAGTGGTGCTTACAAAGCCTCGTGTGATGCTCCCACATCATGAAGTGAGAAGCAAACCTTCAATGAAGAATTGAGTCTAATGGTGAAGAACTTCAACAAGTTCTACAAGATTAGAAGCAAGGAAAGAAGTTCCAAGTCAAGGTCCTACAATGACAAAAGATCTTCTAGTCGTGAGCGCAATTGCTACAATTGTGGAACACCCGTACACTATTCCAATGAGTGTACGGCTCCCTACAAAAGAAGAGAAGATTCTCCCTACAAAAGAAGAAGTAGAAGAGAAGAATCACCATCAAGAGAAAGAAGGAGTAGAGATGATCGTTATGAACGAAGACCCTCTCGGAGAAGCAAGGACTCGGAAAGGAAGGACAAGTCATCAAGGAGCTACACAAAAAGAAGACATCAAGCTCATGTTGGTGAATGGGTATCTGGTTCCGACTCCGACGATCACTCCGAAAGAAATTATCACTCCGACTCTGAATATACTCAAGATGAAGGTGTTACCGGACTAGCACTTGTGACAACCAACTCCTTCGACATATTTGACTCACCAAATGAAGGAATTGGGAGATGCTTCATGGCTAAAGGTCCAAAGGTAATACACCCCGAGTATGTTGATTTCAATAGTGATGAAGATGATTTGCTAGGAGATGATGATTTACTTGTTGACAACTCTAGTTATGAAAACTATGATGAGCTTGCCATTAATCATGATAATCAAGATAAAACGAATGACGATGATAAGAAGGAGATTGAGCGTCTAACTAAAGAACAAAACACTCTTAAGTTAGCTCATGAAACTACCTTGGAAGATCATCGAGAACTTTTAAAGACTCATGACAAGCTATGCTTTGAAAAGCTCAACCTTGAGCAAGAACATGAGTTTTTAAAGGCAATCAATGATGATCTTCTCAAGAAAAGTTCTTCTTACATTGCCAAGCATTTACTCTTGTCTACTTACATGCCACAAGTTAAATCTAGTAACAAGAACACGAAAGATTCTTCATCTAGTAGTAACAACAATCATGCTAAATCCAATGTTGTTGCTCCTAGTAGCTCTCTTGATTCCACTAATGATTCTCTTAGCCAAGTTACACTTGAGCAAGAAAATAGCTTACTGAAGGGAATTATAGAGAAAGGTGTTTACAAGAGCCTTGCCGGAAGTAAGCAGTTTGAGGAAATTGTACGCAAGCAAGGAAGACACTGGATGAATCAAGGTGTTGGTTTTGAACGAAAGTTCAATGCCAATGGAGTTGAGTGGGAAGAATATCAATACCCCAAGACGAAGTTTGTTCCTCAACAAGAGAAGTATGATCCTACTTCTTTCAAAGGAACACAATCTCAAGATGATCTTCTGCTACCTCTTGAGCTTGCGTTGGATTTCCCCGAAGAGGAAAGGATGATGCAGCAGAGTAGCGTAAGTATTTCCCTTAGTTTTTGAGAACCAAAGTATCAATCCAGTAGGAGGCCACGCTCAAGTCCCTCGTACCTGCACAAAACGATAGCTACTCGCAACCAACGCGATTAGGGGTTGTCAATCCCTTCACGGTCACTTACGAGAGTGTGATCTGATAGATATAATATTTTTGGTATTTTTGGTATAGAGATGCAAAGTGAAAAGTAAAAGGCAAAGTAAAAAAAGCAAAGCAAGATTAAAGTGATGGAGATTGATATGATGAGAATAGACCCGGGGGCCATAGGTTTCACTAGTGGCTTCTCTCAAGAGCATAAGTATTCTACGGTGGGTGAACAAATTACTGTTGAGCAATTGACAGAATTGAGCATAGTTATGAGAATATCTAGGCATGATCATGTATATAGGCATCATGTCCATGACAAGTAGACCGAAACGATTCTGCATCTACAACTGTTACTCCACTCATTGACCGCTATCCAGCATGCACCTAGAGTATTAAGTTAAAACAGAGTAACGCTTTAAGCAAGATGACATGATGTAGAGAGATGAATTCATGCAATATGAAATAAACCCCATCTTGTTATCCTCGATGGCAACGATGCAATACGTGCCTTGCTGCCCCTTCTGTCACTGGGAAAGGACACCGCAAGATCGAACCCAAAGCTAAGCACTTCTCCCATGGCAAGAACTACAAATCTAGTTGGCCAAACCAAACGAATAATTCGAAGAGACTTGCAAAGATAACCAATCATACATAAAAGAATTCATAGAAGATTCAAATATTATTCATAGATAGACTTGATCATAAACCCACAATTCATCGATCTCAACAAACACACCGCAAAAAGAAGAAGATTAAATCGAATAGATCTCCACGAAAGAGGGGGAGAACTTTGTATTGAGTTCCAAAAAGAGAGAAGAAGCCATCTAGCTAATAACTATGGACCCGAAGGTCTGAGGTAAACTACTCACACTTCATCGGAGAGGCTATGATGATGTAGAAGCCCTCCGTGATGACATCCCTCTCCGGCGGAGCTCCGGAACAGGCCCCAAGATGGGATCTCATGGATACAGAAAGTTGCAGCGGTGGAATTAGGTTTTTGGCTCCCCCTCTGTTTGTTTGGGGGTACGTAGGTATATATAGGAGGAAGAAGTACGTCGGTGGAGCTTCGGTGGGCCCACGAGGGTGGGGGCGCGCCTGGGGGTATAGGGCGCGCCCCCCTACCTCATGCCCACCTCGAAGCTTCCTTGGCGTAGGGTCCAAGTCTCCTGGGTCATATTCGGGAAGAAAATCACGTTCCAGAAAGGTTTATTCCATTTGGACTCCGTCTGATATTCCGTTTCTTCGAAACACTGAAATAGGCAAAAAAAACAGCAATTCAGGGTTGGGCCTCCGGTTAATAGGTTAGTCCCAAAAATAATATAAAAGTGAAAAATAAAGCCCAATATAGTCCAAAAAAGTAGATAATATAGCATGGAGCAATCAAAAATTATAGATACGTTGGAGACGTATCAGGCATCCCCAAGCTTAATTCCTGCTCGTCCTCGAGTAGGTAAATGATAAAAAGAGAATTTTTGATGCGGAGTGCTTCTTGGCATAATTTCAATGCAAATCTTCTTAATTTTGATATAAATATTCAGATTTGAAAGATTCAAGACAAAAGTTTATATTGACATAAAAATAATAATACTTCAAGCATACTAACAAAGAAATTATGTCTTCTCAAAATAACATGGCCAAAGAAAGTTATCCCTACAAAATCATATAGTCTGGCTATGCTCTATCTTCACCACACAAAGTATTTAAAGCATGCACAACCCCAATGACAAGCCAAGCAATTGTTTCATACTCTAACTTTTTCAAAACTTTTTCAATCTTCACGCAATACATGAGCGTGAGCCATGGATATATCATTATATGTGGAATAGAATGGTGGTTGTGGAGAAGACAAAAAGAGGGGAACATAGTCTCACATCAACTAGGCGTATCAACGGGCTATGGAGATGCCCATCAATAGATATCAATGTGAGTGAGTAGGGATTGCCATGCAACGGATGCACTAGAGCTATAAGTATATGAAAGCTCATCAAAAGAAACTAAGTGGGTGTGCATCCAACTTGCTTGCTCATGAAGACCTAGGGCATTTTGAGGAAGCCCATCATTGGAATATACAAGCCAAGTTCTATAATGTAAAATTCACACTAGTATATGAAAGTGACATAACGAGGGACTCTCTATCATGAAGATCATGGTGCTACTTTGAAGCACAAGTGTGGTAAAAGGATAGTAACATTGTCCCTTCTCTCTTTTTCTCTCATTTTTTATTTTTTATTTATTTTTTTATTTGGGCCTTATCTCTCTTTTTTTATGGCCTTTTTTCTTTATTTTTCATCCGGAGTCTCATCCCGACTTGTGGGGGAATCATAGTTTCCATCATCCTTTCCTCACTGGGAAAATGCTCTAATAATGATGAACATCACACTTCTATTTTTCTTACAACTCAACAATTACAACTCGATACTTAGAACAAAATATGACTCTATATGAATGCCTCCGGCGGTGTACCGGGATATGCAATATGACAATGATGGAGTGTGTCATAATAAACGGAACGGTGGAAAGTTGCATGGTGATACGTCTCCAACGTATCTATAAATTTTGATTGCTCCATGCTATATTATCTACTGTTTTGGGCAATATTGGGCTTTATTTTCCACTTTTATATTATTTTTGGGACTAACCTATTAACCAGAGGCCCAGCCCAGAATTGTTGTTTTATGCCTATTTCAGTGTTTCGAAGAAAAGGAATATCAAACGGAGTCAAAACGGAACGAAATCAACTGGAGAAGTTATTTTTGGAAGGAAACCTACCGGATAGACTTGGACCCTACGTCAGAAGATGAAGGAGGAGCTCACGAGGGTAGGAGCGCGCCCACCCCCCTGGGGCGCGCCCCCCTGCCTCGTGGCCACCCCTTCGGTCCACCGACGTACTCCTTTCACCCATATATACCCACGTATCCTTAAACTTCCAAAAAGCACAATAGATCGGGAGTTCCGCCGCTAGAAGCCTCTGTAGCCACCGAAAACCAATCTAGACCCGTTCCGGCACCCTGCCGGAGGGGGCAATCCTTCTCCGGTGGCCATCATCATCATCCCGGTGCTCTCCATGACGAGGAGGGAGTAGTTCTCCCTCGGGGCTGAGGGTATGTACCAGTAGCTATGTGTTTGATCTCTCTCTCTCTCGTGTTCTTGAGGTGATACGATCTTGATGTATCGCGAGCTTTGCTATTATAGTTGGATCCTATGATGTTTTCTCCCCCCTCTACTCTCTTGTAATGAATTGAGTTTCCCCTTTGAAGTTATCTTATCGGATTGAGTCTTTAAAGATTTGAGAACACTTGATGTATGTCTTGCCGTAGATATCTGTGGTGACAATGGGATATCACGTGATTCACTTGATTCACTTGATGTATTTTTTGGTGACCAACTTGCGGGTTCCGCCCATGAACCTATGCATAGGGGTTGGCACACGTTTTCGTCGTGATTCTTCGGTAGAACTTTGGGGCACTCTTTGAGGTCCTTTGTGTTGGTTGAATAGATGGATCTGAGATTGTGTGATGCATATCATATAATCATGCCGACGGATACTTGAGGTGACATTGGAGTATCTAGGTGACATTAGGGTTTTGGTTGATTTGTATCTTAAGGTGTTATTTTAGTACGAACTCTAGGGCTGTTTGTGACACTTATAGGAATAGCCCAACGGATTGATTGGAAAGAATAACTTTGAGGTGGTTTCATACCCTACCATAATCTCTTCGTTCGTTCTCCGCTATTAGTGACTTTGGAGTGACTCTTTGTCGCATGTTGAGGGATAGTTTTATGATCCAATTATGTTAGTATTGTTGAGGGAACTTACACTAGCGAAAGTATGAACCCTAGGCCTTGTTTCAACGCATTGCAATACCGTTTACGCTCACTTTTATCATTTGTTACCTTGCTGTTTTTATAATTTCAGATTACAAATACCTTTATCTACTATCCATATACCACTTGTATCACCATCTCTTCGCTGAACTAGTGCACCTATACAATTTACCATTGTATTGGGTGTGTTGGGGACACAAGAGACTCTTTGTTATTTGGTTGCAGGGTTGCTTGAGAGAGACCATCTTCATCCTATGCCTCCTACGGATTTATAAACCTTAGGTCATCCACTTGAGGGAAATTTGCTACAGTCCTACAAACCTCTGTACTTGGAGGCCCAACAACGTCTACAAGAAGAAGGTTGTGTAGTAGACATCAAGCTCTTTTCTGGCGCCGTTGCCGAGGAGGTTAGCGCTTGAAGGTATATCTTTAGATCTTGCAATCGAGTCTTTTAGTTTCTTGTTTTATCACTAGTTTAGTTTATAAAAGAAAACTATAAAAAATGGAATTGAGTTTGTCTCATACGCTTCACCTTTTTAATATCTTTCATGAGTATGATGGAAAGGATAATTGTGCTCAAGTGCTAGAAGAAGAAATCTATAAAATGTTTGGCACTAAATATTTGAATGATGAGCATGATTGCAATGTTGTTAGTATGAACTCCATGAATATCTATGATGTTAATGATATGCAAAGCCACAAGCTTGGGGAAGCTATGTATGATGAAGATGATATTTTTTGTCCCCCAAGTTTTGATGAGCAAATTTATTATGATGAAAGCATGCCTCCTATCTATGATTATTATTGTGATGACACGTATGCTTTAAAGAATAACGATAACAATGAAACTTGTCATCTTGATTTCAATTTTCAATCCCATGGTAGTTACTTTGTTGAGTTTGCTCCCACTACTATTAATGAGAAGAATTTTGCTTGTGTGGAGAGTAATAAAAATTCTATGCTTGTGGATCATGAAAAGAATGCTTTAGGTGCTGGTTATATTGTTGAATTCATTCATGATGCTACTGAAAATTATTATGAGGGAGGAACATATGCTTGTAGGAATTGCAATAATATCAAGTTTCCTCTCTATGTGCTAAAAATCTTAAAGTTATGCTTATTTTGCCTTCCTATGCTAGTTGATTATTGTTCCCACAAGTTGTTTGCTCACAAAATCCCTATGCATAGGAAGTATGTTAGACTTAAATGTGCTATTCATATTCTTCATGATGCTCTCTTTATGTTTCAATTCTTATCTTTTATGTGAGCATCGTTGAAATCATCATGCCTAGCTAGGGGCATTAAACGATAGCGCTTGTTGGGAGGCAACCCAATTTTATTTTAGTTCCTTGATTTTTGTTCCTCTTTAGTAATAAATAATTCATCTAGCCTCTGTTTAGATGTGGTTTTATGCTTTTAATTAGTGTTTGTGCCAAGTAGAACCGTTGGGAAGACTTGGGGAAAGTCTTGTTGATCATGCTGTAAAACAGAAACTTTAGTGCTCACGAGAATTGCTGCCATTTTTATTTGGAGAGTGATATTTAGTTAATTCTTTTTGAAGATGATTAATAGATAAATTAATCAGGTCCAGCAATTTATTTAAGAATTTTATGAGTTCCAGAAGTATACGTTTGATCCAGATTACTACAGACTGTTCTGTTTTTGACAGATTCTGTTTTTCATGTGTTGTTTACTTATTTTGATGAATCTATGGCTAGTAAAATAGTTTATAAACCATAGAGAAGTTGGAATACGGTAGGTTTAACACCAATATAAATAAAGAATGAGTTAATTACAGTACCTTGAAGTGGTGATTTATTTTCTTATACTAACGGAGCTTACCAGTTTTCTGTTAAGTTTTGTGTTGTGAAGTTTTCTAGTTTTGGGTAAGGATTCGATGGACTATGTAATAAGGAGTGGCAAGAGCCTAAGCTTGGGGATGCCCAAGGCACCCAAAGGTAATATTCAAGGATAGCCAAGAGCCTAAGCTTGGGGATGCCCCGGAAGGCATCCCCTCTTTCGTCTTCGTTCATCGGTAACTTTACTTGGAGCTATATTTTTATTCGCCACATGATATGCGTTTTGCTTGGAGAATCAATTTATTTTGTTAGAATTTTATTTCTGTTATTTAGAACAATGTTTTGCATCTTTTATTTCAATAAAAGTGGCATTGATAGCCTTTACTATGCCTATGTTACAAGTATATGTGTTGCTGTTTGAAAACAGAAAGTTTACCGCTGTTGCAATAATTCCCTAGAAAAGTCAGAATGTGATAAAATGTTGAAACCTTTTGCATATTAAGATCTGATAAATTTACTACAGTGGGAATTTTCTTTCATAATTTTTGGATCTAGGGAAGTATGGATGTTGCTGCCTTCTTTACAGATTATCCTGTTTAGGCAGATTGCTGTTATGTTTGCATATGTTTGCTTCTTTAATGATTCTATTTGAGGATAGGACTATTAAATATGTAGAGGCATTTAGTATGCAATGTTTAATAATAATTTTATTGATTTTCTACAGTAGAGTATTATAAGGTTTTTGCAATGGTTTATACTAACTTATCTCACGAGTCCTTGTTGAGTTTTGTGTGGATGAAGCTTTTGAGATTTAGGGAGACCGTGATATGAGAGGAATTAAGGAGACACAAAAGCTCAAGCTTGGGGATGCCCAAGGCACCCCAATATAGTATTTCAAGAAGTCTCAAGCATCTAAGCTTGGGGATGCCCCGGTTGGCATCCCACCTTTCTTCTTCAACAACTATCGGTTAGTTTCGGTTGATCCTAAGTTTTTGCTTGTTTCATGTTGTTTGACAATATTAGAATGTCATTTTATTTTGCTTTGCTTGCTGTTCGAATAGAATACCAAGATCTGGAATTATTAAATGTTAGAGAGTCTTCACATAGTTGCATAATTATTCGACTACTCATTGATCTTCACTTATATCTTTCGGAGTAGTTTGTCATTTGCTCTAGTGCTTCACTTATATCTTTTAGAGCATGGTGGTAGTTTTATTTTGAAGAAATAGATGAACTCTCATGCTTCACTTAGATTATTTTGAGAGTCTTAAATAGCATGGTAATTTGCTTAAATAATCCTAATATGCTAGGCATTCAAGAATAATAAAACTTTCTTATGAGTGTGTTGAATACTAAGAGAAGTTTGATGCTTGATGATTATTTTGAGATATGGAGGTAATAATATCAAAGTCATGCTAGTTGAGTAGTTATGAATTTGAGAAATACTTGTGTTGAAGTTTGTGATTCCCGTAGCATGCACGTATGGTGAACCGTTATGTGATGAAGTCGGAGCATGATTTATTTATTGATTGTCTTCCTTATGAGTGGCGGTCGGGGACGAGCGATGGTCTTTTCCTACCAATCTATCCCCCTAGGAGCATGCGCGTAGTACTTTGTTTCGATAACTAATAGATTTTTGCAATAAGTATGTGAGTTCTTTATGACTAATGTTGAGTCCATGGATTATACGCACTCTCACCCTTCCACCATTGCTAGCCTCTCTAGTACCGCGCAACTTTCGCCGGTACCATACACCCACCATATACCTTCCTCAAAACAGTCACCATACCTACCTATTATGGCATTTCCATAGCCATTCCGAGATATATTGCCATGCAACTTTCCACCATTCCGTTCATCATGACACATTCATCATTGTCATATTGCTTAGCATGATCATGTAGTTGACATAGTATTTGTGGCAAAGCCACTATTCATGATTCTTTCATACCTGTCACTCTTGATTCATTGCATATCCTGATACACCGCCGGAGGCATTCATATAGAGTCATACTTTATTCTAGTATCGAGTTGTATCATTGAGTTGTAAATAAATAGAAGTGTGATGATCATCATTCAATAGAGCATTGTCCCCAAAAAAGGGGAAAGGACAAATAAAAAAAGCAAAGGCCAAAAAGGGGGGACAATGCTACTATCCTTTTACCACACTTGTGCTTCAAAGTAGCACCATGATCTTCATGATAGAGAGTCTCCTATGTTTTCACTTTCATATACTAGTGGGAATCTTTCATTATAGAACTTGTCTTGTATATTCCAATGATGGGCTTCCTCAAAATGCCCTAGGTCTTCGTGAGCAAGCGAGTTGGATGCACACCCACTAGTTTCTTTTGTTGAGCTTTCATACACTTATAGCTCTAGTGCATCCATTGCATGGCAATCCCTACTCACTCACATTGATATCTATTGATGGGCATCTCCATAGCCCGTTGATACGCCTAGTTGATGTGAGACTATCTTCTCCTTTTTATCTTCTCCACAACCACCATTCTATTCCACCTATAATGCTATATCCATGGCTCACGCTCATGTATTACGTGAAGATTGAAAAAGTTTGAGAACATCAAAAGTATGAAACAATTGCTTGGCTTGTCATCGGGGTTGTGCATGATTTAAATATTTTGTGTGGTGAAGATAGAGCATAACCAGACTATATGATTTTGTAGGGATAGCTTTCTTTGGCCATGTTATTTTGAGTAAACATAATTGCTTAGTTAGTATGCTTGAAGTATTATTATTTCTGTGTCAATATGAACTTTTGTCTTGAATCTTATGGATCTGAATATTCGTATCACAAGTAGGAAGAATTACATTGAAATTATGCCAACTAGCATTCCACATCAAAAATTATCTTTTTATCATTTACCTACTCGAGGACGAGCAGGAATTAAGCTTGGGGATGCTTGATACGTCCCCAACGTATCTATAATTTTTGATTGCTCCATGCTATATTATCTACTGTTTTGGGCAATATTGGGATTTATTTTCCACTTTTATATTATTTTTGGGACTAACCTATTAACTGGAGGCCCAGCCCAGAATTGTTGTTTTATGCCTATTTCAGTGTTTTGACGAAAAGGAATATCAAACGGAGTCGAAACGGAACGAAATCAACTGGAGAAGTTATTTTTGGAAGGAAACCTAGCGGATAGACTTGGACCCTACGTCAGAAGATGAAGGAGGAGCTCACGAGGGTAGGGGCACGCCCACCCCCCTGGGGCGCGCCCCTGCCTCGTGGCCACCCCTTCGGTCCACCGACGTACTCCTTTCACCCATATATACCCACGTATCCTAAAACTTCCAAAAAGCACAATAGATCGGGAGTTCCGCCGCCAAAAGCCTCCGTAGCCACCGAAAACCAATCTAGACCCGTTCCGGCACCCTGCCGGAGGGGGCAATCCTTCTCCGGTGGCCATCTTCATCATCCTGGTGCTCTCCATGACGAGGAGGGAGTAGTTCTCCCTCGGGGCTGAGGGTATGTACCAGTAGCTATGTGTTTGATCTCTCTCTCTCTCTCGTGTTCTTGAGGTGATACGACCTTGATGGATCACGAGCTTTGCTATTATAGTTGGATCCTATGATGTTTTCTCCCCCCTCTACTCTCTTGTAATGAATTGAGTTTCCCCTTTGAAGTTATCTTATCGGATTGAGTCTTTAAAGATTTGAGAACACTTGATGTATGTCTTGTCGTGGATATCTGTGGTGACAATGGGATATCACGTGATTCACTTGATGTATGTTTTAGTGACCAACTTGCGGGTTCCGCCCATGAACCTATGCATAGGGGTTGGCACACGTTTTCGTCGTGATTCTCCGGTAGAACTTTGGGGCACTCTTTGAGGTCCTTTGTGTTGGTTGAATAGATGAATCTGAGATTGTGTGATGCATATCGTATAATCATGCCCACGGATACTTGAGGTGACATTGGAGTATCTAGGTGACATTAGGGTTTTGGTTGATTTGTATCTTAAGGTGTTATTTTAGTATGAACTCTAGGGCTGTTTGTGACACTTATAGGAATAGCCCAACGGATTGATTGGAAAGAATAACTTTGAGGTGGTTTCGTACCCTACCATAATCTCTTCGTTCGTTCTCCGCTATTAGTGACTTTGGAGTGACTCTTTGTTGCATGTTGAGGGATAGTTTTATGATCCAATTATGTTAGTATTGTTGAGGGAACTTACACTAGCGAAAGTATGAACTCTAGGCCTTGTTCCAGCGCATATCAATACCGTTTACGCTCACTTTTATCATTTGTTACCTTACTGTTTTTATAATTTCAGATTACAAATACCTTTAGCTACTATCCATATACCACTTGTATCACCATCTCTTCGTCGAACTAGTGCACCTATACAATTTACCATTGTATTGGGTGTGTTGGGGACACAAGAGACTCTTTGTTATTTGGTTGCAGGGTTGCTTGAGAGAGACCATCTTCATCCTACGCGTCCTACAGATTGATAAACCTTAGGTCATCCACTTGAGGGAAATTTGCTACTGTCCTACAAACCTCTGCACTTGGAGGCCCAACAACGTCTACAAGAAGAAGGTTGTGTAGTAGACATCACATGGCAATATATCTTGGAATGGCTATGGAAATGCCATGATAGGTAGGTATGGTGGCTGTTTTGAGGAAAGTATATGGTAGGTGTATGATACCGGCGAAAAGTGCGCGGTATTAGAGAGGCTAGCAATGGTGGAAGGATGGGAAAAGGTGCATATAATCCATGGACTCAACATTAGTCATAAAGAACTCATATACTTATTGCAAAAATCTAGAAGTTATCAAAGCAAAGTATTATGCGCATGCTCCTAGGGGGATAGATTGGTAGGAAAATACCATCGTTCGTCCCCGACCGCCACTCATAAGGAAGACAATCAATAAATAAATCATGCGCCGACTTCATCACATAACGGTTCACCATACGTGCATGCTACGGGAATCACAAACTTTAACACAAGTATTCTTTAAATTCACAACTACTCAACTAGCATGACTCTAATATTATCACCTCCATATCTCAAAACAATTATTATGCTTCAATCTTTTCTTAGTATTCAATGCACTCAAAAGAAAGTTTCACAAATCTTGGATACCAAGCATATTATTATTAAGCAAATTACCATGCTATTAAGAGGCTCTCAAAATAATTTAAGTGAAGCATGAGAGATCAATAGTTTCTTTACAACAAATCCACCACCGTGCTCTTAAAAGATCTAAGTGAAGCACATAGAGCAAAATTATAACGCTCAAAAGATATAAGTGAAGCACATAGAGCAAAACTACATAGCTTAAAAGATATAAGTGAAGCACATAGAGCAAAACTACATAGCTCAAAAGATATAAGTGAAGCACATAGAGCAAAATTATAACGCTCAAAAGATATAAGTGAAGCACATAGAGCAAAACTACATAGCTCAAAAGATATAAGTGAAGCACATAGAGCAAAATTACATAGCTCAAAAGATATAAGTAAAGCACATAGAGTATTCTATCAAATTTTAATTCATGTATGGCTCTCTCAAAAGGTGTGTATAGCAAGGATGATTGTGGCACACTAAAACACAAAGACACAAATAATACAAGACGCTCCAAGCAAAACACATATCATGTTGGTGAATAAAAATATAGCTCCAAGTAAATTACCGATGGAAGTGGACGAAAGAGGGGATGCCTTCCGGGGAATCCCCAAGCTTTGACTTTTTGGTGTCCTTGGATTATCTTGGGGGTGCCATGGGAATCCCCAAGCTTAGGCTCTCGCCACTCCTTGTTCCATAATCCATCAAAAGAATTCACCGAAAACTTGAAAACTTCACAACACAAAACTCAATAGAAATCTCGTGAGCTCCGTTAGAGAAAGAAAAAAAACACCACTTCAAGGTACTGTAATGAACTCATTATTTATTTATATTGGTGTTAAACCTACTGTATTCCAACTTCTCTATGTATTATAAACTATTTTACTAGCCATAGATTCATCAAAATAAGCAAACAACACACGAAAAACAGAATCTGTCAAAAATAGAACAGTCTGTAGTAATATGTATCTAGCGCAAGATCTGGAACCCCAAAAATTCTAAAATAAATTTCTGAACGTGAGTAATTTATATATTAATCATCTGCAAAAATAATTAACTAAATAGAACTCTCCAAATAAAAATGACAGCAGTTCTCGTGAGCGCTAAAGTTTCTGTTTTTTACAGCAAGTTCAACAAGACTTTCCCCAAGTCTTCCCAACGGTTCTACTTGGCACAAACACTAATTAACCACAAAAAACGCAACCAAAACAGAGGCTAAATAAATTATTTATTACTAAACAGGAGCAAAAAGCAACTAATAAAAATAAAATTGGGTTGCCTCCCAACAAGCGCTATCGTTTAATGCCCCTAGCTAGGCATAAAAGCGAGGATAGATCTAGGTTGTGCCGTAGTAATAAGATAGATCGGTGAAACTCATTTCATATTCTCTAAGTTTGGCAGCAAGTTTTATTTGAGACAAGCAGAAGTAATCAAAAGGGATAAATTTAATAGGACATAAGTCCCCAAGATCAATTTTAGGAGGTATAGGTTCCTCTTTCGGCCCTTCGTATTGTACAACCAATTCATCATTATAAGCATTCTTTTGACAGAACCTTGGGAGCCTAAACTCAAGAGAGGATCCTAGCTCATTATTTTGAATAGCCAAATCATCATTAAGTTCAGAGATTTTATCAATTAAACTATTGACTGGCACCTTTTTTCTAAGGTTTTCATTAAAACCAACATAGTCAAGAGATTGAAAGCGCATAATTTCTTCTTGATCGAAGAGGATAGATTCTATGGGAGGACGACCAGCGTCCACCCTATAGTGCGCAAAGATTTCTTTGGCTTCTTTTATTATAAATCTGAATTCATGAGCCAAAAATATAGTAGCGGCACGCTTAACAGAAGAATGCTCGATATTAGAAAATTCTAGGAAAACTCTTTGTATAGATGGGTGCATATGCATAAATTGCCTCTCAAGTTCAACGATAAGCATGGCAATAGCGTCTGCAAGACTACTAGTTCTATAGAGAATAGAACCGCCCATAGAGGGCAAAGCACCGGCACAAGTAAAGAAATCTTGAATAACTCCTTTTCCAATAATATTACCACTACCGATTCAAAATCTTTTTGTATGGTAGGTAGGGGGTTCTTCAGCAGGAGCATCAGAATTTTCCATGATATTGTTATCGCCCATATCGGCGATAACTTCCCCAATTTCAGACATAACGACAAGAAAGCAAACTAACACACTAGTAAACAAAAAGCAAGCGGGCAAAAAGAGGCAAACGGAAAAAAGGGAAGGAGAAGGAGAGGGCGAATAAAACGACAAGGGTGAAGTGGGGAGATGCAAAGGGCAAATAATGTAATGCAAGAGATAGGGGTTGTGATGGGTACTTGGTATGTTGACTTTTTGCGTAGACTCCCCAGCGTAAGTATTTCCCTCAGTTTTTGAGAACCAAGGTATCAATCCAGTAGGAGGCCACGCTCAAGTCCCTCGTACCTACACAAAACTATAGCTACTCGCAACCAACGCGATTAGGGGTTGTCAATCCCTTCACGGTCACTTACAAGAGTGAGATCTGTAGATATAATATTTTTGGTATTTTTGGTATAGAGATGCAAAGTGAAAAGTAAAAGGTAAAGTAAAAAAAGCAAAGCAAGATTAAAGTGATGGAGATTGATATGATGAGAATAGACCCGGGGGCCATAGGTTTCACTAGTGGCTTCTCTCAAGAGCATAAGTATTCTATGGTGGGTGAACAAATTACTGTTGAGCAATTGACAGAATTGAGCATAGTTATGAGAATATCTAGGCATGATCATGTATATAGGCATCACGTTCGTGACAAGTAGACCGAAACGATTCTGCATCTACTACTATTACTCCACTCATCGACCGCTATCCAGCATGCATCTAGAGTATTAAGTTAAAACAGAGTAACGCTTTAAGCAAGATGACATGATGTAGAGAGATGAATTCATGCAATATGAAATAAACCCCATCTTGTTATCCTCGATGGCAACGATGCAATACGTGCCTTGCTGCCCCTTCTGTCACTGGGAAAGGACACCGCAAGATCGAACCCAAAGCTAAGCACTTCTCCCATGGCAAGAACTACCAATCTAGTTGGCCAAACCAAACGGATAATTCAAAGAGACTTGCAAAGATAACCGATCATACATAAAAGAATTTAGAGAAGATTCAAATATTATTCATAGATAGACTTGATCATAAACCCACAATTCATCGGTCTCAACAAACACACCACAAAAAGAAGAAGATTACATCGAATAGATCTCCACGAGAGAGGGGGAGAACTTTGTATTGAGATCCAAAAAGAGAGAAGAAGCCATCTAGCTAATAACTATGGACCCGAAGGTCTGAGGTAAACCACTCACACTTCATCGGAGAGGCTATGATGATGTAGAAGCCCTCCGTGATGACGGCCCTCTCCGGCGGAGCTCCGTAACAGGCCCCAAGATGGGATCTCGTGGATACAGAAAGTTGCGGCGGTGGAATTAGGTTTTTGGCTCCCCCTCTATTCGTTTGGGGGTACGTAGGTATATATAGGAGGAAGAAGTACGTCGGTGGAGCTTCGATGGGCCCACGAGGGTGGGGGCGCGCCTGGGGGTATAGGGCGCGCCCCCCTACCTCGTGCCCACCTCAAAGCTTCCTTGGCGTAGGGTCCAAGTCTCCTGGGTCATATTCGGGAAGAAAATCATGTTCCGGAAAGGTTTATTCTGTTTGGACTCCGTTTGATATTCCGTTTCTTCGAAACACTGAAATAGGCAAAAAACAGCAATTCTGGACTGGGCCTCCGGTTAATAGGTTAGTCCCAAAAATAATATAAAAGTGAAAAATAAAGCCCAATATAGTCCAAAACAGTAGATAATATAGCATGGAGCAATCAAAAATTATAGATACGTTGGAGACGTATCATCTTCCACCACAAGACCATAAGCAAAAAGGCAAGGACAAGCTTCAAGAGGAGATTGATGCATTCGAGGAAGCTCCCAAAGCCTTGGTCAAGTGGGTTCCCAAGACTACATCAAGTTCTACTTCATCAAGTACGACTACAACTCCAAGGATTCCCATCAAGATGGTGTGGATCCCAAAGAAGAAGAACTAGAGAGTTCTTGAGGATGACTCCGCCAACCTACTTCACTCTTATCATTTTGGCAAGGACAAGTGCAAACAACTTTCATATCTTGCACTAGTTCAAGGAGTCACAAACCCTCTTGTTGGTAAGACAAGGGACAAGGTAACCTAATGCTTCCATGGACATCATCTTGTGTACACATCACTCTATGTAAAAGTGGTAACCCCACTGGTGCTTAAACGATGAGTATGACCTACGATCAAATGTTCTAATTTGACTCCTAAGTCAATATACTCATATATAGATGACCTAGTCATCGCAAATTGCTTAATAGATGCTAGAGTGTTTGTGCATGCTTTGTCACATATTTATTTCGCTATCTTATTGTGTGAGCATGTTGGTTGCATATTTTACTCATTCGAGGACATCCATTTGTTGCTTTGATTGTTTGGCCTTTTCTCTTTTGCCAAATGGATGGACAAGAATGCCTAAGAACTCCCTCTAGCTATCTATGCTTTTCTCGTCTCAAAATCTATTCATGCTACATCACAAAGTTTGATCAAGTCAGATTTGAACCACTCTGTGTGAGGAGCACTCGGAGTTCCCGATTCGTCATAGACTTAAACTTCCAAAACCTCTTTGTGCATTTCGGTCTGACCGATTCATTCTTTTCGGTCCTACCGAGATCACTTAGTTGATCTAGGTTTTCAATCTCGGTGCAACAAATTAGAACCTTTCGGTCACATCGAGTTGCAGTAACTGCCTGCAGTTTTGCATCTTGGTGCCACCGAGTTGTTCCACTCGGTCACACAGACAGGGTCAGGTTATATATACCGACGGGTCAAATTTTGGAAATTTTTCCGAAACCTCTTCGCCCGTGCATAACCTACTCTGCCTCTTCGGGTCTCTGGATCATCCTCTCGTCGCCAGCGACCTCCCGCCGCTGGTCTCCGCCACTGTCAACGGCAATCTGCCCCGTCGTTGCCGCTGTAGCAAGTTCGCCGCCGAACTAGGGTACGAACTTGATCTTTGTGCTAATCCATAACTTTGATTCTTAGCACATTGCTTTTCCATGATTCTTGCCATGAATGAAATCATCCTATCCAGCGAAAACATCCTGTAGATTAGTTTTGATTTGAAAATTTAGGGTTAGGTCTCCGTCGAAGTCATCTCGGACCGACCGAGTTGTAGAGATCGATCTCACCGATTTGGCTTAGGCCATTGCACATGCCTTTTCAGTCTGACCAAAAATTGCAAATCGGTGTGACCGAGTTCAATTCTCTGTGAAACCCTAGCAGTCTCGGTGCCACCGAACTGTGACTCGGTCTGACCGAGTTCACTAGTTTAGGTTCCAAAAACTGCTTTGGTATCACCGAGTTTACAAATCGGTAGATCTGAAATGCTTTCTGTGAAGAACTAAAACTAAGTTTTTAAGTCATATGTTTTGAAAAACTCATGTACTTTGTGATGCTCATCTACTCTACCTCATCTATAATCTATTCACAGGGTCTGCTGACAGTTTGCCTGCATGATGTCTGACCAAAGTGATAGCCAGAACAAGTCTGAGGAGTAGGTTCAACTGAGTGAGGGCACTAGTCCCTCCAGTTCTTCTGATGATGGCAGCACGAGCACACCAAGTAACTTGCCAAACGCAGCTACCAGGACAAGGAAGAAGAAAACTTCCGATTCAGAGGATGAAGATTATGTGGCTGTTGAGGATGAGGCCACTTCAAAGAAAAAGGTGCTGAAAAAGGAGTATGGCTCAGCTGCTACAGTCAAGCCAGGGATGCATAAGAAGGCACCAGCAAAGAGAGTCCCCATGTCTAAGGCCAGAGCATCCACTGCTGAAACCTCCAAGCCATCTGAAGAGGCAGTTGGAGAAGGCAAGAAAAGGAAGGAAAGGGTCAAGAAGACCACTGCCAGAGTGCTTGGCAGATCATCAATTATGATAGATGATGATAAAGAAGAAGAGGATGCTACACCAGCACCCAAAGCTCAAAAGCTCATGGGAGATGCAATCAGATCAGGGGCTGCTCCATCTAAGCCCAAAGTTGCTCCCAAGGCTACTGCTCCAGCTCAGAATCCTAAACCCAAGAGAAGCACTAGAAACATCCCTGCTGAGGAGAAAAACAAGGCCCCAGTGCCTGAAGCTGCCGAAGAAGAAGATGACTCAGTTGTGTTGAGGTAGCTGAAACCCAAGATCCCTGGCCACAATGATGCACATCCAGTTGCAGAAAACATGAAAATCAGGAAGGATGCAGGATTGAGACTATGGAGACAGTCTGATCCATATGCTATCAGGAGAAGAACTGTTGTGGACTACAGGTTTCATACTAAGGAACAACGGGACTTCTATGAGACAGTGTTGCTTGACAAGAATCCCATTGTGTGTGACATGAAATGGGTTGACTGGGAATACATCCAAGAGAATGAAGATCACTATCCAGGTGTGTATGACAGCTTCAAGGCATGTGGAGTTGATACCTTTGCGGCCCAGAAGCTCACCAAGTGGAACGATGAGCTGATCATGCAGTTTTACTCCACTACTCACTTCTATCCAGGTGGAAGGATAGTTTGGATGTCTGAGGGTACCAGGTACCAATCTTCTATTGACGAATGGGCTAAGCTGATCAGCGCCAATGCAGAGCATGAAGATGACTTGGATGTTTATGCTGAGAAGAAGAAAGACCACAACACAATGGCCAACATGTACAAAGAGATCCCAGATGCTGCTTTGGATACTCACAAGTTTGGATCTGTCCACTACTTGTTGTCTGGTCTGCCTACTATAAATTGGATCCTCAGACACACACTGCTACCCAAGTCAGGTGATCACAAGATGATCAGAGGACATGCTATAAACTTGCTGCACATATTTGATGTCCCACAGAAGTTCAAGGTCATGAGTTTGATTGTTGAGACAATTAAGAGGACTGCTGCTGACCAGAAGAGAAGTTGTGGGTATGCCCCCACAAATTCAGGAGCTCATCAACTCAAAGATGGGCACAGGCACATATCTTTTGGATAAGGAGCACCTACCCATATATCCTGAATTTGAAGACAACACTGTTGTCATGGATGAAAATGAACCATCTTCAGCTCAAGCACATGAAAAGAGAGAGAAAGCAAGGGCAGAGAAAGCTGCAAAGATGCCAACTGTAGAAGAGGCATCTCAGGTATTCTTGAAGAGCAAGTAAGATCATCTTGGATATCTGATCCAATCCACCCTGAGGATTGAGAAGGGCTTGGCCACCCTGACTAAGAGCCAGGAGAATTTGGAGAGGATCGTTGAGCAGAAGTTTTATGATCTGGATGTCAAGGTAACTGAGATCCAAACTGCAGTTGAGCAGCTACAGGAGGAAGCAGAGGAGAAGAAGGGCAAGTCTACCACTGATGCTTTCAAGCGTGTGCCACGAGGTCCAAGGTCTGCTGCAGTGCCAGTCTCAGATGCCAGAACTTCAGTGTCAGCACCAGCAGCCACAGCTCCAGTGCCACCTCCAGCACCCACTCCATCAGCTCCAACTACTTCATCAGAAGCCTTCGTCCTTGGAGTTCTCTCTACACCACCTCCCGAAGATCAAGCCTGAGAGTCGTTTAGCACTATGCATTTTTGAACTTTTTGGTAACTTGTTGCCAAAGGGGGAGAAAAATCTATAGATCATAGGCTTCGAGAGAGAGTGTGGTTCTTTTTATCTCTCTTGCTATTTTGGTTGAACTTCTTTATTGAGTGCTTGTGTGAGATACTTTATGTCCTTGTGAGATACTTGTTGATCATGTGGTTGATCATATGCTACCCTTAATGTTTGGTTGAATGATGCTATCCTTTATATTCCTTATATGATCATTCACTTGTTTGGTGATGAGTTCATGCTTTTAATCTCTATCATTTTGACCACTCCACCAAGATGTATATGACATGGAAGAGTAACTCATTATCCTAATCGATTGTGCATTTGCATTCAAAAGCAAATTTTAAATAATGCACAAATTTAGGGGGAGCTCTTGTTTATCACATACTTCTCAAAGCGACGATGTCTTTTCAATCTTATTTATCATTTGTCGAAACTTTGATCTATATGTTGTCATCAATTACCAAAAGGGGGGGATTGAAAGTGCAACTATCCCTGGGTGGTTTTAGTAATTCCTAACAACATATAACTCATTGAGCTAATTCTACTTAAAGATAAACATTTCAGGAAATCTCAATGATTGGCAGGGCATGGATGAGAAAAGTGGATCCCTCAAAATGCTAAGGTCAAAGAATTGGCTCAAGCTCAAAGCTCAGGACTCTACATCTTTTCACTTTAACTGATCCAAGATCACATTGAGTCCATAGGAAAAGCCAATACTATTAAGAGGGGATGAGATGTTGCCTAATGGCTTACTTGCTCAAAGTGCTTAGTTATATGCTTCAAAACCCTCAACTACTTTCTCATATCCACATATGTCCCAAACCAAAAGTCAAACTCGGCCCCACCGAAACTTTCTATCCGGTGCCACCGAGTTCGGTTGACATAGCCACTGCCGGAAACTCTAGTCTTTTCGGTCTCACCGATAGGGATCTCGGTCTCACCAAGATGGGATTGTAATCTCTCTGTTTCCATTCGTAACGTTTCGGTCAAATCGAGATGAGCGATCATTCCCACCGAGATTGCAATGAAAACTGTCTGTTTCCCTTTCGTAACGTTTCGGTCCAACCGAGATGAGCGAATCGGTCCCGCCGAGTTTGCCTGACCAACTCTCTGTTAGTCCATTACCAAAATCGGTCTCACCGAGTTTATGTAATCGGTCTCACCGAGATTACGTTATGCCCTAACCCTAACAAAATCGGTCCCACATAGTTGACATGTCGGTCCCACCGAAAATCCTAACGTTCACATTTTAAACTAAATCGGTCTGTCCGAGTTTCATGATTCGGTCCCACCGAGTTTGGTGATTTGTGTGTAACGGTTAGATTTTGTGTGGAGGCTATTTATACCCCTCCACCCACTCTTCATTAATAGAGAGAGCCATCAGAACATGCCTACACTTCCAACATACATTTTCTGAGAGAGAACCACCTACACTTGTGTTGAGGTCAAGATATTCCACTCCAACCACATAAATCTTGATCTCTAGCTTTCCCCAAGTTGCTCTCCACTCAAATCATCTTTACACCAAATGCAAATCCCGTGAGAGAGAGTTGAGTGTTGGGGAGACTATCATTTGAAGCACAAGAGCAAGGAGTTCATCATCAACACACCATTTGTTACCTTTTGGAGAGTGGTGTCTCCTAGATTGGTTAGGTGTCACTTGGGAGCCTCCGTCAAGATTGTGGAGTTGAACCAAGGAGTTTGTAAGGGCAAGGAGATCGCCTACTTCATGAAGATCTACCCGAGTGAGGCAAGTCCTTCGTGGGCGACTGATGACCCACAAGTATAGGGGATCTATCGTAGTCCTTTCGATAAGTAAGAGTGTCAAACCCAACGAGGAGCAAAACGAAATGATAAGCGGTTTTCAGCAAGGTATTCTCTGCAAGTACTGAAATAAGTGGTAACAGATAGTTTTGTGATAAGATAGATTGTAACGAGCAACAAGTAACAAAAGTAAATAAATTTCAGCAAGGTGGCCCAATCCTTTTGTAGAAAAGGACAAGCCGGAACAAACTCTTATAATAGAAAAGCGCTCCCGAGGACACATGGGAATATCGTCAAGCTAGTTTTCATCACGTTCATATGATTCGCGTTCGATACTTTGATAATTTGATATGTGGGTGGACCGGTGCTTGGGTGCCGTTCTTACTAGAACAAGCATCCCACTTATGATTAACCTCTATTGCAAGCATCCGCAACTACAACAAAAGTATTAAGGTAAACCTAACCATAGCATGAAACATGGGGATCCAAATCAGCCCCTTACGAAGCAACGCATAAACTAGGGTTTAAGCTTCTGTCACTCTAGCAACCCATCATCTACTTATTAGTTCCCAATGCCTTCTCTAGGCCCAAATAATGGTGAAGTGTTATGTAGTCGGCGTTCACATAACACCACTAGAGGCTAGACAACATACATCTTATCAAAATATCAAACGAATACCAAATTCACATGACTACTAATAGCAAGACTTCTCCCTTGTCCTCAGGACCGAACGTAATTACTCACAAAGCATATTCATGTTCATAATTAGAGGGGTTATAATATGCATATATGATTTGAACATATGATCTTCCACCAAATAAACCAACTAGCATCAACTACAAGGAGTAATCAACACTACTAGCAACCTACTAGCACCAATCCCGGACTTTGAAACAAGAATTGGATACAAGAGATGAACTAGGGTTTGGAGATGAGATGGTGCTGGTGAAGATGTTGATGGAGATTGCCCTCTCCCGATGAGAGGAGTGTTGGTGATGACGATGGTGATGATTTCCCCCTCCCGGAGGGAAGTATCCCTGGCAGAACAGCTTTGCCGGAGCTCTAGATTGGATCCGCCAAGGTTCCGCCTCATGGCGGCGGAGTCTCGTCCCGAAAAGTTCCTTCTTATTTTTTTCTCATCGAAAGACTTCATATAGGAGAAGATGGGCGTCGGAGAGCCACCAGGGGGCCCACAAGGTAGGGGGCGCGCCCTAGGGGGGGGACGTGCCCCCCACCCTCGTGAGAAGGGTGTGGACCCCCTGGCCTTCATCTTTGGCGAGGATTTTTCTTTATTTATTTTAAGATGTTCCGTGAAGTTTCAGGACTTTTGGAGTTGCGCAGAATAGGTCTCTAATATTTGCTCCTTTTCCAGCCCATAATTCCAGCTGCCGGCATTCTCCCTCCTTATGTAAACCTTGTAAAATAAGAGAGAATAGCCATAAGTATTGTGACATAAAGTGAAATAACAGTCCATAATGAGATAAATATCGATATAAAAGCATGATGCAGAATGGACGTATCAACTCCCCCAAGCTTAGACCTCGCTTGTCATCAAGCGAAAAGCCGATAATAATAAATATATCCTCGTGTTTAGAGGTAGAGGCGTCGATAAAAAATAAAATACAGACATGAAGGCATCATGATTATTCTCATAACAGCAACATATATAGCTTTTGTCATATGATTACTTATATTCAAGTGATGATCTATTCACAATGCAAAAGTATAAATCATAAACCTTATTGGGCTCCTACAAACTATAATCTCAGTCATTGAAGCAATTGCAATTTATCATAACATCGGAAAGAGTCTATGTCAGAGCTAAAAAGCAAGTCCACATACTCAACTATCATTTAGTCCTCCATAATTGCTAACACTCATGCGATACTTGTGGTTACGGAGTTTTAATCGGACACAGAGAAAGATAGGGGCTTATAGTTTTGCCCCACAACCTTTTACCTCAAGGGTAATGAATATATATATATATATATATCATGTTCTTTCCAACATGATGAGCTTGCCAAAGGATAAAATGAAAAAGAAAAGGTGAAGATCACCATGACTCTTGCATAAGGTAGAAGATAATAATAAAGGATAGGCCCTTCGCAGAGGGAAGCAGAGGTTGCCATGCGCTTTTATGGTTGGATGCATAAAATCTCAATGTGAAAGACGTCACTTTATATTGCCCCTTGTGATATGAACCTTTATTATGCAGTCCGTCGCTTTTATTACTTTCACATCACAAGATCGTATAAAGCTTATTTCTCCCACACCAATTAATCATACATATTTAGAGCAATTTTTATTGCTTTGCACCGATGACAACTTACTTGAAGGATCTTACTCAATCCATAGGTAGATATGGTGGACTCTCATGGCAAAACTGGTTTAAGGGTATTTGGAAGCACAAGTAGTATTTCTACTTGGTGCTGAGAATTTGGCTAGCATGAGGGGGAAAGGCAATCTCAACAAGTTAGAGGATCCATGACAACATACTTTATCTCAGATATAAGAAAGACATAACTCATTACGTTGTCTTCCTTGTCCAACATCAACTCTTTAGCATGTCATATTTTAATGAGTGCTCCCAATCATAAAAGATGTCAATGATAATATATCTATATGTGAAACCCTCTCTTTCCTTATTACTTCCTATTAATTGCAACAATGACCAAAGCTATGTCTGCCAACTCCCAACAACTTTTAATCATCATACTCTTTCTATGTGAAGTCATTACTCTCAATAAGATCAATATGAAATTTTTGTTTCTTTTTATTCTTTTTGTCTTTCTTTTATTCACCCAAGATCATGGCAAAATAATCAAGCCTTTGACTCAACACTAATCTTTATTATATATAGCTCACGGACTCGATTACATAGAGAGATCATAAAGCAAAACTCAAAACTAGATCATGCCATAAACTTTATTCTACTAGATCAAGATACTACTAATAGGATCGAACTAATAAAAACGGTAAAGATAGGAGTTGTGATTGTGATACGATACCGGGGCACCTCCCCCAAGCTTGGTAGTTGCCAAGGGGAGTGCCCATACCCATGTGATTATGTCTCCTTTGTCGGTGAAGAAGGTGGTGGTGATGTTGGCTTAGTTGATGGCTTAGGCTTCTCCCTTAATTTGTGCTTTAGGACGGCATTTTGATCCCTCAGATCATCAATCTCCCACTCCAGGGTTAATATCTTTTTGCATAGGTCCTGCTTATTTTCCTACAAGAGACGAAAAGGGATAAACTCGAACTTGGGTTTCTTTACCCTATCAGGGAGACTTGACTTTTTGAAGTCCACGTGCATGTCCCCAAGTTGAGGTAATGGTGCTTCATCTTCATCTGAGCTCGTCTCCTCCTTCCCCTTGGGTTCATAGTCCTCTTCTTCCTCCGTGGTCCATCCATCGTGTTCCACATCTCCATAGACCTTTGGATTTGCTAAGTAATCATCCACATAGCTTTCTCCTTCCGAATCCTGGGAAGACATGTTGATTTAATCTGCAACGGGACAGCCCGAAACGAAAACAAAGGATAATTGCGTGATAGGGGAGTCAAAACCCCCGGGAGATTATATAATGAATTTTTACCGACCAAAATATGTAACGTGCAAGAAAACGGAGTCCGGAAGGCACACGAGGTGCTCACGAGGTAGGGGGCGCGCCCAGGGGGGTAGGGCGCGCCCACCACCCTCGTGGGGCCCTCGTGTCCTTCCCGGACTGCTACTTATTTTTCTATTTTTCTAAATATTCCAAAACGGAGAAATATTGCCCTAACAATTGTTTTGGAGTCGGTTTACTTACCGTACCACATACCTATTCCTTTTCAGAGTCTGGAACGTTCCGGAAAGTGTCCCTTATGTATTCCTCCGGGGTTACGGTTTCAATAATATTGGTTTCAACATTTATGGGATTACCTGAGATATAACGTTTGATTCTTTGACCGTTTACCACCTTCGGATTTGTGCCCTCGAAGTTGTTGATTTTTATGGCACCGGAATGATAGACCTCTTTGATAACATAGGGCCCTTCCCATTTAGAGAGAAGTTTTCCTGCAAAAAATCTTAAACGAGAGTTGTATAGCAATACATAATCACCTATATTAAACTCACGCTTTTGTATCCTTTTGTCATGCCATCTTTTAACTTTTTCTTTAAACAACTTGGCATTTTCATAAGCTTGGGTTCTCCATTCATCAAGTGAGCTAATATCAAATAACCTCTTCTCACCGGCAAGTTTAAAATCATAGTTAAGCTCTTTAATATCCCAATATGCCTTATGTTCTAGTTCGAGAGGTATAAGTGACATGCTTTTCCATAAACCATTTTATACAGAGACATACCCATAGGATTTTTATATGCAGTTCTATAAGCCCATAATGCATCATCAAGTTTCTTGGACCAATTATTTCTAGACCTATTAACAGTCTTCTGCAAAATTAATTTGAGCTCTCTATTGCTCAACTCTACTTGACCACTAGACTGAGGGTGATAAGAATATGCAATTCGATGATTAACATCATATTTAGCAAGCATTTTACGGAAAGCGCCATGAATAAAGTGTGAACCACCATCAGTCATTAAATATCTAGGGACTCCAAACCTCGGGAAAACAACTTCCTTAAGCATTTTAATAGAAGTGTTGTGATCAGCACTAATAGTTGGAATAGCTTCTACCCACTTAGTAACGTAATCAACAACAACTAAAATATGTGTATATCCATTAGAGGCAGGAAAAGGTCCCATATAATCAAAGCCCCAAACATCAAATGGTTTAATAACAAGAGAATAATTCATAGGCATTTCTTGGCGTCTACTAATATTACCGATTCTTTGACATTCATCACAAGACAAGACAAACTTACGGGCATCCTTGAAGAGAGTAGGCCAATAAAAACCAGATTGCAATACCTTATGTGCAGTTATATCTCCAGCGTGGTGTCCTCCATAAGCCTCGGAATGACACTTGCGTAGGATATGTTCCTGTTCATGCTCAGGTACACAACGTCTAATAACACCATCTACTCCTTCTTTATAAAGATGTGGGCCATCCCAAAAGTAATGTCTCAAATCATAGAACAACTTTTTCTTTTGTTGCTATGTGAAGCTAGGTGGTATAAATTTAGCAACAATATAATTAGCATAATCAGCATACCATGGAGTACTACGAGAAGTACTTATAACATTTAATTGTTCATCAGGAAAGCTATCATTAATAGGTAGTGGGCCATCAAGAATATTTTCTAACCTAGACAAGTTGTCTGCAACGGGGTTCTCAGCTCCCTTTCTATCAACAATATGCAAATCAAATTCTTGTAGAAAGAGAACCCATCTAATAAGTCTAGTTTAGCATCTTTCTTTTCCATAAGATATTTAATAGCAGCATGATCAGTTTGAATAGTTACTTTAGAATCAACAATATAAGATCTGAACTTATCACAAGCAAATACAACTGCTAAAAGCTCTTTTTCAGTAGTAGCATAATTTCTTTGAGCATTGTCTAGAGTCGTACTAGCATAATGAATAACATTTAATTTCTTATCAACTCTTTGCCCTAGAACATCACCTACAGCAAAATCACTAGCATCACACATAATTTCAAAGGGTAGGTTCCAATCAGGTGGCTGAACAACAGGTGCAGAGACTAATGCTTTCTTAAGTATTTCAAATGCTTCTACACAATCATAATCAAAGACAAATGGTATATCTTTTTGCAATAAATTAGTCAGAGGCCGAGAAATTTTTGAGAAGTCCGTAATGAACCTTCTGTAAAATCCGGCGTGACCAAGGAAACTTTTTATACCTTTGATGTCCTTGGGACATGGCATCTTTTCAATAGCATCAACCTTGGCTTTATCAACTTCAATACCTCTTTCAGAAACTTTGTGCCCCAAGACAATACCTTCATTAACCATAAAGTGGCACTTTTCCCAATTCAAGACAAGATTAGTTTCTTCACATCTCTGCAAAACTCGATCAAGATTGCTCAAGCAATCATCAAAAGAGGAACCATAGACGGAAAAGTCATCCATGAAAACCTCACAAATCTTTTCACAAAAGTCAGAGAATATAGCCATCATGCATCTTTGAAAGGTAGCAGGTGCATTACATAAACCAAAAGGCATACGTCTATAAGAAAAATTACCAAAAGGGCATGTAAAAGTAGTCTTTGATTGATCTCTAGCCGACACAGGTATTTGAGAGAAACCAGAATAACCATCTAGAAAGCAATAGTGTGTATGTTTGCATAATCTTTCTATCATTTGATCAATAAAAGGTAAGGGGTAATGATCTTTCTTAGTAGCTTTATTTAATTTGCGGAAATCAATTACCATCCTATAACCTGTGATAATTCTTTGTGGAATCAATTCACCTTTATCATTAGGAACAACAGTAATACCTCCTTTCTTAGGGACACAATGGACAGGACTTACCCACTCACTATCAGCAACGGGATAGATTATACCTGCCTCCAGAAGCTTTAGTATTTCTTTTCTTACCACTTCTTTCATTTTAGGATTCAGACGTCGTTGAGGATCACGAACTGGTTTGGCATCTGCTTCCAAATTTATTTTATGTTGACATAGAGTGGGACTAATGCCCTTAAGATCATCAAGAGTATATCCAATAGCAGCACGATGCTTCTTCAGAGTTTTCAATAACCTTTCTTCTTCATGCTCTGAAAGGTTAGCACTAATAATAACATGATATATCTTCTTTTCATCAAGATAAGCATATCTAAGATTATCAGGCAACGGTTTAAGCTCAAACATAGGATCACCCTTGGGTGGAGGAGGATCCCCTAAGATTTCAACAGGCAAGTTGTGATGCAGAATAGGTTCCTGTTTAAAGAATACTTCATCTATTTCCCTTCTTTCATTCATGAACATATCATTTTCATGGTCTAGCAAATAGTGTTCTAAAGGATCACTAGGAGGTACGGCAATAGAAGCAAGACCAATAATTTCATCCTTACTAGATAATTCTTCCTCACGATGTTGTTTACTAAATTTTGAGAAATTAAACTCGTGAACCATATCATCCAAGCCAATAGTAACAACATTCTTTTTGCAATCTATGGTAGCATTAACAGTATTTAAGAAGGGTCTACCAAATATAATGGGACAAAAACTATTTTGTGGGGAACCAAGAACAAGAAAATCAGCAGGATGTTTAGTTTTCCCACACAAGACTTCAATATCTCTAACAATTCCAATTGGTGCAATAGTATCTCTATTAGCAGGTTTAATAGTAACATCAATATCTTCTAACTCAACAGGTGCAATTTCGTTCTTAATTTCTTCGTATAAGTCAATAGGTATTACACTAGCACTAGCACCCATATCACATAAGCCATGATAACAATGATATCCTATTTTAACAGAAATAACAGGCACGCCTATCACATGTCTATGTTTATCTTTATCACAAGGTTTAGCAATTCTAGCAGTTTCACCTTCGAACTGAATAACATGTCCATCTATATTATCAGACAAGAGATCTTTAACAATAGCAATATTAGGTTCTACTTTGACTTGCTCAGGAGGTGTATAAGTTCTAATATTGCTTTTACGAACAACAGTTGAAGCTTTAGCATGATCCTTTATTCTAACAGGGAAAGGTGGTTTCTCAATATAAGAAGTAGGAACAATAGGATCATTATAAGTGATAGTCTTTTCTTCAACTTTAATAGGTGCAACTACTTTTACTTCTATGGGAGGATGATATTTAAACCACTTCTCTTTAAGGAGATCAACATAAGTAGCAAAAGATTCACAGAAAGAAGCTACTATCTCAGAGTCAAGTCCATATTTAGTGCTAAACTTACGGAAAATATCGGTATCCATAAAAGATTTAACACAATCAAACTTAGGTGTCATGCCTGACTCCTTACCTTCGTCGAGGTCCCAATCTTCAGAGTTGCGTTTAATTCTATCCAATAAATTCCATCTGAATTCAATAGTCTTCATCATAAAAGAGCCAGCACAAGAAGTATCAAGCATGGTGCGATTGTTATCAGAAAGCTGAGCATATAAATTTTGAATAATCATTTCTCTTGAAAGCTCATGATTGGGGCATGAATATAACATTGATTTAATCCTCCCCCAAGCTTGATCGATGCTTTCTCCTTCGCGAGGCGAGAAATTATATATATAATTGCGATCACGATGAACAAGATGCATAGGGTAATACTTTCGATGAAATTCCAGCTTCAATCTTTTATAGTCCCATGATCTCATATCATCACATAGCCTATACCATATCAATGCGTCTCCCTTCAAAGATAAAGGGAAGACCTTCTTCTTAGCAACATCATCGGGTATACCTGCAAGCTTAAATAATCCACAAACTTCATCCACATATATTAAGTGCTCATCAGGATGCTTTGTTCCATCTCCTGTAAAAGGGTTATCTAGCAGTTTTTCCATCATACCCGAAGGAAATTCAAAAGGAGTTTCATTTTCAATAGGTTCAGTAGGTTGAGGAGCAACTCTTTGCTCTACTGGACGGGGTGAAGATACCCCGAACAAGCCCCTCAGAGAATTACTTTCCATAGTAACAAGTGATAGTAAATTTCAGCACACTATATAAATTTTTCCTTACCAAATTCCACCTACCAAAGGCACTACACTCCCCGGCAACGGCGCCAGAAAAGAGTCTTGATGACCCACAAGTATAGGGCATCTATCGTAGTCCTTTCGATAAGTAAGAGTGTCGAACCCAACGAGGAGCAGAAGGAAATGATAAGCGGTTTTCAGCAAGGTATTCTCTGCAAGTACTGAAATAAGTGGTAACAGATAGTTTTGTGATAAGATAGATTGTAACGAGCAACAAGTAACAAAAGTAAATAAAGTGCAGCAAGGTGGCCCAATCCTTTTGTAGCAAAGGACAAGCCGGAACAAACTCTTATAATAGGAAAAGCGCTCCCGAGGACACATGGGAATATCGTCAAGCTAGTTTTCATCACGTTCATATGATTCGCGTTCGATACTTTGATAATTTGATATGTGGGTGGACTGGTGCTTGGGTGCTGTTCTTACTATAACAAGCATCCCACTTATGATTAACCTCTATTGCAAGCATCCGCAACTACAACAAAAGTATTAAGGTAAACCTAACCATAGCATGAAACATGTGGATCCAAATCAGCCCCTTACGAAGCAACGCATAAACTAGGGTTTAAGCTTCTGTCACTCTAGCAACCCATAATCTACTTATTACTTCCCAGTGCCTTTCTCTAGGCCCAAATAATGGTGAAGTGTTATGTAGTCGACGTTCACATAACACCACTAGAGGCTAGACAACATACATCTTATCAAAATATCAAACGAATACCAAATTCACATGACTACTAATAGCAAGACTTCTCCCTTGTCCCCAGGAACGAACGTAATTACTCACAAAGCATATTCATGTTCATAATCAGAGGGGTAATAATATGCATATAGGATCTGAACATATGATCTTCCACCAAATAAACCAACTAGCATCAACTACAAGGAGTAATCAACACTACTAGCAACCTACTAGCACCAATCCCAGACTTTGAAACAAGAATCGGATACAAGAGATGAACTAGGGTTTGGAGATGAGATGGTGCTGGTGAAGATGTTGATGGAGATTGCCCTCTCCCGATGAGAGGAGCGTTGGTGATGACGATGGTGATGATTTCCCCCTCCCGGAGGGAAGTATCCCCGGCAGAACAGCTCTACCGAAGCTCTAGATTGGATCCGCCAAGGTTCCGCCTCGTGGCAGCGGAGTCTCGTCCCAAAAAGTTCCTTCTTATTTTTTTCTCATCGAAATACTTCATATAGGATAAGATGGGCGTCGGAGAGCCACCAGGGGGCCCACGAGGTAGGGGGCGCGCCCTAGGGGGGGCGCCCCCCACCCTCGTGAGAAGGGTGTGGGCCCCTGGCCTTCATCTTTGGCGAGGATTTTTCTTTATTTATTTTAAGATGTTCCGTGAAGTTTCAGGACTTTTGGAGTTGCGCAGAATAGGTCTCTAATATTTGCTCCTTTTCCAGCCCAGAATTCCAACTGCCGGCATTCTCCCTCCTTATGTAAATCTTGTAAAATAAGAGAGAATAGCCATAAGTATTGTGACATAAAGTGAAATAACAGTCCATAATGCGATAAATATCGATATAAAAGCATGATGCAGAATGGACGTATCAGCGACGGCCATGGTGGGATAGACAAGGTTGCTTCTTCGTGGACCCTTCGTGTGTGGAGCCCTCCGTGGACTCGAGCAACCGTTACCCTTCGTGGGTTGAAGTCTCCATCAACGTGGATGTACGATAGCACCACCTATCGGAACCACGCCAAAAATCTTCGTGTCTCCAATTGCGTTTGCACACTCCAAACTCCTCCCTTTACCTTCATATGCAATTGTTTTACTTTCCGCTGCTATACTCTTAGAATTGCGTGTGTAGGTTGATTGCTTTACTTGTGCTAAGTTGCTAAAATCTGCCAAGAACTAAAATTGGGAAAAGGCTAGATTTTTATTTGGTCAAGTAGTCTAATCACCCCCCCCTCTAGACATACTTTCGATCCTACACTAAGACTCCATTCTCCGGAACAATGGAGCGAGCAACGAACTTGTTGGAAATAATACATACTGATGTATGCAGTCCGATGAGTGTTGAGGCTCGCGACAGGTATTATTTTCTGACCTTCACACATGATTTGAGTAAGATATGGGTATATCTTCTTGATGAAACATAAATCTGAAACATTTGAAAAGTTCAAATAATTTCAGAGTGAAGTGGAAAATCATCGTAATAAGAAAATAAAGTTTCTACGATATGATCGTGGAGGAGAATATTTGAGTTACGATTTTGGTCTTCATTTGAAACAATGCGGAATACTTTCGCAACTCACGCCACATGGAACACCACAGCGTAATGGTGTGTCCGAACATCGTAACCGTACTTTATTAGATATGGTGCAATCTATGATGTCTCTTACCGATTTACCACTATCGTTTTGGGGTTATGCATTAGAGACAGTTGCATTCACATTAAATAGGGCACCATCTAAATCCGTTGAGACGACGCCATATGAACTGTGGTTTGGCAAGAAACCAAAGTTGTCATTTCTTAAAGTTTGGGGTTGCGATGCTTATATGAAAAAGTTGCATCCTGATAAGCTCAAACCAAAATCGAAGAAATGTGTATTCATAGGATACCCAAAGGAGACAGTTGGGTACACCTTCTATCACAGATCTGAAGGCAAGACTTTCGTTGCTAAGAATGGATCCTTTCTAGAGAAGGAGTTTCTCTCGAAAGAAGTGAGTGGGAGGAAAGTAGAACTTGATAAGGTAACTATACCTGCTCCCTTATTAGAAAGTAGATTCATCACAGAAATATGTTCCTGTGACTCCTACACCAATTAGTGGGGAAGCTAATGATGATGATCATGTAACTTCAGATCAAGTTACTACCGAACCTCGTAGGTCAACCAGAGTGAGATCCACACCAGAGTGGTACGGTAATCCTATTCTAGATGTCATGTTACTTGAACATGACGAACCTACGAACTATGAGGAAGCGATGATGAGCCCAGATTCCGCGAAATGGCTTTAGGCCATGAAATTGGAGATGGGATCCATGTATGAGAACAATGTATGGACTTTGATTGACTTGCCCGATGATCGGTGAGTCATTAAGAATAAATGGATCTTCAAGAGGAAGACAGATGTTGATAGTAGTGTTACTATCTACAAAGCTCGAATTGTTGCAAAATGTTTTCGACAAATTCAAGGTGTTGACTACGATGATATTTTCTCACTCGTATTGATGCTTAAAAGTCTGTCTGAATCATGTTAGTAGTTGCCGCATTTTATGAAATCTGGAAAATGGATGTCAAAACTGTACTCCTTCATGGATTTCTTAAATGAAGAGTTGTATATGATGCAACCAGAAGGTTTTGTCGATCCTAAAGGTGCTAACAAAGTGAGTAAGCTCCAGCGATCCATCTATGGACCGGTGCAAGCATGTCGGAGTTGGAATATATGCTTTGATAAAGTGATCAAAGCATATGGTTTTATACAGACTTGCGGTGAAGCCTGTATTTACAAGAAAGTGAGTGGGAGCACTAAAGCATTTCTGATAAGTATATATATATGAATGACATATTGTTGATCAGAAAGAATGTAAAATTTTCTGGAAAGAATAAAGGAGTTTTTGAAAGGAGTTTTTCAAAGAAAGACCTCGATGAAGCTGCTTACCCATTGAGCATCAAGATCTATAGAGATAGATCAAGACGCTTGATAAGTTTTTCAATGAATACATACCTTGACAAGATTTTGAAGTAGTTCAAAATGGAACAGTCAAAGAAGGAGTTCTTGCCTGTGTTGCAAGGTGTGAAGTTGAGTAAAGACTCAAAACCCGACCACAACAGAAAATAGAAAGAGAATGAAAAGTCATTCCCTACGCCTCAGTCATAGGTTCTATAAAGTATGCTATGCTGTTTACCAGTCCTATTGTATACCTTATCATGATTCTGGCAAGGGAGTACAATAGTGATCTAGGATTAGATCACTGGACAACGTTCAAAATTATCCTTAGAGGACTAAGGACATATTTCTCGGTTATGGAGGTGATAAAAGAGTTCGTCGTAAAGAGTTACGTCGATGCAAGCTTTTTACATCGATCTAGATGACTCTAAGTCTCAATCTTGATACATATTGAAAGTGGGAGCAATTAGCTAGAGTAGCTCCGTGCAAAGCATTATAGACATAGAAATTTGCGAAATACATACGGATCTGAATGTTGCAGACCCGTAGGCTAAACTTCTCTCACAAGCAAAACATGATCACTCTTTGGGTGCTAATCACATAGTGATGTGAACTAGATTATTGACTCTAGTAAACCCTTTGGGTATTAGTCATAGTCACATGGAGATGTGAACTAATCACATAAAGATGTGAACTAGATTATTGACTCTAGTGCTAGTGGGAGACTGAAGGAAATATGCCCTAGAGGCAATAATAAAGTTATTATTTATTTCCTTATATCATGATAAATATTTATTATTCATGCTAGAATTGTATTAACCGGAAACTTAGTACATGTGTGAATACATAGACAAACAAAGTGTCACTAGTATGCCTCTACTTGACTAGCTCATTGAATCAAAGATGGTTAAGTTTCCTAGCCATAGACATGAGTTGTCATTTGATTAACGGGATCACATCATTAGAGAATGATGTGATTGACTTGACCCATTCCGTTAGCTTAGCACAATGATCGTTTAGTTTGTTGCTACTGATTTCTTCATGACTTATACATGTTACTATGACTATGAGATTATGCAACTCCCGAGTACCAGAGGAACACTTTGTGTGCTACCAAACGTCACAACGTAACTGGGTGATTATAAAGGTGCTCTACAGGTGTCTCCAATGGTACTTGTTGAGTTGGCATAGATCGAGATTAGGATTTGTCACTCCGATTGTCGGAGAAGTATCTCTGGGCCCTCTTGGTAATGCACATCACTATAAGTCTTGCAAGCATTGTGACTAATGAGTTAGTTACGGGATGATGCATTATGGAACGAGTAAAGAGACTGGCCGATAACGAGATTGAACTAGGTATGAGGATACCGACGATCGAATCTCGGGCAAGTAACATACCGATGACAAAGGGACCAACGTATATTGTTATGCGGTTTGACCGATAAAGATCTTCGTAGAATATGTAGGAGCCAATATGAGCATCCAGGTTCCGCTATTGGTTATTGACCGGAGACGAGTCTCAGTCATGTCTATATAGTTCTCGAACCCGTAGGGTCCGCACGCTTAACGATCGGTATTATGAGTTTATGTGTTTTGATGTACCGAAGGTAGTTCGGAGTCCCTAATGAGATCAGGGACATGACGAGGAGTCTCGAAATGGTCGAGACGTAAAGATCGATATATTGGATGACTATATTCGGACATCGGAAATGTTCCGAGTGATTCGGGTATTTTTCGGAGTACCGGAGAGTTACGGGAATTCATCGGGAGGGTCAATGGGCCTTCGTGGGCTTTAGTGGAAATAGAGGGCAGCAAGGAAGTGTGGGGTGCGCCCTCCCTAGGCCCAAACCACATTGGTTTAGGGCTTTGGGGTTCGGCCCCCTCTTTCCTTCTCCTCTCCTCCTCTTTCCTTCCCCTCCTAGTTGAACTAGGAAAGGGGGAACCTACTCCTAGTAAGAGTAGGATTCCCCCCTTGGGGCGCACCCTATGAGGCCGCCGGCCCCTTCCTCTTGCTCTTTTATATACGGGGGCAGGGGGCACCCTAGGACACACAAGTTGATTGTTCCAAGTCGTGTGCGGTGCCCCCCTCCACCATAATCCACCTCGGTTATATCGTAGTGGTGCTTAGGCGAAGCCCTGCGTCGGTAGCATCATCATCACCGTCATCACGCCGTCGTGCTAACGGAACTCTCCCTCGAAGCTCTGTTGGATCGGAGTTCGTGGGACGTCACCGAGCTGAACGTGTGCTGAACTCGGAGGTGCCGTACGTTCGGTACTTGGATCGGTCGGATCATGAAGACGTACGACTACATCAACCGCGTTCTCATAACGCTTCCGCTTACGGTCTACAAGGGTATGTAGACGATACTCCCCCCTCTCGTTGCTATGCATCACCATGATCTTGCGTGTGCGTAGGATTTTTTTTGAAATTACTACGTTTCCCAACAATAGTTGTCTCAGTTGCAAGTATACATGTGACTCGCAACTTGTCTCGTAGTTTTGTGTAGTTGTCCCATTTGCAAGTCCAGCCTCTGACCAGCAACTCGTCTCGTAGTTTGTTTTCGTCCTACTTTGCTAGTCCACCTTCGGCTTGTAGACCTTTTTTTTTATTCTTCGCCCCAATTGCAAGTCCACCATTGACTTAAAATTGGGCTCCTAATTTTTTTTCGCAGTTACAAGTTCACATCTACTTGCAACTAGGGTGAGTGACTGATTTTTTATACAAGGTACAATTCCATCTTCAATACGCAAAATGTGAGCCCTCACCCTGACAGTTAATATTTTATTTTTTTCTTTGTTCTCCCTATTTAGCTGCTCAATATTGTTTCATTTTTATTTTTTCCACCCAAACCATTTTTTTCAAATGTCCCACTTGTAAGCCCATTTTCGACCCTTTTTTAAGACATGCAACCGAGTGAGAGGGAACCAAGTTTTCATGTGTATTTTCTTTTGAAAAAACCACCATCTATATGATCTTTAGTTCCAGCCCATTGAGTTAGTTCCCCATCTTTCGTTGAAATCTCATAGTTGTATACAAATAAAACACATCCTTTTTGAGGCATATCCTTTTGTAGATAAGGCTAGTTTGTTCACCAATGCAACAAATGTTTGCGTTTTTCAAATTTTGTTTTGGAATTTTGTAAAAATGATAGCATTTTTCAAAAATTGTGTGCACCAATTCAAAAAAATGTTCGTGTTTTTCAAAAATTGCATTCATCAATTCAAAAGAAATCTAGAATTTAGAAAATATTGAGGTTTTCAAAAGTTGTTCAGAATTTTAATAGATGTTCTCATTTTCAAGTTTGTAAATTTACAGGTTGTTTTAGTTATATGGGAATTTTTAAGTTTCATGGACATTCTTATAAGTTTCCACTCACATGACCCTCGCATGCCCAGCCTGGGAGAGACATGCATTGCCGCCCGCCCGTGTACGTACATACATACGTACACTGATACACACATGTGTGATTCTTCAAGGTATACATGTCAAGCAGCGGCAACATAATGCGTATCATGCACACAAAAAAACTGTAGCACAATGCGTGCATGAAGTGTAGCAGAGACAGTACAATGCGTACCATGCGAAAAAAAGGCGGCAGCACAACGCGTGCTGTTATCGTGAGCAGCGGGGCGCCAGCGAGGCAGCCACACACACACACGTATTACTCCTGTACTCCATCACGTATATGTGCCAGGCAGAAACAGAATTGTTTCAAACCAAAAAAAAATAACAAACAAATAAACAAAAAACAAGAGGGGTGGGTTTATGCTAGGATGAGGTGATGTTGATGTCATACTTAGATGTCACATGGCCTAGACAGACCTTTAACTTCCACTTGGTTGGGACGGTTGCCTTTCTATGTTTTACTAGTAATGTGTACACTCATACTGCGATTCAGTTATATTGCCTTCCTATGTTCTAATGTGTATGAGCTCAATGCATGTCATTACTTTTTTTTCGCCAAGGAAAATTGAACTCCGTACATCAAATGTCCTCGAAACAGGTTTATAAAAAAACAACCGAACAAAGTACACAGCCGAATGATACAAGGGGGAGGGGCATCGCCTATCCTAGGATAGCGGTCACAAAGGAAGAAATGATAACAACGCCACACTACGCCCTAATACACCTATGCTCCAGTCAGCCGGTTCATTCCTCCTATCAGAATGTGTGCTCTGAGTCCGGTGTTCTCTGAATTTATGCTAGAGGTTGGCCATGAAAGCTGTCGAATGACATAGCTTTAGACTTGAAAAGAAATAAGACGCTAGGCCTCCATGCTGTTAACATCCAACCATTTGTTGAGTGCCTCAGAAACAAAAATTGTGACAATGCTTCCTCATGTAATTTTCTTCGGTCATGGGCATGCAATGCATGGAGCAATTTGTGCAGAACCGATCCCACGCAGGGCTTTTGGCTTGTTCGGTTCACCGTCCAAGGGAAAATACATCAAACCTGAACTGTGGAAGCATCAACATATATACATCAAACCTGAACTATCCCCTCATGAGCATGACTAAGTTTTAACTAGAATCGCAAAAGGAAGTATCAGCGTATACGCAAGTCAGACTCCTCTCGACCAGTATCAGTTTTAGAATGCTCAGCATTTCATACATAAACCACCACCTTTTGGAGGTTTCGGGTAAAAAAATCAGAAGAAACATCTCTTCCTTGAGCTCGCCGGCGCCGCCGCGCCAGCCAGATCAGGCAACAGGTCCATCCCACATCGATATGCGACCTCCCCCGCCCCGATATAATGGAGAGATGCCAGTCCCCCTCCACCCCATCCTCCCTTTATCTGGACGTCGAGAGCTCCAATTTTTTTTTTTTGAGCAACCGAGAGCTCCAAATAGTGGAGGCTTCGCCACTAAACATGTTTTGGGCCAGGCTCGGGATTTTCACTTCGGGCTCGGCCCGGGATATGATCAGGTTTACATTGCTACTACCTCCATGCCAAAATGTAGTGCAAATTAGTTTTCTGTTCAAGTTAAACTTTGTAAACTTTGACCAAGTTTACCAAAAAAATTCATCAGCATTTACAATACCATATCAATACCGCCAGGTTCATCATGAAATTTATTTTCATAAATATATATTTGGTAGTTTGCGTGTTCATATAATTTTTCTATATAGTTGGTCAAACTTCACAAAGTTTTATTTAGAACAAATCTAATATGTTTCAATATGTAGGGATGACATAAGAATGGGAGACACGTCGGGCGACACATTGGGGAGAAAGGATAATTGCCTTCTAGTATATTCGATCAGTAAATTACCTATGCCCATCTGCAGTGGATAAACATACAGAAAGACCTTTGTGCCCTCTAGACGTTTTACAAAACAAAGAATACAAGTTTTCAGTGTTGAATCTGCCTGTAAGTTCTATCCTTGTCCTTCTCTAAACACAAGTATAGACACCCCATTTCACCCATAAAAAACTTACAAGTTCTGTATAGTTGCTCAGGGAAGGCCACACCAAGAAGAAGAAGATCCATTATTCCTCAATTCTTCACAAGGTGCAGGGAAAACTTCATGCGCCTCTCCGTACACAGACTCGCATTGCCACCGTATCTGACGCCTTATCGCTGTCAGGCTAACGTTTCTGAAGCATATCCCCTCGTAAACCGCGCCGTGCACCGCCTCCAGCATCGGTGCGCGCTGCACATCCACACCAACAATGTCGACAATATGAATGTCACTGATCATCGGTAGCGCTGTTCGGTCATACTTGTCGTCCGAGTGGTCATCTGAACCCCGGCTGAACCTTATTGGCACCTTGACCTTCTCCATCGTGACATTGGCGATGGTGATGTTGGTTATGTACCCGCCACGCCCCACATCGGTCTTTAGCCTCACCGCGGAAGCAGAGTTCCATATGTGCAGGTCGCGGACAAGCACGTTTGATATCCCACCCGACATCTCACTTCCGAAACCCACACCGGAGCACGTAGGTGTGGTGCCTGAAACCCGCTGGATGATAATGTTTGAGCTGGGTTTGCCTACAGATATCCCATACTGATCCCAACCACTCTTGACAGCAACCAGGTCATCTCCACTTTCGATATAGCAGTCCTCGATACAAACTTCTGAACTTGAGTCTGGTATTGTTCAGAAAGAGAAACTGTCATGGATTAATTTGCTCTTTGTAAAGCCATTTTGTATTTAGTACAGAAAAGATCATAATCCCCAAGGAGTCACATATGAAGTACAAACGAAACTACCTGTAATTCCAATTTTATAATTAACTAAATATTTACTTGAAAGAAAACGATATAGGCCTGCTATTCATACCCAAATCAGTGACGGGCCATGTTCGGAATTAGCATTGGCAAGAGTTGCAGTTTTGAGGGAGAACAATCTGTCAATTTAAGAGCACAAACCTGGATCAATGCCATCAGTGTTTGGAGCATTCAGGGGAGCTAGTATAGTCAAATCCTTTATCACCACGTTTCTGAACATTAAATTTCCGTTGTCAGCTTATGGTTTTAGAAGAAAGACAAATGAGGATGGTTCTCTACTAGGAAACAAAGTGATAATCCACTGTATCAGCATGATGAACTAACCTGCAATAGACCGGATGCACTGTCCAAAATGGGGAGTTGCGTAGGGTGACATTGGAGATCAGGACGTTGGTTGAATTCACGAGCTCGATGAGATGACCTCTTGTGTGGTTCAAAGTCCGGTTCCACCATAGCTCCCACCACATCCGGCCTTGGCCATCAATGGTCCCATTGCTACCTGACATGGAAAAGCAGAACAATTTGCAAGTACAGTCAAAACTAATTCTTCACATGATATACCCTACAAATTATTTCCCGACAAGTATACCCCAAACTGTTTTCTCGACAAGTATGCCCCACAAACTGAAATTTGTGCTTAAATCGGCTGTTACAGGGAGTTACTTCAGCTCTCTGGTTTGCATGAACAATTCATATTTACTTGACCAAATTTGAAAATAGAGACTGTTAAACAGTTGCTGTACCAGTAATAACAACATCATTTAGATCTTGCCCATGTATGAGGCTAATGTGGCGCGGTCCTAATCTTTCCCTTCCGCGCCCGTAAGAAGGCAAAGGTGCAATGAGAGGCCACTCTTCTGGATCCTGCACATCACAGTTCACCGCTACAATCAACACTATGCACTTCTTAAATAAATTTACACAATCAACTTTATGCAGTACTAGTACAGATTCTTCGACTACTTAAATAGGAAGTGGCATGATATATTAATTCGACAGTCTGGGGATTGGTCCCCTTAAAGATAATCTCACCTGTTGCCATGTTGGCCTTGAAAACCAGGCCATGATTGTCCTATAGAATATTAAGGTGGTGGATTGCCAGTGCATATGGCAGCAATGTCAAACTCCTAGCTAACGCTCTTAATCATGCTTTCTTTCCCAACAACTTTGCACTACAAAGCCGCCACTCACATGAAAGCACTAGTAGACAGTATCCTGATATGGGGGAATCTCTTCAGCAAGTTCATCTCACATAAACTCTCCATACATACTAGTAGTAAATTAATCCTAGAAATTAGTATGCCCACTGCATTTGCATGTACCAAAAATGGGTAGTACTACTAGCTAGTGCAGAAAGCTCCAAACTAGAGATTTGTGTAACCATTTGGTGCTAGCAAATATGGAGCAGATGAGACGACACTACAAGCAAAGTACAGTAGTAGAATAGTATAGCATCAAGCCAGGCCAGTCCAAGCAGAAGTAAGGGCAAAGCAAAGGCACACACAGTGTGTTGTGGTTAGAACAATAACATGTGGCAAAGCTGCAGAAGTCACAGGAAGAAACCAACAACCGTTGCGAGCATGTGCAGGATTCCAACCCACAACAGCATCTTCCCCCTTTCTTTTTTTCATTGGTCAGTGACCATTGACAGCACAAGCGTTGAAGCAAGCCTCCAATCAAACATGAACATGGATTGAGATTCTCGTTTCTGTACTACTGGGAAGCTTAGCTATGTGCAGAAAAAAAAAGTAAAAGAAATTGTAGGCATGATCACCATGATTGTTCTTACCAGCAGAAAATAAATTTGCATTTTGTAGATGTGTGTATGGTTGAGTTCCGATGCTAAAAAATACTACTCCGTTCACTCTGTAGCGTGCACTATTGATTTGTGGCAAGATTTGAGAGGAGAAATAAATGGGAATTAATAAAATGAAACAAGAACAAGATCAGAGGAAGAGGAACTAGCGGGCATCGATCAATGGATCGATCACGTACCTGGGAGCCGAGGATGACCGCGCCATGGTGCAGGAAGAGCGTGAAGCGGCTGGTGAGGTTGAAGCTCCCCGTGAGCCACCTCCCTGCCGGCACCTCCAGCCTGGCGCCGCCGCCAGCACCCCTCTCCTCCAGCGCAGCCACGGCACGCCGGAACGCCGCCGTGTTGGACGTGACCCCATCGCCCACGGCCCCGAACTCCTCCACCGAGGCTGTTACCGCGCGCCTCCCCGCCGCGCCGGCGCCGCGGTAGAACCCGGCACAGCTGTCGACAGCGCCGTGGCCGGAGCCATGGCCCGCGGAGGGGGCGATCAGGGCGGCTAGCGGGGCCGCGGAGGGGAGGCGCGTGAGGGCGAGGTAGCAGGAAGCGAGCAGGACGAGGAAGACGATCAGGGGGGCCGACGGACGCGGGCACGGGCGTGTCATGGGCGCGCCATGGACGGTGGCGTGCGCCATGAATAATGGATCATGTCACGCGGGGGAGCCGAGGCGGAAAGAAGGGATTTTTATACGTTTCTTCCGGCGCGGTGAGTCGTTCCAGCTGGCCCCATGGTTGCCACGTGATAGAGAGAGTAGTCGGGTTTCGGAAGTTTGAAATTCAAATAGTTCGGTTCAAATTTAAATCATGTTCGTGTTCTTTTAGAACAAAAATCAACGGGATTGATGGGAATTAGAACAGCAGGGATGGACGAGGATTTGAGGCGGTTCACAAGTCACGAGTCAATGGTGGAGAGGCTGCAAGTGATGATTGGGACGTGGTTGTGTCCGTGTCCATGTTCGTTTATGTGCCCATCAAGCTTGCACGATTGTAGTGCCCGTCATTTTCTCCCTACTAATTATATATATACGCAAGTTAACAATGACAAAATGTCATGGGGGTTATTTCCAAATGCTTTTATCTTCTAAGATGTTTTTTCTTAGAAAATTAACAAAGAGTTTCGTGGGGACGATGGGTAAATTTAACCACGGATCATTTGTCTGAAGGAATCGACAACGGATGACTGTGGGTATGTATGGAGCTATTTAGATTCGGCCCCTGCTAGCCCGCCAAATCTTTGGCATGCCAAATAGTCGGCCAACGTTTTGGCTGCTTGTCGCCAAATTGGCATGAAAGTGAATTGCAACCACCAAAACAAATGCACAATAGTCAACATTTCTTATTACATCCACATTAAAAGGGGACAACATGCGTTGCCCTCCTCTGGCAACACGGGGGAAAACCCTAGCCGCGTCGCCGGGACTACTTCCACCTCCTCCCTCGCTGCGCCACCACCGGAGGGTGCGCCGGCGAAGCCGTGCGTGCCCTAGGAGGGTGGCGGTGGGGCGTTTCCTTTCCTTTCGATTCTCCCGGTGGACGTGGGCGGATCTCGCGGCGGTTGGTGGATCCGGTTGTGCGCAGCGGTGTGGCGGTCCGGCGTCAGACGGCTCACGGGGAGGCGCCCTTCTCGGTGGCTGGGCCGGCGCTGGGTGGTGGCCGCACGGCGGCATGGAGAGGGCCTAATCTGGGCTGCTGGATCCGGCATCAGATTCTGCGCGGGGCGCGTCGATGCTGCCCCTGGCCGTGGCGCGGTGCCTGGCTTCCCCCTGCTCCGGACGCGTGCTGGTGGCGCCTTGGCCTGTCTCGAGCGGCATGTTCCAGTCCGCGTGGTGGTTGGAGGTGGATGTGGTGAGGTGGAAGTGGGTCGGCATGGAAGGCAGGGCGTCGGCGCCACCAGGTCCGGCGTGGATAGCTCTGGCTCTGCCCTAGCGTGCCTAGTGCGTGCTATCGTCCTCCGGCGAGGTGGAGGTGGTGGGGGCTTGATCCAATCCAAGCGGATCTGGCCGGCTTGGTGATGGAGGCTACTGTGATGCGAACTGCTACTCTTCCTGGTGCAGTGGTTGACCCGCTCGCGCAACTCCGATGGGTGTTGGGTTCCATGATCTTGGTCAGGAGAAATCCATGCTTCGAAGAGGCCGGCGATAGTGACGCTCGTGGGCACCGTTCCTTTTCTGGAGGCGTTGTTTTGGCCCTGATCTGGCTCCCTTTCTCGGGCTTAAGGGAAACCTTTGGTCCGTCCACCGGTGACGGCGTCATAGCGTCGTTTTTTTTTGAAGGCGTCGTTTTGTTGTTCGAGGAGTCTCGATGGTGGGCTTCTAGGATGTTTTCGTTAGAAAAATGATAAAGATTTTCATGGGGGCGATGGGTATATTCACCACCGATTATTTGTTTGTGAAGGAATCAACAACAACGGGTGACTGTGGGTGTGTATGGAGCTGTTTGGATTCGGCCCTGCTAGCCCGCCAAATCATTGGCCAAAGTTTTGGCTGCTTGTCACCGAATTACTAGCATGAAAGTGAATTGCAGCCACCGATATAACCTTGGCAAGCTGAATAATGCGCTCCCATCCAAACAAATGCACAATAGTCAACATTTCTTATTTCATCTGCATTAAAAGGGGACAACATGTATGTCATCTTCTTTAAGAGGTTAACAAAATGGCAGGCCGAATTATGTTTATAAATTACTAGCAAAAAAATCCGTGCGTTGCAACGGGAGAGAAAACATAACACGCTCTTAACTCAATAACCATCACTCAAGATCACAATAGGTCCATCTCCTTTATTTTTGCGAGGCGTCATATTTGTGTTGTCGCTTATCCTCCTTCTCACTCTCACCGGTGATGACCTCGGTGTTCACACAAAACAACAAAAAACGTGTGTTGAATATGGTTAATCCTAAGACGTCTCTCTCTCCCTCTCTCCTCCATCTCCCTCTCTCTCTCACACTTTCTCTCACTCTCGCGATGAGAAATCTTTTGTTTTCCCCTGTGACATTTTTCAGAGGTATGCATGTGTAGTTATCGATATTTTCATTTCCGTATATGGTTATAGTGGGGTGTTTATTTGCAATCCGGATCGCCGCCGATATGAGAAAAAAATGAATCTTGCGCTATAAATTATAAGTTTGCTTTAATAACAATATTTTAAAAATATTTAACAGGTAAAATTAACATCATATTTAGATTCCACACATTTTTCTAATAAAATTTCATATATAATATGTTAAAATCGAAGTTTCGGTTTAAAAGATACAGATAATTTAGAAAATCATTTGGTTTGACTCAAATATATTCCAAAATAATATTTAAAAATACTTAGCAGGTAAAAATAATCTCATATTCATATTCTACATATTTTTCTAATCAAATTTCATATATAACATGTTCAAGTCGGAGTTAGGGTTTAAAAGATATGGATGATTTTAAAAAACATGTGTTTAACTTAAATATGATCCGCGGATGAATTACCTAAAACATCAGGAGGGTTTCGAAAAATGTAAAATAACGGTTCGAGTGTGACTTAAATCCGTATGGCGAGTTGATTTCAAGAAAAGACAGAGACTTCTGTGTAAAATACAAAAATAATGATTCGTTTTAACTTAAAACAGGACTGCGGGTTGAATTCTCTGAAATAGAGTGACTTTTTTGAAAAATGCCATGACGGACAAAAGAAATCCAATTTGCTTTATTATTAGGTAAAGATATCAGTTTTCTTGCTTATATTAACAATAGGCACCATCGCCATCGCCATCAACAAAAACTTGTGAGCTACCCCCTCTTTCTCAAAATGTAAGACCTTTTTAGACACTCTTGCTCACAATATCATAATAGTATCAAAAAACGTCTTACATCTTTAGACAAAGGGAGTATATTATATCTCTGAAGCCAATCTATTCCTTTAGTTTGGAGGTTGTGCAATTTTTGCAGACACATACTCCCTCCTTACATCTTTATAAGGCCTAATGCGTTTTCCAAGACCGCTTTTGACTATTGATAAGATTAATAGTACATGAGATGTATAATGTGAAAATTATATCATTGGAAGCTCCTTTCACATACGAATTTGATGGTAATGCTTTGTGTAACTTGCAACTCACTAGTAAGTTCGCACATGCAACGCACGTGTAATCTTCTTAAGCCTCCCATCTTGCATCAAGATGCCCTCTGTCCTTCGGAGAACACATCTCTAATAGTATATTTGTGTCGTAATTGTTATATGCGGACATATGTGCAACCTTCAATTATCTCCGACATTTGCCAAATTGATGAAGTATTAAGAAATGAATTAATATCACTACATTTGATCCATGAATGTGATTTAATAGCAGGTGATACCTAATACCACATGCCTATACTTAATCCCGATCTTGACAAACTCATCATATGAAACCACAAAAGAAAACCCAATCAATCAATTACACAAAATACAGACGTATGAAGTATTTAATAGCAACAGAATAAAGAGTAGGGCATTTTGGAGACCGACCTCCATGGAGCCCTTTATTTAGAAAAATAAAAAATTCATAAATTTCAGTTTAGAAAAATCAGAAAAAAGATACACATGCATGCAAGGATGTAAAGTGCATGTGTGAAAAAAATTCAGGATGAAATACCTTGAATTGCGAGCTGCACAAAAAAAACCATGGACTTTGAAGATGAACAATACATATGCTAAAAGCCCCAGATTTGTCTTTTTTGTGTAGCTCACATTTTAATGTATTTCCATCTAAAAAATTCCATACATGTATATTATGTATGTAGGTATATGTGTATTCATTTATAGAATTTTTTGAAATTGAAAAGTTCAAATTTTGAAGTTTTCAAATAAAGGCCTTCATGGAGCTCGGTCTCCGTTTGGCATTTTCGCAAAATAAAGCTGTAAATTAAATTTGCATAAGCCATGACTTAAGTACACGCAAATTCCAGTGAAATCAATCATCCGACCCACTATTGTGTGCACAATGGATAATACACAAAAGTGAAAGAAATACTGTCGACTTAATCTTTTAGTAACTGTAGTATGATTGGAGAAGCATGAAGATATTTTATTGATCTTGATGTCTAGTAGAAGGAAAAAAGTAGAGCACATAGACTTACCAATGGCTAGTTGTCACGATGTTCTTTTTCAGATTACCATAAGTTACATACGATAAATATGCCATCTCTGAATTTATTGTACTAACATCGCTGACTATCTTCTAAAAAGGATAAGACCTGAGCAATGAGCTATCAATTTTCCTTCACCAATATGATGGACCTCTCAAATGGGGCTTGTTGCAACCAGCAAAGATCCTACATCTTATGACCTCAGGTTCAGAATATTAGCTTCAGCATAGCAACCACTCCAAAATTTGCAGTACTACTATCTACGCTGCTTTTGTGCCCTTTCATATAAGTAACAACATCTATAAGATCATCAGTATGCACCTTTATAGTAAGGCAAAATGAAATAATAAGCATCTACATGATAACAGGAAGTTCAGTTTTATACCAGACTGCTTGTGAATGCACTTGATTAATCACGTTGACTTGGGATTTTCATATGGACAATACTATGCAGTTCCCTTCATCTTGGTGAGAACAAATGCATAGGTAGACGTCTACACATTTGAAATTGCTAATTAGCTGAAAACGCAAGTCTAATCAGATTCTGATAAACACAACGGGATAGAGAAAGACATCAAATCAATATGACACCTGACGACTGGTGTGTGTCAAGGGCATGTAACTGGCCAAACTTAACGCAATGATAGATCCAATGGCCATGGTCGTCGCTTGAGCCTGGGTTGGTGCCCGGCCAGGTGGATGCACCCCGTGGAAGCTGAGAACCTGGGGGCAGCGTCGGCCGGCACCTGCTCGATGTCGACCACGAAAGGGCACCAAACATGACAGATAGAGTGAGAGCCGAAAGGATCCGGTTGGAGGATGTCGAGGATGCGAAGCTAGTGAGGCAGTTGTCCGCGGAGCCGCCCGGATGGACGGTGAGGAACACCGAGGAACATGAGGCGTCCCCGACGACCTGCTAGGCGGTGTAGGAGGCGGCTTCCAGACGGCTGGCTGTAGGAGGATGTGCCGTCCCTGGCAGCCAAGCCAGGTGGTGTAGGAGCAGGCGTCGCCGCCAACGACCGGCCAAGCGGTGTAGGGAGGCGGCACCACCCGACAGCTGAGGCAAGGCGAGGCGATGGGTTGGGGCAACACAAAGATGGGAGGGGTGGCGTCCTTCAAGGTGCGGCGGCTCGAGGTGATGGGGGAGGTGTCGTGAAGGTGCGGCGGCCGGAGGCGATTGGGGGCTATGCGATGATGCAGCGGTTACTTTCCTTTCTTTCTTTCTTTCTTTCTTGATTGACGTGGGCAGTTTATTTCCTTTCGTGCCAAAGGAATGTGATCACGGAAGAGAAAGTACTTTCCTTTCTTTTCTTTCTTGACTGATCGTGGGCAGTTTCTTTCCTTTCGTGCCAAAGAAAGGTGATCACATAAGAGAAAGTTGTGTTTAGCGCTAAATGCGTTTAGTCACTCACCATTAGGACAATAACAACTGTTGGATGAATGCAAATGGATGGCCGAGATCAGTTGGATCTGTTTCTTTGGGTCATTTTATATTGGTATAGATATATTATTGATTTAATATTTGGTTAAAGTTAGTCTCAAAAAACGCATTAGACCCTATTTAGATGAAAGGAGGGAGTATGCATTTTGGGGAAAATGGACAGTTTTTTTAAGCTAGGCAGTTTTTTAGTGAGGAGACAAAAGTTCAGTTCTCCAACTGTGATGGAAATGCGATCTAGCGGGCCAAAAGATAAGCACGAGATGCTTTCGGCGGCATAAGTCTCAGGCCATATAGTGGCCTACTTTTCTGTCTGGAAATCTCAATGACGCTGATTCTCACGGGCGAGCAGCGAGCAAACCGCAGATGGCCCAGCCCAAAGTAATAGGATCCATTTGTTTGTTTGCTTGCTTCACGGATTTTCTGGATTTTTTTATTTTTGGTTTTCTATATTCACTGGTTTTTCTTTCCTTTCCATGTTTCAAAAATTAAAACAATAACGTTTTTTTGGTTTTCCATTCTTTTTTTTCAGAAATTCGTGGTTCTAAACAATTGTTCAGAATTTGAAAATTTGTCTGTTTCACAAATATTGTTTGTGTTTCTCAAAATGCAGAAAAGTGATTTCCAAAAATGTTCACAGATTTTTAAAAAATGTTTTGGGTTTCCAAATTTGGATCATAGTTTCAAAAAATGTTTCTCTTTTGAAAAACACCATAGATCCAAAAAGTTGTTCGCTTTTAGAATTTTTGCTCAGAGTTTAAAAAAATCCATCTTCTAAAATTTCAAAAGACTTTCCTGGTTTTAAAAAATAGTTCATGGACTACAAATATTTGAGATTTCCAAAAATTGATCAAGTTTTAGAAAATGCTTGAGTTTTTAAAAATTTATTCGCAATGATGAAAATGTACGTGTTTCAAAAAACATTTTACTTTAAAAAACATGTTTGAATTTTCAAAAAATGTTTAAATCTGTCGATGTTGGTAGTTCTTATGTTCCCGTGCTGCCTATTAGACACCAAAGCTCATCAACTATGCACCTTTTTATTTTTGAGACAATCTCGAGAAGGCTTTATTAATTCGTCACGATATTTACAGGGACAAACGGAAGATTTTCGGATGACCTAACCAAACATGACGGCCACCCACTAGAGAAAGTGCATGCTTCGCTAAATTGTGAGTTTCAAAGTTTGAGCTCCTAAACTCATGAACTATTTTACAAAAAGTAAATGCCAAAGAACATTTTGTAATCTCGTGGATGATTTCTCTGTAACTCGCCGAACTACCCTGCTCGATATCATCAACCGCCACCTTACAATCCTAGGCAACATGGATCCGCTCGATATAGAGATCATCCTCTAACAAAAGCCATGGCTTCTCGGATAGCAAGCGCTTCATGTATCATAGGATCAGATATTGTAGGATTGAGGGGGGGGGGGTGATTAGACTACTTGACCAAATAAAAATCTAACATTCTCTCAATTTTAGTTGTGGGCAAATTTTAGCAATTTAGCACAAGTCAAGGAATCAACCTACACATGCAATTCTAAGAGTGTAGCAGCAGAAAGTAAAACATTCCATATCAAGGTAAAGGGAAGGATTTGGAGAAGGCAAACGCAATGTAGACACGGAGATTTTTGGCGTGGTTTCGATAGGTGGTGCCATCGTACATCCACGTTGATGGAGACTTCAACCCACGAAGGATAACGGTTGTGCGAGTCCACGGAGGGCTCCGCCCATGAAGGGTCCACAAAGAAGAAACCTTGTCTATCCCACCACGACCATCACCCACAAAGGACTTGCCTCACTTGGGTAGATCTTCACGAAGTAGGCGATCTCCTTGCCCTTACAAACTTCTTGGTTCAACTCCACAATCTTGTCGGAGGCTTCCAAGTGACATCTAACCAATCTAGGAGACACCACTCTTCAAAAGGTAATAGATGGTGTGTTGATGATGAACTCCTTGATCTTATGCTTCAAATGATAGTCTCCCCAACACTCAACTCTCTCTCACAGATTTGGATATGGTGGAAAGATGATTTGAGAGGAAAACAACTTGGGGAAGGCTAAAAATCAAGATTCTTATGGTTGGATTGGAATGTCTTGATCTCAACACATGAGTAGGTGGTTCTCTCTCAGAAAATGTAGGCTGGAAGTGTAGGCACGATCCGATGGCTCTCTCTCAAATGGAGAAGGGGGTGGAGGGGTATATATTGAAGGAAATATGCCCTAGAGGCAATAATAAAGTTGTTATTTATATTTCCTTATATCATGATAAATGTTTATTATTCATGCAAGAATTGTATTAATCGGAAACTTAGTACATGTGTGAATACATAGACAAACATAGTGTCCCTAGTATGCCTCTACTTGACTAGCTTGTTAATCAAAGATGGTTAAGTTTCCTAGCCATGGACATATGTTGTCATTTGATGAACGGGATCACATCATTAGAGAATGATGTGATGGAAAAGATCCATCCGTTAGCTTAGCATAATAATCATTCAGTTTTATTGCTACTGCTTTCTTCATGACTTATACATGTTCCTCTGACTATGATATTATGCAACTCCCGAATACCGAAGGAACACCTTGTGTGCTATCAAACGTCACAACGTAACTGGGTGATTATAAAGATGCTCTACAGGTGTATCCAATGGTGTTTGTTGAGTTGGCATAGATCGAGATTAGGATTTGTCACTCCGTCTATCGGAGAGGTATCTCTGGGCCCTCTCGATAATGTACATCACTATAAGCCTTGTAAGCAATGTAGCTAATGAGTTAGTTAAGGGATGTAGCATTACGGAATGAGTAAAGAGACTTGTCGGTAACGATATTGAATTAGGTATTGAGATACCGACGATCAAATCTCGGGCAAGTAACACACCGATGACAAAGGGAACAACATATATCGTTATGCGGTTTGACCGATAAAGATCTTCGTAGAATATGTAGGGACCAATATGAGCATCCAGGTTCCGCTATCGGTTATTGACCGGAGACGTGTCTCTGACATGTATACATAGTTTTTGAACCCATAGGGTCCACACACTTAACGTTCGGTGACGATTGTATTATGAGTTTATGTGTTTTTGATGTACTGAAGGTATTTCAGAGTCCCGGATATGATCACGGACATAACAAGGAGTCTCAAAATGGTCGAGACATAAAGATTGATATATTAGACGACTATATTTGGACATCGGAATGGTTCCGGGTGAGATCGGGCATTTACCGTTGTACCGGGAGGCTACCGGAACCCCCCGGGAGGTATATGGGCCTTATTGGGCCATAGTGGGAGAGAGGAGAAGGGAGAAAAGGAGGGGGCGCCCCCCAAGCCCAATCCAAATTGGGAAGGGGGCCGGCCCCCCTTTCCTCCCTCCTTCCTTCCCCTTCCTTCTCTCCTAATCCAACTAGGGAAGGGAGGGGGGATCCTACTCCCGGTGGGAGTAGGACTCCCCTTGGGGCGCGCTTAGGAGGCCGGCCCCCTCCCCCTCCTCCACTCCTTTATATACGGGGGAGGGGGCACCCCATAGACACATAAGTTGATCATTGATCTCTTAGCCGTGTGCGGTGCCCCCCTCCACCATAATCCACCTCGGTCATATCGTAGCGGTGCTTAGGCGAAGCCCTATTCCGGTAGCATCATCATCACCGTCATCACGCCGTCATGCTGACGAAGCTCTCCCTCGACACTCTACTGGATCATGAGTTCGTGGGATGTCACCGAGCCGAACGTGTGCAGATCGCGGAGGTGCCGTACCTTCGGTGCTAGGGTCGGTCGATCGTGAAGACGTATGACTACATCAACCGCGTTGTCATAACGCTTCCGCTTACGGTCTACGAGGGTACGTAGACAACACTCTTCCCTCTTGTTGCTATGCATCACCATGATCTTGCGTGTGCGTAGGAATTTTTTTGAAATTACTGCGTTCCCTAACAGTGGCATCAGAGCCAGGTCTATGCGTAGATGTTATATGCACGAGTAGAACAAAAAAGGAGTTGTGGGCATGGATATATACATATTTCTTACTGTCACTAGTTGATTCTTGATTCGGCGGTATTGTTGGATGAAGCGGCTCAGACCGACATTACGTGTATGCTTACGCGAGACTGGTTCTACCGACGTGCTTCGCACACAGGTGGCTAGTGGGTGTCTGTTTCTCCAACTTTAGTTGAATCGGATTCAATGAACAGGGTTATTTCTGAAGATCAAAAAGCAATCACTATACCACGTTGTGGTTTTTGATGCGTAGGTAAGAACGGTTCTTGCTCAGCCCGTAGCAGCCACGTAAAACTTGCAACAACAAAGTAGAGGACGTCTAACTTGTTTTTGCAGGGTATGTTGTGATGTGATATGGTCAAGCCGTGATGAGATATAAATTGTTGTATGAGATGATTATGTTTTGTTAAAGTTATCGGCAACTGGCAGGAGCCTTATGGTTGTCTCTTTATTGCATAAGATGCAAGCGCCATATAATTGCTTTACTTTATCGCTATGCGATAGCAATAGTTGCAAAAGCAATAGTTGCTGAGACGACCATGTGATGACACGTTGATAGAGATCAAGATGATGGAGATCATGGTGTCATGCCGGTGACGATAGAGATCATGACGGTGTTTTGGAGATGGAGATCAAAGGCACAAGATGATGATGGCCATATCATGTCACATATTTTTATTGCATGTGATGTTTACTTTTTATACATCTTATTTTGCTTAGTTCGGCGGTAGCATTATAAGATGATCTCTCACTAAATTTCAAGGTATAAGTGTTCTCCCTGAGTATGCACCGTTGCGACAGTTCGTCGTGCCGAGACACCACGTGATGATCAGGTGTGATAAGCTCTACGTTCACATACAACGGGTGCAAGACAGTTTTGCACACGCAGAATACTCGGGTTAAACTTGACGAGCCTAGCATATGCAGATATGGCCTCGGAACACTGGAGACCGAAAGGTCGAGTGTGAATCATATAGTAGATATGATCAACATAGTGATGTTCATCATTGAAAACTACTCCATCTCACATGATGATCGGACATGGTTTAGTTGATTTGGATCACGTGATCATTTAGATGACTAGAGGGATGTCTATCTAAGTGGGAGTTCTTAAGTAATATGATTAATTGAACTTTAAATTATCATGAACTCAGTCCTGATAGTATTTGCATATCTATGTTGTTGATCAATAGCTTGCGATGTAGCTCCCCGTTTATTTTTGAAATGTTCCTAGAGAAAAATATGTTGAAAGATGATAGTAACAATGATGCGGATTGGGTTTGTGATCTGAGGATTATCCTCATTGCTGCACAGAAGAATTATGTCCATGATGCACTGCTAAGTGACAGACCTATTGAAGGAAATATGCCCTAGAGGCAATAATAAAGTTATTATTTATTTCGTTATTTTATGATAAATGTTTATTATTCATGCTAGAATTGTATTAACCGGAAATATAATACATGTGTGAATACATAGACAAATAGAGTGTCACTAGTATGCCTCTACTTGACTAGCTCGTTGATCAAAGATGGTTATGTTTCCTAACCATGGACATCAGTTGTCATTTGATAAACGGGATCACATCATTAGGAGAATGACTTGATTGACTTGACCCATTCTGTTAGCTTAGCACTTGATCGTTTTAGTTTACTATTATTGCTTTCTTCATGACTTATACATGTTCCTATGACTATGAGATTATGCAACTCCCGATTACCGGAGGAACACTTTGTGTGCAACCAAACGTCACAATGTAACTGGGTGATTATAAAGGTGCTCTACAGATGTCTCCGATGGTACTTGTTGAGTTGGCATAGATCGAGATTAGGATTTGTCACTCCGATTGTCGGAGAGGTATCTCTGGGCCCTCTCGATAATGCACATCACTATAAGCCTTGCAAGCAATGCAATTAATGAGTTGGTTGCGGGATGATGCATTACGGAACGAGTAAAGAGACCTGCCGGTAACAAGATTGAGCTAGGTATTGAGATACCGACGATCGAATCTCGAGCAAGTAACATACCGATGACAAAGGGAACAACGTATGTTGTTATGCGGTTTGACCAATAAAGATCTTCGTAGTATATGTAGGACCAATATGAGCATCCAGGTTCCGCTATTGGTTATTGACCGGAGACGTGTCTCGGTCATGTCTACATAGTTCTCGAACCCGTAGGGTCCGCACGCTTAAAGTTCTGTGACGATCGGTATTATGAGTTTTTGTGTTTTGATGCACCGAAGGTAGTTCGGAGTCCCGGATATGATCACGGACATGACGAGGAGTCTCGAAATGGTCGAGATGTAAAGATCGATATATTGGAAGCCTATATTTGGACATCGGAATGTTTCCGGATGAAATCGGGATTTTACCGGAGTATCGGGAGGTTACCGGAACCCCCCGGTAATTGTATGGGCCTTAATGGGCCATAGTGGAGAGAGAGAGAGGAGGCCAGGGCAGGCCGCGCGCCCCCTCCCCCTCTGGTCCGAATTGGACTCGGAGGGGTGCGGTGTTGGGGAACGTAGTAATTTCAAGAATTTTCCTACGCACACGCAAGATCATGGTGATGCATAACAAGGAGAGGGGAGAGTATGATCTATGTACCCTCGTAGACCGACAGCGGAAGCGTTATGACAACGCAGTTGATGTAGTCGTACGTCTTCACGGCCCGACCGGTCAAGCACCGAAACTACGACACCTCCGAGTTCTAGCACACGTTCAGCTCGATGACGATCCCCGGACTCCGATCCAGCAAAGTGTCGGGGAAGAGTTCCGTCAGCACGACGGTGTGGTGACGATCTTGATGTTCTACTATCGTAGGGCTTCGCCTAAGCACCACTACAATATTATCGAGGACTATGGTGGAAAGGGGCACCGCACACGGCTAAGAGAACGATCTTAGAGATCAACTTGTGTGTCTAGAGGTGCCCCCCTGCCCCCGTATACAAAGGAGCCAAGGGGGGGTGCGGCCGGCCCTAGGAGGAGGCGCGCAGGAGGAGTCCTACTCCTATCGGGAGTAGGACTCCCCCCTTTCCCTAGTTGGATTAGGACTTGGGGAAGAAGGAAGAGAGGGAAGAAAGGAAAGGGGGGGGGGGGCGCCGCCCCCCCTCCTTGTCCAATTCGGACTTGGGGAGGGGGATGGGCGCGCGGAAGCCCCTAGGCCTCCTCTCCTCTTCCTCCACTAGGCTCATTAAGGCCCATTAGGTTACCGGGGGGGGGGGGGTTCTGGTAACCTCCCAGTACTCCGGTAAAATGCCTATTTCACCTGGAACACTTCCGATGTCCAAAAATAGGCTTCCAATATATCAATCTTTATGTCTCGACCATTTCGAGACTCCTCGTCATGTTCGTGATCACATCTGGGACTCCGAACTAACTTCGGTACATCAAAATATATAAACTCATAATGAAACTGTCATCGTAACGTTAAGCGTGCGGACCCTACGGGTTCGAGAACAATGTAGACATGACCGAGACATGTCTCCGGTCAATAACCAATAGCGGAACCTGGATGCTCATATTGGCTCCCACATATTCTACGAAGATCTTTTATCGGCCAGACCGCATAACAACATACTTTGTTCCCTTTGTCATCGGTATGTTACTTGCCCGAGATCCGATCGTCGGTATCTCAATACCTAGTTCAATCTCGTTACCGGCAAGTCTCTTTACTCGTTTCGTAATACATCATCTCACAACTAACTCATTAGTTGCAATGCTTGCAAGGCTTATGTGATGTGCATTACCGAGAGGGCCCAGAGACACCTCTCTGACAATCGGAGTGACAAATCCTAATCTCGAAATACGCTAACCCAACATGTACCTTTGGAGACACCTATAGAGCTCCTTTATAATCACCCAGTTACGTTGTGACGTTTGGTAGCACACAAAGTGTTCCTCCGGCAAACGGGAGTTGCATAATCTCATAGTCACAGGAACATGTATAAGTCATGAAGAAAGCAATAGCAACATACTAAACGATCGGGTGCTAAGCTAATGGAATGGGTCATGTCAATCACATCATTCTCCTAATAATGTGATCCCATTAATCAAATGAAAAAACATGTCTATGGTTAGGAAACATAACCATCTTTGATTAACGAGCTAGTCAAGCAGAGGCATACTAGTGATGTTTAGTTTGTCTATGTATTCACACAAGTATTATGTTTCCGGATAATACAATTCTAGCATGAACAATAAACATTTATCATGATATAAGGAAATAAAATAATAACTTTAGTATTGCCTCTAGGGCATATTTCCTTCAGTCTCCCACTTGCACTAGAGTCAATAATCTAGATTACACAGTAATGATTCTAACACCCATGGAGCTTTGGTGCTGATCATGTTTTGCTCGTGGAAGAGGCTTAGTCAATGGGTCTGCTACATTCAGATCCGTATGTATCTTGCAAATCTCTATGTCTCCCACCTGGACTAGATCCCGGATGGAATTGAAGCGTCTCTTGATGTGCTTGGTTCTCTTGTGAAATCTGGATTCCTTTGCCAAGGCAATTGCACCAGTATTGTCACAAAAGATTTTCATTGGACCCGATGCACTAGGTATGACACCTAGATCGGATATGAACTCCTTCATCCAGACTCCTTCGTTTGCTGCTTCCGAAGCAGCTATGTACTCTGCTTCACATGTAGATCCCGCCACAATGCTTTTTTAGAACTGCACCAACTGACAGCTCCACCGTTTAATGTAAACACATATCCGGTTTGCGATTAGAATCGTCCGGATCAGTGTCAAAGCTTGCATCAACGTAACCATTTACGATGAGCTCTTTGTCACCTCCATATATGAGAAACACATCCTTAGCCCTTTTCAGGTATTTCAGGATGTTCTTGATCTGTCGTGGAATTGTCACGGCAGATGTCCTTAGTGCCAGGACTTAGTCGCGAGGCCAACGCATCTAGGCGGTAGCTTGAGAGGGGTTGATCAGGACGAGAGACGTAACACACAAGACAAGGATTTAGACAGCTTCGGGCCCCGGGAAACATCATCCGGTAAAAACCCTACATGCTATTTGGGGCTAGGTCTCATTATGATCACGAGAGAGTCGCCGGTAAGCCGGCTCTTTGTGTCTAGCCCTAGAGATTGTTTCTTGTTTCCTGTCCCCCTTTGGGGAGCCCCGCCCCTCCTTATATAAATTAGAGGGGTGGGTTACATGTGGAGTCCAAATAGGATTAGGACTAGCCTATCTTCTACTACAAGCCGGATACAAGTCCGGTTCTTGATTCCTTGTAAGGGAGATATTCCTCACGCCTTTCCTCTTAAGCCGGCCTACCATAACGTAAGCCGGCCTTCTAGGCCTTGAGCCTCCTGGGCCCCCGGGTCTTGTTGCTCCTCTGATCCGCTTGCCAGGTCACCCATAAGTCGCCAGGATCGGGCGGGTCACTTAGTGTGTCGTCCAGTCAGGGCGGGTCATTAGTGAGTCGCCAAGTCCGTTTGGGTTATACATCTAGCCGGGTCATACCGCGGGGTATATCCCCGACATTAGCCCCCAAGTTTAATTTGGATTTATCCATGTTAAACTGATCTGCAACATAAACACAAGAACAAACTGACAGGTTGTACTCCGGGTTAAATATTCTTGTAAGCCGGCACCTAATAATTTTTTAATCCTTGTCATTTTCTTCTTGATACATGCCCATGTACTCATAGCAAATCTCCTTTAGTAGATATGTTCAAACTTTGTGAATGCAAAAAATCCAGATACTTCTTTTGAGAAATCCGGGTAAATAGGCCAGCTTCAGAGTCAATTTGCTGGCATTGGTCTCTTGTAGAGAAATATTGTAAGAAATAATCTACTTGAATCGGCTTCCAAAGCACCGGCCTAAAACATATTGGTCTTGAAATACTCATCTGACTTTCGGCCGGCTTGAAGAGGTAAAACTTGCTGGTTTATCATAACCAAAATTGCCGGCTTGTAAATATTGATAGCACCGGGTCATAACTGTAGCTGACGCGGGGTCATAATTATTGGTGACACCAGATCATGATTGTTGCAAACACCGTATCAATCCGATCTGCTCAAAACTGAGAATTTGAACATATTTCTCGCTTATATCCATATTACTTGTAGCCCCCAAGGGCCGGTTTAATCAGCATGAATAAGCTGGGACTTATCACCATGGCTTTAAATAAAATCCAGCTGTGTAGCCCCCATGAGTCGGCTATAGTCATAGTAGTGTAGCCGGGTCATCCTAGAATTGTCTTCAGCAAAGAGCAATATGCATTAGCCGCCAAGTGTCGGGTCATTATGTAATAATGAGCAGGGACTTTGTAAATATGATGATGTAAATTTGAGCAGTAACATGTAGCCCCCAAGGGTCGGCTTAGTAAGATAATACTGAGCTGGGACTTTTCATTGAAAATAATATCATATGATGTTACTCCCATCCTGGGGCTTGAACCCACATCCACAAGGTTAAGAGATTTGTGCTTTACCAACTGAGTAGTGGATCCTTCAATATATAATGGAATAAGGCTTGTGTATCTTGAATTTTAACAGGAGCAATTGGTAACCCCCAAGGGCCGGCTCATTACAACGGGATGAGTCGGGTCGTCAATAAGGCCAATAAAAATGACTTTGCATTAGCCCCCAAGTGTCATGGTGCATGCTTGCAGTGACATGAGACTTGCATATTTGATGTAACCTCAACTTGAATAATGTAGCCCCCAAGTGTCGGGTCGTAAGCCTGCAGCGACTCGGGACTATTTCCTCCATTGTAAAATAAATCATGCCCATTGATAAAGATAATAGCCGTTGCACTAAAGCGACTTTGAAAACCTCAATCATAATACTGGTTATTGATAATCATAATAGAAATCCAGCCATGTTGGCTATTCAAGATAAGAATAATATAATCCGGTATGAAAACCTCAATCATTCAATATCATCATGAAAATCCAGCCATGTTGGCTATTAAAGATTTGAATAACCCGGTTTGAAAACCTCAATCATTCAATATCATAACGAAAATCCAGCCAAGTTTGGCTATTTAAAGATTTCAAATACCTGATCTGTTGACAAGTAAATCCGGAGTTTAAATACCCGGCGGCTCTTGGCCGATGGCAATTCAATACGCCTTCATTGTAAACCGGAATTTTCATGACCCGGCGGCTTATAGCCTTTTGAGAAAAATCCAGAACGGATAATCATTTTGAAGAATCAACTTTGGTAATGAGCTTGAACTTAATCATTTATATGTCATATTTCTGCAAATCCTGCAAAGAGTTTAAACAACATATGCCCTGGCGACTTAGCGTCAAAACCAGGGCAGGTCATAATATCTCACATATAACTACTGTGATATTGAATTTGTACCGCCGGCTTACATAACCTGTGCAGTAAGGGTGATAACCCAATCCTTAGAAGCCAATGCTTCCACATAGATGATGATTGTCATAAACTGGTGACTTATAGTCAAAAGTCAAGCCGGGTTAAGCATAAAACACTTACATATATTTGAGATATAGTCCCAAAAAGGTCTCAAGTTAAGTAATTGTGGCTGCAATAAACTTTACCAGAGACAGAATAAAACTTTTTGAGGCTTCTGATTCAGATACGATCAGTAAACCGTTCCAAAGGGGTTAAGCTAAGATTCGAATACGATCAGCCCCCAGTGGCTTTGGCGATGCCGATCAAGAGGGTATCGACAGCTATGTTCTCTTTGGTTCGAATACGACCTATGTTTGAACAGGAAGCCCCCAAATGACCTTGAGAGTTGTTTAACGATGCTGATTCAAATATGATCCACGTCGGACCCAAAGGGGTTGAGCTATGATTCGGATACGATCAAGAAGCCCCCTAGTGGGTTTGGCAGTATGCCAATCAAAAGGGTTTCGACAACTATGTTCTCTTTGGTTCGAATACGACCTATGTTTGAACAGGAAGCCCCCAAGTGACCATATAAATTTTGGCATTGCGCCGATCAAGAGGGTACTGATAGCTATGCTCGATGAGCAGGAAGCCCCCAAGTGATCATAATAAGATAAGCCGTAAGGCAGGATATCCAAGTTTGAACCGCGCATCATGGCAGCAAGTTCTTTTGGCAACCTTTAATTTTTCTGAGAACTCAAACTTGCGAGAGATTAAATCTTTTTGAACCGGAACTTTAAACCGGATTTAAAAGCTTCAAAACTTTGTGAGATACAAATTTACCTTGAGCCGGATTTTGAACCGGATTTGATAGCTTCAAAGCTTTGCGGGAGAGAGATGTCTCTTGAGCTATATTTTAAACCGGAATCTTCATTTTGAGCCAGAAATTTTTCTGACGGCCTTTAAATATTTGCCAATAAAGAGTAGCCTCCAGGGCCGGGTTATCTTCCCTTCAATGACCCGGAGTTCTTGAATTCATTGAAACCGGCTAATTTTGCCGAGCCATACCATTGTAGCCCCCGAGTCTCAAGATGACTCGAAGAGTTGGCTTGAGATTCTCCATATTTGACCATAGCAGAAGGTGTATATCATTGGCGTTGTAGCGTGATATGAATCCACAGAAGGTTGAGGTGACTGTGGCGGGTTTATAAATGATCCCGTATGAGTCGTGTCAGCAACTCGGCCAATGGTTCCTTCCAACTGGATGTTTGAAGTTTAACCAAACTGTAGTGATGGCGACTTGTGCGCCTGCCCATTGAGCCATCTAGTGCAGATGGCGGCTGATAATACATGATAATTTGCCTCCAATTTGTTAGAAGAAAACCGGGCTTCCCAAGCAGTGACTTGCTCATACTCAATAAACAGCTCATGCAGACAGGTGCGGCCCGATGTGTTGATGTAAACCAAGCCGCGAGAGATGGATGGTAAAGACGACCGCAACATCTGAGGTGGCACAGACAGATGAACCGGTCGTGATGTTGTAAGCCGATGCGGACGGGAAAGTTGTCCTCCTTGTTGTAAGCCGGCGTGGTCGCGAGAAACGGCCACGGCATTGTAAGCCGGCGCGGTCGCGAGAGACGGCCACGGCGTTGTAAGCCGGTGCGGGAGTCCGTTGACTAACGACGACCACCTGTGCCAAAAAATGTTGGCATGCCTCCATCTCTGTGGTACAATATCACTTTTTGTCATAAATAATTGCTCTGCATAAACAATATTGCAGACCAAGGCAAAGATAAACTGTTCCTTGATAAAAACAATATGTGCTAATATAATAACTTGGACAAGTATCAACTGAGTTGTACGGATGATAAATGATTTATGTATGACGTCCATAGATAATCTCCGATAATTTCAATGGCGAATTAAGCCCTTTCTGGCCGGCTTGTCCGTACTGAAATATTTGCATTGATGCTTCTGGTGTAACACTAGCTCCACCTTTTCCTTTTCTTTGCCGACAGGCTCCACTTGTGTCCATTGGACAGTGCCAAATCCTGGCAGATCGTATCTTTTCTCTGATTTTTTCTTTACGTGGAAGTAGCCTGCAACAGCGTTGGTTGATTGCCTCGGGACTTGGAGCTGAACATGGACAAGAAGATGTGGCCGAGCTTCCAAACTTGAGACTGGTTGCTGTCGGTCTTGGAAACGGTACTGACAGGCTGTCGAGGCGAGACCCGGAGGCGAAGAAGCACCAGCGAGGCACGGCCGCAGCTGTGGCAGAGTCCGAGTCCTTCTCCAGGTTGTAGTTACTTTGACCGAAGTCAACTGGATTGGGTGGTTAGCGATTGTCGCGCTGAGACCCTGCGGCGCTGGATCAAATCCTTCTCAGCGCTTTGTTTTCTTTTTCTTGATTTTTTTCCTTTGATGATTGAACGGTGACGGCGACTCCGATCGTACAGGTTTCGGTGAGCAACCAATGAAAATTTGACACGCCGATGGCGTTGGCGACTTGTGACTTCTTTTGTTGGCGACTTGCGGCAGACATCAAATCGCAACCTTAATTTCCTTAAATCTTCCAAATTATGAATCTAGACCGACGAACTCGAAACCGATGCAGATCTTTCTCCAACCGGTTCTTCTTCATCCGGAAATTGTGAACTTGTCGATCCTTGTGAGCGATCCCTCCAAGAACTCAACACCACCATGCGCAGGCCCCACGGTGGGCGCCAACTGTCGTGGAATTGTCACGGCAGATGTCCTTAGTGCCAGGACTTAGTCGCGAGGCCAACGCATCTAGGCGGTAGCTTGAGAGGGGTTGATCGGGACGAGAGACGTAACACACAAGACAAGGATTTATACAGCTTCGGGCCCCGGGAAACATCATTCGGTAAAACCCCTACATGCTGTTTGGGGCTAGGTCTCATTATGATCACGAGAGAGTCGCCGGTAAGCCAGCTCTTTGTGTCTAGCCCTAGAGATTGTTTCTTGTTTCCTGTCCCCCTTTGGGGAGCCCTGCCCCTCCTTATATAAGTTAGAGGGGCGGGTTACATGTGGAGTCCAAATAGGATTAGGAGTAGCCTATCTTCTACTACAAGCCGGATACAAGTCCGGTTCTTGATTCCTTGTAAGGGAGATATTCCTCACGCCTTTCCTCTTAAGCCGGCCTACCATAACGTAAGCCGGCCTTCTGGGCCTTGAGCCTCCTAGGCCCCCGGGTCTTGTCGCTCCTCTGATCCGCTTGCCAGGTCACCCATAAGTCGCCAGGATCGGGCGGGTCACTTAGTGTGTCATCCAGTCAGGGCGGGTCATTAGTGAGTCGCCAAGTCCGGCTGGGTTATACATATAGCCGGGTCATACCGCGGGGTATATCCCCGACATGACCGCTATCCAGTGATCCACTCCTGGATTACTTTGGTACCTCCCTTCTAGACTTATAGCAAGACACACATCAGGTCTGGTACACAGCATTGCATGAATGATAGAGCCTATGGCTGAAGCATAGGGAACATCTTTCATTTTCTCTCTATCTTCTGCATTGGTCGGGCATTGAGTCTTACTCAATTTCACACCTTGTAACACATGCAAGAATCCTTTCTTTGCTTGATCCATTTTGAACTTCTTCAAAACTTTGTCAAGGTATGTGCTTTGTGAAAGTCCAATTAAGCGTCTTGATCTATCTCTATAGATCTTAATGCCCAATATGTAAGCAGCTTCACCGAGGTCTTTCATTGAAAAACTCTTATTCAAGTATCTCTTTATGCTATCCAGAAATTCTATATCATTTCCGATTAGTAATATGTCATCTACATATAATATCAGAAATGCTACAGAGCTCCCACTCACTTTCTTGTAAATACAGGCTTCTCCAAAAGTCTGTACAAAACCAAATGCTTTGATCACACTATCAAAGCGTTTATTCCAACTCCGAGAGGCTTGCACCAGTCCATAAATGGATCGCTGGAGCTTGCACACTTTGTTAGCTCCCTTTGGATCGACAAAACCTTCTGGCTGCATCATATACAACTCTTCTTCCAGAAATCCATTCAGGAATGCAGTTTTGACATCCATCTGCCAAATTTCATAATCATAAAATGCGGCAATTGCTAACATGATTCGGACAGACTTAAGCATCGCTACGGGTGAGAAGGTCTCATCGTAGTCAATCCCTTGAACTTGTCGAAAACCTTTTGCGACAAGTCGAGCTTTGTAGATAGTAACATTACCGTCAGCGTCAGTCTTCTTCTTGAAGATCCATTTATTCTCAATTGCTTGCCGATCTATTGGCAAGTCAACCAACGTCCACACTTTGTTCTCATACATGGATCCCATCTCAGATTTCATGGCTTCAAGCCATTTTGCGGAATCTGGGCTCACCATCGCTTCTCCATAGTTTGTAGGTTCATCATGATCTAGTAGCATGACTTCCAGAACAGGATTACCGTACCACTCTGGTGCGGATCTTACTCTGGTTGATCTACGAGGTTCAGCAGTATCTTGTTCTGAAGTTTCATGATCATCATCATTAGCTTCCTCACTAATTGGTGTAGGTGTCACAGAAACCGGTTTCTGTGATGTACTACTTTCCAGTAAGGGAGCAGGTACAGTTACCTCATCAAGTTCTACTTTCCTCCCACTCACTTCTTTCAAGAGAAACTCCTTCTCTAGAAAGTTTCCGAATTTAGCAACAAAAGTCTTGCCTTCGGATCTGTGATAGAAGGTGTATCCAATAGTTTCCTTTGGATATCCTATGAAGACACATTTCTCCGATTTGGGTTCGAGCTTATCAGGTTGAAGCTTTTTCACATAAGCATCGCAGCCCCAAACTTTCAGAAATGACAACTTTGGTTTCTTGCCAAACCACAGTTCATAAGGCGTCATCTCAACGGATTTGGATGGTGCCCTATTTAACGTGAATGCGGCCGTCTCTAAAGCATAACCCCAAAACGATAGCGGTAAATCAGTAAGAGACATCATAGATCACACCATATCTAGTAAAGTACGATTACGACGTTCGGACACACCATTACGCTGTGGTGTTCCGGGTGGCGTGAGTTGTGAAACTATTCCGCATTGTTTCAAATGTACACCAAACTCATAACTCAAATATTCTCCTCCACGATCAGATCGTAGAAATTTTATTTTCTTGTTACGATGATTTTCAACTTCACTCTGAAATTCTTTGAACTTTTCAAATGTTTCAGACTTATGTTTCATTAAGTAGATATACCCATATCTGCTTAAGTCATCTGTGAAGGTGAGAAAATAACGATATCCGCCACGAGCCTCAACATTCATCAGACCACATACATCTGTATGTATGATTTCCAACAAATCTGTTGCTCTCTCCATAGTACCGGAGAACGGTGTTTTTGTCATCTTACCCATAAGGCATGGTTCGCAAGTACCAAGTGATTCATAATCAAGTGGTTCCAAAAGTCCATCAGTATGGAGTTTCTTCATGCGCTTTACACTGATATGACCTAAACGGCAGTGCCACAAATAAGTTGCACTATCATTATCAACTCTTCATCTTTTGGCTTCAACATTATGAATGTGTGTGTCACTACTATCGAGATTTAATAAGAATAGACCATTCTTCATGGGTGCATGAACATAAAAGATTTTACTCATATAAATAGAACAACCATTATTCTCTGATTTAAATGAATAACCGTCTCGCATCAAACAAGATCCAGATATAATGTTCATGCTCAACGCTGGCACTAAATAACAATTATTTAGGTCTAATACTAATCCCAAAGGTAGATGTAGAGGTAGCGTGCCGACCGCGATCACATCGACTTTGGAACCATTTCCCACGCACATCATCACCTCGTCCTTAGCCAATCTTCGCTTAATCCGTAGTCCCTGTTTCGAGTTGCAAATGTTAGCAACAAAACCAGTATCAAATACCTAGGTGCTACTGTGAGCATTAGTAAGGTACACATCAATAACATGTATATCGCATATACCTTTGTTCACCTTGCCATCCTTCTTATCCGCCAAATACTTGGGGTAGTTCCGCTTCCAGTGACCAGTCTGCTTGCAGTAGAAGCACTCAGTTTCAGGCTTAGGTCCAGATTTGGGTTTCTTCTCTTGAGCAGCAACTTGCTTGCTGTTCTTTTTGAAGTTCCCCTTCTTCTTCCCTTTGCCCTTTTTCTTGAAACTAGTGGTCTTGTTGACCATCAACACTTGATGCTCCTTCTTGATTTCTACCTCCGCAGCTTTCAGCACTGCGAAGAGCTCGGGAATAGTCTTATTCATCCCTTGCATATTATAGTTCATCACGAAGCTCTTGTAGCTAGGTGGCAGTGATTGGAGAATTCTGTCAATGACGCAATCATCTAGAAGATTAACTCCCAATTGAATCAAGTGATTATTATACCCAGACATTTTGAGTATATGCTCACTGACAGAACTGTTCTCCTCCATCTTGCAGCTATAGAACTTATTGGAGACTTCATATCTCTCAATCCGGGCATTTGCTTGAAATATTAACTTCAACTCCTGGAACATCTCATATGCTCCATGAGGTTCAAAACGTCGTTGAAGTCCCGATTCTAAGCCGTAAAGCATGGCACACTGAACTATCGAGTAGTCATCAGCTTTGCTCTACCAGACGTTCATAACATCTGGTGTTGCTCCAGCAGCAGGCCTGGCACCCAACGGTGCTTCCAGGACGTATTTCTTCTGTGCAGCAATGAGGATAATCCTCAAGTTACGGACCCAGTCCGTGTAATTGCTACCATCATCTTTCAACTTTGCTTTCTCAAGGAACGCATTAAAATTCAACGGAACAATAACACAGGCCATCTATCTACAATCAAACATAAACAAGCAAGATACTATCAGGTACTAAGTTCATGATAAATTTAAGTTCAATTAATCATATTACTAAAGAACTCCCACTTAGATAGACATCCCTCTAATCCTCTAAGTGATCACGTGATCCAAATCAACTAAACCATGTCCGATCATCACGTGAGATGGAGTAGTTTCATTGGTGAACATCACTATGTTGATCATATCTACTATATGATTCACGCTTGAACTTTCGGTCTCCGTGTTCCGATGCCATATCTGTATATGCTTGGCTCGTCAAGTATAACCTGAGTATTCCGCGTGTGCAACTGTTTTGCACCCGTTGTATTTGAACGTAGAGCCTATCACACCCGATCATCACGTGGTGTCTCAGCACGAAGAACTTTCACAACGGTGCATACTTAGGGAGAACACTTCTTGATAATTAGTGAGAGATCATCTTAAAATGCTACCGTCAATCAAAGCAAGATAAGATGTATAAAAGATAAACATCACATGCAATCAATATAAGTGATATGATATGGCCATCATCATCTTGTGCTTGTGATCTCCATCTTCGAAGCACCATCATGATCACCATCGTCACTGGCGCGACACCTTGATCATCATCGTAGCATCGTTGTCGTCTTGCCAATCTTATGCTTCCACGACTATCGCTACCGCTTAGTGATAAAGTAAAGCATTACAGCGCAATTGCATTGCATACAATAAAGCGACAACCATATGGCTCCTACCAGTTGCCGATAACCCAGTTACAAAACATGATCATCTCATACAATAAAATTTAGCATCATGTCTTGACCATATCACATCACAACATGCCCTGCAAAAACAAGTTAGACGTCCTCTACTTTGTTGTTGCAAGTTTTACGTGGCTGCTACGGGCTTAGCAAGAACCGTTCTTACCTACGCATCAAAACCACAATGATAGTTTGTCAAGTTGGTGCTGTTTTAACCTTCGCAAGGACCGGGTGTAGCCACACTTGGTTCAACTAAAGTTGGAGAAACTGACACCCGCTAGCCACCTTTGTGCAAAGCACGTCGGGAGAACCGGTCTCGCGTAAGCGTACGTGTAATGTCGGTCCGGGCCGCTTCGTCCAACAATACCGCCGAACCAAAGTATGACATGCTGGTAAGCAGTATGACTTATATCGCCCACAACTCACTTGTGTTCTACTCGTGCATATAACATCAACGCATAAAACCTAGGCTCGGATGCCACTGTTGGGGAACGTAGTAATTTCAAGAATTTTCCTACGCATACGCAAGATCATGGTGATGCATAGCAACAAGACGGGAGAGTATGATCTATGTACCCTCGTAGACCGACAGCGGAAGAGTTATGACAACGCGGTTGATGTAGTCGTACGTCTTCACGGCCCGACCGATCAAGCACCGAAACTACGGCACCTCCGAGTTCTAGCACACGTTCAGCTCGATGACGATCCCCGGACTCCGATCCAGCAAAGTGTTGGGGAAGAGTTCCGTCAGCACGACGGCGTGGTGACGATCTTGATGTTCTACTGTCGTAGGGCTTCGCCTAAGCACCACTACAATATTATCGAGGACTATGGTGGAAGGGGGCACCGCACACGGCTAAGAGAACGATCTTAGAGATCAACTTGTGTGTCTAGGGGTGCCCCCTACCCCCGTATACAAAGGAGCCAAGGGGGGTGCGGCCAGCCCTAGGAGGAGGCGCGCAGGAGGAGTCCTACTCCTATCGGGAGTAGGACTCCCCCCTTTCCCTAGTTGGATTAGGACTTGGGGAAGAAGGAAGAGAGGGAAGAAAGGAAAGGGGGGGGGGGGCGCCGCCCCCCCTCCTTGTCCAATTCGGACTTGGGGAGGGGGATGGGCGCGCGGAAGCCCCTAGGCCTCCTCTCCTCTTCCTCCACTAGGCTCATTAAGGCCCATTAGGTTACCGGGGGGGGGGGGGTTCTGGTAACCTCCCAGTACTCCGGTAAAATGCCTATTTCACCTGGAACACTTCCGATGTCCAAAAATAGGCTTCCAATATATCAATCTTTATGTCTCGACCATTTCGAGACTCCTCGTCATGTTCGTGATCACATCCGGGACTCCGAACTAACTTCGGTACATCAAAATATATAAACTCATAATGAAACTGTCATCGTAACGTTAAGCGTGCGGACCCTACGGGTTCGAGAACAATGTAGACATGACCGAGACATGTCTCCGGTCAATAACCAATAGCGGAACCTGGATGCTCATATTGGCTCCCACATATTCTACGAAGATCTTTTATCGGTCAGACCGCATAACAACATACTTTGTTCCCTTTGTCATCGGTATGTTACTTGCCCGAGATCCGATCGTCGGTATCTCAATACCTAGTTCAATCTCGTTACCGGCAAGTCTCTTTACTCGTTTCGTAATACATCATCTCACAACTAACTCATTAGTTGCAATGCTTGCAAGGCTTATGTGATGTGCATTACCGAGAGGGCCCAGAGACACCTCTCTGACAATCGGAGTGACAAATCCTAATCTCGAAATACGCCAACCCAACATGTACCTTTGGAGACACCTGTAGAGCTCCTTTATAATCACCCAGTTACGTTGTGACGTTTGGTAGCACACAAAGTGTTCCTCCGGCAAACGGGAGTTGCATAATCTCATAGTCACAGGAACATGTATAAGTCATGAAGAAAGCAATAGCAACATACTAAACGATCGGGTGCTAAGCTAATGGAATGGGTCATGTCAATCACATCATTCTCCTAATAATGTGATCCCGTTAATCAAATGACAACACATGTCTATGGTTAGGAAACATAACCATCTTTGATTAACGAGCTAGTCAAGTAGAGGCATAGTAGTGACGTTTAGTTTGTCTATGTATTCACACAAGTATTATGTTTCCGGATAATACAATTCTAGCATGAACAATAAACATTTATCATGATATAAGGAAATAAAATAATAACTTTATTATTGCCTCTAGGGCATATTTCCTTCATGCGGCGCCCGCCCTTTCCTTCCTCCCTCTCTCCCCCTTCCTTCTCTCCTAGTCCAACTAGGGAAGGGGCTGGGGAATCCTAATCCCGGTGGGAGTAGGACTCCTCCAGGGCGCGCCATAGCTAGGCCAGCCCTCCCCCTCCTCCTCTCCTTTATATACGTGGCCAGGGGGCACCCCATAGACACACAAGTTGATCATTGATCTTTCTTAGCCGTGTGCGGTGCCCCCCTCCACCATAACCCACCTCGGTCATATCGTAGCAGTGCTTAGGCGAAGCCCTGCGTCGGTAGCTTCATCAACACCGTCACCACGTCGTCATTCTGACGAAGCTCTTCCCCAAAGCTCTCCTGGATCATGAGTTCGCGGGACGCCACTGAGCTAAACATGTGCTGAACGCGGATGTGCCGTACGTTCACTACTGAGGATCAGTCGATCGTGAAGACGTACGACTACATCAACCGCATTGTCATAACTCTTCCGCTAACGGTCTACGAGGGTACGTAGACAACACTCTCCCCTCTCGTTGCTATGCATCACCATGATCTTGCGTGGGTGTAGGAATTTTTTTGCAATTACTACGTTCCCCAACAGTGGCATCCGAGCCAGGTTTATGCGTAGATGTTATATGCATGAGTAGAACACAAGTGAGTTGTGGGCGATACAAGTCATACTGCTTGCCAGCATGTCATACTTTGGTTCAGCGGTATTGTTGGATGAAGCGGCCCGGACCGACATTATCCGTACGCTTATGCGAGACTGGTTCTACCGACGTGCTTCGGACACAGGTGGCTGGCGGGTGTCAGTTTTTCTAACTTTAGTTGAACCGAGTGTGACTACGCCCGGTCCTTGTTGAAGGTTAAACCAGCACTAACTTGACGAAATATCATTGTGGTTTTGATGCGTAGGTAAAAACGGTTCTTGCTCAGCCCGTAGCTGCCACGTAAAACTTGCAACAACAAAGTAGAGGATGTCTAACTTATTTTTGCAGCGCATGTTCTGATGTGATATGGTCAAGGCATGATGCTATATTTTTTGTATGAGATGATCATGTTTTGTAACGGAGTTATCGGCAACTGGCAGGATCCATATGGTTGTCGCTTTATTGTATGCAATGAAATCGCCCTGTAATTGCTTTACTTTATCACTAAGCGGTAGCGATAGTCGTAGAAGCAATAGTTGGTGAGACGACAACGATGCTACGATGGAGATCAAGGTGTCGTGCCGGTGACAATGGTGATCATGACGGTGCTTTGGAGATGGAGATCAAAGGCACAAGATGATGCTGGCCATATCATATCAGTTATATTGTTTGCATGTGATGTATATCCTTTATGCATCTTATTCTTCTTGATTGACGTTAGCATTATAAGATGATATCTCACTAATTTTCAAGGTACAAGTGTTCTCCTTGTGTATGCACCGTTGCCAAAGTTCGTCGTGACGAGACACCACGTGATGATCGGGTGTGATAAGCTCTACGTTCATATACAATGGGCGCAAGCCAGTTTTGCACACACAGAAATACTCGGGTTAAACTTGACGAGCCTAGCATATGCAGATATGGCCTCGGAACACCGAGACCGAAAGGTCGAGCGTGAATCATATAGTAGATATGATCAACATACTGATGTTCACCATTGAAAACTACTCCATCTCACGTGATGGTCGTACATGGTTTAGTTGATGTGGATCACGTGATCACTTAGATGATTAGAGAGATGTCTATCTAAGTGGGAGTTCTTAAATATGATTAATTGAACTTTAATTTATCATGAACTTAGTACCTGATAGTATTGTGCTTGTCTATGTTGTTGTAGATAGATGGCCCGTGCTGTTGTTCCGTTGAATTTTAATGTGTTCCTTGAGAAAGCAAAGTTGAAAGATGATGGTAGCAATTACACGGACTGGGTCTGTAACTTGAGGATTATCCTCATTGCTGCACAGAAGAATTACGTCCTGGAAGCACCGCTGGGTGCCAAACCCGCTGCAGGAGCAATGCCAGATGTTATGAACGTCTGGCGGAGCAAAGCTGATGAATACTCTATAGTTCAGTGTGCCATGCTTTACGAATTAGAACCGGGACTTCAACGATGTTTTGAACGTCATGGAGCATATGAGATGTTTCAGGAGTTGAAGTTAGTATTTCAAGCAAATGCCCGGATTGAGAGATATGAAGTCTCCAATAAGTTCTACAGCTGCAAGATGGAGGAGAATAGTTCTGTCAGTGAGCATATACTCAAAATGTCTGGGTATAACAATCACTTGATTCAACTGGGAGTTAATCTTCCAGATGATAGTGTCATCGACAGAATTCTTCAATCACTGCCGCCAAGCTACAAAAGCTTCATGATGAACTATAACATGCAAGGGATGGATAAGACAATTCCTGAGCTCTTCGCAATGCTAAAGGCTGTGGAGGTATAAATCAAGAAGGAGCATCAAGTGTAGCAAGACCACCAGTTTCAAGAAAAAGGGTAAAGGGAAGAAGAAGGGGAACTTCAAGAAGAACAGCAAACAAGTTGCTGCTCAGGAGAAGAAACCCAAGTCTGGACCTAAGCCTGAGACTGAGTGCTTCTACTGCAAAGGAACTGGCCACTGGAAGCGGAACTGCCCCAAGTATTTAGCTGATAAGAAGGATGGAAAGGTGAACAAAGGTATATGTGATATACATGTTATTGATGTGTACCTTACGAAAGCTCGCAGTAGCACCTGGGTATTTGATACTGGTTCTGTTGCTAATATTTGCAACTCGAAACAGGGACTATGGATTAAGCGAAGATTGGCTAAGGACAAGGTGACGATGTGCGTGGGAAATGGTTCCAAAGTCGATGTGACCGCCGTCGGCACGCTACCTCTACATCTACCTTCGGGATTAGTTTTAGACCTGAATAATTGTTATTTGGTTCCAGTGTTGATGTAACATCCCAAATTTTCAATTTGGAATGTTATACATAGATCATTCATGCATATCATATTTTATTGCATTTCGTGTTGCGATCCTCGAAATCCTAAGCAACTCAAGGACCCTCGGAGAGAGTTGGGGATTTCCCAGTTTTCATATTTGAGTTTTATCAAATATTGAAACGAGGATTTTGGTTTTAATTATTTTTCTTTCCAAAAATATTTCATATTAAATACATGAGACGAGATAATATGACTTCTCCAAAATAAAGGAAATATTGGAGGAAAAAGATTAAAATCAAATATTTGATTTTTATCCGGAGTTTATTGCTATTTTATTTGAATTAGAAAAATTGCACGTTTTTCAAATTTGCATTTTAGGGCCAAGAAAATATTCATCTTGTTCTAAATATTTTATTTAGACGGTGAAAATTTGTTTTGGCATTTTTAGAATTTTATTTTATTTTTCTAGGATTTTTTTAGTTTCGGCGGAATTATTAAAAAAAACGCGTAGTGGCTAGCTGGGCCAAAGCCCAGCCGCCAGCCCACCTTCCCCGCGCCGCCGTCTCCCTCCTGGAGACCGTGCGCCGCCGCCGCCGACTCGGACCAGAGTCCGAGCCGAACTCCCCCTCCCCGCCGCCTTGCCCCCTCCTAAAAGCCGCCCCTCCCCTCTTTAAATACCCCGGACCCCCCGCCACCACCACCAACCTCGCCGCCCGAGCCCCGCCGCCCGGCCGCAGCCGTCGCCGCCTCCCTCGCAGCGCCGCGCCGCCGCCGCTGCAGCGCCGCCGCCGCCGCGCCACTGTCGCCCCGCCGCCGCAACCCGCCTCCCCGCCGCCGCAGCCCCGCCTCGCCGGAGGTAACGCGCCATTGCCGCCGCCATTTTTTTAAAAAAACCGATCCGGTTTTTTAGAAACCCTAGTTCGTTTTTTTATATCAGTTCACCGGTTTTTCTCGGTTTAGTTACTTTGCAGACATTCGTCCGTACGTTCGTTTTAACGAACGGAGTTTACTCGTTAGTAACAGACAACGAACACTCGTTCGTTAGCCTGTTTGTCAGTTTTCTTTTTCTCGGATTTTCCGCGATTATTTTCAATTGCGATTTCTGATCCGATTTTTGTTTTAGTTTATCTTTTCGCTCATTTGTCGGAATCCGGCGACTCAAGCGCCTAGATCTTCGTCTCGAAACCCTCTTTCGTTTAACCAACTTGAACGAGCTTTTGCTACTGTAAAATTTGACCTTAGTCCAGATTAGTAAATGGACCTTGTTTCTTTCGCCGTTTGAGTTTCGTTGCTCCGTTTGATTTGATTCTTTTTGCAAACCGGAGTTCTTAAGTTGAACTTTCTGGTTAGATCTTCTTATTTGAGATTTACCTGTGTTTCTTTGCTTGATTTCTTATGTATGCTTTTGTTTGTTTGTGATAGAATACCCGGAGTGTGAAGCGTGCTACTACGAGTCCCTAGGTTTTGCGGATCATCCGCAAGGCAAGTAACACTTTGATCATACCCCTTTATCACCCAGTTTTTATGCATTAGTTCCAAACCTCAAACATTGCATGGTTAGGATGCGATTAACATGTGGGTTGGGAAGTAGTTGATGAGGTAGAACCTATTGCCATGTTATATTCAAACCCTTGGGAGTTACTTCTACGTATTGCTTATATTGCTATGCTATGCTCGTAGACATGGTTTGGGTGAGTGAAATCCATGACAGATGTGAGATTGTTAATTAATGGTTTAACTTAAGGTGGCAACTTGAATACACATCTGGGTGGATTGTTTGTTGGGCACCTGGGGAATCGAGTGTTGTCCTAGGATATCCCGGAGTACCCGTGTGATAATCCTATGGTTCGCCACCCAGGCTCAAAGGGAACTGAGATATTTTCATGCTAGAAACTTCCATGTGCAGCCACAAGCTATTATGGGCTCTAGCATAGTTGAGTAAGTTGCGTGAAGCTCCCGAAGAGGTGGATCAACAGGTAGTGGGATGTAGGTTCAGTATGGTCTGCCCGGAGTAAGGAGTATGCTTCTGAAAGACTGTGTCTCGGTCATCCGTTTCTCAAACACCCTGTAGTGCGAGAAATCCAACGGAGGAGATCGGGTCTTGTGGGGAAAAGTGCGCAAACCACTGCAGAGTGTATAAACTAATCATGGTTAGCTGTGTCCCCGGTTATGGACATCTTGAGTATCTAGTACTTGGAGTATCCTAAATATCTCATCACTCTAAACTAATATTGTTGGGTTGATAATTACTTTAATTGGGATTGAGTTGGAGGAACCTTCTCAATGATGTTTCAACTACCATGATAGTTAAATAAAATCTATTCCTTTGTTGTAGGGAAAAATTGGCTTTTCGCAAAAACTATAACCATAGAGCTTTCCACCAGCCAAATATGCATGTAGTGATAGCATTATTCTGTTCTTGCTCTACTGTGTTATTTTGCCAGCATATTCCATGTGCTGACATGTTTTTGGGCTGCAACGTATTATGTTGCAGACTTTTCAGACGAGGAGTAAGGTTCGTTAGGTCGTTGCCGTGCAGCTCAGCTATGCCATTGGAGTTGATGGACTCACTTTATCTTCCAAGCCTTCCGCTGTTATCATATTAGATGGCCTTAAGCCATATTTACTATAATAAGTTCTCTTTTGAGACATTCGATGTAATACGTGTGTGATTGCTACTCTGTTATAAATCCTCGAGTACTGTGTGTGTCAGCATTACCGATCCAGGGATGAAACTGAAGCACAGAGACTTGGCCGTTTGAGGTCGGGTCGCTACAAGATGGTATCAGAGCATACACCGAGTGTAGGACACGACCACTAAGCTAAAGCCCTAGATCACTATTCTCTTCTCATTTTCGACTCCTCTCCATTTTCTACTCTTTAGGATGGCGGACGCAAGGAACAAGTTTGCACAACCTGTTAAGGCATATCTCTCTCGATGTAGTTTTGGTGATTGATGACAACATATTTGCGGACTAACCTTGTGCGTTAAGCATTTCAGAGATTCATCCTTTAGCTCGAGACGATTTCTTTCCCCTCGGAGTGTTTTTCAAGACGATGTAGCTCTTTCGTTTCTTGTTGGTGGACTAATTTCGTAGGAGTCACCGTACTATCAAGAGGGGGTCCGCTTTGGTATGGCTAGGGTGGAATCATCACTTATACTTTCATTTCACACCCTCTGGGCCTTCCTGCGTCGTTGGAGGTCTTTTTCCCTACTGTTTGGGCTGTCTTTAGCCCCAGCGGTAGTACCGCGATGCCCAGCGGTAGTACCGCTTGTGTGTCCTCAACGGCAGTACCGCTGCGGTATCGGACCACTACCGCCTCGACTCGGGGGGGGGGGGGGGGGGCTCTTCTCGTGTCGGGTTGAGCGGCACCTTTAGTGGTAGTAGGTGCAGTAGTACCACTCATGAGCGGTAGTACCTCCCTGCTACCGCGGCAGTACCGCGTCGGGCCAGTCCCTCCTCTCCTTCTAGCCCTCTCTGATTGGGCGGTAGTACCGTAAGGGGGAGCGGTAGTACCGCTGGGTCTAGCGGTAGTACCGCTGCCCACTGCGGTAGTACCGCCCTCTGCGGGGCTGTTTAGTGGGGTAACGGTTGGATTGTTACCCCCACTATAAAAGGGGGTCCCCTTCTTCTTCATTGACTTACCTCTTCCCCCTCAAGCTCCATTAATGCTCCAAGCTCCATTTTCGCCCGATCTCTCCCTCTAGCCAATCAAACTTGTTGATTTGCTCGGGAGTGGTTGAGAAGGCCCCGATCTACACTTCCACCAAGAGATATTTGATTCCCCCACCTATCCCTAGCGGATCTTATTACTCTTGGGTGTTTGAGCACCCTAGACGGTTGAGGTCACCACAAAGCCATAGTCCATTGTGGTGAAGCTTCATGGTGTTCTTGGGAGCCTCCGATTAAGTTGTGGAGATTGCCCCAACCTTGTTTGTAAAGGTCCAGTTTCCGCCTCCAAGGGAACCAATAGTGGAATCACGACATCTCGCATTGTGTGAGGGCGTGAGGAGAATACGGTGGCCCTAGTGGCTTCTTGGGGAGCATTGTGCATCCACACCACTCTAACGGAGACGTACTTCCCTTCAAAAGGAAGGAACTTCGGTAACACATCCTCTTCTTCACCGGGTCCACTCTTGGTTATCTCTTACCTTTACTTGTGCAAGCTTATTAGTGTTACTTCTCTTGCTTGCTTGTATGTTCATTGTTGTTGCATCATATAGGTTGCTCACCTAGTTGCACATCTAGACAACCTACTTTGATGCAAAGTTTAATTTGGTAAAGAAAAGTTAAAAATTGTTAGTTGCCTATTCACCCCCTCTAGTCAACCATACCGAACCTTTCAATTGGTATCAGAGCCTCGTCTCTTTACTAAGGACTTTGCTGTCCGAAGAGTATGGTTGATACCGTAGACGGTGTGGAGGAACACTCCGGTGTGAATCCGATCTCGTCTACGGGCAATGGGGGAACCTCGGTCTCTTGTGAGGAGTTCAATGTGGCCTTGGAGACATTGAAAACCTCCATGACGACCGAGGTTGAAAACATGTTTACTAAATTTATTGAAGGGCTTAAACTATCCACCGCACCGTTGAAAGTGGGTGATCCCACTGACAAGGTGACAGATGCTATCTCCGACAAGGGGGAAGCTAGTAGTGAAAAGGCTCCTTCTTCTAGTGGTAAAAATGGCACCGACATCTTTGCTCATGTGGAACCACCACTTGTTTATGGTGGACCGGTTCCTTCCACTCATTTGAATCATGCTGGTCCCCCCTAAGATTTTGAAAAATGAGGACTTTGATTCTTGGGTTTATCGATTTAAGCGTCATTTAAATCATGTGAACACTAATCTTTGGAGAATCATTGAAGAAGGTTTCCATCCGCATGATCCAAGCAACTTCACTCCTCGAGAAGCCACGAATAATCAATTCAATGAGAATGCTCTCTTCATCATTCAAGATGCAATTCCACCCGAAGATCTACCTCATCTTCGGCCCTTCACCTTGGACAAAGATGCATGGCTTTGTGTTGTCTCTCTCTACCGGGGAAGCGCAAGCATTCAACGCTCCAACTATGAAGTAGTGCAAGATGAAGCCTATGAGTTTGCAATGAAAGAAGATGAAGAACCTCGTGAGCTTTATTGGAGAGTAACCAAACTCGCGGTCTCACTCCGAGATCATGGGAGCAAGGACACGGATGACAATTGGATCAAGCGCAAATTCCTCAAGGCAATGATGCCTTACCACAAGGCCATGTCCTCCGTCATTCGTCAAAGGCCGGACTTCCACACTTTGACCTCAAGTGAAGTGTTGGATGAGTTTGTGGCTATGCACATCTTGGACAAGACCGCCGACAATGCGGTGCTTCGCTCTCAAAGGGGAAAGAAGCCCAACCTTGCATTGAAGGCCAAGGTTCGCTTTGAAGAAGAAGAAGAGGAAGAAGAGGAAAGCAACCCCGAAGATACAAAGTATGCCTATCATGAACACATGGCACTTGCTTCAAGGAAATTTTGGAGCAAGAAAAACTCAAGGCCAAACTTCAACAAGAACAACTCAAGTGGCACGAAGAGCAAGCAACATGTAAGGACTTGCTACAATTGTGGCAATGTGAGTTATTTTGTTGCGGAGTGCCTGTATGAGAAGAGGGAAGACAATGGTGGCAAGCTCATTCGAAAGGACAAAGCCAAGTCTTTCCCCAACAAGAGCAACTTCACCAAGAAAACCCCTCACAAGGCGTTGGTGGTTTAAGAAGAGTACCATGAGGATGATGATGATGATGATGAAGATGGTGAGTCGGTTGCCATGGCCTCCGTTGCCATTGCAAAAACTCCACAAATATCTCTCTTCGACTCACCCAATGAAAACATCACCGCCCAGTGCCTCATGGCTAAAGCCACCAACAAGGTAACTCCCAACATCAAAGCTACCATCATTAATAATCCTTCCTTGATGGATTGCATTGATGAATGTGAGGGACCTAATGTGGAGGAAAATGAGTTTGAGTCCTTTATGGGTAAACTCAAGGGTAAAACCAAGAAGCATTTTGTTGCTCTCTTGGAACAACTTGGTGAAGCCAATGACGTGATCGAGGCTCACGAAGATACTATCTCCAAGATGGAGGGGCATAGTCGTGACTATGCCGATGAGATTTCAGATCTTTCCAATGCTCTTGAGGAAGAGCGTGGTATTCATTTGGCTCTTGAGGAGTCACACAACGTTGATCATGCTAAGTTAAAGAAAGATTTGGATCATGCTCTTGTTGTTTCTCGTGTGCTAAAATCCGAGAAGGCCAAACTTGGGGTTGATCTTGATAGACTCAAAGAGGAGTTTGATCTACTCGACAAGGATCACAAGGTCTTGAAGGGTGCTCATGCTAGCCTCAAAGAGTCTCATGATCAACTTCAAGTAAAGCTAACCAAGGAGAAAGCCACTTTTCCTCGTATGATGTTAATTGATAATGCAAATGCTACTAACCCGTGTTGTGAGCATGTGCATCATGTTGAGGAGAACGCTAAGCTAAAGGTGCAACTTGAGAAAGGTCTTGTGTCTTGCATACAAGGTGAGAAGAGCCTCAACGACCTCTTGACCAACCAAAAGGGAGTTGTGGGCAAGGAAGGGATTGGGTACGTGCCCAAGTCCAAGAACAAGGAGAAGAATGACAAGGCCAAACGACCTCCTCCTCTCAAGAAAATCTTTGTGAAGGAGGGTGAGGGTGCTACTAAGGAGAAGGAGAAAAACTTCATGAGGGGTAGTGATGCCAAGAAGGGAAATGCTCCCCTTCCCAACAAAGCCGGCGACTTTAACCCTTCCTATGTGTTGTGCCGCGCTAGAGATGGACATGTTTATGCCAAATTTGTTGGTTCCCCTTATGAGTTCATTGAATGGTCTATTTGGGTTCCTAAGACCCTTGTTACTAACATCAAAGGACCCATTACAAAATGGATACCTAAAACCAAGCATTGATCTCTTGTAGGTGTTTGCTTCCGGTGGGGGATCATGGTTGCTCGATAGTGGAGCTACTAATCTTATGACCGGAAGCAAGGACTTGGTGGTGGACGTGCAAAAGATTCCATCCATGCCCACCAATGTCGAGTGGGGTGATGCCTCATCCTCTAAGGTATTGGGACTCGGCAAAGTTGTCATTTCTCACGGTCTTACGATCGAGAAGGTCATGCTTGTTGAGTCCCTTGCATACAATTTACTTTCCGTTCGTCAACTAGCACTCATGGGCTTTGCCACTTTCTTTGATATTGATTCCGTGGCCCTCTTGTGGAGCAAGACTCTTAAAGTAGCCTTTGTTGGGCATGTCGAGAACGGTCTCTATGTGATTAACTTTTCGAAGTGACCCACTAAGACCGCGACATGCCTAATGGCTAAAGTTGACGTGGGGTGGCTTTGGCATCGCCGTTTAGCCCACGTCAATATGAGATCTTTGCAAAGTCTTCTCAAGGGGACCATGTCCGTGGACTAACAAATGTTAGTTTTGCCAAAGATCGTGCTTGCAGTGCTTGCATTGAAGGAAAGCTACATGAGAAGGCTCACCCTCCCACGACTATCATCTACTCGAAGAGGCCTTCGGAGCTCCTTCACTTGGATCTCTTTGGACCTCCATCCTTTGATAGTCTTGGGGGTAGAAAGTATTGCTTGGTGATTGTAGATGACTATTCAAGATACACTTGGGTATATTTCTTCAAGAGGAAGAGCGAGACCCAACAAACTGTCATCGACTTTGAAAATGAAGCTCAACGACAACACAATGCACAGATCTTGACAATAAGAAGTGACAACGGCTCCGAGTTCAAGAACTACACCTTGGATGATTTTTTGAGTGATGAGGGAATCAAGCATCAATATTCCGCACCTTATACCCCTCAACAAAATGGTGTAGCAGAGAGGAAGAACCGAACGTTGATGGATGTGGCAAGGACCATGATGGCGGAGTTCAAGTCTCCCTACAACTTTTGGGACGAAGCCATCAACTTTGCGTGCCATGCATCTAATCGGCTCTACCTCCGCAAAGGCTTGAACAAGACTCCATATGAGATACTCACCGGTAACAAGCCCAACCCCAAATACTTCCGGGTGTTCGGGTGTAAGTGTTTCATTCTCAAGAAAGGTGTCCGTTTGTCTAAATTTGAGGCTAGAGCTTATGAGGGCATATTTGTTGGTTATGCTACAAACTCTCATGCTTACCGTGTTCTCAATAATTCCACGGGACTTATTGAGGAAATGTGTAACGTGGAGTTTGATGAGAATAATGGCTCCCAAGTGGAGCAAAGTGGTACTTGTGATGTAGGTGATGAAATTCCTCCCCAAGCCATAAGAAGAATGGGTATTGGTCATATCCTACCCATTAAGGAACCCCTTGTGGCCGAAGGAGAAGGACAATGTTCTACTCAAGTGGAACCTTCACCAACCCAAGACCCACACGTTTCCGAAGAACAAAGTGAGGGCCATCAACCTCAAGAACAAGACCAAGGGCGAGATCAATCTCTTGATGGTGTTGTAACCTCAAGTGATGCCCAAGGTCAAGCTCCCTCCTCCGAGCAAGTTCAAGATCAAGTTCCACGAGATCAAGAACAAGCTCAAGACGATGCTCAAGATGATCAAGTGACCACTCCTCGTCTCACCCCCAAGGAGGAATTGGAGCGTCGTACCGCCAAGGTTGCTTCCAAGCTCTCCACCAAGGATCATCTCATGACGAATGTGCTTGGAAGCTTAAGAAAGGGGGTAAGAACTCGTAGACAATTAGCAAACTATTGTGAACATCACGCGTTTGTCTCTTGTGTTGAACCCCACAAGGTCTATGAGGCGCTCGAAGATCCGGATTGGCTCAATGCCATGCATGAAGAACTCAACAACTTCAAGCGCAAAAAAGTGTGGAGATTGGTGCCAAGGCCAACGGGGAACCACAATGTCATTGGAACCAAGTGGACATTCAAGAACAAGCAAGATGCTCATGGGATTATCATTTGCAACAAGGCTCGTTTGGTAGCACAAGGCTACTCCCAAGTCGAGGGCATCGACTACGGTGAAACCTTTGCTCTCGTTGCTCGTCTTGAATCCATTCGCATGTTGATTTCATATGCTTCTCATCATAACTTTAAGTTACAACAAATGGATGTGAAGAGTGCTTTTCTTAATGGTCCTATTAATGAAGAGTGCTTTTCTTAATGGTCCCTACTTTCCCGACCACGTGTATCAACTCGATAAGGCACTCTATGGCCTTAAACAAGCCCCACGTGCGTGGTATGACCACCTTACCGAGTTGTTACAAGACCGTGGTTTTGAAGTTGGGCTAATCGACCCCACTGTTTTTACCAAGAAGGTCAAAGGGGAGTTGTTTGTGTGCCAATTATATGTTGATGATATTATCTTTGGTTCCCCTAACAAAGCTTTCAATGAGGAATTTGCCGCTCTCATGACCTCAAAGTTCGAGATGTCTTCCATGGGAGAGTTGAAGTTCTTTCTCGGGTTTGAAGTGAAGCAAAGGAGAGAAGGATTGGCTTCCTAATTGAATGGGATTGAGGAGGGACATGCATGCATGCATGCTGATTAAATGGGGGATATTTGATACAGGAAGCTAAAATCCACGCATGCATGCTGAAAATGGGAGCGGGATTTGATACATGAAGCTAAATAAATGGTATGAATCCACGTATGCATGCAGGGATTGACGCTTCTATGTGTTGGCAATTGGTTCGGCTTACAGGGTAGTGAAGAGTTTATTTCGCTTGGGCTTATATAGCCTTGGAAGATCATGGTCTTTGCTCATTCTTTTTTTTTCTTGCGTACATTCTCTATGAACAATATATGTTTCAGGCCGGGGAGGAGAAGTAGATAAGTATTGTACGGCTTGGAGTCAGCAGCCATGATTTTGAGCAGGTTTACATGCTCATCTTCAAAATAAGATAGTCTTTCTACTGGTATTTGACATATAATTATAAAACTTTGTTGAGTAGAGTATCAGTGGAGTACGTAGTTGCAACCTCAAATTTCTATGTCAATTGGACTTTAGATGAAACGAACATTTCTATTTTCAGAATGTTGCCTTCTTGCTGTATGCAAAATAAACTATGTACTTTATAAACTAAACCGTGTGTGCAATAATGGTTGTTGACTAGCAAATTTTCTTAAAGGATTCCATTTTTTTCCATCCTTTGAACCATAATCAAGAATATTATGTGAAATAATTCGAGTTGATTCATCCTCGCTTATTTTCTTACTGCCATATGAAGTACCAAAATATCAAAGTTCTACATTCTCTCCATGGAAACACGTGATGCGAGAGAGAAACATTAGCAATTGTTGCGACACATTTGGACTTGTTGCTCGCTTTTTCTCCATAGTGAAGCATAAACTATATGTTAAGAACAAGGAGAGATGAGGCGAGTCTCTGAAATCCAACATCACGAAGTGTATGTTAAGAAGAAGGAGAGATGAGGTGAGTTTCTGGAATTCACCATCTATCCAAGCATTAGAAGAGGAGTGCATTACCACGGGCTAACGGATTAACATATTAGTTTCTTTTAGGTGGAATTAACAAGTTAGTATTTGATGATTAACTTTAAACTAGCTACTATTTTTGAAATAGATGACATATGTCTGGAGTTTTGAGGCAAGTTTATTGGGCTTGAGTGTGTGATATTTCTTTCTCCCGGTGCAACGCATGGGCATGTTTCCTAGTCATACATAAAAGAATTCAGAGAAGATTCAAATATTGTTCATAGATAAACTTGATCATAAACCCACAATTCATCGGTATCAACAAACACACCGCAAAAGAACATTACATCGAATAGATCTCCACAAGAGAGGGGGAGAACTTTGTATTGAGATCCAAAAAGAGAGAACAAGCCATCTAGCTAATAACTATGGACCCGAAGGTCTGAGGTAAACTACTCACACTTCATCGGAAGGGCTATGGTGTTGATGTAGAAGCCCTCCGTGATCGATGCCTCCTCTGGCGGAGCTCCGGAACAGGCCCCAAGATGGGATCTCGTGGATACAGAAAGTTGCGGCAATGGAATTAGGGTTTTGGCTTCGTATCTGATTGTTTGGGGGTACGTAGGTATATATAGGAGGAAGGAGTACGTCGGTGGAGCAACAGGGGGCCCACGAGGGTGGAGGGCGCGCCTGGGGGGGGGGGGGGGTAGGCGCGCCCCCTACCTCGTGGCTTCCCTGTTGGTTGCTTAACGTAGGGTACAAGTCTCCTGGATCATGTTCGTTCCGAAAATCACGTTCCCGAAGGTTTCATTCCGTTTGGACTCTGTTTGATATTCTTTTTCTGCAAAACTCTGAAATAGGCAAAAACAACAAATCTGGGCTGGGCATCCGGATAAAAGGTTAGTCCCAAAAATAATATAAAAGTGGATAATAAAGCCCAATAATGTCCAAAACAGAAGATAATATAGCATGGAGCAATCAAAAATTATAGATACATTGGAGACGTATCACCCATGCTCATAGGGTTGGGGGGGGGGGAACCCTAAAGGGGGCGCCCCCCTTGGCTTGGGGGGCAAGCCCCCTCCCCTTGGCCGCCGCCCCCTCTAGATCTCATCTAGAGGGGCCGCCCCCTTCCCCCTTCACCCTATAAATGGAGGGGTGGAGGGAGGGCAGCAACACCACTGCCAAGGCGCAGCCCTCCCTCTCCCAACACCTCCTCCTCCTCCGTTGAGCTTGGCGAAGCCCTGCCGGAGAACTGCGAGCTCCACCACCACGCCGTCGTGCTTACGGAGTTCTTCCCCAACTTCTCCTTCCCCCTTGCTGGATCAAGAAGGAGGAGACGTCCCCGGGCTGTACGTGTGTTGAACGCGGAGGCGCCGTTGTTTGGTGCTTAGTCGGTATCAACCACGATCTGAATCGCTGCGAGTATGACTCCTTCATCCGCGTTCTTGTAACGCTTCTGTTTCGCGATCTTCAAGGGTATGAAGATACACTCCCCTATCTCTCATTTCTAGTCTCCCCATAGATTGATCTTGGTGATGCGTAGAAAAAATTTAATTTCTGCAACGATCCCCAATAATGGCATCATGAGCTAGGTCTATGCGTAGTTTCTATGCACGAGTAGAACACAAGTTGTTGTGGGCATTGATTTTGTCAATTTACTTGCCGTTACTAGTCTTATCTTGATTTGGCGGCATCGTGGGAGGAATCGGCCCGGACCGACCTTACATGCACGCTTACGTGAGACTGGTTCCACCGACTGACATGCACTAGTTGCATAAGGTGGCTAGCGGGTGTCTGTCTCTCCCACTTTAGTCGGATCAGATTTGATGAAAAGGGTCCTTAAGAAGGGTAAATAGAAATTGGCATATCACGTTGTGGTTTTTGCGTAGGTAAGAAACGTTCTTGCTAGAAACCCATAGCAGCCACATAAAAACATGCAACAACAATTGGAGGACGTCTAACTTGTTTTTGCAGGGTATGCTATGTGATGTGATATGGCCAAAAGAATGTGATGAATGATATATGTGATGTATGAGATTGATCATGTTCTTGTAACAGGAATCACAACTTGCATGTCGATGAGTACGACAATCGGCAGGAGCCATAGGAGTTGTCTAAATTATTTATGACCTGCGTGTCACTGAAAACACCTTGTAATTACTTTACTTTATTGCTAACCGTTAGCCATAGTAGTAGAAATAATAGTTGGCGAGACAACTTCATGAAGACATGATGATGGAGGTCATGATGATGGAGATCATGGTGTCATGCTGGTGACGATGATGATCATGGCGCCCCGATGATGGAGATCAAAAGGACCAAAATGATATTGGCCATATCATGTCACTATTTGACTTCATGTGATGTTTATCATGTTTTACATCTTATTTGCTTAGAACGACGGTAGCATAAATAAGATAATCCCTGATACGTCTCCAATGTATCTATAATCTTTGATTTCTCCATGCTATATTATCTACTGTTTTGGACATTATTGGGCTTTATTATCCACTTTTATATTATTTTTGGGACTAACCTATTAACTGGAGGCCCAGCCCAGAATTGCTGTTTTTTTTGCATGTTTTAGGGTTTCGAAGAAAAGGAATATCAAACGGAGTCCAAACGGAATGAAACCTTCGAGAACGTGATTTTCTCATTGAATACAACTCAAGAGACTTGGACCCTACGTCAAGCCACGTAATAGGAGCCCACGAGGTAGGGGGCGCGCCTACCCCCCAGGCGTGCCCTCCACCCTCGTGGGGCCCCTGTTGCTCCACCGACATACTTCTTCCTCCTATATATACCCACGTACCCCCAAACGATCAGAGATGGAGCCAAAACCCTAATTCAACCGCCATAACTTTCTGTATCCACGAGATCCCATCTTGGGGTCTGTTCCGGAGCTCCACCGGAGGAGGCATCGATCACGGAGGGCTTCTACATCAACACCATAGCCTCTCCGATGAAGTGTGAGTAGTTTACTTCGGACCTATGGGTCCATAGTTAGTAGCTAGATGGCTTCTTCTCTCTTTTTGGATCTCAATACAATGTTCTCCCCCTCTCTTGTGGAGATCTATTCGATGTAATCTTCTTTTTGTGGTGTGTTTGTTGAGATCGATGAATTGTGGGTTTATGATCAAGTCTATCTATGAATAATATTTGAATCTTCTTTGGATTCTTTTATGTATGATTGGTTATCTTTGCAAGTCTCTTCGAATTATCAGTTTGGTTTGGCCTACCAGATTGATCTTTCTTGCAATGGGAGAAGTGCTTAGCTTTGGGTTCAATCTTGCGGTGTCCTTTCCCGGTGACATTAAGGGCAGCAAGGCACGTATTGTATTGTTGCCATCGAGGATAACACGATGAGGTTTTCTTCATATTGCATGAGTCTATCCCTCTACATCATGTCATCTTGCTTAAGGCGTTACTCTGTTTTTAACTTAATACTCTAGATGCATGCTGGATAGCGGTCGATGAGTGGAGTAATAGTAGTAGATGCAGGCAGGAGTCGATCTACTTGTCTCGGATGTGATGCCTATATACATGATCATACCTAGATATTCTCATAACTATGCTCAATTCTGTCAATTGCTCAACAGTAATTTGTTCACCCACCATAGAATACTTATGCTCTCGAGAGAAGCCACCAGTGAAACCTATGGTCCCCGGGTCTATCTTTATCATATCAATCTCCTACTGCTTAGTTATTTATTTTTCTTTTTACTTTGCCTTTATTTTACTTTGCATATTTTTCATAAAAATACCAAAAATATTATCTTTATCATATCTATCAGATCTCACTCTCGTAAGTGGCCCTATAGGGATTGACAACCCCTATTTGCGTTGGTTGCGAGGATTTATTTGTTTTGTGCAGGTACGAGGGACTTGCGTGTAGCCTCCTACTGGATTGATACCTTGGTTCTCAAAAACTGAGGGAAATACTTACGCTACTTTGCTGCATCATCCCTTCCTCTTTGGGGAAAACCAAAGCAGTGCTAAAAGAGGTAGCAAGAAGGATTTCTGGTGCCGTTGCCGGGGAGGTCTACGCGAAAGTCAACATACCAAGTACCCATCACATACCATTATCTCCCGCATTACATTATTTGCCATTTGCCTCTCGTTTTCCTCTCCCCCCAATTCACCCTTGCCGTTTTATTTGCCCTCTCTCTCTCTATCCTCCCTCTCTATTTGCCCTTTTTCGCTTGCTTTTTGTTTGCTTGTGTGTTAGTTTGCTTGTTTGTCGCGATGGCTCAAGATAATACTAAATTTGTGACTTCACCAATACCAACAACAATGATTGTATTAGCACTCCGATTGCTCCTCTTACCGATGCTGAATCTTGTGAAATTAATACTGCTTTGCTGAATCTTGTCATGAAAGATCCGTTCTCTGGCCTTCCTAGTGAAGATGCCGCTACCCATCTTAATAGCTTCATTGATTTGTGTGACATGCAAAAGAAGAAAGATGTGGATAATGATATTGTTAAATTGAAGCTATTTCCTTTTTTGCTTAGAGATCGTGCTAAAGCTTGGTTTTCATCTTTGCCTAAAAATAGTATTGATTCATAGAACAAGTGCAAAGATGCTTTTATCTCTAAGTATTTTCCTCCCGCTAAGATCATCTCTCTTAGAAACGATATTATGAACTTTAAGCAACTTGATTATGAACATGTTGCACAAGCTTGGGAGAGAATGAAATTAATGATACGTAATGGCCCTACTCATGGTTTAAATTTATGGATGATTATACAAAAAATTTATGCCGGATTGAATTTTGCTTCTAGAAATCTTTTGGCGGCCGCGGGAGGCACTTTTATGGAAATCACTTTAGGAGAAGCTACTAAACTCCTAGATAATATTATGGTTAATTATTCTCAATGGCACACTGAAAGATCTACTAATAAAAAGGTGCATGCGATAGAAGAAATTAATGTTTTGAGTGGAAAGATGGATGAACTTATGAAATTATTTGCTAATAAGAGTGTTTCTTATGATCCTAATGATATGCCCTTGTCTACTTTGATTGAGAATAATAATGAATCTATGGATGTGAATTTTGTTGGTAGGAACAATTTTGGTAACAATGCGTATAGAGGAAATTTCAATCCTAGGCCTTATCCTAGTAATCCCTCTAATAATTATGGTAATTCCTACAAAAATTCTTACGGAAATTATAATAAGATGCCCTCTGATTTTGATTCTAATATTAAAGAATTTATTACTTCGCAAAAGAATTTTAATGCTATGATTGAAGAAAAATTGCTTAAGATTGATGATTTGGCTAGGAATGTCGATAGAATTGCTCTTGATGTTGATTCTTTGAAACTTAGATCTATTCCTCCTAAGCATGATATGAATGAGTCTCTCAAAGCCATGATAATTTCCATTGACGAGTGCAAAGAAAGAACCGCTAGGATGCGTGCTAAGAAAGATGCCTTTATAAAAGCGTGTTCTTCTAGTTCCTATGAAAATAATGATGAAGATCTAAAAGTTATTGATGTGTCCACTATTAAATCTTTGTTTTGCAATATGAATCTTGATAATGATGGGACTGAATATGATCCACCTTTACCTAGAAGGAGTTCCAAGAATTCTAAATCTTTTGATCTTGATGCTAAATTTGATAAAAGTGGGATTGAAGAAATTAAAACCCTAGATGTTGCTAAACCCAACATTATGGATTTCAAGGAATTTAACTATGAAAATTGCTCTTTGATTGATTGTATTTCCTTGTTACAATTCGTGCTAAATTCTCCTCATGCTTATAGTCAAAATAAAGCGTTTACTAAACATATTGTTGATGCCTTGATGCAATCTTATGAAGAAAAACTTGAATTGGAAGTTTCTATTCCTAGAAAACTTTATGATGCGTGGGTACCAACTATTAAAATTAAAATTAAAGATCAAGAATGCTATGCTTTATGTGATTTGGGTGCTAGTGTTTCCACGATTCCAAAGACTTTGTGTGATTTGTTAGGTTTCTGTGATTTTGATGATTGCTCTCTAAACTTGCACCTTACGGATTCCACTATTAAGAAACCTATGGGAAGAATTAATGATGTTCTTATTGTTGCAAATAGGAATTATGTTCCCGTAGATTTTATTGTTCTTGACATAGATTGCAATCCTTTATGTCCTATTATTCTTGGTAGACCTTTCCTTAGAACAATTGGTGCAATTATTGATATGAAGGAAGGAAATATTAGATTCCAATTTCCGTTAAGGAAAGACATGGAACACTTTCCTAGAAAGAAAATTAAATTACATTATGAATCTATTATGAGAGCCACTTATGGATTGCCTACCGAAGATGGCAATACCTAGATCTATTCTTGCTTGTTATGCCTAGCTAGGGGCATTAGACGATAGCGCTTGTTGGGAGGCAACCCAATTTTATTTTTTTCCTTGCTTTTTGCTCCTGCTTAGTAATAAATAAATTATTTAGATTCTATTTTGGTTGTGTTTTTTGTGTTTAATTAGTGTTTGTGTCAAGTAGAACCGTTGGGAAGACTTGGGGAAAGTCTTGTTGAACTTGCTATAAAAACAGAAACTTTAGCGCTCACGAGAACTGCTGCCATTTTTATTTGGAAAGCGCTATTTAGTTAATTCGTTTTGAAGATGATTAATAGATAAATTACTCACGTCCAGCAATTTATTTTAGAATTTTTGGGGTTCCAGATCTTGCGCTAGATACAGATTACTACAGACTGTTCTGTTTTTGACAGATTCTGTTTTTCGTGTGTTGTTTGCTTATTTTGATGAATCTATGGCTAGTAAATTAGTTTATAAACCATAGAGAAGTTGGAATACAGTAGGTTTAACACCCATATAAATAAATAAGGGTTTTTATCATTTATGCCACTAGTTGTGTCCCACTACTCAGTTTTGCCATTAGAAGTTACAACTGCTCAAAAATGCCATCAATCCGTGAGATGCTTGCTCAAAAATGCCATTAGATATCTAAAAAATGCCATCGTTCTGTTAGATGTTTGCTCAAAAATTCCATTAGACATTGTTATTTTTACGTCAAACCCGTTGACCATGTTCTATGACAAAAATAAGCCTATACCCACATGTCAGTTCTCTCTATCTCACAATGATATGTGTGGCCCCACTTGTTAGGAGTAACCAAGCAAATAATTTTATAGGAAAATAAGAACACTGTTGGGATCAAGTGGGCCCCATACTTTATTGTAGTGAGATAGAGGGAGAGTTGGCATGTTGGTTCATAGGTATTTATGTCATTATAACATGGCAAAAGAGATTTGAGATCACAATAATGGTGTTTAGTGGCATTTTTGAGCATGTGTCTAATGAAGCGATGACATTTTTGAGCAGTTGAAATTTCTAGTGGCAAAACTGAGTAGTGGGACACAACCGGTGGCATAACTGATAAAAACCCAATAAATAATGAGTTCATTACAGTACCTTGAAGTGGTCTTTTGTTCTCTTTCGCTAACGGAGCTCATGAGATTTTCTGCTTTAACTTTTGTGTTGTGAAGTTTTCAAGTTTTGGATAAAGATTTGATGGATTATGGAACAAGGAGTGGCAAGAGACTAAGCTTGGGGATGCCCATGGCACCCCCAAGATAATATAAGTACACCTAAAATCCAAAGCTTGGGGATGCCCCGGAAGGCATCCCCTCTTTCATCTACTTCTATCGGTAACTTTACTTGGAGCTATATTTTTATTTACCACATGATATGTGTTTTGCTCGGAGTGTCTTGTATGATTTGAGTCTTTGCTTATTAGTTTACCACAATCATCCTTGCTGTACACACCTTTTGAGAGAGCCATATATGATTTGGAATTTGTTAGAATACTCTATGTGCTTCGCTTATATCTTTTGAGTTATATAATTTTACTCTAGTGCTTCACTTATATATTTTAGAGCACGGTGGTGGATTTGTTTTATAGAAACTATTGATCTCTCATGCTTCACTTAGATTATTTTGAGATTCTTAAATATCATGGTAATTTGCTTAAAATCCTAATATGCTTGGTATGCAAGATTAATAAGAAAACTTTCCTATGAGTGTGTTGAATACTAAGAGAAGTTAGATGCTTGATGATTGTTTTGAGACATGGAGGTAATAATATCAAAGTTGTGCTAGTTGAGTAGTTGTGAAATTGAGAAATACTTGTGTTGAAGTTTGCAAGTACCGTAGCATGCACGTATGGTAAATGTTATGCAACAAATTTGAAACATGAGGTGTTATTTGATTGTCTTCCTTATGAGTGGCGGTCGAGGACGAGCGATGGTCTTCTCCTACCAATCTACCCCCCTAGGAGCATGCGCGTAGTACCGAGGTTTTTGATGACTTGTAGATTTTTGCAATAAGTATGTGAGTTCTTTATGACTAATGTTGAGTCCATGGATTATACGCACTCTCACCCTTCCATCCTTGCTAGCCTCTTCGGTACCGTGCATTGCCCTTTCTCACATTGAGAGTTGGCGCGAACTTCGCCGGTGCATCCAAACCCCGTGATATGATACGCTCTTTCACACATAAACCTCCTTATATCTTCCTCAAAACAGCCACCATACCTACCTATTATGGAATTTCCATAGCCATTCCGAGATATATTGCCATGCAACTTTCCATCATTCCGTTCATCATGACATATTCATCATTGTCATATTGCTTAGCATGATCATGTAGTTGACATAGTATTTGTGGCAAAGCCACCGTTCATAATTCTTTCATACATGTCACTCTTGGTTCATTGCATATCCCGGTACACCGCCGGAGGCATTCATATAGAGTCATCTTTGTTCTAGTATCGAGTTGTAATCATTGAGTTGTAAATAAATAGAAGTGTGATGATCATCATTTTCTAGAGCATTGCCCCAAGTGAGGAATAAAAAAAGAGGAAAGGCCATAAAAAAAGGATAAGCCCCCCCCCCAAAAAAAAGAGAAAGGCCATAAAAAAAGAGAAAAGTCCAAAGAAAAAAAGAAAATGAGAGAAAAAGAGAGAAGGGGCAATGTTACTATCCTTTACCACACTTGTGCTTCAAAGTAGCACCATGATCTTCATAGTAGAGAGTCTCTCATGTTATCACTTTCATATACTAGTGGGAATTTTCCATTATAGAACTTGGCTTGTATATTCCAACAATGGGCCTCCTCAAGTGCCCTAGGTCTTCGTGAGCAAGCAAGTTGGATGCACACCCACTATAGTTTCTTTTGTTGAGCTTTCATACATTTATAGCTCTAGTGCATCCGTTGCATGGCAATCCCTACTCCTTGCATTAACATTAATCGGTGGGCATCTCCATAGCCCATTGATTAGCCTCGTTGATGTGAGACTTCCTCCTTTTTGTCTTCTCCACATAACCCCCCCTCATTATATTCTATTCCACCTATAGTGCTATGTCCATGGCTCGCGCTCATATATTGCGTGAAAGTTTATAGGTTTGAGATTACTAAAGTATGAAACAATTGCTTGGCTTGTCATCGGGGTTGTGCATGATGAAAGCATTCTTGTGTGACGAAAATGAAACATGACTAAACCATATGATTTTGTAGGGATGAACTTTCTTTGGCCATGTTATTTTGAGAAGACATAATTGCTTAGTTAGTATGCTTGAAGTATTATCATTTTTATGTCAATATGAAATTTTATCTTAAATCTTTCGGATCTGAATATTCATACCACAATTAAGAAGAAAATTACATTAAAATTATGCCAAGTAGCACTCCGCATCAAAAATTCTATTTTTATCATTTACCTACTCGAGGACGACCAGGAATTAAGCTTGGGGATGCTTGATACGTCTCGAACGTATCTATAATTTTTGATTGCTCCATGCTATATTATCTACTATTCTGGACATTATTGGGCTTTATTATCGACTTTTATATTATTTTTGGGACTAACCTATTAACCGGAGGCCCGGCCCAGAATTGCTGTTTTTTTGCCTGTTTTAGGGTTTCGAAGAAAAGGAATATCAAACAGAGTCCAAACGGAATGAAACCTTCGAGAACGTGATTTTCTCATCGAATACAACTCATGATAATTGGACCCTACGTCAAACCACGTAAATGGAGCCCACGAGGTAGGGGGCACGCCTACCCTCCCAAGTGCGCCCTCCACCCTCGTGGGGCCCCTGTTGCTCCACCGACGTACTTCTTCCTCCTATATATACCCACGTCCCCCAAACGATCAGAGACGGAGCCAAAACCCTAATTCCACCGCCGTAACTTTCTGTATCCATGAGATCCCATCTTGGGGCCTGTTCCGGAGCTCCGCCGGAGGGGGCATCGATCACGGAGGGCTTCTACATCAACACCATAGCCTCTCTGATGAAGTGTGAGTAGTTTACTTCAGACCTGCGGGTCCATAGTTAGTAGCTATATGGCTTCTTCTCTCTTTTTGGATCTCAATACAATGTTCTCCCCCTCTCTTGTGGAGATCTATTCGATGTAATCTTATTTTTGCGGTGTGTTTGTTGAGATCGATGAATTGTGGGTTTATGATCAAGTCTATCTATGAATAATATTTGAATCTTCTCTGAATTCTTTTATGTATGATCGGTTATCTTTGCAAGTCTCTTCGAATTATCAGTTTGGTTTGGCCTACTAGATTGATCTTTCTTGCAATGGGAGAAGTGCTTAGCTTTGGGTTCAATCTTGCGGTGTCCTTTCCCGGTGACAGTAAGGGCAGCAAGGCATGTATTGTATTGTTGCCATCGAGGATAACAAGATGGGGTTTTCTTCATATTGCATGAGTCTATCCCTCTACATCATGTCATCTTGCTTAAGGCGTTACTCTGTTTTTAACTTAATACTCTAGATGCATGCTGGATAGCGGTCGATGAGTGGAGTAATAGTAGTAGATGCAGGCAGGATTTGGTCTACTTGTCTCGGACGTGATGCCTATATACATGATCATACCTAGATATTCTCATAACTATGCTCAATTCTGTCAATTGCTCAACAGTAATTTGTTCACCCACCGTAGAATACTTACGCTCTCGAGAGAAGCCACTAGTGAAACCTATGGCCCCCGGGTCTATCTTTATCATATCAATCTCCTACTACTTAGTTATTTACTTTGCCTTTATTTTACTTTGCATCTTTATCATAAAAATAGAAAAAATATTATCTTTATCATATCTATCAGATCTCACTCTCGTAAGTGGCCCTATAGGGATTGACAACCCCTATTTGTGTTGGTTGCGAGGATTTATTTGTTTTGTGCAGGTACGAGGGACTTGCGTGTAGCCTCCTACTGGATTGATACCTTGGTTCTCAAAAACTGAGGGAAATACTTACGCTACTTTGCTGCATCATCCCTTCCTCTTCGGGGAAAACCAAAGCAGTGCTAAAAGAGGTAGCAATCCATCGCAATAATTTCAAGAAAGTGTTCCCCCTAACTGTGCACCGTTGCTAAGGTCTGTTGTTCTGAAGCACCACGTGATTATCGGGTGTGATAGGTTCTAATGTTCGCATACAATGGGTGTAAACCAGATTTACACATGCAATACACTTAGGTTCACTTGACGAGCCTAGCATGTACAGACATGGCCTCGGAACACAGAAGACCGAAAGGTCGAACATGAGTCATATAGAAGATACGATCAACATGAAGATGTTCACGGATGATGACTAGTCCATCTCACGTGATGATCGGACACGGCCTAGTTGACTCGGATCATGTATCACTTAGATGACTAGAGGGATGTCAATCTGAGTGGGAGTTCATTAAATAATTTGATTAGATGAACTTAATTATCATGAACATAGTCTAAAACTTTGCAATATGTCTTGTAGATCAAATGGCCCACGCTAATGTTGCCCTCAACTTCAACGCGTTCTTAGAGAAAACCAAGCTGAAAGACGATGGCAACAACTACACGGACTGGGTCCGTAACCTGAGGATTATCCTCATAGCTGCCAAGAAAGCATATGTCCTTGAAGCACCGCTAGGTGAAGCACCTGTTTTCCCAGCAACTCAAGACGTTATGAACGCCTGGCAGTTGCATAGTGATGATTACTCCCTGGTTCAGTGTGGCATGCTTTACAATTTAGAACCAGGGCTCCAAAAGCGTTTTGAGCAGCATGGAGCATATGAGATGTTCCAAGAGCTGAAAATGGTTTTCCAAGCCCATGCCTGGGTCGAGAGATATGAAGTCTCTGACAAGTTCTACAGTTGTAAGATGGAGGAGAATAGTTCTGTCAGCGAGCACATACTCAAAATGTCTGAGTTGCACAACTGCTTGTCTCAGCTGGGAGTTAATCTCCCGGATGACGCGGTCGTTGACAGAATCCTTCACTTGCTCCCACCTAGCTACAAAAGCTTTGTGATTAATTTCAATATGCAGGGGATGGAGAAAACCATTCCTGAGGTATATTCAATGCTGAAATCAGCGGAGGTGGAGATCAAAAAGGAACATCAAGTGTTGATGGTCAATAAAACCACTAGTTTCAAGAAAGGCAAGGGTAAGAAGAACTTCAAGAAGGATGGCAAGGGAGTTGCCGCACCCGGTAAGCAAGTTGCCGGGAAGAAGCCAAAGCATGGACCCAAGCCTGAGACTGAGTGCTTTTATTGCAAGGGAAACAGTAACTAGAAGCGGAACTGCCCCAAGTACTTAGCGGATAAGAAGGCCGGCAATACCAAAGGTATATATGATATACATGTTATTGATGTGTACCTTACCAGCACTCGTAGTAGCTCCTGGGTATTTGATACCGGTGCGGCTACTCATATTTGTAACTCAAAACAGGAGCTGCAGAATAAGCGGAGACTGGTGAAGGACGAGGTGACGATGCGCATCGGGAATGGTTCCAAGGTCGATGTGATCGCCGTCGGCACGCTGCCTCTACATTTACCTACGGGATTAGTTTTAAACCTCAATAATTATTATTTAGTGCCAGCTTTGAGCATGAACATTGTATCTAGATCTCGTTTAATTAGAGATGGCTACTCATTTAAATTCGAGAATAATGGTTGTTCCATTTATATGAGAGATATGTTTTATGGTCATGCCCCGCTGGTTAATGGTTTATTCTTGTTTAATCTCGAACGTGATGTTACACATGTTCATAGTGTGAATACCAAGAAGTGTAAGGTTGATAATGATAGTCCCACATACTTGTGGCACTGCCGCCTTGGTCACATTGGTGTCAAACGCATGAAGAAACTCCATGCAGATGGACTTTTGGAGTCTCTTGATTATGAATCATTTGACACGTGTGAGCCATGCCTCATGGGCAAAATGACCAAGACTCCGTTCTCCGGAACAATGGAGCGAGCAACCAACTTATTGGAGATCATACATACTGATGTGTGCGGTCCAATGAGCGTTGAGGCTCGCGGTGGCTGTCGTTATGTTCTCACCCTCACTGATGACTTGAGTAGATATGGGTATGTCTACTTAATGAAACACAAGTCTGAGACCTTTGAAAAGTTCAAGGAATTTCAGAATGAGCTTGAGAATCAACGTGACAGGAAAATAAAGTTCTTACGATCAGATCATGGGGGAGAATATTTGAGTCACGAATTTGGCACACACTTAAGGAAATGTGGAATTTTTTCACAAGTCATGCCGCCTGGAACACCTCAGCGTAATGGTGTGTCCGAACGTCGTAATCACACTCTATTAGATATGGTGCGATCTATGATGTCTCTTACCGATCTACCGCTATCATTTTGGGGTTATGCTTTAGAGACTGCCGCATTCACTTTAAATAGGGCTCCGTCAAAATCCATGGAGACGACACCGTATGAATTATGGTTTGGAAAGAAACCTAAGCTGTCGTTTCTGAAAGTTTGGGGATGCGATGCTTATGTCAAGAAACTGCAACCTGAAAAGCTCGAACCCAAGTCGGAAAAATGCGTCTTCATAGGATACCCTAAGAAAATATTTGGTATACCTTCTACCTCAGATCCGAAGGCAAGATCTTTGTTGCCAAGAATGGATCCTTTCTAGAGAAAGAGTTTCTCTCGAAAGAAGTAAGTGGGAGGAAAGTAGAACTTGATGAAGTACTGCCTCTTGAACCGGAAAGTAGCGCAACTCAAGAAAATGTTTCTGTGGTGCCTACACCGACTAGAGAGGAAGTTAATGATGATGATCAAGGAACTTCAGATCAAGTTACTACTGAACTTCGTAGGTCCACAAGGACACGTTCCACACCAGAATGGTATGGCAACCCTGTCCTAGAAATAATGTTGTTAGACATCGGTGAATGAGGGAGTCCTGGATTAGGGGGTGTTCGGGTAGCCGGACTATACCTTCAGCCGGACTCCAGGACTATGAAGATACAAGATTGAAGACTTCGTCCCGTGTCTGGATGGGACTTCCCTTGGCATGGAAGGCAAGCTTGGCGATGCGGATATTCAAGATCTCCTACCATTGTAACCGACTCTGTGTAACCCTAACCCTATCCGGTGTCTATATAAACCGGAGGGTTCTAGTCCGTAGGACAACTTCATCATACAACAATCATACCATAGGCTAGCTTCTAGGGTTTAGCCTCCTTGATCTCGTGGTAGATCTACCCTTGTACTACCCATATCATCAATATTAATCAAGCAGGAGTAGGGTTTTACCTCCATCAAGAGGGCCCGAACCTGGGTAAAAACATCGTGTCCCTTGTCTCCTGTTACCATCTGCCTAGACGCACAGTTCAGGACCCCCTACCCGAGATCCACCGGTTTTGACACCGACATTGGTGCTTTCATTGAGAGTTCCTCTATGTCATCACTTTTAGGCCCGATGGCTCCTTTGATCATCAACGACGATGCGGTCCAGGGTGAGACTTTTCTCCCCGGACAGATCTTCGTCTTCGGCGGCTTCGCACTGCGGGCCAATTCGCTTGGCCACCTGGAGCAGATCGAAAGCTATGCCCCTGGCCATCAGGTCAGGTTTGGAAGCTTAAACTACAAGGCAGACATCCGCGGGGATTTGATCTTCGACGGATTCGAGCCACAGCCAAGCGCGCCGCACTGTTTTGAGAGGCATGATCTTGCTCTGCCACTGAACAGTGCCCTGGAGGCCGCACGCGCACCGGTTCCTACCCTTAATCCGGAGCCTATTGCGCCAATCGAGGATGAACGGCTGGACATCACCTCAGGGGCTATGATCTCAAAGGCGATCGAGCCGAACGTCAGCCCTGCGTTCTGCATGACCCGTGACTCCGAGGATCCGGATTCCTCTCCGGACTCCGAACCCCCCGCGCCCCTACCGATCGAATCCGATTGGGCGCCGATAATGGAGTTCACCGCAGCAGACATCTTTCAGCACTCGCCCTTCGGCGACATCCTGAACTCACTAAAGTCTCTCTCTTTATCAAGAGAGGCATGGCCGGACTTCGGTCAGCAAGGATGGGATGCGGACGACGAAGAAATTCGAAGCCCACCCACCACCCACTTTGTAGCCACTGTCGACGATTTAACCGACATGCTTGACTTTGACTCCGAAGACATCGACGGTATGGACGACGATGCAGGAGACGAACAGGAACCAGCACCCGTAGGGCGCTGGAAGGCCACCTCATCATATGATATATACATGGTGGATACTCCAAAAGATGGAGATGGCGATGGAACAACGGAGGATGACACCTCCAAGAAACAGCCAAAGCGCCAGCGTCAGCGGCGCCGCTCTAAATCCTGCCAAAGCAAAAACGGTGATTCCGGCATGGGAGATAATACTACCCCGAATAGCGCCGAAGAACACCCCCTACAGCAAGATTCGGCACAGAAAGATGGAGAAGCCAGCCCTCATGAGAGAGCGGCAGACCGAGAGGTTGAGGATGATAACTATACGCCTCCCTCCGACGACGAGGAAAGCCTCAACGACGACGAATTCGTCGTACCATCGGACCCCACCGAACAAGAGCGTTTCAAATGCAGGCTTTTAGCCACGACAAGCAGCCTCAAGAAAAAGCAGCAACAGCTTAGAGCTGATCAAGATTTGCTAGCTGACAGATGGACTGAAGTCCTTGCAGCCAAAGAGTATGAACTCGAACGCCCCTCCAAGAGTTACCCAAAGCGCAGGCCGCTACCCCGATCAGAGGAGGAAGCAGCTACATCACCAGCGCACGACATGGTCAACCGGCCACCTCGTGGCCGCGACAGAGAGGCCTCTCGGCCCTACACCCAAGCCATGCCCCGGCGCCGTTCAACTAAGGCACGGGAAAATGCGCCAGACCTGCGAGACGTACTGGAGGACAAGGCAAGACAAACAAGATCGATCTACGGATCGCGCAGGCGCCCCACGGCACGTGACGGTGATCTTCATTACGGATACAATAAATCCGGCCGGGCCGAACACAACAGACATAGCTCCTTCGAGCTGCGTCGTGATATAGCCCAGTATAGAGGTGCCGCACACCCATTATGCTTCACAGATGAAGTAATGGATCATAAAATCCCAAAGAGTTTCAAACTCGTAAACATCGAATCATATGATGGAACAACAGATCCCGCGGTATGGATTTAGGATTATCTCCTCCATATCCACATGGCCCGCGGTGATGATCTACACGCCATCAAATACCTCCCGCTCAAACTTAAGGGACCGGCCCGACATTGGCTTAACAGCTTGCCAGCAGACTCAATCGGTTCTTGGGAGGACCTGGAAGCCACATTCCTCGACAACTTCCAGGGCACTTATGTGCGACCACCGGATGCCGATGACTTAAGCCACATAATTCAGCAGCCAGAGGAATCGGCCAGGCAATTCTGGACATGGTTCCTAACAAAGAAAAACCAGATAGTCGACTGTCCGGACGCAGAGGCCCTAGCAGCCTTCAAGCATAATATCCGCGACGAGTGGCTTGCCCGGCACCTGGGGCAGGAAAAGCCGAAGTCCATGGCAGCCCTCACGACACTCATGACCTGCTTTTGCGCGGGAGAAGACAGCTGGCTAGCTCGCAGTAACAACTTAGAAAAGAACCCTGGTAATTCGGATACCAAGGACAAAAGTGACAGGACACGTCGGAATAAGCAAAAGCGCCGCGTTAGCAGCGACAGCAACGAAGACACGGCAGTTAATGCCGGATTTAAAGGCTATAAATCCAGTCAGCGGAAAAAGCCATTCAAAAAGAATACTCAGGGCCCGTCCAGTCTGGACCGAATACTTGACCGCTTGTGCCAGATACATGGCACCCCCGAAAAGCCAGCCAATCACACCAATAGGGATTGTTGGGTGTTCAAGCAGGCAGGCAAGCTAAGAGCCGAAAATAAAGACAAGGGGCTGCATAGCGATGACAAGGAGGAGCCCAGGCCGCCGAACAACAGTGGACAGAAGGGTTTTCCCCCACAAGTGCGGACGGTGAACATGATATACGCAACCCACATCCCCAAGAGGGAACGGAAGCGTGCGCTACGGGACGTGTACGCGATGGAGCCAGTCGCCCCAAAGTTCAACCCATGGTCCTCCTGCCCGATCACTTTTGATTGAAGGGACCACCCCACTAGCATCCGTCACGGCGGCTTCGCCGCATTGGTTCTCGACCCAATTATCGACGGATTTCATCTCACAAGAGTCCTCATGGACGGCGGAAGTAGCCTGAACCTGCTTTACCAGGATACAGTGCGGAAAATGGGCATAGATCCCTCGAGGATTAAGCCCACAAAAACGACCTTTAAAGGCGTTATACCAGGTGTAGAGGCCAAATGTATAGGCTCAGTAACACTTGAAGTGGTCTTCGGGTCTCCGGACAATTTTCGAAGCGAAGAGTTAATCTTCGATATAGTCCCGTTTCGCAGTGGCTATCACGCCCTGCTCGGGCGAACCGCATTTGCAAAGTTCAATGCGGTGCCGCACTACGCATATCTTAAGCTCAAGATGCCAGGCCCTCGAGGAGTAATCACGGTCAACGGAAACACCGAACGCTCCCTCCGTACGGAGGAGCACACAGCGGCCCTCGCAGCGGAAGTACAAAGCAGCCTTCTTAGGCAATTCTCCAGTCCGGCCGTTAAAAAGCCAGACACTGCCAAGCGCGCCCGGAGTAACCTACAACAAGACCGCCTGACACGTTCTGAGCAGGCGTAGCAATGCGGCCCCAACCCCAGCCCTCGCGACATAGCGAAACCAGTGCCTCGCGTACATAACTACGCTCTAGAAATACCATGGGCGCAGGGGAAGGGGCACAATAACGGCAAACCCAAAATACAGCTTAAAACGTACTAGTGGCTGCCGAATTCTTTTTTTAATTTTCTCTTACTTTCAGGACTCCATACTTCGGACGACCTGTTCGACAATTCAACTGCCGCACAAATGATGCAAGATCCAGGGAAGCAGACAAGCCATGCCGCATTATGGAACTCCCAGGTGGTCTCTGTTACGAGCAGTATGCCTGTTTTGGCATACAATTCTGCGGCCTGCTCCTGGCCAGGACATGTTAACTAACCCAATATCTTTTGCTTATCGCACTACTTGTATCGTTCTGCTTTGATAGCAGCCTTTCTATAAACAATGCATAACTTTTTGTCTATTTTTTGCATTATCCTCCTTTCATATATATGTTTATTAAATGACATGTTGCACCCGTACACCATGGTACAGCAAACACGCCAGGGGCTTCAGTACCCCTCAATATGGTGTGAGAAGCCCGTACACTTTCACAAGTGCGGCACCCCGAACTTATAGCACTATATGCATCGGCTCCGAATCATGATTTGGGTCAATAGTTGGGTTTGCCCGGCTCCTATATTTTGGTGCCTTACGTTCCGCTATATCGGCTAAGGTAGCACTAGGAGAACCACTGCGATTGTGCCCCAGTTGAGCTGGGTTAAGCACCTCAGTGGAGAAAGCTAAAACTGACTATCATGATGAGGCGAGAGACCGGTCGCTGTTCGAGAGGTTTTTTGAGTCCCTAAAGACTTATGCCGCTTTGAGCGAGGAGCCGGCTTTGTCCGGCCAAGGCGTGGATAGCGCCCTGAACTCGGTCTTCCGAACTAGGGGCTTCGCCGAAATTTAAAATTATAGAGTTCTATGGCTAAGTGAGAGTGTTCAAGCATTATAGTCTGATTGCCTGGTTCATTGTGCTGAGCGCCTCCCTCGAAGGACCCAACTATGGGAAAAAGAGCGCTCAGGTTTATCCCGAACACCCCAGCACTAGTGGCATGGGGGCAGAAGCCGACGACTGGCCATCTCTCAATTTTTTTATAAACGGCCGCACAGAAAGTAATATTTTAAATTCAACACGCATTGCTTAGCGCATATGAACAAGTTTTCAGCGCACAGGATAAACACGAGCGAGTTCATTCAAAAATTACATCCTTGGTACACTCATCCGCCACAAGGCGGGCACCCGCAAGAACATCCTTATAGTAGTTCTCGGGCTTGCGATGCTCCTTCCCCGGCGGCGGCCCGTCCCTCACAAGCATCTCACCGTCCAGCTTACCCTAGTGCACCTTTGCACGGGCAAGGGCCCTACGGGCACCTTCGATGCAGACGGAGCGCTTGATGACCTCGAGCCTTGGACAGGCCTCCACCAGCCACCGCACCATCCCAAAGTAGCTCCCAGGCAGGGCCTCTCCGGGGCACAACCGAACTATGAAGCCCTTCATGGCCTGTTCGGCCGCCTTGTGGAGCTCGACCAGCTGTTTCAGCTGGTCGCTCAAGGGCATAGGGTGTCCGGCCTCAGTATACTGAGACCAGAAGACCTTCTCCATCGAGCTGCCCTCTTCAGCTCGATAGAATGCGGCGGCGTCGGATACGCTGCGGGGAAGATCTGCGAATGCCCCTGGAGAGCTCCGGATTCGGGTAAGTAACAAGTAGTTTACATTTATATTTCTGCTTTGCATAAAGAATGCCTTACCCGCTGCTATCTTTTTCATCTCCTCCAACTCTTGGAGGGCCTTTTGGGCTTCGGCCTTGGCAGTGTCAAGGGCCGCCGCGAGCTCGGACGCTTGCGTCTTTGACTCAAGCTCCAAACTCTCATGTTTTTTCATGAGAGCCTGAAGCTCTTGTTGCACCTCGCCGACCCGGGCCTCAAGTTTCTCTCGCTGGGTGCGCTCGCGGCCGCTTTCTTTTCGGCCTCGGACAGCGCCTGCTTGAGGGTCGCCACCTCAGTCGTGGCCCCTACAATAAGCAGTACAATCCTGTTATTTTTTGCAATCACGTCTTTTTATAGGCACTTTTTCTGTAAGGTATTTTCTTACCTTCTTTCTCCTCGAGCTGCCGCTTGGCAAGGCCGAGCTCTTGCTCGGTCCGCTCGAGTCCCTGTTTCAGGGCACCCACCTCCGCAGTCAGTACGGCGGTGGCTAGCAGCGAAGCCTGCATACGCATATTGACTCTTTGTTGTTAGACTCCTGCGAAATTTAGTAGATCCTCTATTCGGCTTTTCTTTCCGAACGCCAAACAGAGCATCAGGGGCTACTGTCTATGCGGTTATATTCTTACATATTTTTTACTTACCTCGAAGCCTGTTAGAAGGCTAGCGCAAGCTTCACTCAGTACGCTCTTGGCGGACTGAACCTTCTGGATCACCGTACTCATAATAGTACGATGCTCTTTGTCGATGGAGGCGCCGTCAAGCACCTCCAGCAGATTGTCCGGCACCTCCGGTTGGACGGAGGCTGCCGACTCAGAAGGCTTGCTCCTCTTGGAAGGAGTTCGCCTACCGTGGTCCGAAACTGTTGAAGATTCCGGTGCGGTGTCCGGCACAAAGCCGGACTTGGAGCCTTGGGGGGTCTTGTCCCCTTTACTCCTGGGGTCCGGGAGGTCACCTTGCAGCTCCTCCAGGACCACCTCCTCCTGCCCCGGAGCTTGTTGCGACGCCACTTCGGCGTCATCCGCAGTGCGAGGGGAGACAGCGGGCGGAACTGAGTTCACGTCCGATGAATCCAGGGAGCCGCTCGACGACTCATTGAGTTCGGCCCGGGGCGGGCTGCATAATTATGTTCGGCATTAGGGAAAGCTGTGCGAGAAAGGAACGTCATGAGTTACTCTGATATCCGAATACTTACGATTTTGCCGGACGCTTGGCCCTATCTGGCCACTCCTCTTCGTCCTCTTCGCCGTCGGGGGAGTAGTTCGGCGGAGGTGTCTTCCTCTTCCTGGACCCTTCGGCCTCCCCCGTTGGGGCGGCCTTCCTTTTCTTTCCTCCCCCGCTGGATGGGGAGAGTTTTCTTCTTCCTCCTCCTCGTTCTCACGGGAGGAGAGCGTCTCGGACTCATCGGATGACGAGTCCGACGCCACCACATTACGGGCACTCTTTCGAGTCCCCGTGGCCTTCTTCTTCTTGGCCTTCTTCTCCGGCACCACATAAGGCGCCGGAACCAGCAGCTTCACTAGGAGAGCAGGGGCTGGGTCTTCGGGCAAGGGAGCCGGACAATTGATCGATCCGGACTGCGCCCGCCAAGCCTGTCAAAGGTGAGGGAGTTTAGATCCCGCATAGAGTCAAACTATGAAAAAACTTAACATCCTGTAAAAGGTGAAAATAGCTTACCTCGCTAGCGTGACGCTGCGAGCTATATCCGCGGTCCTCGGAAGTGGATGTGGGAGCCTCGGTGCCTTTGGTTAGCACCTTCCAGACGTCTTCATACGTTGTGTCGAAGAGCCTGTTAAGGGTTTGGTGCTGCGCCAGGTCGAACTCCCACAGAGTAAAGTCCCGTTGTTGACACGGGAGGATCCGGCGGACGAGCATGACCTGGACTACATTGACAAGCTTGATCGGCTTGCTCACCAGGGACTGGATGCATGTCTGCAATCCGGTCACCTCTTTTTCGTCGCCCCACGATAGGCCCGTCTCTTTCCAGGACATAAGCCGCGTGGGGGGTCCGGATCGGAACTCGGGGGCTGCGATCCATTTTGGATCGCACGGCTCGGTGATGTAAAACCACCACGATTGCCACCCCTTCAGGGTCTCCACGAAGGAACCCTCGAGCCATAGGACGTTGGCCATATTGCCCGCCATGGCGCCTCCGCACTCCGCCTGGCTGCCGCGCACCACCTTGGGCTTGACGTTGAAGGTCTTGAGCCAGAGGCCGAAATGGGGGCGGATGCGGAGGAAAGCCTCGCACACGACGATAAACGCCGAGATGTTGAGGACGAAGTTCGGGGCTAGATCGTGGAAATCTAGGCCATAGTAGAACATGAGCCCCCGGACAAATGGGTGGAGTGGGAAACCCAGTCCGCGGAGGAAGTGGGGAAGGAATACTACCCTCTCATGGGGCCTTGGGGTGGGGAGAAGCTGCCCTTCCTCGGGAAGCCGGTGCGCGATGTCCTTGGACAAGTATCCGGCCTTCCTTAGCTTTTTGACATGGCCCTCCGTGACGGAGGAGACCATCCACTTGCCTCCTGCTCCGGACATTGCTGGAGGAGGTTGAGGTAGGAAGTGCGGGCTTGGGCGCTGGAGCTCGAGTGCGCAGGAGATGGATAGGCAAAGGAGGAAGAAGGCGTAGGTAAAAAGGTGGATCCTTATCCCCTTATATGGGCGGATGCGGTTGTGCGTCCCCACCAGCCTAGTAAAACTCGCTTGCCTCCCGAGCGTCGTGATAAATGGCGTAGTTGGATTACCCACGTCCGTATTGATGAGAATCCCGTAAAAGGGGGGACATGATCTCTGCTTTGACAAGACGTGCCAAGGAAACCGCCTCGCTAAACGTGCTGAGGTGGAAAAGTAAAAACGATTCGAGTAAAGGACTTGGCCGTAGTGTGACGTCACACTGCGGAATACGTCAGCAGATTAGATTTGTGTTGATATTATTCTCTCTATGGCAATATGTGGAAACTTATTTTGCAGAGCCGGACACTATCCTTGGTGTTTAAAATCTTCTTGAAGAACTTGGAGGAGGAACCCGCCTTGCAATGCCGAAGACAATCTGCGCGTCGGACTCATCATCATTGAAGCCTGGTTCAGGGGCTACTGAGGGAGTCCTGGATTAGGGGGTGTTTGGGTAGCCGGACTATACCTTCAGCCGGACTCTAGGACTTTGAAGATACAAGATTGAAGACTTCGTCCCGTGTCCGGATGGGACTTTCCTTGGCGTGGAAGGCAAGCTTGGCGATGCGGATATTCAAGATCTCCTACCATTGTAACCGACTCTGTGTAACCCTAACCCTATCCGGTGTCTATATAAACCGGAGGGTTCTAGTCCGTAGGACAACTTCATCATACAACAATCATACCATAGGCTAGCTTCTAGGGTTTAGCCTCCTTGATCTCGTGGTAGATCTACTCTTGTACTACCCATATCATCAATATTAATCAAGAAGGAGTAGGGTTTTACCTCCATCGAGAGGGCCCGAACCTGGGTAAAAACATCGTGTCCCTTGTATCCTGTTACCATCTGCCTAGACGCACAGTTCGGGACCCCCTACCCGAGATCCGCCGGTTTTGACACCGACAGTGAACCTTCGAACTATGAAGAAGCGATGTCGGGCCCAGATTCCAACAAATGGCTTGAAGCCATGAAATCCGAGATAGGATCCATGTATGAAAACAAAGTATGGACTTTGACAGACTTGCCCGATGATCGGCGAGCCATAGAAAATAAATGGATCTATAAGAAGAAGACGGACGCGGATGGCAATGTGACCATCTATAAAGCTCGGCTTGTCGCTAAGGGTTATCAAGAAGTTGAAGGGGTTGACTACGATGAGACCTTCTCACCCGCAGCGAAGCTAAAGTCCGTCCGAATCATGTTAGCAATTGCCGCATTCTATGATTATGAGATATGGCAAATGGACGTCAAAACGGCATTCCTTAATGGTTTCCTTAAGGAAGAATTGTATATGATGCAGCCAGAAGGTTATGTCGATCCTAAGAATGCTGACAAGGTATGCAAGCTCCAGCGCTCAATCTATGGGCTGGTGCAAGCATCTCAGAGTTGGAACATTCACTTTGATGAGATGATCAAAGCGTTTGGGTTTACGCAGATTTATGGAGAATCCTGTGTTTACAAGAAAGTGAGTGGGAGCTCTGTAGCATTTCTCATATTATATGTGGATGGCATACTATTGATGGGAAATAATATAGAACTCTTGGAAAGCATAAAGGCCTACTTGAATAAGTGTTTTTCAATGAAGGACCTTCGAGAAGCTGCTTATATATTAGGCATCAAGATCTATAGAGATAGATCAAGACTCCTCATTGGTCTTTCACAAAGCACGTACCTTGACAAGATATTGAAGAAGTTCAATATGGATCAGTCCAAGAAGGGGTTCTTGCCTGTATTGCAAGGTGTGAGATTGAGCACGGCTCAATGCCCGACCACGGCAGAAGATAGAGAAAAGACGAGTGTCATCCCCTATGCCTCGACCATAGGGTCTATTATGTATGTCATGTTGTGTACCAGGCCTGATGTAAACCTTGCTGTAAGTTTGGTAGGAAGGTACCAAAGTAATCCCGGCATGGAACACTGGACAGCGGTCAAGAATATCCTGAAGTACCTGAAAAGGACTAAGGATATGGTTCTCGTTTATGGAGGTGACGAAGAGCTCGTCGTAAAGGGTTACGTCGATGCTAGCTTCGACACAGATCTGGATGACTCTAAGTCACAAACCAGATACGTGTATATTTTGAATGGTCGGGCAGTCAGCTGGTGCAGTTGCAAGCAAAGCGTCATGTCAGGATCTACATGTGAAGCAGAGTACATGGCAGCCTCGTGTAAGTGCATCTAGTGCCACCTCTAGTTGGTTTTGGAGTATCGACAACAAACCTAGTTGAGGGACTAATGTGTTTGTGAGAATTGCAGGATAACACAGGTAGAAGTCCCTCATTGATTCAGTTTTCCTACCAGAGATGACCCCTAAAAATGTATGAAAACATTGAAGTCAAAGGTGGTATGTGAATACATTCACATTGAAGACTATGACAAGAGAAGACATCACGTGAATACTATGGAGCGCAAAGACTTAGTTGTTTCGTCGTTCTTTTTCTTCTTTGTTGAGTCATAGGAACCACCGTAATGTTAAGTGGGGTCCAAGTAAACCAGTCAGAATGACTGAAGTGATGCTTAACAAAAATCCTATGTCTTCAAGCGAAGACAATGAGAGCAAATCTTATCCAGAGCTGGATAAGTCAGCTTTGCTTGTAGCTCAAGTAAAGTTGTCGTGTGTGTTTGAAATTTGACTGTTGGAACATGTGTCAGTTCCTTAGTGACCCAGGGTCATTTTAGACAAATCAGGTCGGGTTGCCTAGTGGCTATAAATAGCCCACCCCCTACACCATAAATTGGTTGGCTGCTCAGAGTTAGTGCACGGCTTTTGTCGTTTAAGAGCAACCCACCTCAAAGCCTTTGAGAGAGAAATCCTTGCGAGGACAAAGCCCTAAACACCCAGAGCCTAAGAGTGTTAGGCATCACTTAAGTCTTCTTGTCTGTGTGATCTGAAGACTTATTACACTTGAGGACTGTGAATCCTCCAGCCGGTTAGGCGTCACGTTCTGAGCATCCAAGAGTCATTGTGGATCGCCAGTGAGCGAAGTCTGTGAAGGTTTGGAAGTCTACCTTGAAGACTTACCAGAGTAATTGGGCGAGGACTGGGTGTCCTTAGCTCAAGGGGAATAAGGTGAAGACGTGGTCTTCTGATATGAATCTCAGCCTCCCTAACCAAACGTACAGTTGTCACAACAACTGGAACTGGTCCAACAAATCATTGTCTTCAACGAGCCACTGGTTCTATCCTTCCCATCTCTTTATTTGCAGATTGGTCCTTGTGAAGTCATTGTCTGTTTGCATTATCTATCTGTCTTCACTGCATGACTGCTTGTTCTGATTGGCTTCATACTATCTTCCATCATGATCTATACTTCCTAGCTGCTATTAGTCCTTGTGCTTTCATTTCATTGAATACTTGACTATGGCTTGCTTAGTGTAGTCTACCTTCCGCTGCATGGTAATAGGTTTATTTCTATCGTTTGTCTTCTAAACTTCCATGTTTTGAAGACTTTCATAAAAATCTCCTATTCACCCCCCTCTAGTCGATCACTAGCACTTTCAATTGGTATCAGAGCAAGGTACTCCCTTGTTCTGTGTGATTCGGTTTGACCACCTGGAGTTTTAGCTATGTCGACTGCAGGGATAATCAAAGTCTCCGCTGCATGCCCAGTCTTCGATGGAACTGAATATCCCTACTAGAATAATAAGATGCGCATGCATCTCGAAGCCATTGATGTCGACCTCTGGTATGTCGTCAAGAATGGCGTCCCCAAGGCTGGTGATGGTGTCACTACTGCTGATGTCAAGAAGTCCGTTCAACTGGATTCCACTGCCAAGAACATCATCTGTGGTCATCTGACCAAAGGACAGTATGGCCGTGTGAGTGCTCTGGAAACATCCAAGCTAGTCTGGGACTGGCTCTCCAAGGTCAACGAAGGCGTCTCAACCTAGAGAGATCAAAGAATCAGTGTCCTTCGCAACCTCTTCAACCGCTTCAAGAGAAACGACAATGAGAATGTTTAGCTCATGTTTGATCTACTCACTGACATCACAAATGAGCTTCAAGCCCTCGGCGCTACTGAGATCACCAAGCATGAAGTCGTCAAGACACTCCTGAGATCACTTGACAACTCGTTTGACACCCTAGCCCTAATGATTCAAGACCGCCCTGACTTCAAGACACTCAATCCATCTGACATACTTGAAAGGCTCAACACACATGAGTTTCAGCTTTCTGAGAAAAGAGACATCTACGATCCCAACTATGGGCGAACTCGTGCTTTGAAGGCAAAAGCTGTTTCCTCATCTGAAGAAGAATCTGATTGCAGTTCTGATGATCCTGAAGACATTGGAAAGGAGCTTGCTATGCTTGTGAAGAAGTTCCAGAAATTTGCCAAGAAGAAAGGCTTCAGAAAGTCCTCACGATCTAGCTCAAGGAATGATGAAGCTTCTGCTCATGACTACAAGAAGAGAACATGCCACAAGTGCAAGAAACCTGGTCACTACATCTCTGAGTGTCCGCAGTGGGACAATGAGAACAAGAAGAAGAAGAAGAAGAAGGAATATGATTCTAACGACAAGAAGAAGAAGAAGAAACACTCAAAGTCTTCTTCCAAGTCTTCATTAAAGTCTTCATCACACAAGAAGAGATAATCTGGCAAGGTTCGTGCGTTTGTTGGCAAGGAAATGGATTCAGAGGAGGAATCTGCTTCGGAGGAGGCGGAGGTGGAGTCTGAGGAGGAGTCCGATTCTGCCGTTGCAAGTCTGGCTACATCCTACGTTGCCAAGTCCATCTTCAACATTGAAGACAATGACTTCATCACCAACGCCGATGCTAATGACAAGGACAACTCCGCTCCCACCTACTGCTTCATGGCACGCGGTGCCAAGGTAAACTAACGCACTACTCACTATCAAACATCCAGTGAAGATGACTCTGATTGTGGTTCCAAACCCGGCTACAAAACACTTGCTAAAATTGCAACTGAACAATAGAAAGCTATGGAACATATTCAAAAACTGTTAGACAAAAGCAATGACCTCTTAGACGCTGAAATGACTCGATCTCAGTCCTTAATTGAAGACATAAAAAATATCCATGTTAAGTATGAGGAACTTGAAAGTCGTTATGAAACGCTCTCAACAACTCATGAAAAGCTTTCCTATGATTATCTTCAAAGGAAGCAAGATCTTGAGAGATTGAGAGCGGCTCATGAAGATCTTTAAAAGTAAAATGAGTCACTTCGCGCCAAACAGATCAGTTCCGCCCAGGAAGGATTTGAACCACCATGTCTTAAATGCATTGAGTGTGACAACGCTACTTCTGTTGCTGGATGTTCTACTGCTGCTACTGTTGCAATATCTTCAACTGTTGATGTGGTAACTAACCCCTCTGCTGAGGATGCCACCGCTATTGCTGATGAAAATGCTAGGTTGAAGACATTGCTTGAAACAGGGATGTACAAAAGTCTCAAAGGGCATCAGACACTATGTGATGTCCTCAAAAGGCAGATCCTGAACCGAAACCCTAGGAAAGAGGGTGTTGGGTTCGAAAGGAAAATGAATGCTGATGGCTCTTACTGGAAACCTGAGCAGTACCCCAAAACCACATGGGTTGCTGCAAAGGAACCTTCCGTGGATCCATCCACCCTATCCGGCTTCACTTGTGCTAATCCCATAGTTATTGATGAATCCTTTGATGCAAACTATAAATTGTTTAAGAATCAGAATGGTGAAGTGTTTGCCAGGTATATTGGTACTAACTGCATGAATGGGCCACCTATGAAGAAAGTCTGGGTGCCGAAAAAGTGTCTGGAAAATCTTCCTGTGTATGTCGTCATGACACCACAAGTGAAGAAGACAAACCCCAGACCACGGGCTTCATATGGTCCAAAGGCTTCATACAGATAGAGGACTCACCTGAGTCGCACTAACGCAAATGTTTTGCAGGGAAACCATACTCAGGACTATGAATATGAGCGCGTTTCATCAAACCGCCATGTTCATAAGACCAAGGACTACTCTGCTTATTCTTATGAGTACTATTGTCCACCTGCAAGACTATTTTCTAGGGCTCCAAAGGCAAAGTTCTCAGATGCTGCACTTAGACTCATTGCTTCGAAGCCACCCTTGAAGATGTGGGTGGCTAAGAGAGCTTAACTCTTTTTTTTGCAGGGAAGGGCTTCAAGCCGAAAATCAAATGCGTCTGAAGCTATTGATGGGGACCTTAAACATCTTGTAGGGCGCAAGATCAAATGCCCAAATGGTCTTATTATGTATTTTGTTCCTGAGTTGCTTCCTACTTTCCCTATCAGTCCTAACCTCGATCTAAGCTTTCATAATCCACTTTCTCATCAAATGTTTATGCTTCACAATTCTCTTCGTGAAGCCTATCCACCTAACTGCACTGTAGGGTATGACACCAGCTGCATCAGAATGGATTATTGATAGTGGATGTACTAATCACATGACTGGCAAGTGAAGTCTTCTCATGGACTCAACCTTACTTCCATCTGGCAAGAGTCACATCACATTTGCTGATACTGGTAAAAGCAAGGTATTGGGTCTAGGTAGAGTTGCAATCTCAAGGGATCAACACATGGATAAAGTGATGCTTATTGAATCCCTTGCTTTCAACTTAATGTCTGTCTCAATGATTTGCGATTTAAACATGATTGTGATGTTTGGAAAATATCGTTGCCTTGTTATAATGGAATCTGACAAGTCTCTAGTCTTTGAAGGGTATGAGAAAGATGATTTGTACATGGTAGATTTCTCAGCAGGACCACAGTTGCCGTATGTCTTCTTGCAAAAGCTTCAGAATGCTAGCTCTGGCATCGGAGGCTAGGGCATGCTGGCATGATGAATTTGCACACTCTTGCAAAGAAGAAGCATATCATAGGCATCGAGGGCGTCAAGTTCAAGAAGGATCACTTATGCGGTGCCTACGAAGCTGGAAAGATGACGAGGGCCAAGCATCCCTCGAAGACAATCATGACAACGACTCAACCCTTCGAACTGCTACACATGGACCTCTTCGGTCCCACTCACTACTCAACTCTTACTACTACTGCTTGTCTCTATGGCTTCGTCATTCTTGATGACTATTCAAGATATACATGGGTGCATATAATCCTCTACAAGACTGAAGTGCAGGATGTCTTCAGACGCTTCGCCAATCGAGCCATGAACAACTATGGCATAAGAATCAAGCACATCAGAAGTGACAATGGCACTGAATTCAAGAACATCGGCCTTGACACTTATCTTGATACTTTGGGTATCACTCATGCGTTCTCAGCTCCGTACACGCTGCAGCAGAATGGCATCGTGGAACGCAAGAACAGAACACTCATTGAGATGGCCTGGACAATGCTCGATGAATACAAGACTCCAAGAAAGTTCTGGCCTAAAGCCATTGATACTGCATGCCATATCATCAACCATGTTTATCTTCACAAGCTTATGAAGAAAACATCCTATGAGCTCCTCACTGGTAAGAAGCCAAATGTCAGTTACTTCAGAGTATTTGGTGCCAGATGCTGGATCAAGGATCCACATCATAGTTCAAAATTTGCACCGAAAGCACATGAAGGTTTTATGCTTGGATACAGAAAGGATTCGCACTCCTACAGAGTCTTCAACCTCTTTCACTATAAAGTGGTTGAAACTGTGGATGTGCGGTTCGATGAGACTAACGGCTCGCAAAGAGAGCACCTGCCAAATGTGCTAGATGAAGTTCCATCCAGTGAATCCATCAAGCTTATGGGAACTGGAGAAATCATACCGTCTGAAGCACAGCCCGAAGAGGAACTCATCATCTCTACACCTGATCAACCTAAAGACAATGCTCAGCCTGAAGACAATCCTTCTAACGATGACAATGATCAGCAAGAGCAAAATCTTCGTCCTGTTCATCCTCGTGTTGCAAATGAAGTACAGATTGGGAAAATAATTGATAGCATCAATGCACCTGGTCCACTCACTCGTTCAAGGGCAACACAACTAGCAAATTTCTATGGGCACTTCGCGTTCGTCTCAATATCTGGACCCAAGAAAGTTGATGAAGCCTTCATGGAACCTGAATGGATTCAAGCTATGCAAGAAGAGCTTCAACAATTTGAGTTGAATAATGTATGGGGACTGGTCAAGCGTCCTGATCCTCGTAAGCACAATATCATAGGCACTAAATGGATATATCGCAACAAGCAAGATGAGCATGGTCAAGTTGTCAGAAACAAGGCTCGTCTCGTTGCTCAAGGATACACTCAAGTTGAAGGAATTGACTTCGATGAAACATTTGCTCCTGTGGCTAGGCTTGAAGCTATACACATACTGCTGCCCTATGCAAATCATCATAACATTCTTCTGTATCAAATGGATGTGAAGAGTGCCTTTCTCAATTGCAAGATTGAAGAAGAAGTGTATGTTGCACAACCGCCTAGCTTTGAAGATCCAAAACATCCTGACATGGTTTATAAGCTCAACAAGGCACTGTATGGCCTCAAACAAGCCCCTCGTTCTTGGTATGACACACTCAAGGACTTCCTGAAGAGCAAAGGCTTCAAACCTGGTTCCCTGGATCCCACGCTCTTCACAAAGACATATGATGGTGAACTGTTTGTGTGCCAAATATATGTGGATGGCATTATCTTCGGCTGCACTAATCAGAAATACAGTGATGAGTTTGGATACATGATGCAAGAGCAATATCAGATGTCCATGATGGGTGAGTTGAAGTTCTTCCTTGGTCTTCAAATATGACAGCAACGCAACGGCATCTTCATATCTCAAGAGAAATACCTCAAAGATTGCCTGAAGAAGTTTGGAATGCAAAATTGCAAAGGTTACACGACGCCAATCCTAGCTAAACACCATCTGGGTCCTGACGACAATGGTAAAGAGTTCGATCAAAAGGTATACCACTCCATGATTGGTTCTTTGCTTTATGTATGTGCATCTAGGCCAGATATCATGCTTAGTGTTTGCATGTGTGCCCGATTCCAAGCGGCACCAAAGGAATCGCATCACTTAGCTGTGAAGCGAATTCTTCGATATTTGGCTCACACCCCAACACTAGGATTATGGTATCCAAAGGGCTCAGAGTTTGATCTAGTTGGATTCTCGGATGCTGATTATGCTGGTGACAAGGTGGATCGCAAGTCTACATCAGGCACATGTCACTTTCTGGGATGATCACTTGTATGTTGGTCTTCAAAGAAGCAGAACTATGTATCTCTCTCCACTGCTAAATCTGAATACATTGCTGCTGGCTCTTGCTGCGCTCAGCTTCTATGGATGAAGCAAACACTCAAAGACTGTGGCATTCATCTGAAGCAAGTGCCACTCTACTGCGATAACGAAAGCGCCATCAAGATTGCTAACAACCCAGTTCAGCACTCGAAGACAAAGCACATTGAAATTCGTCATCACTTTCTCAGAGATCATGTCACGAAGGAAGATATTGATATCATACACGACAACACTGAAGAGCAACTGGCAGATATCTTCACAAAGCCCTTGGATGAGAAAAGGTTTTGCAAGTTACGGTGTGAGCTAAATATCTTGGAATCCTCAAATGTCCTGTGATCAGGCACACATCCTAACACTTATGCATGTTGATGACTTAGATGTGCAACACACGAAGTAAAGTATATCTTCAATCAATGAATACTTACATTCTGAGTGTGAATACATTAACGTGGAATTTGACTTCGGAGCGACACGATAATTGTGCGCCATGTCTGGGTCTAATACTTCCTATATGGTGGGTAACGCCACCACCAAATTCTTCCTTTAGAAGTGTTTTTCTCATGGAGTTACTTTTGCAAAGTCTTCACACTTGATTTGTCTTCAACATTGATTTGCTTTCTTAATTATCTTCACAATGTTGACTTGGTATATGCATATATTAAGTGTTCTATCCTCTACAACATTGACTTATAGTTATGTCTATTGAAACTGTCGAATGTCTTCTCTGCGTCCTTGTCAGCAGAAGACACAGAGACAAACATTTAATCTGTTTTAAATGCTTAATCCTTATTGCCTGAAACCCGGAGAAGCCAGAATGACCGCCCGACAATCCATACGTACGTGGGAACATGGAACTGCTTTCAATGTGTTGCATGTTCGCCATGTGTCCCTCAGATGTGAAACGCCAGGGGCACCTGCGTAATTGCGCTGTGCCGTTCTTTTCCTTATAATTACATGTCCCCTCACGGTCAAAAATCCTTCTTCCGCCTCTCCACCTCATCAAAACCCTAGCGCCTCCGCTAGCTCTTGACGACGCTGGCGACGAAGCGCTTAGCTGTCGCGACTTCACCGACGTCGTCCTCACGCCGGCCGCGGACATTGTCTTCTTCACCGCCGCCGTAGATGTCCTCCGTCGCCAAGTTAGGGCACGATGGATCGAACTGCTCGGTCTCCTACTCTTCCCATCTAGCAGTTCATCGTGTGGTAATTAAAATCTCACTTTTTACCATCTTTTGATCTAATCGATTCATCCTTCTTCACCAGAAGTGGTTTCTGTGACTGTCGGATTTCGGGTTCCCGCAGACCCTTGAGGTTCGAACACTGGGGTGCGCGCGGATTTCGCCTCCTACCTACCTGCACCCCTCCACCACGCTAGGATCAAAGCCATGAAACGGACAACACAAGGGACACAGGGTTTATACTAGTTCGGGCCACCGTTGTGGTGTAATACCCTACTCCAGTGTGTGGTGTGTGGATTGCCTCTTGGGCTGATGATGATGAACAATACAAGGAAGAACAGCCTTGCGAGGGTCTGTTCTTAGCTGGGGGATGAACTGATGGGGGGAGTTCGGCCACCTTTCTCTCTCTCTTTCTCTCTGCTTCTCACCTCTCTAACAAGCCTCCTTCTTCCTACCACCCAACCCCCCTTTTTCCTCCATGGGTGGCCGGTCCTATTTATAGAGGCACTGGTCCTCTTCCCAAATATTGAGCGGGAAGGGAGCCAACAATGGCGGGCTAATTTGAAAGGGGACAGCAAGTATCAGCTATCCTGGCAAAAGTAGTCTTCGCCTGCGCAAAGCTCTGGTGATGACGCCGTCTTGGGCTCCATGGTGACCTCCATCTCGTAGTCCTCCTGGTCTTGGTCTCGTTGCACCGAAATGGCAACCTTTGCCTGATGCCTCGGTACTCCACGGCTGCGCTTGCCCCCTTTGCACCAAAGAGGAAAGGAGGACGCCGTGCGGGCTGGCACCCGCCTGGCGCCCTGAGTCGTCATGGCTTGCATCACGGGCACCTCGCGAGGTAACCCGCCTTGATCTCTCCGCCTCCTCGTGAGCCAGCCTGACGAGGCCGTGCCTGAGGAAGCTCCGTGTCGTCCGCCCCGCGAGGCTTGGCCCCTCGCGAGGGTCTTGAGTTTGTGTTGGTGAAGATGGGCCGTGCTGGGCCCCCTTTGAGCCACGCCACAGGCCACAGGCAGGCAAGTCTGGGGACCCCCGTTCCCAGAACACCGACAGTAGCCCCCGGGCCCAAGGCGCGCCCGGACTTGGCCATGCAGGGAGGCAGAAGGGCAAGAGCGAAGCGCCGCGGGCCCTAACAGCCTACGGCCTTGGGCGCCGCGTGGCGGTTGACTGGACGTGGGCGCCTCCACTTCCCCACGGCGCCTCGGCAACTGCACGGATTGGACAAGTCCCTGCATGCAAAACCGGTCATGATTACCTGCGATCGTGGAGGTCGGCGGTTGACCTCCGCCGGCTATAAGTATGGAACGTCGCGCGCCCTTCCAGTCCATCCCTCCTTGCATCTCCTTCTTCCCGATCCTTGCTCCGTCTTGCTGGGATGGCTCCGATCCGCCGGTTCTCAACGGTAGAGAAGGGAAAGGCTCCCCGAGAGGGACCTGACTCACTTCCGCTGAAGAAACGGCATGTCCACCATGGCCCGGACGAGGGGGCCCTTCAGGTGGTGTCGAGGCCTTGGGGCGAGCGGGCGCTGCCGGGGTTCCCGCTTCCATTGTACGCCCACGTCGAGGGCCCCAAAGGAGCTGATGCTGACCGCCACGGGCAGCGCCGGCGCCTGCGCCGACGGGTCACGAAGGTGTGGGTCGTCCCCCCTGGGGTCCACACCGAGGGCTCCTCCCAAGAGTTCGTGCTCCACGTCGCCATTCCTCTTCAGTCTTGGATCCGTCTTCCTCCCTTCTTCGCCTCCGTCATCCTGCAGGGGAGCCCCTGGAGCTTTGGCTGCAGCACGCCGGCTGTAGCACCCTCGCGACTGAGGCAGAGGTCACGGTCGTCGCCCCGGCGAGGTCTACATGACCCGGGGCTGGAGAGAGATTGCCCGGGTTTGCAGGACAAGGGGCGTCTTCGCGATCCACTTGGGCTACGATGGTGCTTCGGTGATGCTCCTCAAGGTCCTCGACGCGGACGGGCGCCGGGTGGAGTGCTGCCCCGGTGAAGGCGGCTAGGGCCCTGCTGTGACGAGGACCGGGCTCGCCAATCGCTCCCTTGGCAGCTCCTCAGGTGGTGGAGACGTCGGAGGCTCCAGCGACTCTGACGAGCCCTTCGCGACTCCGGAGACGAGCGACGACAGCTACAAGCCCCCGAGCCAGCGCCGCTCCCAGAGTAGGGCAGGCTCGTCAGGCCGCCGCCGACTCTGATCTGGATGGGGTTGGCGTCGGTACTTGGCGGCCCACTGTTGATGATGGCGTTTTTTGTAGCGATGCGCGTAGTTTGCGTCTCTTTAGGATCTATTCCCTGCGAGGAACCAAAAGCGCGCCCCGTGGGGGCTTGTAAGGTGCCTGTGATCCTGTTTTGTTAATATAACCCTTGCCGTAGATTTACGCGAGTTGCTCATCCCGTCTTAGCTTGGTCCTCCGTTTCGAACCTCACGAGGGCTTGGTGCTCTGCGCCGACAGGTCCCAGTCCCAAGGCGGCTTCAGCCGTCGCTGGTATGCCAGGTCGCGATGCCGTGGTCAAGGCCAGGAGGTGAGCAACCCGGAGTCCGGTAAGAGCCCCTGAGTCGCGATGCTCAGGAGTTCCCCTTTGGCGCCCAAGCAGCCATCGTTCGGTGAGAAAGGGGAGAGACGTCGCTAACATGGGATAGCATTAGGTGCAGGGATGGTGCCACGGTAGCTGGCGCTTCCAGGCGATAACTTATCTCGAGGATCAGGGGCCGCTCTCTGGTGTGTGGCCGGGTCCGTGCATCGGCAGGCGCGAGGTTGCTCGGCGAGGTCCTCGTGTGTCTCTCCCCTCTCGCCTTTCCTCCCCTTTCTGCTCTACGTCCTCGGGTCTCGGCCCTCGAGCGAGTCTCAGCCATCGCTGGTATGCCAGGTCGCGATGCCATGGTCAAGGCCAGAGGGTGAGGGTTGGAGAGCCAGTAGGAGCCCTGAGTCGCGATGCTCAGGCACCCCCCCTTTAACGTGCAAGTGGTTCGCGCGGACGAGAGCGAAGGAGACACATCAAGAGCCTCACCTGACGCAGCTCCTTCAGGAGGTCCTGCAGGTCCATCATAGAAAGAGCAAGGAGTTGCCATAACAATTGACGGTCAGCCATTGGTTGCTTCCGTAGGGTAGTGAGGCACCGAAGGCTTGACGAGGTGACGCTATGCGGGGCTGCCGCGGCCAGAGCTCAGCCATCCAGGTTTGTCGGCATTGCAGGGACGGACCCATGCGCAAGCGTCGTGCCATTTGGGAGCAGTTCCGTTAGTTGGCGTGAGCTGAGCAGGCAACTAGGTAAAGCACATTAGCCGTGAAGGAGTGGATTCGTTCAAATAGATGCGGAGATCACTGGGTCAGGCCCGAGCGACTTGGGGATCATGCAGCCGAGGGGCTCCCCCAACAAGGTAAGCTCACGACGCGAAATAAAAGGGATACACACCACAGGGACGGACCCACGCGGCCTGGGAATAATGCAACCCTGGGGGCGCTCCCAGCTAGAAGTAAAACTTGAAAGATGTCACCTGATGACGCTGGAGACGAAGGGGTGTTGGTGTAGCTGGATCGGTGGGCTGCGAAAGCCGATCCTCATGAGCCCCCAGGCCCAGGGGCCTCGAGAGGCTCCGGAGGCGCTGGCGGTTCCTCGCGGGCCATCTTCATCTCCGCCAGGGCTGCGGAGCACTTGGCCTCTTGTGCCTCCGTGATGCCCCTCATGAGGCGCTGGTACGCGTCAGCCGCGCTCGGCAAGCCGTAAGGCATGCGAACGTAGCTGTGGGGTGGACCTCCGCAGCGCCCCACTCGCGAGGGCCAGAGGCGCTCCAGGGAGGCGACTTGGTTGAGCCCTGGTACGTCGACGCAGACGCGCAGCCCGCCATCCTCGCCTGGATGGGGAGCCACTGCTGGTAGGCGGCGGGCGCCTCTCATGACTCTGGACTCCTGTAGCTCCTGAATGGCCTTGCTGATGAACTCCTGCGGGTCTGGATCTCCTTGCCTTGCTCCTCCTTGAGGGAAACGTGCTTCGAAACACGCCTCCATGTGGTGCCCCAGCGCCTCCCTCGTGACCCTTGCTAGGTCGGTGGCCCTCCAGGGGAGAGCCCCCGAGCCCTTCCTGAGGAGGGCGCCGGGCGCGCTTTCCTATGCGATGGAAGGAGGTCCCCCCTGGGCAGGCACGGGCCCAGAGGGGCCTACCTCCCGAGGGGCCAGGCCGGACGATGTCTTCTTCTTCTTGGGGGCGGCCTCGGGGAGCCTCCTGCTTCCGTGATCCGGGTCTTCCAGTGATGCGGCCTAAAAGGCTCGCTCCAGGGAACACAACGCGTCCTTCTCTTCACAGGGCACTGTGATGACTCCGCCGCTTCCTGGCATCTTGAGGACGTTGTAGCCGTAGTGAGTCACGGCCATGAACTTGGCCAGCGCCGGGTACCCGAGGATGGCGTTGTACGGCAGGCGGATGTGAGCGACGTCGAAGTCGATGAGCTCGGTGCGGTAGTTGTCGCGTGCCCCGAAGGTGACGGGGAGGCGGACCTGCCCGATCGGGACCGTGGAGCCATCGGTGATACCGGAGAAGGGCTTGGTTGGCTGAAGCTGGCTGTAGGGCACTTGGAGGTTGTTGAATGTCTCTACGGACAGGACGTTGAGCCCTGCCCCGCCATCGATGAGGGTCTTGGTGACCACCACGTTGCTGATGATTGGGGAACAAAGCATCGGGAGGACTCCGGCTGTAGCCGCACACTTGAGTTGACCTGCTGAGCTGAATGTGATGGCGCACGCCGACCACCTGAGAGGGCGCGTGGCTTCGAGCCTGGGAGGGCTGCATTCACTTCGCGGACGAACTGCTTGAAGATGCGCTGAGAGGCTGGGGCCTGAGCTCCGCCCAGGATGCAGGCGATCGCGCGCGGCTCCTAGAAGCCCCCAGCCTCCTCGTCCTGGTGGCGGTCCTCGTTTCTCCTTGGCTGCAGCGGCAGCGGTGGCAGGCCTGCGTTGCCTTGCGGGCGATCGTCGCGAGGCTGATCCCTCCAGCCTCCCTCACGAGGTGGGTCATGCCAGCAATTCTCACGAGGTTGGTCGCGCCACCCCTGGCGCGGGCCACGGTCTTCCTAGTGCCCTGCGTTCCTTCCTCCTCCTCGGCCGTATCCCCGGTCACCACGGTCAGGGCGGCGGCCGATCCTTCCTTCACGCATGGCTCGGAGTTCTTGGCATTCGCTGGTGTTGTGGGTGTGGAGATCGTGGTACACGCAGTACCGGCTGCCCTTGGGAGATTCGGGCTGATCTCTGCCCCGCTTGGTGTCTGGTTCTGCCGCGAGCACGACAGCCCCTTGCGCTTCACTTCCTTGGCCTTGAGCGTCTTCTCTTCTGGGTCTGCGGCAGGCAGCTCAAGGAGGGAGAGACGCCCTTCCTCAGCCCTGGCACACTTGTTCGCCAAGTTGAACAGCTCCAAAGAAGTGCACAGGTCTTCATGCATCGCCAGCTCCTCCTTCATCTTGACGTCGCGCACGCCGTCGGAGAAGGCTGAGATGATGGCCTCTTCAGTCACCTTGGGAATCTTGAGGCGTGCGTTGTTGAAGCGCTGGATGTACTTCTGCAGGGTCTCCCCGGGTTGTTGCTTGATGCGGCGCATGTCACTCATGGTGGGTGGCCGGTCGCGAGTACCTTGGAAGTTGGCGATGAAGCGGGTGCGCATCTCTTCCCAGGAGGAGATTGTGCCTGGAGCCAGGTTCAGGAGCCAGGTGCGGGCCCCGTCCTTGAGCGCCATGGGAAACCAGTTCGCCATGACCTTCTCGTCTCCATTGGCAGCTTCGATGCCTAGCTCGTAGAGCTGGAGGATTCCGCAGGGTCGGCCGTGCCGTCGTAGCAAGGAGGCAGGTCCGGCTTGAACTTGCCTGGCCACGCGACGCTGCGCAGCTCGGTGGTGTAGGCACGGCAGCCTGCTGTGGCCACGGGAGGCCTTGGGTGATGGAGAGCCTGGTCTTGCATGTCCCCACGCGCCGGAGCAGGAGGATGGTCGCGACGTGCTGGAGCAGGGAGCGCCCGGGCAGCTTCTGGCGGGCGAGGGACTTCTTGGCAGCTCTGCTCTTGCCGCGCTGGCACCTGACGGAGCGGATTCCGCCCATGGGCCACGCGCCTTGGAGCCATGGCGTCTTCTTGGGGAGGAGGCGGCTGGGGCGCCGCCGGAGCCTCGTCGCCCGCGCGGGGCGGGGTGCGGTGCAGCGGAACAGACGGCGCGGAAGAACCCCCTGCAGCGCGGACGAACCCCCTGTAGCGCGGACGAGCTCGGCGACGCGGCCGAGCCATTCTTCGTAGACATCGTTGACGGGATGGTAGCGCAGGAGCTCGTTCGCCGCGATGAGTGCAGCCCGAGCCTCCATGGGCGCGCGGAGCACGCGGGACGAAGATCCAGCTGGGGCAAGCGAGGGAGTCGCGGTGCGGCCGTCTTGGCGCACGGATGGATGCTGAGACGATGCTTGCTGCTCGTCCCCCGCCGGGCCGGTGGCGGCATTGACGGCAGGTGACGGGGAATGGCGAGGACGCCCGCCGACAGGGGCTGTCTGGGCGACGCGGGAAGCGAGGGCGGCCCGGCGCTCCGCGCGTGCCCGATGTGCGCCAGACATGAGCGTGATGGTCGGAGGAGAGCGGGGCGGTGGAAGACGAATTCTGGCGCACCCCTACCTGGCGCGCCAAATGTCGGATTTCGGTTCCGGCAGACCCTTGAGGTTCGAACACTGGGGTGCGCGCGGAGATTTCGCCTCCTACCTACCCGCACCCCTTCGCCACGCTAGGATCAAAGCCATGAAACGGACAACACAAGGGACACATGGTTTATACTGGTTCGGGCCACCGTTGTGGTGTAATACCCTACTCCAGTGTGTGGTGTCTGGTTTGCCTCTTGGGCTGATGATGATGAACAATACAAGGAAGAACAGCCTCGCGAGGGTCTGTTCTTAGCTAGGGGATGAACTGATGGGGGGAGTTCGGCCACCTTTCTCTCTCTCTTTCTCTCTGCTTCTCACCTCTCTAACGAGCCTCCTTCTTCCTACCACCCAACCCCCCTTTTTGCTCTGTGGGTGGATGGTCCTATTTATAGAGGCCCTGGTCCTCTTCCCAAATATTGAGCGGGAAGGGAGCCAACAATGGCGGGCTAATTTGAAAGGGGACATCAAGTATCAGCTATCCTGACAAAAGTAGTCTTCGCCTGCGCAAAGCTCTGGTGATGACGCCGTCTTGGGCTCCATGGTGACCTCCGTCTCGTAGTCCTCCTGGTCTTAGTCTCGTTGCACCGAAATGGCAACCTTTGCCTGATGCCTCGGTACTCCGCGGCTGCGCTTGCCCCCTTTGCACCAAAGAGGAAAGGAGGACGTTGTGCGGGCTGGCACCCGCCTGGCGCCCTGAGTCGTCATGGCTTGCGTCACGGGCACCTCGCGAGGTAACCTGCCTTGATCTCTCCGCCTCCTCGTGAGCCAGCCTGACGAGGCCGTGCCTGAGGAAGCTCCGTGTCGTCCGCCCCGCGAGGCTTGGCCCCTCGTGAGGGTCTTGAGTTTGTGTTGGTGAAGATGCGCCATGCTGGGCCCCCCTTTGAGCCACGCCGCAGGCCGCAGGCAGGCAAGTCTAGGGACCCCCGTTCCCACAACGCCGAAAGTGACTACAAACTTGGATCTATCTAGTTCCGCATCTCATACTGTGCCTAGCATCTTCACTTATGCATCTAAACTAGTTAGATTCCTCACTTGTACCTATTCTTGGATTCGTACAAATCTGTAACCAACTTCAAACACATAAGTGAATGTCTTCGCGTTATGAGGTCAATGTCTTCAAACTGATTTATCTTCAAAATCTTCTAAGAATGCATATGACCTCTTCCCCTTCCCTCGCATCTTTACTGTTGTCACAGGTACATGTCCGTGGGAGAATCCCTTGGTTCTCATAGTCTACATTCATTTGCAGAATTCTTACAGCATCATATCAACTCTCCCGAAGCCAGTTCTTGTCTGACCAAGAAGCCTTTGTCAGTGTTGAAGCCATACAGTTTGAACTTCATGGCTTCGCAAAAGTTAGTGAGGAAGGGCGGCAGACAGCGCCGCGGGGAAACATCAAAGGAATTGCCAGCTGATCTGCATGAACTATACAAAACTGATCCTGAAGAAACCTATAATGAACGCAAAACTCGAATCCAATGGATTCGACGATATTGGGCCGAGCAATGGTTTAAGTACAGATTCGTCACCAAGGAGTATGCTGAGAAGAATGCTATCAAGCGTCCCTTGGGAGATATTCTCTATAAAAATCTTCAACCCAAGACCAGAACTGAAGCCATTGCTCAGGGTTTCTTCCCTTGCATGGTCTGTGGACCTCAACCTACTGATGCTCATCCCACATCTCTGTTATGGTGTCGGGATGATAATCTGTTCAAGCGCAACTTTCAGTTTGCCAAGAACTCGGCCAAGGAGAACAAGAAATCTTGGGGATTAGAATTCAATCCTGGCCCCTCTGCACCTCGTGCCGATGGCACATGCAAAGCTGAACCAAATCTGGTTGAGCCCTCCTATGACTTAGAAGGTCTCATCACTCATATCAGGGTTCAAGGGGCATATGTGGATCGACCTGCAGATGACGCTGACTCTGATGAAGCGCCTGCACCTCCGAAGCCGAAGAAGCAGAAGAAACCCAAGGCTCCGAAGCCTTCCTCTTCACCAAAAGCTTCACGAGTGAAGCCCTTGGCCACCGCTCCACCTGCACCAAGTGTGCAGTCTGAAGATCTCTCTCGCGTCTCCAAGACCGAGATGAAGAAGAAGAAGAAGAAGCCTATGCACTCCTCTGGTCCTGCTCTGACCCCTACTGCCATTCTGAGAAATGAGGCCATTGATCTGTCAAGTGACGACGATCTTACCAATGACGCTCTTGACCTGTTGATTAAGAGCAAGCAGCAGGTGGAAATCTTCAACGATCTTCCCCTCTTTGATGTTGAGATTTTGAACAAGTTCATCGATGACTGGTTTGACAATCCAGAACTCAGTTTTGATGATCTACAACTTCCAATTGGCCTCAGTGTCTCCTTCAATGGCGCCATTGCTTTTGAGTTAGCTCTTGCTCAGAAAATTGTTGAGCTGAAGCACAAGATTGATTTTGAAAAGGCTCAGTTCAAGAAGCATATGGCCAGGCTCAGTGTGAAGGATGTGCAGAACTTCAAGATCATGCTGCACGAGCTCAAGGAAGCATTTCTCAAGAAACATGATGAAGCCCAAGGTTCTTGTGAGCGCATGAAGAATCTTGCTGCCAAATGTGTTCAAGGCTACAATGAAGCTGAAAAGCGCAAGGCCTTGGGACGACCAGGCATCGACCCCAGAATGGCTGCCAAGAAGAAGAAGAAGCTAGCTGTGGCAGAACCAGAAGCATCAAGGCAGGAAGAACCTCGCATTGTCTTCCCAGCCAGTATGACAGGCTCGAAGCCTAAGGTCCCCACAGTGGCTTTAGAATTCAAGAAAACTAGAGCAGCTGAAGCTGAAGCCAGAAAGCGCAAGACCAAAGCCACCACTAATGATGCTCCACCAACCAAGAAAAGGAAAACAAAGAAGAGAGACCGGGCTGCTTCCACAGAGCCCCTTCTTGTCGAGCCAATTTCTGTTGCTCATCCTACGTCTGAATATCATGAACGTCGTCTGGTAGTTCATGAGCCTGCTTCCACAGATGCTCCTGAATCTGAAGAGAATCCAGCTATTGACCCCACCACAGCTGAAGACATTGGTCCTCACGACAATGTTGAAGATGATGAATTCCTTCCTCAGATCGAACAAAATATGGTATCATCGCCTGTGCTCACACACAACGAGGTCATCAACATTGGTCGTCCTCTGATGCCAATTGCTCAGGATGCATCCTGGGCTGATCACCCACAACAACAAGATACCCCAAGTACTCCCCAACCACAAGTCACCTCACCAGTGCAAGATGACGATGACTTTGAGGCCCAGCCAACTCCATCTCCACAGGCGTCGCCAGCGTTACGCAGGCTTCGCAAAGGACAAAGGCCCCAAGTCACTCTTCTGAGCGTTCCAGAAGGAGAAGTGCACCACCGATCTGTCGCACGTCAAGTGTTCCCAGAAGCCACTCCAACTGTGAACGTCTCTGAGTCTGAAGCCAAATCGGTTCAAGATATTCCGGCTGCATCAGCCGATGATAAAGAAGAACCAAGAGTTGAAGAAGAACGAGTTGCAACTTCCCCAGTCCACCAAGATGCTGCTCACGAGGAAAATGTGTCCAACCCTCCAGCCACATAAGTGGAGGTTGAAGCTAACGTCACCACCAGCAACAACACTGCTGACGACACTGATGTCGTCATGCCCGAAGCCAATAATGAAGCACCTGAAGCTAATGTGGCCCCTGAAGCCAATGCTGCACCCAGACGTAATCATTCCTCCTGAAGCTATTGTGCCACTTGCAGCCCATGTCAATGAAAATGCCAATGCTCCTGTACCCCCTCCAAGACCTCATACTGTTGAGCTAGCATTTGATCATGGTCAGCCTGTTATGGTCCGATGGCCCATTCTAGTTCCTCCACCTGTTGCGGATCCACAATTTGACTATCATGTCAAGCACATGCCTCAAGTACAGAAGCCCAAGCCATGACTTCCAAGATTCCCAGGCACTGCAACCTCAGCTAGGGTCTTCAATGTGAATGGCTTTGTGGCACATAACTGAAAGTGTTAGTGATTGACTAGAGGGGGGGGGGTGAATAGGCGAATTTTATGAAAGTCTTCAAAGCATGGAAGTTTCGAAGACAAATGATAGAAATAAACCTATTACCATGCAGCAGAAGGTAGACTACACTAAGCAAGCCATAGTCAAGTATTCAATGAAATGAAAGCACAAAGAGTAATAGCAGCTAGGCAGTATAGATCAGGATGGAAGATAGTATGAAGCCAATTAGAACAAGCAGTCACACAGTGAAGACAAATAGATAATCAAACAGGAAATGACTTCACAAGGACCAATCTTCAAATAAAGAGATGGGAAGGATAGAACCAGTGGCTCATTGAAGACAATGATGTGTTGGACCAGTTCCAGTTGCTGTGACAACTGTACGTCTGGTTAGGGAGGCTGAGATTCAACTCAAAAGACCGCGTCTTCACCTTATTCCCCTTGAGCTAAGGACACCCAGTCCTTGCCCAATTACTCTGGTAAGTCTTCAAGGTAGACTTCCAAACCTTCACAGACGCGATCCACAATGACTCTTGGATGCTCAGAACGCCACGCCTAACCGGCCGGAGGATTCATAGTCCTCAAGTGTAATAAGTCTTCAGATCACACAGACAAGAAGACTTAAGTGATGCCTAACACTCTTTGGCTCTGGGTGTTTAGGGCTTTGTCCTCGCAAGGATTTCTCTCTCAAAGGCTTCAAGGTGGGTTGCTCTTAAACGAAAAAAGCCATGCACTAACTCTGAGCAGCCAACCAATTTATGGTGTAGGGGGTGGGCTATTTATAGCCACTAGGCAACCCGACCTGATTTGTCCGAAATGACCCTGGGTCACCAAGGAACTGACACGTGTTCCAACGGTCAGATTTCAAACACACACGACAACTTTACTTGAGCTACAAGCAAAGCTGACTTATCCAGCTCTGGATAAGATTTGCTCTCATTGTCTTCGCTCGAAGACATAGGATTTTGGTTAAGCATCACTTCAGTCATTCTGACTGGTTTACTTGGACCCCACTTAACAGTACGGTGGTTCCTATGACTCAACAAAGAAGAAAAAGAACGACGAAACAACTAAGTCTTCGCGCTCCATAGTCTTCACGCGATGTCTTCTCTTGTCATAGTCTTCAATGTGAATGTCTTCACATACCACCTTTGACTTCAATGTCTTCATACATTTTAGGGGTCATCTCTGGTAGGAAAACCAAATCAATGAGGGACTTCTTCCTGTGTTATCCTGCAATTCTCACAAACACATTAGTCCCTCAATCAGGTTTGTCGTCAATACTCCAAAACCAAATAGGGGTGGCACTAGATGCACTTACAATCTCCCCCTTTTGGGTGATTGATGACAAACTGGTTGAAGTTTTCAACGGGGATAGAAATATGTGAAATTGTAAAGGATTTAAGTATTGTCTTCGTAAGTAGTAGAAAGGCTCCCCCTGAAGATGTGCATATAAGTATTTTGCTTTTGAATGCAAATGCACATGGCAGGTTGTACTTGCGGAGCTCCTCTTTTACTTATGAAGACAATTCATCATGCATGAAAGGATATATCGAAGATAATGACATGCATAATGAAAAATGGACGTCTGCAAAATGACCTAAGTGCGGAAGTTATCATCGCACATGTGGAATTTATCATCGCATCACAGAATAGCAAATAAGTAGTAGACGACCATCGAGTTTAAGTGTTACAACTCAAAGAACCAAATGTATCAAAAAGCGAGAGTTGTAGACACTAGGCAAAAATATAAAGCAACCGCCCATATGGACCCGGTTGAAGACTGTCAACTCATATGATTCTCCCCCTTTTGTTAGTAAGGACCAAAAAGGTTTGAAGACATAGAGCTTCTACTCGTTCCCAGAGGGAGTAGGTGAAGCAGCAGGGTTGTCGTTGGTGCTTGGCGGTGCAGAAGAACTCGGCGCACTGTCGATATGTGGCAATGCAGACGTTGGAGAAGTCACATCATGTTCATCCTCGATGACTCTGGCATTTACAGTAGCCGCAGAAGAGGAGTATTCAGAGTTTACAAGAGATGGAGTCCATCGCAGAACTGCATTCCTTGGAGGCGTTGAATCAAACTTATATCTCTCTGTGAAGGCATCCGCGCTTAAATCATCTTCAGAGCACAGAAGTGTCAGAATCTTCCAAGATCGTCGACAGGCTTCATGGGAGACAAATGTGTTCTTGGTGGCAAGATTACGAATGCGATTGACATCCACCAAGAGACTATGCATTTGACGCTTCAGCCAGTCGTGATGCTTATCTTTCTTTTGATGAAGTGCGACAAGAAGTTCTCGGTCATTTAGAACACGAGAGTGCTTCCGAGGCCTTTGAGCAATAGTGCTTTCTATGTTGGCTTGAAGAGGGGCACGAGTATTGCCTGCCAATGGATAAACACGAGTGATAGCATTGGGCACATAATGACTTGGAATAGGCTGAGTGAAGCTTTGATGGTCTGCATTGTGAAGACATAGCGGCTCCTTTGCAGGGTCAGGGTAAATGGCATCAACAGACAGATTGACCTCTGGCAAAAAGACAAGATGGTTTCGTGCAGAGGGCTGATAGTTGATTGCAGAGTGAAGATTGATGAGGCGCATGACCCATGGAGCATAGAACTTCAGTCCAAAGATGTCTGAGCCTGATGCTGCCAGTTGACGAATGAAGAAATCTTGTGCATTGAAGCTCTTGCCATTGAGAATATAGAAGACCAATGTCTTCATTGTACCTTCAAGTTTTGCAGCTGGAAATTGTCCTTTGATAGGCCAGAGAGTTCACCGTATGATGTGGTAGATGGTGCGTGGCAGATACTCAAGGTCTTCAACAAAGAACGCCCGAGGATATTCAGCATCTGGAGGCAAAGGCTTCATCATACTGAGCATCTAGCTCATGTTGGGCTCGGGCTTCTGAAAAATGCTCTCCAAAGCATCATGGTGAAGCCTACAACCAGGTTCAAATAGATCGCCTGGAGTGGACAGGCCAGTTAGCTCAATGATATCAAGAGCTTTGGCTTCATGATGGACATTGCCTGTCATCCACTCAAGGACCCAAGTCTTTGGATCCTGTTGTAGTCGCGAATGTGAAGAGTTGCATAAAACTGTAATAGAAGCTCTTCATTCCAGTGTTCCTTATCTATGACAAATTGCAGGAGTCCAGCGTCTCTGAACCAATCCAACTCTTCTTCTAGACAGGGCAGGCCAGCTATAGCTTCAGTGTCGAGACACATATGTGGAAATATGCGCCCTTGATTGTATAAGATGCATGAATAGTAGCTGCACTGCTGATAGCTCCATAACCGATCCGATGAAATGCGAGGTTTGGAGTATGGGTTCTTGGCGCTGTCGAAGAAGGTATTATGTGCCACGAAGCCATTCACATTGAAGACCCAAGGTGAGGTTGCAATGCCTGGGAATCTTGGAAGTCTTGGCTTGGGCTTCTGGACTTGAGGCCTGTGCTCGACATTATAGTCAAATTGTGGAACGCAGCAGGTGGAGGAACCAGAATGGGCGATCGGACCATAACAGGTTGACCATGATCAAATGCCAGCTCAATAGTATGAGGTCTTGGAGGGGGTACAGGAGCATTGGCATTTTCGTTGACATGGGCTGCAAGTGGCACAATAGCTTTAGGAGGAATGATTACGTCTGGTGCAGCATTGGCTTCAGGGGCCACATTGGCTTCAGGTGCTTCATTATTGGCTTTGGGCATGACGACATCAGTGTCGTTAGTAGTGTTGTTGGTGGTGGTGACGTTAGCTTCAACCTCCAGTTGTGTGGCTGGAAGGTTGGACACATTTTCCTTGGGAGCAACATCTTGGTGGACTGGGGAAGTTGCAACTCATTCTTCTTCAACTCTTGGGTCTTCTTTATCATCGGCTAATGCAGCCGGAATATCTTCAGCCGTTTTGGCTTCAGACTCAGAGACATTCACAGTTGGAGTGGCTTCTGGGAACACTTGACGTGCAACAGATCGGCGGTGCACTTCTCCTTCTGGAACGCTCGGAAGAGTGACTTGGGGCCTTGGTCCTTTGCGAAGCCTGCGTAACACTGGCGACGCTTGTGGAGATGGAGTTGGCTGGGCCTCAAAGTCATCGTCATCTTGCACTGGTGAGGTGACTTGTGGTTGGGGAGTACTTGGGGTGTCTTGTTGTTGTGGGTGATCAGCCCATGATGCATCCTGAGCAATTGGTGTCAGAGGACGACCAATGTTGATGAGCTCGCTGTGCGTGATCACAGGCGATGATACCACATTTTATTCAATCTGAGGAAGGACTTCATCATCTGCTACATTGTCATGGTGACCAATGTCTTCAGCTGCGGTGGGGTCAACAGCTGGAATATCTTCAGCTTCAGGAGCATCTGTGGAAGCAGGCTCATGAACTACCAGACGACGTTCACGATGTTCAGATGCAGGACGAGCAATAGCTTGACTCAACAAGAAGGGGCTCTGTGGAAGCAGCCCGGTCTCTCTTCTTTGTTTTCCTTTTCTTGGTTGGGGGAGCATCATCAGTGGTGGCTTTGGTCTTGCGCTTTCTGGCTTCGGCTTTAGCTGCTCTAGTTTTCTTGAATTCTGAAGCCACTGTGGGGACCTTAGGCTTCGAGCCTGTCATACTGGCTGGGAAGACAATGTGAGGGTCTTCCTGCCTTGATGCTTCTGGTTCTGCCACAGCTGGCTTCTTCTTCTTCTTGGCAGCCATTCTGGGGTCGATGCCTGGTCGCCCCAAGGCCTTGCGCTTTTCAGCTTCATTATAGCCTTGAACACATTTGGCAGCAAGATTCTTCAAGCGCTCACGAGAACCTTGGGCTTCATCACGTTTCTTGAGAAATGCTTCCTTGAGCTCATGTAGCATGATCTTGAAGTTCTGCACATCCTTCACACTGAGCCTGGCCATATGCTTCTTGAACTGAGCCTTTTCAAAATCAATCTTGTGCTTCAGCTCAACAATTTTCTGAGCAAGAGCTAACTCAGAAGCAATGGCGCCGTTGAAGGAGACACTCAGGCCAATTGGAAGTTGTAGATCGTCAAAACTAAGTTCTGGATTGTCAAACCAGTCATCGATGAACTTGTTCAGAATCTCAACACCGGAGAGGGGAAGATCATTGAATATTTCCGCCTGTTGCTTGCTCTTAATCAATAGCTCAAGAGCGTCATTGGCAAGATCATCGTCACTTGACAGATCAATGGCCTCATTTCTCAGAAGGGCAGCAGGGGTCAGAGCAGGACTGGAGGAGTGCATAGGCTTCTTCTTCTTCATCTCAGCCTTGGAGACGCGAGAGAGATCTTCAGACTGCACACTTGGTGCAGGTGGAGCGGTGGCCAAGGGCTTCACTCGTGAAGCTTTTGGTGAAGAGGAAGGCTTTAGAGCCTTGGGTTTCTTCTGCTTCTTTGGCTTCGGAGGTGCAGGCGCTTCATCAGAGTCAGCGTCATCTGCAGGTCGATCCACATCTGCCCCTTGAACCCTGATATGAGTGATGAGACCTTCTAAGTCATAGAAGGGCCCAACCAGATTTGGTTCAGCTTCGCATGTGCCATCGGCATGAGGCGCAGAGCGGCCAGGATTGAATTCTAATCCCCAAGATTTCTTGTTCTCCTTGGCCGAGTTCTTGGCAAACTGAAAGTTGCGCTTGAACAGATTGTCATCCCGACACCATAGCAGAGATGTGGGATGAGCATCAGTAGGTTGAGGTCCACGGACCATGCAAGGGAAGAAACCCTGAGCAATGGCTTCAGTTCTGGTCTTGGGTTGAATATTTTTATAGAGAATATCTCCCCAGGGACGCTTGATAGCATTCTTCTCAGCATACTCCTTGGTGACGAATCTATACTTAAACCATTGCTCGGCCCAATATCTTCGAATCCATTGGGTTTGAGTTTTGCGTTCATTATAGGTTTCTTCAGGATCAGTTTTGTACAGTTCATGCAGATCAGCTGGCAAATCCTTTGATGTTTCCCTACGGTGCTGTCTGCCACCCTTCCTCACTGACTTTTGCGAAGCCATGAAGTTCAAACTGTATGGCTTCAACACTGACAAAGGCTTCTTGGTCAGACAAGAACTGGCTTCGGGAGAGTTGATATGATGCTGTAAGAATTCTGCAAATGAATGCAGACTATGAGAACCAAGGGATTCTCCCACGGACATGTACCTGTGACAACAGTAAAGATGCGAGGGAAGGGTAAGAGGTCATATGCATTCTCAGAAGATTTTGAAGATAAATCAGTTTGAAGACATTGACCTCATAACGCGAAGACATTCACTTGTGTGTTTGAAGTTGGTTACAGATTTGTACGAATCCAAGAATAGGTACAAGTGAGGAATCTAACTAGTTTAGATGCATAAGTGAAGATGCTAGGCACAGTATGAGATGCAGAACTAGAAAGATCCAACTTTTAGGAACAGAAACCACTTGTGGTTGAAAAGGATGAATCTATCGGATCAAAAAGACTGTAAAAGGAGGTTTTATTTACCACACGAGGAACTGCTAGACGGAGTGGGAGAGGAGGCCGTGCAGTTCGATCTTCTATGCCCTAACTTGGCGACGGAGGACACCTACGGCGACGGCGGAGAAGACGATGTCCGCGACCGGCGTGAGGACGGCGTCGGTGAGGTCGCGACAGCTAAGCGCTTCGTCGCCAGCATCGTCAAGAGCTAGCGGAGGCACTAGGGTTTTGACGAGGTGGAGAGGTGGAAGAAGGATTTTTGACCGTGAGGGGACATGTATTTATAAGGAAAAGAACGGCACAACGCAATTACGCAGGTGCCCCTGGCGGTTCGCATCTGAGGGACACATGGCGAACATGCAACACATTGAAAGCAGTTCCATGTTCCCACGCCCGTCTGGATTGTCGGGCGGTCGTTCCGGCTTCTCCGGGTTTCAGGCAATAAGGATTAAGCATTTAAAACAGATTAAATGTTTATCTTTGTGTCTTCTGCTGACAAGGACGCAGAGAAGACATTCGACAGTTTTAATAGAATGCATATGATTTGGATAGATAGATTTGAGGTAGAATCATAGAGAGGTTAGGGTCCGATCACATTCACTTAGATCAAAAGATTCAAATGAAAAGACATAGCTATAAGTGAATGTTGTAGAGGACAGAACACTTAATATATGCATATACCAAGTCAACATTGTGAAGATAATCTAGAAAGCAAATCAATGTTGAAGACAAATCAAGTGTGAAGACTTTGCAAAAGTAACGCCATGAGAAAAACACTTCTAAAGTAAGAATTTGGTGGTGGCGTTACCCATCGTATAGGAAGAATTAGACCCAGACACGGCGCACAATTATCATGGCGCTCCGAAGTCAAATTGCACGTTAATGTATTCACACTCAGAATGTAAGTCTTCATTGATTGAAGATATACTTTACTTCGTGTGTTGCACATCTAAGTCATCAACATGCATAAGTGTTAGGATGTGTGCCTGATCACAGGACATTTGAGGATTCCAAGATATTTAGCTCACACCGTAACTTGCAAAACCTTTTCTCATCCAAGGGTTTTGTGAAGATATCTGCCAGTTGCTCTTCAGTGTTGACGTGTATGATATCAATATCTTCCTTCATGAAATGATCTCTGAGAAAGTGATGACGAATTTCAATGTGCTTTGTCTTCAAGTGCTGAACTGGGTTGTTAGCAATATTGATGGCGCTTTCATTCTCGCAGTAGAGTGGCACTTGCTTCAGATGAATGCCATAGTGTTTGCTTCATCCATAGAAGCTGAGCGCAGCAAGAGCCAGCAACAATGTATTCAGATTCAGCAGTGGAGAGAGATACACAGTTCTGCTTCTTTGAAGACCAACATACAAGTGATCGTCCTAGAAAGTGACATGTGCCTGATGTAGACTTGCGATCCACCTTATCACCAGCATAATTAGCATCCGAGAATCCAACTAGATCAAACTCTGAGCCCTTTGGATACCATAATCCTAGTGTTGGGGTGTGAGCCAAATATCGAAGAATTTGCTTCACAGCTAAGTGATGCGATTCCTTTGGTGCCGCTTGGAATCAGGCACACATGCAAACACTAAGCATGATATCTGGCCTAGATGCACATACATAAAGCAAAGAACCAATCATGGAGCGCTATACCTTTTGATCGAACTCTTTACCATTGTCGTCGGGACCCAGATGGTGTTTAGCAGGCATTGGCGTTGTGTAACCTTTGCAATTTTGCATTCCAAACTTCTTCAGGCAATCTTTGAGGTATTTCTCTTTAGATATGAAGATGACGTTGCGTTGCTGTCGTATTTGAAGACCAAGGAAGAACTTCAACTCACCCATCATGGACATCTGATATTGCTCTTGCATCATGTATCCAAACTCATCACTGTATTTCTGATAAGTGCAGCCAAACATAATGTCATCCACATATATTTGGCACACAAACAGTTCACCATCATATGTCTTCGTGAAGAGCATGGGATCCAGGGAACTAGGTTTGAAGCCTTTGCTCTTCAGGGAGTCTTTGAGCGTATCATACCAAGCGCGAGGAGCTTGTTTGAGGCCATACAGTTCTTTGTTTAGCTTGTACACCATATCAGGGTGTTTCGGATCTTCAAAGCTAGGAGGTTGTGCAATGTATACTTCTTCTTCAATCTTGCCATTGAGAAAGGCACTCTTCACATCCATTTGATACAGAAGAATGTTATGATGATTTGCATAGGCCAGCAGTATGCGTATAGCTTCAAGCCTAGCCACAGGAGCAAATGTTTCATCGAAGTCAATTCCTTCAACTTGAGTGTATCCTTGAGCAATGAGGTGAGCCTTGTTTCTGACAACTTGACCATGCTCATCTTGCTTGTTGCGATATATCCATTTAGTGCCTATGATATTGTGCTTACGAGGATCAGGACGCTTGACCAGTCCCCATACATTATTCAGCTCAAATTGTTGAAGCTCTTCTTGCATAGCTTGAATCCATTCAGGTTCCATGAAGGCTTCATCAACTTTCTTGGGTTCAGATATTGAGACGAATGCGAAGTGCCCACAGAAATTTGCTAGTTGTGTTGCCCTTGAACGAGTGAGTGGACCAGGTGCATTGATGATATCAATTAGTTTCTCAATTTGTACTTCATTTGCAACACGATGATGAACAGGACGAAGATTTTGCTCTTGCTGATCATTGTCATCGTTAGAAGGATTGTCTTTAGGCTGAGCATTGTCTTCAGGTTGATCCAGTGTAGAGATGATGAGTTCCTCTTCGGGCTGTGCTTCAGACGGTATGATTTCTCCAGTTCCCATAAGCTTGATGGATTCACTGGACGGAACTTCATCTAGCACATTTGGCAGGTGCTCTCTTTGCGAGCCGTTAGTCTCATCGAACCACACATCCACAATTTCAACCACTTTATAGTAAAAGAGGTTGAAGATCTGTACGAGTGCGAATCCTTTCCGATCCAAGCATAAAACCTTCATGTGCTTTTGGTGCAAATTTTGAAGTGTGATTTGGATCCTTGATCCAGGACCTGGCACCAAATACTCTGAAGTAACTGACATTTGGCTTCTTACCAGTGAGGACTCATAGGTTGTTTTGTTCAGAAGCTTGTGAAGATAAACACAGTTGATGATATGGCATGCAGTATCAATGGCTTCAGGCCAGAACTTTCTTGGAGTCTTGTATTCATCGAGCATCGTCCGGGCCATCTCAATGAGTGTTTTGTTCTTGCGTTCCACGATGCCATTCTGCTGTGGCGTGTACGGAGCTGAGAACGCATGAGTGATGCCCAAAGTATCAAGATAAGTGTCGAGGCTGGTGTTCTTGAATTCAGTGCCATTGTCACTTATGATGTGCTTGACCTTGATGCCATAGTTGTTCATGGCTCGATTGGCAAAGCGTCTGAAGACATCCTGCACTTCAGTCTTGTAGAGGATTATATGCACCCATGTATATCTTGAATAGTCATCAACAATGACGAAGCCATAGAGACAAGCAGTAGTAGTAAGAGTTCAGTAGTGAGTGGGACGGAAGAGGTCCATGTGTAGCAGTTCGAAGGGTTGAGTCGTTGTCATGATTGTCTTTGAGGGATGCTTGGCCCTCATCATCTTTCTAGCTTCGCAGCACCGCATAAGTGATCCTTCTTGAACTTGACGCCCTCGATGCCTATGATATGCTTCTTCTTTGAAAGAGTGTGCAAATTCCTCATGCCAGCATGCCCTAGCCTCCGATGCCAGAGCCAGCATTCTGAAGCTTTTGCAAGAAGACATATGGCAAGCTGTGGTCCTGCTGAGAAATCTACCATATACAAATCATCTTTCCGATACCCTTCAAAGACTAGAGACTTGTCAGATTCCAGTAGAACAAGGCAACAATATTTTCCAAACATCACAATCATGTTTAAATCGCAAAGCATTGAGACATACATTAAGTTGAAACCAAGGGATTCAACAAGCATCACTTTATCCATGTGCTGATCCCTTGAGATTGCAACTCTACCTAGACCCAATACCTTGATTTTACCAGTATCAGCAAATGTGATGTGACTCTTGTCAGATGGACGTAAGGTTGAGTCCATGAGAAGACTTCGCTTGCCAGTCATGTGATTAGTACATCCACTATCAATAATCCATTCTGAAGCAGCTGGTGTCATACCCTACAGTGCAGTTAGGGGGATAGGCTTCACGAAGAGAATTGTGAAGCATAAACATTTGACGAGCAAGTGGATTATGAAAGCTTAGATCGAGGTTAGGACTGATAGGGCAAGTAGCAAGCGACTCAGGAAAAAATACATAATAAGACCATTTGGGCATTTGATCTTGCGCCCTACAAGATGTTTAAGGTCCCCATCAATAGCTTCAGACGCATTTGATTTTCGGCTGGAGACCCTTCCTTGCATAAAAAAATAGTTAAGATTTCTTAGCCACCCAGATCTTCAAGGGTGGCTTCGAAGCAATGAGTCTAAGTGCAACATCTGAGAACTTTGGCTTTGGAGCCTTAGCAAATAGTCTTGCAGGTGGACAATAGTACTCATAAGAATAAGAAGAGTAGTTCTTGGTCTTATGAACATGCCGGCTTGATGAAACACGCTCATATTCATAGGCATGAGTATGGTTTCCCTGCAAAACATTTGCGTTAGTGCGACTCAGGTGAGTCCTCTGTCTGTATGAAGCCTTTGGACCATATGAAGCCCGTGGTCTGGGGTTTGTCTTCTTCACTTGTGGTGTCATGACAACATACACAGGAAGATTTTCCAGACACCTTTTCGGCACCCAGACTTTCTTCATAGGTGGCCCATTCCTGCAGTTAGTACCAATATACCTGGCAAACAGTTCACCATTCTGATTCCTAAACAGTTTATAGTATGCATCAAAGGATTCATCAATAACAATGGGATTAGCACAAGTGAAGCCAGATAGGGTGGATGGATCCACGGAAGGTTCCTTTGCAGCAACCGATGTGGTTTTGGGGTACTGCTCAGGTTTCCAGTAAGAGCCATCAGCATTCATTTTTCTTTCGAACCCAACACCCTCTTTCCTAGGGTTTCGGTTCAGGATCTGCCTTTTGAGGACATCACATAATGTCTAATGCCCTTTGAGACTTTTGTACATCCCTGTTTCAAGCAATTTCTTCAACCTAGCATTTTCATCAGCAATAGTGGTGGCATCCTCAGCAGAGGGGTTAGTTACCACATCAATAGTTGAAGATATTGCAACAGTAGCAGCAGTAGAACATCCAGCAACAGAGGTAGCGTTGTCACGCTCAACGCATTTAAGACATGGTGGTTCAAATCCTTCCTGAGCGGAACTGATCTGTTTGGCGTGAAGTGACTCATTTTCCTTTTGAATATCTTCATGAGCCGCTCTCAATCTCTCAAGATCTTGCTTCCTTTGAAGATAATCATAGGAAAGCTTTTCATGAGTTGTTGAGAGCGTTTCATGACGACTTTCATGTTCCTCATACTTAACATGAAGATTTTTTATGTCTTCAATTAAGGACTGAGATCGAGTCATTTCAGCGTCTAACATGTCATCGCTTTTGTCTAATAGTTTTTGAATATGTTCCATAGCTTTCTGTTGTTCAGTTGCAATTTTAGCAAGTGTTTTGTAGCTAGGTTTGGAACCACAATCAGATTCATCTTCACTGGATGTTTGATAGTGAGTAGTGCATGAGTTTACCTTGGCACCGCGTGCCATGAAGCAGTAGGTGGGAGCGGAGTTGTCCTTGTCATTAGCATCGGCGTTGGTGATGAAGTCATTGTCTTCAATGTTGAAGATGTACTTGGCAACATAGGCTGTAGCCAGACTTGCAACGCCAGAGTCGGACTCCTCCTTAGACTCCACCTCCGCCTGCTCAGAAGCAGACTCCTCCTCTGAATCCATTTCCTTGCCAACAAACGCACGAGCCTTGCCAGATGAGCTCTTCTTGTGTGATGAAGACTTTGACGAGGACTTGGAAGAATACTTTGAGTATTTCTTCTTCTTCTTGTCGTCAGAATCATATTCCTTGCTCTTCTTCTTCTTGTTGTTCTCATTGTCCCACTTAGGACACTCAGAGATGTAGTGACCAGGTTCTCTTCTTGTAGTCATGAGCAGAAGCTTCATCATTCCTTGAGCAGGATCGTGAGGACTTTCTGAAGCCTTTCTTCTTGGTGAATTTCTGGAACTTCTTCGCAAGCATAGCAAGCTCCTTTCCAATGTCTTCAGGATCATCAGAACTGCAATCAGATTCTTCTTCAGATGAGGAAACAACTTTTGCCATCAAAGCACGAGATCGCCCATAGTTGGGACCGTAGATGCCTCTTTTCTCAGAAAGCTGAAACTCATGTGTGTTGAGCCTTTCTAGTATGTCAGAAGGATCGAGTGTCTTGAAGTCAGGGTGTTCTTGAATCATCAGGGCTAGGATGTCAAACGAGCTGTCAAGTGATCTCAGGAGTGTCTTGACGACTTCATGCTTGGTGATCTCAGTAGCGCCGGGGGCTTGAAGCTCATTTGTGATGTCAGTGAGTCGATCAAACGTGAGCTGAACATTCTCATTGTCGTTTCTCTTGAAGCGGTTGAAGAGGTTGCGAAGGACACTGATTCTTTGATCTCTCTGGGTTGAGACGCCTTCGTTGACCTTAGAGAGCCAGTCCCAGACTAGCTTGGATGTTTCCAGAGCACTCACACGGCCATACTGTCCTTTGGTCAGATGACCACAGATGATGTTCTTGGCAGTGGAATCCAGTTGAACGAACTTCTTGACATCAGCAGCGGTGACACCTTCACCAACCTTGGGGACGCCATTCTTGACGACATACCAGAGGTCGACATCAATGGCTTCCAGATGCATGCACATTTTATTCTTCCAGTAGGGATATTCAGTTCCATCGAAGACTAGCACTCAGCGGAGACTTTGATTATCCCTACAGTCGACATAGCTAAAACTCCAGGTGGTTAAACCGAATCACACAGAACAAGGGAGTACCTTGCTCTGATAACAATTGAAAGTGCTAGTGATCGACTAGAGGGGGAGTGAATAGGCAATTTTTAAGAAAGTCTTCAAAACATGGAAGTTTCGAAGACAAACGATAGAAATAAACATATTACCATGCAGCGGAAGGTAGACTACACTAAGCAAGCCATAGTCAAGTATTCAATGAAATGAAAACACAACGACTAATAGCAGCTAGGCACTATAGATCAGGATGGAAGATAGTATGAAGCCAATCAGAACAAGCAGTCACACAATGAAGACAAATAGATAATGCAAACATGCAATGACTTCACAAGGACCAATCTGCAAATAAAGAGATGGGAAGGATAGAACCAGTGGCTCGTTGAAGACAATGATTTGTTGGACCAGTTCTAGTTGCTGTGACAATTGTACGTCTGGTTAGGGAGGCTGAGATTCAACTCAGAAGACCGTGTCTTCACCTTATTCCCCTTGAGCTAAGGACACCTAGTCCTCGCCCAATTACTCTGGTAAGTCTTCAAGGTAGACTTCCAAACCTTCACAGACTTCGTTCACCGGCGATCCACAATGACTCTTGGATGCTCAGAATGTGACGCCTAACCGGCCGGAGGATTCACAGTCCTCAAGTGTAATAAGTCTTCAGATCACACAGACAAGAAGACTTAAGTTATGCCTAACACTCTTTGGCTCTGGGTGTTTAGGGCTTTGTCCTCGCAAGGATTTCTCTCTCAAAGGCTTCGAGGTGGGTTGCTCTTAAATGAAAAAAGCCATGCAGTAACTCTGAGCAGCCAACCAATTTATGGTGTAGGGGGTGGGCTATTTATAGCCACTAGGCAACCCGACCTGATTTGTCCGAAATGACCCTGGGTCACTAAGGAACTGACGCTTGTTCCAACGGTCAGATTTCAAACACACATGGCAACTTTACTTGAGCTACAAGCAAAGCTGACTTATCCAGCTCTGGATAAGATTTGCTCTCATTGTCTTCGCTCGAAGACATATGATTTTGGTTAAGCATCACTTCAGTCATTCTGACTGGTTTACTTGGACCCCACTTAATAGTATTGTGGTTCCTATGACTCAACAAAGAAGAAAAAGAATGACAAAACAACTAAGTCTTCGCGCTCCATAGTCTTCACGCGATGTCTTCTCTTGTCATAGTCTTCAATGTGAATATCTTCACATACCACCTTTGACTTCAATGTCTTCATACATTTTTAGGGGTCATCTCTGGCAGGAAAACCGAATCAATGAGGGACTTCTACCTGTGTTATCCTGCAATTCTCACAAACACATTAGTCCCTCAACCAGGTTTGTCGTCAATACTCCAAAACCAACTAGGGGTGGCACTAGATGCACTTACGATCTCCCCCTTTTTGGTGATTGATGACAAACTGGTTGAAGTTTTCAACAGGGATATAAATATGTGAAATTGTAAAGGATTTAAGTATTGTCTTCATAAGTAGCAGAAAGGCTCCCCCTGAAGATGTGCATATAAGTATTTTGCTTTTGAATGCAAATGCACATGGAAGGTTGTACTTGCGGAGCTCCTCTTTTTCTTATGAAGACAATTCATCATGCAGGAAAGATATATCGAAGATAATGACATGCATAATGAAAAATGGACGTCTGCAAAATGACCTAAGTGCGGAAGTTATCGTCTCACATGCGGAATTTATCATCGCATCACAGAATAGCAAATAAGTAGCAGACGACCATCGAGTTTAAGTGTTACAACTCAAAGAACCAAATGTATCAAAAAGCGAGAGTTGTAGACACTAGGCAAAAATATAAAGCAACCACCCATATGGACCCGCTTGAAGACTGTCAACTCATATGCTTCTCCCCCTTTTGTCAGTAAGGACCAAAAAGGTTTGAATACATAGAGCTTCTACTCATTCCCAGAGGGAGTAGGTGAAGCAGCAGGGTCGTCGTTGGTGTTTGGCGGGGCAGAAGAACTCGGCACAGTGTCGATATGTGGCGATGCAGACGTTGGAGAAGTCACATCATCTTCATCCTCGATGACTCTGGCATTTACAGTAGCCGCTGAGGAGGAGTATTCAGAGTCTTCAAGAGATGGAGTTCGTCGCAGAACTGCACTCCTTGGAGGCGTTAAATCAAACGTATATCTCTCTATGAAGCCATCCGCGCTTAAATCATCTTCAGAGCACAGAAGTGTTAGACTCTTCCAAGATCGCCGATAGGCTTCATGGGAGACAAATGCGTTCTTGGTGGCAAGATTACGAATGCGATTGACATCCACCAAGAGACTATGCATTTGATGCTTCAGCCAGTCATCATGCTTATCTTGCTTTTGATGAAGTGCGACAAGAAGTTCTCGATTGGCGCTTCCGAGGCCTTTGAGCAATAGTGCTTTCTATGTTGGCTTGAAGAGGGGCACGAGTATTGCCTGCCAATGGATAAACACGAGTGATAGCATTGGGCACATAATGACTTGGAATAGGCCGAGTGAAGCTTTGATGGTTTGCATTGTGAAGACATAGCGGCTCCTTTGTAGGGTCAGGGTAAATGGCATCAACAGACAGATTGACCTCCGGCAAAAAGACAAGATGGTTTCGTGCAGAGGGCTGATAGTTGATTGCAGAGTGAAGATTGATGAGGCGCATGACCCATGGAGCATAGAACTTCAGTCCAAAGATGTCTGAGCCTGATGCTGCCAATTGACGAATGAAGAAATCTTGTGCATTGAAGCTCTTGCCATTGAGAATATATAAGACCAATGTCTTCATTGTACCTTCAAGTTTTGCAGCTGGAAAATGTCCTTTGATAGGCCAGAGAGTTCGCCGTATGATGTGGTAGATGGTGCGTGGCAGATACTCAAGGTCTTCAACAAAGAATGCCTGTGGATATTCAGCATCTGGAGGCAAGGGCTTCATCATACTGAGCATCTGGCTCATGTTGGGCTCGGACTTCTGAAAAATTCTCTCCAAAGCATCACGGTGAAGCCTACAACCAAGTTCAAACAGATCGCCTGGAGTGGAAAGGCCAGTTAGCTCAATGATATCCAGAGCTTTGGCTTCATGATGGACATTGCCTGTCATCTACTCAAGGACCCAAGTCTTTGGATCCCTGTTGTAGCCGCGAATGTGAAGAGTTGCATAAAATTGTAATAGAACACTACAAAAAAAATACACTTCCGTGATGATACGTGTTTGTCACAGTAGGTCACTTTTTTTGTCATGCATGGACATCCATGACAAATTTATGACAGAATCAAGATAGTCATACATGTGCTATCGTAGAAGCGTTCCATGACATTACCAAAATTATCATCACGGAAGTGTCCACTTCCATGACGATAAATCGCGCGTCACAGAAGTGCTTTCATCAAGGGTGACCGACACATGGCATCCACCGTAACGGAATGCCGTTAAGCTATCGGGTCGGGTTTTGGACCCGATAACCCGTTAACAGCCCTGACCAATGGGGATTTTCCACATGTAAAATATTCATTGGCTAGAGGAAACACGTGTCGGCTCATCGTCGGGACAGATGTCATCCACTCACTGGACAGAAGGCGCCTATGATATGTCGACACGTGGCACGACCCAACAAGTTTAAATGGGCCGGCCCAACTAGAGGCCCACAAGATTTTGCGGACCATAATGGGTCGGCCCAGCTAAAGGCCCACGAAATTTTGCGGATCATAATGGGCCGGCCCAGCTAAAGGCCCACAAGATTTTGCGGGCCATAATGGGCCGACCCAGGTAAAGGCCCACAAGATTTTTTTGTGCCATAGTGGGCTGGCCCAGGTAAAGGCCCACAAGATTCTTGCGGGTCATAATGGGCCGACCCAGCTAAAGGCCCACGAGATTTCGCCGACATTAATCGGCCGGCCTAGCTGTAGGCCCACAAGATTTTGAGGACCCTAGTAGGCCGGCCCATTAACTGGCTGCCATGTTTTGGGCCAAATGCCAGCCCATATTTGATCTGGTCCATTAATGGCCTGCCACGCTCCGGGCCTAATAGTAGGAGATCTGCATATCCATATCGCCAAGCTTGCCTTCCACGCCAAGAAAAGTCCCTTCCGGACACGGGACGAAGTCTTCAATCTTGTACCTTCATAGTCCAGGAGTCCGGCCGAAGGTATAGTCCGGCTATCTGAACACCCCCTAATCTAGGACTCCCTCAGTAGCCCCTGAACTAGGTTTCAATGACGACGAGTCCGGCGCGCGAATTGTCTTTGGCATTGCAAGGCGGGTTCCTCCTCCAAGTACTTCATAGAAGATTTTGAACACAAAGATAGTGTCCGCTCTGCAAAATAAGTTTCCACATATTGCCATAGAGAGAATAATATTTACACAAATCTTAATCTGCTGACGTATTCCGCAGCATGACACACCACGGCCAAGCCTTTATCCGAGTCGTTTCATTATCTCACCTCAGCGCGTCATGCGATGCGGTTTCCTTGGCACGTCTTGTCAAAGCAGAGATCGTGTCCCATTATTCCAGGATTCTCATCAATACAGGCGTGGGTAACCCAACCGCGCCATTGATTACGGCGCTTGGAGATAAGCGAGTTTTACTAGGCTGGTGGGGACACGTAGTTGCGTCCACCCATATAAGGGGATAAGGATCCACCTTTTCACCTATGCCTTCTTCCTCCTTCGCCTATCCATTCTTGCACACTCGAGCTCCAGCGCCCAAGTCCGCACTCCCACCTCAACGTTCTCCAGTCATGTCTGGAGTGGGAGGCAAGTGGATGGTCTCCTCCGTCACGAAGGGACACATCAAAAAGCTGAGGAAGGCCGGATACCTATCTAACGACATCGCGCACCGGCTTCCCGAAAAGGGGCAGCTCATCCCCACCCCTAGGCCCCATGAGAGGGTGGTATTCCTCCCCCATTTCCTCCGCGGACTTGGCTTCCCTCTCCACCCATTTGTCCGGGGGCTCATGTTCTACTACGGCCTGGATTTCCATGATCTGGCCCCGAACTTCGTCCTCAACATCTCAGCATTTATCGTCGTGTGTGAGGCTTTCCTCCGCATCCGCCCCCATTTCGGCCTATGGCTCAAGACTTTCAACGTCAAGCTGAAGGTGGTGCGCGGCAACCAGGCGGAGTGCGGAGGCGCCATGGTAGGCAAGATGGCCAACGTCCTATGGCTCGAGGGCTCCTTTGTGGAGACCTTGAAGGGGTGGCAATCGGGGTAGTTTTACATCACCGAGCCGCGCGACGCCGAATGGGTCGCACCCCCTGAGTTTTGATCCGGTCCCCCTACGCGGCTCACCTCCTGGAAGGAGACGGGCCTGTCATGGGGTAAAAAGGAGAGCTGATCGGACTCCAAACATGCATCCAAACCCTGGAGGACAAGAAGCTCAAGCTTGTCAATGTAGTCCAGGTTATGCTCATCCGCCTGATCCTCCCGTGTGAACAACAGGCCTTCAACCTGTGGGAGTTTGACCCGCCGCGGCACCAAACTCTGAGCAGGCTCTTCGACACGACGTACGAAGATGCCTGGAGGATGCTTTTCAAAGGCGCCGAGGCTCCCGCATCCGCTACCGAGGATCACGGATTCAGTGCGCAGCGTTATGCTCTCGCGGTAAGCTCTTTCTTTCCTTTTACAGGGTATCAGTTTTTCATAGTTTGTCTCCATGCGGGATCTAAGCTCCCTTACCTTTGACAGGATTGGCAGGTGACGTCCGGACAGATCAACTGTCTGACTCCTTTGCCCGAAGGCCCAGCAGACGCTCGCTTGGCGAAGCTGCTGGTTCCGGCACCCTATGTGGTGCCGGAGAAGAAGGCCACGAAAAGGGCCACGGGGACTCGAAAGAGTGCCCGGTGCTAGGAGGTGTCGGATTCATCATCCGACGGTCCCGAAGTGCCTTCCTCTCATGAAGACGAGGAGGAAGAAGAAGAAACCTCTCCCCCTCCAGCGGGAGGAGAGAAGAAAAGGAAGGCCGCCCTCTCTGAGGAGGCCGGAGGGTCCAAGAAGGGGAAAACCCTTCCTCCGGACTACTCCACCGACGCTGACGACGGCGGAGAGGAGTGGCAGCCCAGGGCCAAGCCCCTGGCGAAATCGTAAGTATCCGGATACCGGAGTAATTCATACTATTCGTTTATTGCACAGCTTTCCCTTATGTCAAATATGTTTATGCAGCCCACCCAAAGACCGGCTGGACGCGTTGTCGAGCGGCTCACTTGACTCGTTGGATGTGAACTCACTTCCGACGACTTCCTCCCCTCGCCCTACGGACGACACGGAGGTGTTGTCCCAACAGGTTCCAAGCAGGGAGGAGGTGGTCCTGGAGGCACCGCAAGGCGACCTCCCGGACTCCAGGAGTAAAGGGGATGAAACCCCCCAAGGCTCCAAGTCCGGCTCTAGGCCGGACACCGCTCCGGAACTTTCGAAGGTTCCGGAGTCCGGCAGGGGACCTCCTTCCAAGAGGAGCAAGTCCACCGTGCCGGCGGCCCCCGTCCAACCGGAGGCGCCGGACAATATGTTGGAGGCGCTCCAAGGCGCCTCCATCGACGAGGAGCACCGCACTATTATGAGAGTGGTGGTCCAAAAGGTTCAGTCCGCCAAGAGCGGACTGACTGAAGCTTGTACTAGCCTTTTAACGGGCTCTGAGGTAAGAAATAATGTGTAAATAATATTACCGCATAGACAGTAGCCCCTGATGCTCTGTTGGGCGTTCGGGAAGAAAAATCCGAATGGAGGATCAAAGAATTCGCAGGAGTCTAACAAAAGGAGTCAATATGCGTATGCAGGCTTCTCTGCTGGCATCAGGCGCACTGACTGCGGAAGTGGACACGCTGAAGCAGAGCCTCGAGAAGTCCGAGCAAGAGCTCGGGCGTGCCAAGAAGCAGCTCGAGGAGAAGGAAGGTAAGAAATACCTTGTTTTAATATATATAAAAAGGTGCAATTGCAAGAAATGACAGGACTAACATGGCTATTGTAGGGGCCACGCCTGAGGTGGCGACCCTTAAGCAAGCGCTGCTCGAGGCTGAGAAGAGTGCGGTCGCGGAGCGCACCGAGCGGGAGAAGTATGAGGCCGAGGTTGGCAAGGTGCGGCAAGAGCTCCAGGTTCTCATGAAGAAACATGAGAGTTTGGAGCTTGACTCGAAGTCGCGAGCGTCCGAGCTCGCAGCAGCTATTGAAAATGCCAAGTCTGCCAAGACCGAATATCAGAAGACCCTCCAGAAGTTGGATGAGGTGAAGAAGATAGCGGCAGGTAAGGCATTCTTTATGCAAAGCAAACATATAGACGTGAGTTACTTGTTACTTACCCGAATCCGGAGCTCTCCAGGAGCATTCGCAGATCTTCCCGGAGTTTGTCCGATGCCGCCGCATTCTATCGAGCCGAGGAGGGCAGCTCGACAGAGAAGGTGTTCTGGTCTCAGTAAGCTGAGGCCGGACACCCCGTGCCCCTGAGCGACCAGCTGAAGCAACTGGTCGAGCTCCACAAGGCGGCCGAACAGGCCATGAAGGGCCTCCTAGTTCGGCTGTGGCCTGGAGAGGCTCTGCCTGGGAGCTATTTCGGGCTGGTGCGGCGGCTGGTGGAGGCCTGTCCAAGGCTCGAAGTCATCAATCACTCCGTCTGTATTGAAGGTGCCCGTAGGGCCTTTGCCCGTGCTAAGGTGCACTGGGCAGGCTGGATGCTGAGAAGCTTGTGAAGGACGGGCCACCGCCGGGGAAAGAGCATTGCAAGCCCGGAAATTACTATAAGGATGTTCTGAAGGGTGCCCACCTTGTGGCGGATGAATGTACTAGGGATGTAATTTTTGAGTAAAACTCGCTCGTTTTTGTCCTGTGCGCTGAAAACTTGTTCATATGCGCGGAGCAATGCTGTTTGAATTTAAAATATTACCTTCTGTGCGGCTGTTTATCAATTCTGAGAGATGGCGAGTCGTCGGCTTCTGCCCCCATGCCACTAGTGCTGGGGTGTTCGGGGATAGACCTGAGCACCCTTTTCCCCATGTTTTGGTCCTTCGAGGGAGGCGCTCAGCCCAATGAACAAGGCAATCGGACTATAACGTGTGAACACTCTCACTTAGCCATAGAATTCTATAATTTTAAATTTTGGCGAAGCCCCTGGTATTCGGAAGACCGAGTTCGGGACGCTATCCATGCCTTGGCCGGACAGAGCCGACTCCTCGCCCTAAGCGGCATAAGTCTTTAGGGACTCGAAAAAACCTATTGAACAACGACCGGCTCTCGCTTCATCATGACAGTCAGTTTTAGCTTTCTCCATTGAGGTGCTCGGCCCAGGTCAACTGGGGCACAATCGCAGTGGTTCTCCTAGTGCTACCTTAGCCGATATAGCGGAACGTAAGGCACCAAAACATAGGAGCCGGGCAAACCCAACTATTGACCCAATACATGATTCGGAGCCGATGCATATAATGCTATAAGTTCGGGGTGCCGCACTTGTGAAAGTGTTCAGACTTCTCACACCATATTGTGGGGTACTGAAGCCCCTGGCGTATTTTGGCCGTACCAAATTGTACGGGAGCAACATGTCATTAAGGAACATATATGTATAAAAAGGTAATGCGAAAATAGACAAAAGCTATGCATTGTGTATTAAAAATGGCTGCGATCGAAGCAGAACGATACAAGTAATGCGATAAACAAAAAGTTGGACTATTTAACATGTCTGCTCCAGGGGAAAGCTGCAGAATAGAATGCGAAACAGGTATACTGCTCGTGATAGAGGCCACCTAGGAGTTTCGTAATGCGGCATGGCTTGTCTGCTTCCCTGGTTCTTGCATCGTTTGTGCGGCAATTGAACTGCCGAACAGGCCTTCCGAAGAGTAGAGTCCTGAAAGTAAGAAAATTTAAAAAATCGGCAGCCCCTGGTGTGGTTTAAGCCGTGTTTTGGGCGTGCCGTGATGGTGCCCCTCCCCCTATGCCCATGGTATTTCTAGAGCGTAGTTATGCACGTGAAGTACTGGCGTCGCCTTTTTGCGAGGGTTGGGGTTGGGGCCGCATTGCTACGCCTGCTCGGATCGTGCCAGGCGGTCTTGCTGTAGGTTACTCTGGGCGCGCTTGACGGTGTCCGGCCGTTTAGCGGCCGGACTGGAGAACTGCCTAGAGAGGCTGCTTTGTACTTCCGCTGCAAGGGCCGCCGTGTGCTCCTCCGTTCGGAGGGTGCGTTCAGTGTTTCCATTGACCATAATTACTCCTCGAGGGCCTGGCATCTTGAGATTGAGGTATGCGTAGTGCGGTACCGCATTGAACTTGGCAAATGCGGTTCGTCCGAGCAGTGCGTGATAGCCACTACGGAACGGGACTATGTCGAAGATTAACTCCTTGCTTCGGAGATTATCTGGAGATCCGAAGACCACTTCAAGTGTGACCGAGCCTGTACAGTTGGCCTCTACACCTGGTATTACGCCTTTAAAGGTCGTTTTGGTGGGCTTAATCCTCGAGGGATCTATGCCCATTTTCCGCACTGTATCCTGGTAAAGCAGGTTCAGGCTGCTGCCGCCGTCCATAAGGACTCTAGTGAGATGAAATCCGTTAATAATTGGGTCTAGAACCAATGCGGCGAAACCGCCATGACGGATGCTAGTGGGATGGTCCCTTCGATCAAAGGTGATCGAGCAGGAGGACCATGGGTTGAACTTTGGGGCGACTGGCTCTACCGCGTATACATCCCTTAACGCGCGCTTCCGCTCCCTTTTGGGGACGTGAGTTGCGTATATCATGTTTACCGTCCGCACTTGTGGGGGAAAACCCTTCTGTCCACCGTTGTTCGGCGGCCGGGGCTCCTCGTCATCGTCGCTATGCGGCCCCTTGTATTCATTTTCGGCATTTAACTTGCCTGCCTGCTTGAACACCCAACAATCCCTGTTGGTGTGATTGGCCGGCTTTTCAGGGGTGCCATGTATCTGGCACAAGCGGTCGAGTATTCGGTCCAAACTAGACGGGCCCCTAGGATTCCTTTTGAATGGCTTTTTCCGCTGACCGGATTTAGAGCCTCTGAATCTGGCATTAACTGTCGTATCCTCAACATTGTCACCGTTAATGCGGCGCTTCTGCTTGTTGTGACGCGACCTGCCACCACTGTCCCTGGTGTCCAAATTACCAGGGTTCTTGGTCATATTATTGCTACGTGCCAGCCAGCTGTCTTCTCCCGTGCAAAAGCAGGTCATGAGTGTCGTGAGTGCTGCCATAGATTTCGGCTTTTCCTGTCCAAGGTGCCGGGCCAGCCACTCGTCACGGATATTGTGCTTGAAGGCTGCTAGGGCCTCTGCGTCCGGACAGTCGACTATTTGATTTTTCTTTGTAAGGAACCGTGTCCAGAAATGCCTGGCCGATTCATCTGGCTGCTGAATTACGTGGCTTAGGTCATCGGCGTCTGGGGGTCGCACACAAGTGCCCTAGAAATTGTTGAGGAATGCGGCTTCTAGGTCCTCCCAACAACCGATTGATCCTGTTGGCAAGCTGTTAAGCCAATGCCGAGATGGTCCTTTAAGCTTGAGTGGGAGGTATTTGATGGCGTGGAAATCATCGCCGCGGGCCATATGGATATGAAGGAGATAATCCTCGATCCATACCGTGGGGTTTGTTGTGCCATTATAATTTGATGTTTACGGGTTTGAAACCCTTGGGGATTTGATGATCCATTATTTCGTCTGTGAAGCATAGTGGGTGTGCGGCGCCTCTGTACTGTGCTATATCATGACGTAGCTCCAATAAGCTTTGTCTACTGTGTTCGGCCCTGCCGAATTTATGACCGGCGTGACTGTTACCGTGTCGAGCCGTGGGGCGCCCACGCGATCCGTAGATCGATCTTGTTTGCCTTGCCTTGTCCTCCAACATATCTCGTAAGTCCGGCGCATATTCCCGTGCCTTGGTACGGGGTGCGGCTTGTGTGGAGGGCCGAGAGGCCTCTCTGTCGCGGCCACGAGGTGGCCGGTCGGCCGCATCAAGTGCTTCCTCCTCTAATCGGGGTAGCAACCTGCGCTTTGGGTAGCTCTTGGAGGGGCGTTCGAGTTTATGCTCTTCAGTCGCAAGGACTTCAGTCCATCTATCGACTGGCAAATCTTGATCAGCTTTAAGCTGTTGCTGTTTTTTCTTGAGGCTTCTTGCCGTGGCCATAAGCCTGTGTTGAAAACGTTTTTGTTCGACGGGATCCTCTGGCACGACGAAATCGTCGTCGTCGAGGCTTGCCTCGTCTTCGGAGGGAGGCATATAATTATCGTCCTCGACCTCTCTGTCAGCCGCTCCCTCATGAGGGCTGGTTTCTCCATCCTCCTGTGCTACATCTTGCTAGAGGTATTTTCTTCGGCACTTTCCGGGGTATTATTATCTCTCGTGCTAGAATTGCCGTGTTTGTTTTGGCGGGATTTTGTGCGGCGCCGCTGACACCGGCGCTTAGGCTGTTTCTTGGAGGGGTCATCCTCTGCTGTTCCATCGCCATCTCCTTCTTTTGGGGCGTCCACCATGTATATGTCATATGACGAGGTGGCCTTCCAGGGCCTGGTAGGCGCTGGTGCTTCATCATCTCCTTCATCGGCGTCCATACCGTCGATGTCTCCGGAGTCGAAGTCGAGCATGTCGGTTAAGTTGTCGATAGTGGCTACAAAGTGGGTGGTGGGTGGGCTTTGAATTTCTTCATTGTCCGTACCCCAACCTTGCTGACCGTAGTCCGGCCAGGGCTCTCCTGATAAAGAGAGAGACTTCAGTGACTTCAGGATATCGCCGAAAGGCAAGTGCTGAAAGATGTCAGCGGCAGTGAACTCCATGATCGGCGCCCAATCGGATTCAATCGGCAGCGACGCGGAGGGTTCGGGGTCCGGAGAGGAGTCCGGCTCCTTGGAGCCACGAGTCTCGCAGAGTAGGGGGTGGTGTTCGGCTCAATCGCCGTTGGGGTCGCAGCCCCCGAGGTGGCGTCCAACCGCCCATCCTCGATCGGCGCAGTTGGCTCCGAACTAAGGGTTGGAGCCGATGCGGGTGCGGCCTCCAGGGCACTGTTCGGCGGCAGAGTTAGATCATGCTCATCGTGACAGTGCGGCGCGCTCGGCAATGGCTCGAATCCGTCGAAGATCAAGTCCCCGCGGATGTCAGCCGTGTGGTTTAAACTTCCAGATCTGACCTGACGGCCAGGGGCGTAGCTTTCGATCTGCTCCAGATGGCAAAGTGAATTGGCCCGCAGTGCAAAGCCGCCGAAGACGAAGATCTGTCCGGGGAGGAAAGTCTCACCCTGGACTGCATCGCTATTGATGATCATAGGAGCCATCGGGCCTGACGGCGATGACACAGAGGAACTCTCAATGAAAGCACCAATGTCGGTGTCAAAACCGGCGGATCCCGGGTAGGGGGTCCCGAACTGTGCGTCTAGGCCGGATGGTAACAGGAGGCAAGGGACACGAAGTTTTACCCAGGTTTGGGCCCTCTCGATGGAGGTGAAACCCTATGTCCTGCTTCATTAATATTGATGATATGGGTAGTACAAGAGTAGATCTACCACGAGATCAGAGAGGCTAAACCCTAGAAGCTAGCCTATGGTATGATTGTTGATGTGTATGTTGTCCTACGGACTAAAACCCTCCGGTTTATATAGACACCGGAGAGGGTTAGGGTTACACAAAGTCAGTTACAATGGTAGGAGATCTGCATATCCATATCGCCAAGCTTGCCTTCCACGCCAAGAAAAGTCCCTTTCGGACATGGGACGAAGTCTTCAATCTTGTACCTTTATAGTCCAGGAGTCCGGCCGAAGGTATAGTCCGGCTATCCGAACACCCCCTAATCTAGGACTCCCTCACTATGCTTTTGGGCCCACTTGCTAAAGGCCCACTTAGGAATTCGGCCTGATATTAGTTTTTCCTGTTAAGGGCCCATTTAACATTTTGGCCCTATATTAATTTCGGCCTGTTAAAAGCCCGTCATATAGTTGGGCCTAACTACGGCCCGGTTTGCATCCGGCCTGCTCGCAGCCGATATCTGATTGGGCCAAACAAGGACCCAGACAATTTTGGCATGTTAAAAGCCCGTGATTTGATTCGCACAATCATGGGCCGGGGTTCATTCCGGGCTGCTGCGTAACTAGTAGGAATTAAGAACAAACCTACTTGAAGGAGTCCTGGATTAGGGGGTCTCCGGACAGCCGTACTATATCCTTTGGCCGGACTGTTGGACTATGAAGATACAAGATTGAAGACTTCGTCTCGTGTCCGGATGGGACTCTACTTGGCGTGGAAGGCAAGCTAGGCAATACGGATATGTATATCTCTTCCTTTGTAACCGAGCTTGTGTAACCCTAGCCCCCTCCGGTGTCTATATAAACCGGAGGGTTTTAGTCCGTAGGACAACATACAATCATACCATAGGCTAGCTTCTAGGGTTTAGCCTCTCTAATCTCGTGGTAGATCTACTCTTGTACTACACATATCATCAATATTAATCAAGCAGGACGTAGGGTTTTACCTCCATCAAGAGGGCCCGAACCTGGGTAAAACATCATGTTCCCTGCCTCCTGTTACCATCCTCCTTAGACGCACAGTTCGGGACCCCCTACCTGAGATCCGCCGGTTTTGACACCGACATTGGTGCTTTCATTGAGAGTTCCTCTGTGTCGTCGCCGTTAGGCTTGATGGCTCCTCTATCATCGATAGCGATGCGGTCCAGGGTGAGACTTTTCTCCCCGAACAGATCTTTGTGTTCGGCGGCTTTGCACTGTGGCCAACTCGCTTGGCCATCTGGAGCAGATCGAAAGTTACGCCCCTGGCCACCAGGTCAGGTTTGGAAGATTAAACTACATGGCCGATATCCGCGGAGACTTGATCTTCGACGGATTCGAGCCTCTGCCTTGTGCGTCACACGGTCACGATGAGTACAATTTAGCTCTACCATCAGACAGTGTTCAGGAGATCGCACCGGCAGCCGCTCCGAGCCTCAATTCAGAGCCAGGTGCGCCATCCATGGACGGGTGGATAGACCCCGTCACGGAGGCCGTATCCTCAGCGGCGATCGAGCCGAATATCGACCGTACCCTTCACGACAGCCGTGTTGCTAAACTGTCGGATTCTTCTCCGGCCACGGACTCCGAACCGCCTGCGCCCATTCCTATTGAATCCAATTGGGCGCCGATCATGGAGTTTACCTCCGCGAATATTTTTCGGCACTCGCCCTTGGGCGACGTACTGAACTCATTAAGGTCTCTCTCCTTGTCAGGAGGATCCCGGCCAAACTATGTCCGGCAGGATTGGGATGCGGATGACGAAGAAATTCGCCGCCCACCCACCACCCACTTAGTAGCCACTATCGATGACTTAACCGACATGCTCGACCTCGACTCCGAAGACATCGACGGCATGGACGACGATGCAGGAGACGAACAGGAACCACTGCCCACAGGGCACTGGACGCCCACTTCATCACATGACGTATACATGGTGGACACACCAAAAGAAGACGACGACGAGGAACGGAAGGATGCAATGAAGGGTTGTCCCCTCGAGAAGCAGTCAAAGCGGCGGTGTAAGCGCTGCTCCAAATCCCGCCTCGGCAGAAACAACGATCATATAGACCCAGCGTTAGAGCAGGATGAACCATCGCCGGACCACGGCAACACGAAGAATCAAACCGAACAACCCGACTCTGTCAAAGATAATAGTCCGGACGACATCACACCAAACAGACACCCGAAGCAACATAATGCCCGTCAAAGGCTTGTTGCCATCACGAGGAGTCTAAAAAAGCAGAAGCAAAGGCTCAAATTGCGCAAGACACACTCCGAATCAGATGGAGTAAAGTACTCAACACAGCAGCAAAGTACGGCGATAATCGCCCCACCAAGAGCTACCCGAAGCACAAGTTGCTACCTGAATTCGATGAGGAGGCCTTAGATCCCCCGCAACCAAAAAATAAAACGGCCATCTAGCCGGATAGACGACCTCACGGCCAACATAATGCGGCAACTGATGCCGCACACAAGCCAGTACGCGATCCATGCGAGGGCTCACATCGAAAGGACGGTGCAACCAGATCCATCTATGGACCACGCAAGCGCGCTCCAGCATGCAACACAACACAATAAACATCCAAACAATGCGCTACACCCAAATACAGGGGTGCTGCACACCCCCTATGTTTCACCGATGAGGTGCTGGACCATGAATTTCCAGAGGGATTCAAACCCGTAAACATAGAGGCATACGACGGAACAACAGACCCTGTGGTCTGGATTGAGGACTATATCCTCCACATCCATATGGCTCGAGGAGATGATCTCCACGCCATTAAGTATTTACCCCTCAAACTCAAAGGGCCAGCTCGGCACTGGCTTAAAAGTCTCCCCGAAAGCTCCATTGGAAGCTGGGAAGAGCTTGAAGACGCTTTTCGGGCAAATTTTCAAGGGACTTATGTCCGACCTCCGGACGCGGACGATTTGAGTCATATAACTCAACAGCCCGGAGAGTCAGCCCGAAAGCTTTGGAACAGGTTTCTTACTAAAAAGAACCAAATAGTCGACTGTCCGGACGCCGAAGCTTCGGCAGCTTTTAAGCACAGCGTCCGCGATGAATGGCTTGCCAGACACCTCGGCCAAGAAAAGCCGAGAACAATGGCAGCATTAACAAGCCTCATGACCCGCTTTTGCGCGGGTGAGGACAGCTGGCTAGCCAGATGCAGCACCAGCGAACCAAGTACATCCGAAGTTAGAGATGGAAATGGGAAATCACGACGCAGCAAAAATAATAAGCGCCGGAATAAAGAAGACAACCCAAAGAGCACGGCGGTAAACGCCGGATTCAGAAGCTCTCGGCCAGGTCAGGAAAAGTCGCCCTCTAAAGGCGCCAGAGATGAACTGTCCAGCCTAAACAAAATTCTGGACCAAATATGTCAGATCCATAGCACCCCCGATAAACCTGCAAATCATACCCACAAAGAATGTTGGGTCTTCAAGCAGTCCGGCAAGCTCAACGCCGTACACAAGGGGGAGGATACACCAAGCAAAGACGAGGATGAGCCTCTCAAGCAAGACACTGGGGAACAAAAGAAATTTCCACCAGAAGTCAAAACAGTGAACATGTTACACGTGATCAAGGGGAGGAACAAAGCGGCACTCCCAGAGAAATATGCCCAAGGGCCTATCACCGCGGAGTCCTGCCACTGGTCATCTCAACCGATCACTTTCGACCATCGGGATTACTCAGCAAGTATCCGGCGTGCAGGATGGGCTGCCTTGGTATTAGACCCAATAATTCACGGATACCACTTCACACGAGTGCTGATGGACGGTGGCAGTAGTCTAAACCTGATATATCAGGACACAATCTGCAAAATGGGGATAGACCCAACGAAAATTTGCCACAACAATACCACCTTTAAAGGAGTAATGCCAGGCCTAGGGGCTCATTGCACGGGCTCCCTGCTAGTAGAGGTTATATTCGGCTTCCTCGATAACTTCCATAGCGAAAAATTAACCTTCCACATTGCTCCGTTCCAAAGTGGCTATCAAGCACTACTTGGACGCGAAGCTTTCGCTCGCTTTAATGCAATACCGCATTACGCTTCCCTCACGCTTAAGATGCCCGGTCCACGTGGCATCATTATAGTAAATGGAAATATCGAGCGATCCCTACGCGCCGTAGAGAGTGCGGCTGCCTCGGCAGCCGCACACTAAAACGGCCTCACCAACTAAAGCATTCGACAGGTCGTCAAGACTACGGACACGGTTAGACGAGTCCGATGTAGCTATATGTAATTCATACAGGTTTGATGGCCACACCCCTATTACAAATACAAGGGGCTCAACGCGCGCAGACAAGTGGAAATTTTTATTCATCTTGAATTATACATGGTTTCTTTAAACCTACCTTTTTGCACGACAACCTTTCACCTAAGTTTCTCTCTTCTACAGATGACCATCGTGCTACACCCGTCCAGGATACGGCAATGTCTTCACATTTGGTTTGGCTTCAATCTCAATATGTCTTCATGATTATCTTCACTGCGTTGATTATATAGATATATATATATACATACGTATTGGTGTTCTGTCCTCTATAGCATTCACTTATAGCTATGTCTTCTTGTTTGAATCTTTTGAACTAAGTGAATGTGATCGGACCCTAACCTCTCTATGCTTTCTATCTCAAACTCTATCTCTCCAAGTCATATGCATTCTGTTGAAACTGTCAAATGTCTTCACTGTGTCCTTGTCAGCTGAAGACATTGAGACAACCATAAAAGTCCGTTTTTAATGCTCATTCCTCCACATAAGATCCGGAGAAGTAGGAACGACCGCCCGACAATTTAGGCGTGCGTGGGACGTGGAACAAACCCCAATCTTCCTCTAACTGGCCACGCGTGCCTCAAATGCGAACCACCAGGGGCACCTGCGTAATAGCGCAGTGCCGCCTCTATCCCTATAAATACACAATTCACTGCGGTCATTATCTCTTCTTCCACCCTCGCACGAACCCTAGCGCCACCGCTAGCTCTCGACGATGCCGGCGACGAAGCGCTTCACTGCCGCAACCTCTCCGACGCCGTTTTCACGCCGACAGCGGACATCGCTCTCTTCGCCGTCGCCGTAGGTGTCTTCCGTCGCCAAGTTAGGGCACGGAGGATCGAACTGCTCGGCCTCAACTCCCACTTCGTCTAGCAGTTCCAATGGGGTAAATAAAACCTCTTTTTACAGCCTCTTTTGATCTCTTGGTTCTGTCACTTTCTACCATAAGAAGTTTCTCTTCACACCAGTTAGATCTCTCGCTGCATCTCATAACATGCCTAGTATATTCACTTGTGCTTCATAAAGCAGTTCGATTCCTCACTTGTACTGATCTATGGGTTCGTACAAATCTGGAACCAACTTCTTATCTATAAGTGAATGTCTTCGCACAATGAGGTCAATGTCTTCTAAACCGATTTATCTTCAAAATCTTCTGAGAATGCATATGACCTCTTCCCTTTCCCTCGCACCTTAATGCTGTCGCAGGTACATGTCCGTGGGAGAATCCTATGGATCTCATAGTCTGCATTCATTTGCAGAGTACTTGTAGCATCACATCAACACTCCTGAAGCCAGTTCTTGTTGGTCAAGCAAAAGGAAGCCTTTGAAGCCTTCCAAGTTAAGATTCATGGCTTCAGAAACAGCAGCAAGGAAGGGAGGCAGACAGCAACGTGGTGGAATGTCCAACGATCTGCCTGATGAATTGGCAGAGATGTACAAAACTGATCCTGAAGAAAGCTATGGTCAGCGCAAGACACGAATCCAATGGATTCGAAGATATTGGGCAGAGCAATGGTTTCAATACCGCTTCGTCACGCAGGAATATGCGGAGAAGTGCGCCATCAAGAGACCGTGGGGAGATGTATTATACAAAAATCTCGTACCCAGGTCCAGAGACGAAGCCATTGCTCAAGGCTTCTATCCATGCATGGTGAGAGGACCACAGCCAGCTGAAGCACATCCGTCATCACTTCTCTGGTGTCGCGATGACAATCTGTTCAAGCGCAACTTCCAATTTGCTCAGAACTCTGCAAAGCAAAACAAGAAGAAATTTGGGCTTGACTTCAACCCTGGTCCCTCCTCACCAAGGGCAGATGGCACACGCGATGTCGATCCCAATATCATCGGGCCGTATGCCAATCTTGCAGGCCTCATCACCCGCATCCTAGTTCAAGGGACTGCCGTGAATGACCCTCCAGCAGATACTGAGTCTGATGACGCCCCTGCTGCGCCGAAGCCAAAGCAGAAGAAGCCAAAAGCTTCAAAGCCAGCCGCTTCTCCCAAAATCTCAAGAGCGAAGCCATTGGCAACTGCACCTCCTGAAGCCAGTGTGCAGTCTGAAGACTTATCACGAGTCTCCAAGCCCCAAGAAGCCAAGAAGCCTCAGCCACACACAGGCAAAGAGCTCACAGCTGCTGCCATTCTGCGGTGCGAAACCATTAATCTCTCAAGTGATGAAGATCTTGGAGATGATGCTCTTGAGCAGCTCATCAAGAGCAAGGAGGAGGCTAAAATCTTCAACAATCTACCTCTGTTTGATGTCGCCATCATCCATAACTTCATCGATGAATGGTTTGCCTCACCGGACATAAGCTTCGACGATCTGCAGCTGCCCATAGGCCTCAGCGTTGCCTTTCAAGGCGCAATTGCTTCAGAACTTGCAATAGCCCAACGCATTGTAGAACTGAAGCAGAAAATTGATTATGAAAAGGTTCAGTTCAAGAAGCACGTGGCCAAGCTCAGCGTGCAAGAAGTAAAAAACTTCAAGATCATGTTGCACGAGATGAAAGAGAACTTTCTGAAGACGCGTGCCGAAGCACAAGGCTCGCGAGAGCGCATGAAGACTCTGGCTGATCGCTGCGTGCAGGCCTACAATGAGGCCGAGAAGCGCAAGGCACTTGGGCGTCCCGGCATTGAAACCAGGGTGGCCGCGAAGAAGAAAAAGAAGCCTGCTGTGCCTGAACCAGAGGCGCCAAGGTCAGAAACTGCTTCGATTGTCTTCCCCATTGCAACGACTGGCTCAAAGCCAAAGAGTCGATCAACCGCCTCACAGCTCAAGAAGACAAGGACTGCAGAGGCTGAAGCTAAGAAGAGGAAACACTCTGAAGCCTCTCCTTCTGAACCCACCATCAAGAAGCGCAAGACCAAGAAATCTCGGGCTGCTCCCACAGAGCCCTTGATAGTTGAACCCCTCTTCGTCCGCTATCCTGACGCAGATCGTCAGTTGACTGTGCATGAGCCTGCCTTCACAGAGGCTCCGCATGCCGAAGACATTCCAGCAGCTGACCACAACGCTGCTGAAGACATTGGTCTCCAAGACAATGTACAAGATGATGCAGCCCTTCCTCAGCTTGAGACAAGCGAACTGATCAGCATTGGTCGTCCATTGACGCCAATCACACAAGATGCATCGTGGGCAGATAGCCCACAGGAGGAAGATAATGAGCCCCAGCCCACTGCAACTCCACCGGCGTCGCCTACATTCCGTAGGCTTCGCAAAGGGCCAAGGGCTCAGGCTGCTGACGACATTCCGGCTGCATCAGCCGAAGAGCATGCAGAAATACCACAAGCTCCAACTCCCCCGCACCAACAAGAAGCAGTTCTCCAGGAGAACGTGCCTGAGTTCGTCCCTCCCACTACACGTGTGGAGGCGGCAAATGTTGAGGCTGCCACAAACAACGCCGAAGCAAATGTGGAGCCCTCCCCAACAACAGCTTCAGAAGACAATGAAGCTACTGCTCCTGAACCTTCTGTGCCTGAGTCTGCTGCGGGTCCCCAATTCAACTATCATATTGCGCACAGGCCCCAGGTCCAGAAGCCGATCCCACGACTGCCAAGGTTCCCAGGTTCTGCATCAGCTCCTGGCTCCTTCAACATCAACGGCTTCAGGACAGACAACACGTTTTTCGACAGCTCCAAGAACCCGTATTCAAGGGAACGGATTGTATCAGATAGGTTCTGGAGCTATCAACAGCGCAGCTATTATTCATGCATCCTATACAACCAAGGCCGCATCTTTCCTCACAAGCGCCTTGAGGTTGAAGCTGTTGCTGGTCTGCCTGGTCTGGAAGAAGCATTGGATTGCTTCAAGCAAGTGGGTCTGCTGCCGTTTATCACCGATGAAGAGCACTGGAACGAAGAGCTTCTGCTCCAGTTCTATGCCACCCTGCATATCAGAGGCTATAATAGAGATTCGAAGACATGGGTCCTGGAGTGGATGACCGGCAATGTCCATCATGAAGCTAATGCTTTCGACATAATTGAGCTTACCGGCCTTCACACTCCTGGCGAATTCTTTGAAGAAGGCTGCCAACTCCATGCTGAAGGAATTGAGAGCATATTTCAGCGTCCTGAGCCAGCTATGAGTCAGATGCTCTCAATGATGAAGCCATTGCCTCCAAATGCACCCTATCCAACTAGGTTCTTCGTTGAAGACTTAGAGTACCTGCCCAGAACAATATATCACATCATAAGGCAGACTCTCTGGCCCATTAAGGGACACTCTCGATATGCAACGATTGACCGTGCAATGAAGACTCTCATATTCTTCATTCTTCATGGCAAATGCTTCAACGCACAGGATCTCTTCATCCGTCAACTTGCAGCGTCTGCCTCAGAATTGTTTGGATTGAAGTTCTATGCTCCTTGGGTTATGAGACTGATCAAGCTTCACTCTGCAATCTCCTATCAACCCTCAGCCCGCAACCATAGGATATTTTTGCCAGATGTGGACACATCTGATGAAGCAATATATCCAGAGACTGCCAAGCAACCATTAAGTCTTCAGAATGCAGAACACCAGAGCTTCACTCAAAATATTGAAGGTGTTGAAGCTCTCTCCCGAGTGTATCCAATGGCTGGCACCACACGTGCCCCTGCATCAACTGAAGCCACTAACAGCACAGCTGCAAAGAGACCCAAGAAGCACACTCGTGCACTCAATGACCGAGAGATTCTTGTGGCTCTTCACCAAAAGCAAGATAGGCATCACGACTGGCTCAAGAGGCAGATGAGAAGCATCATGCAAGACGTCAATCACATCAGAAATCTGGCAACCAAGAATGCATTTGTCGCACACGAGACCTGTCGCCGCACTTGGAAAGGCCTCACCATGATGTGCACTAAAGCTGACCTGCATGAGGATGGCTTCAAAGAGAGATTCAAATTTGACTCCACGCCTCCAAGAAAAGCCGTGATGCGAAGCACACCATCACTTGAAGAGTCAGAGTTCTCTTCTTCTGCTGCCACCGTGTCTGCCCGGATTATTGAAGAAGAAGACGACGCGACATCATCTCCACCTGCTTCAACACGCGTCGAATCTGCACCAAGCTCGTCTGCACCGCCACCAAACAACTCCACCGACCCTGCTGCGCCTGGGAACGCGTAGAAACCTCTATGTCTTCAAACCTGTTTGGTCATCACTGACAAAAGGGGGAGAAGCATATGATGTTTATAGTCTTCAAGCGGGTCACTATGGGTGGGTGCCTTCATATTTTGCTACATTTTGCTTCGTGCTTACAACTCCCGTTTTTGCTACATTTGCTTCATTGAGTTGTAACACTTAGCCTTGATGGTCGTCTGCTACCTGTTTGTCACTCCGTTTTGCGAAGATAAATTCCGCATGTGCGACGATAAATTCCGCACTCATCTCATTCTGCAGACGTCCATTTTCCATTATGCATGTCATTATCTTCATATACTTTCACATGCATAGTGGATTGTCATCATAAGTTGAAGTGGATCTCCACAAGTACAACCTGCCATGTGCATTTGCATTCAAGAAGCAAATTACTTATATGCACATCTTCAGGGGGAGCCCTTGCAACTTATGAAGACTATTCCTTTACAATTTCACAAATTATGTTTCCCATTGAAAACTTCAACTAGTTTGTCATCTATCAACAAAAAGGGGGAGATTGTAAGTGCATCTAGTGCCACCCCTAGTTGGTTTTGGAGTATTGACGACAAACCTAGTTGAGGGACTAATGTGTTTGTGAGAATTGCAGGAAAACACAGGTAGACGTCCCTCTTTGATTCGGTTTCACTACCAGAGATGACCCCTAAAAATGTACGAAGACATTGAAGACAATGGTGGTTTATGAAGATATTCATATTGAAGACAATGACATGAGAAGACTCCCTATGAAGCTTATGGAACTCGAAGACTTAGATCCTTCGTAGTTTTATTACATTCATGTTGTGTCATAGGAACCACCGTACTGTTAAGTGGGGTCCAAGAGAACCAGTCAGAATGACTGAAGTGATGCCTAATTCAAATCCTATGTCTTCGAGCGAAGACTATGAGAGCAAATCTTGTCCAGAGTCAGACAAGTCAGCTTTACTTGTAGCCCAAGTAAAGTTGCCGTGTGAGTTCAAAATTCGACCGTTGGTACACGTGTTAGTTCCTTAGTGACCCAGGGTCATTTCGGCCAAATCAGGTCGGGTTGCCAAGTGGCTATAAATAGCCCACCCCCCACAACCATAAACGGTTGGCTGCTCAGATTTCAGTGCACGGCTTTTGTCGTTTGAGAGCAACCCACCTCGAAGCCTTTGAAAGAAAAATTCCTAGTAAGGAGAAAAGCCCTAACCACCAAGAGCCAGAGTAAATTGGGCATCACTTAAGTCTTCGTGTCTGAGTGATCTGAAGACTTATTACACTTGAGGACTGTGCATCCTCCAGACGGTTAGGCGTCGCGTTCAGAGCACCCAAGAGAAATTGTGGATTGCTAGTGAACGAAGTCTGTGACGGTTTGGAAGTCGCCTGAAGACTTACCATGAGTGATTGGACGAGGTCTGTGTGACCTTAGTTCAAGGAGAATACGGTGAGGACTGGGTGTCTTGGACTAGTGTCCTTGACTGGGTGTCCGGGACTGTGTGTCCTTTGGTTTAAATACCTAGCCGCTCCAACCAGACGTACAGTTGTCACAGCAACTGGAACTGGTCCAACAAATCATTGTCTTCAACGTGTCACTGGTTTCATCTTCACTTCCTTTGACTTACTGTTATTCATTGTGAAGCCATTGCATGCTGGCTTTATCTTTTATCTTCACAACATGAATGTATGATCTGTTTGGCTTCATAACTTCTTCCTACCTGATCCTTATTACACTGAAGCTGTTTGTCATTGTGCTTTCACTCAATTGAATACATGACCATGGCTGCCCTAGTGTAATCTAACTTTCGCTGCTTAGTAATAGGCATAATCTTCACTGTTTGTCTTCATAACTCTCACGTTTTGAAGACTTTCAGAAAAATCGCCTATTCACCCCCCCTCTAGTCGATATAACGCACTTTCAATTGGTATCAGAGCAAGGTGCTCCCTTGTTCTGTGTGATTCGGTTTAACCACCTAGAGTTTTAGCTATGTCGACTGCAGGGATAATCAAAGTCTCCGCTGCTTGCCCCGTCTTCGATGGAACTGAATATCCCTACTAGAAGAATAAGATGCGCATGCATCTTGAAGCCATTGATGTCGACCTATGGTATGTCGTCGAGAACGGCGTTCCCAAGGCTGGAGAAGGTGTCACTGCTGCTGATGTCAAGAAATTCATTCAACTGGACTCTATTGCTAAGAATATCATCTGTGGTCATCTGACCAAAGGACAGTATGGCCGTGTGAGTGCCTTGAAGACATCCAAACTGGTCTGGGACTGGCTCTCCAAAGTTAATGAAGGAATCTCAACCCAGAGAGATCAAAGAATCAGTGTCCTTCACAATCTCTTCAACCGCTTCAAGTGAAATGACAATGAGAATGTCCAGCACACATTTGACAGACTTACTGACATCACAAACGAGCTTCAAGCCCTCGGCGCCACTGAGATCACCAAACATGAAATCGTCAAGACGCTGCTGAGATCACTTGATAGTTCGTTTGACATCCTGGCCCTGATGATTCAAGAACGTCCTGATTTCAAGACTCTCGATCCGTCTGACATACTTGAGAGGCTCAACACACATGAGTTTCAGCTTTCTGAGAAAAGAGATATCTACGGTCCAAACTATGGGCGAACTCGAGCCTTGAAGGCAAAAGCTGTCTCCTTATCTGAAGAAGAATCTGACTGCAGTTCTGATGATCCTGAAGACATTGGAAGAGAACTTGCAATGCTAGTGAAGAAGTTCCAAAAATTCACCAAGAAGAAAGGCTTCAGAAAATCTTCACGATCAAGCTCAAGGAATGATGAAGCTTCTGCTCATGACTACAAGAAGAAAACATGTCACAAGTGCAAGAAAACTGGGCACTTCATCTCTGAGTGTCCACAGTGGGACAATGAGAATAGAAGGAAGAAGAAGAGCAAGGAATATGATTCTGACGACAAGAAGAAGAAGAAACACTCAAAGTCTTCTTCCAAGTCTTCATCAAAGTCTTCATCACACAAGAAGAGCTCATCTGGCAAGGCACGTGCGTTTGTTGGAAAGGAGATGGATTCAGAGGAGGAGTCCGCATCTGAGGAGGCAGAGGTGGAGTCTGAGGAGGAGTCTGATTCTGGCATTGTGAGTCTGGCTACAGCATACGTCGCCAAGTCCATCTTCAACACTGAAGACAATGACTGCATCACCGACACCGACGCAAATGACAAGAACGATTCCACTCCTACCTACTGCTTCATGGCACGCAGTGCCAAGGTAAACACACGCACTACTTGCTATGAAACATCTAGTGACGATGACTCTAAATGTGATTCAAAACCTAGCTACAGAACACTTGCTAAAATTGCAACTGAACAACAGAAAGCTATGGAACATATTCAAAAACTGTTAGACAGAAGCGATGATCTGTTGGGTGCCGAAATGACTCGTTCTGAATCCTTAATTGAAGACATAAAAAATCTTCACGTTAAGTATCAGGAACTTGAAGATCGTCTTGAGACTCTCTCAACTACTCATGAAAATCTCTCCTATGATTATCTTCAAAAGAAGCAAGATCTTGAGAAGTTGAGAGCGGATCATGAAGATCTTCAAAACGAAAATGAGTCACTTCGCTCCGAACAGATCAGTCCCGCTCAGGAAGGATTTGAACCACCATGTCTTAAATGCATTGAGCGTGATAATGCTAATTCTGTTGCTGAATGTTCCACTGCTACTACTGTTGCAATATCTTCAACTGTTAACGTGGTAACTAACCCCTCTCCTGAGGATACCACTGCTATTGCTGATGAGAATGCTAGGTTGAAGACATTGCTTGAAACAGGAATGTACAAAAGTCTGAAAGGGAATCAGACACTATGTGATGTCCTTAAGAAGCAGATTCTGAACCGAAACCCTAGGAAAGAGGGTGTTGGGTTCATGAGGAAAATTAATGCAGATGGCTCTTACTGGAAACCTGAGTAGTACCCCAAAACCACATGGGTTGCTGCAAAGGAATCCTCAGCAGACCCATCCAATCTGTCTGGCTTCACTTGTGCTAACCCCATTATCATTGATGAATCCTTTGATGCAAACTATAAACTGTTTAAGAATCAGAATGGTGAAGTGTTTGCCAGGTACATTGGTACTAACTGCAGGAATGGACCTCCTATGAAGATGATCTGGGTTCCGAAAAAGTGTCTGGAAAATCTTCCTGTGAATGTCTTCATGACACCTCACTTGAAGAAGACAAACCTCAGACCAAAGGCTTCATACGGTCCAATGGCTTCATATAAACAGAGGACACACCTGAGTCACACTAACGCAAATGTTTTGCAGGGAAACCATACTCAGGCATATTGATATGAGAGCGGTTCATCGAACCGTCATGTTCATATGACCAAAAATTATTCTGCTTATTCCTATGAGTATTATTGTCCCCCTGCTAGACTGTTTGCTAGGGCTCCAAAGCCAAAGTTCTCAGATGCTGCACTTAGACTTATTGCTTCTAAGCCACCCTTGAAGATGTGGGTGGTTAAGAAAGCTTAACTCTCTTTTGCAGGGAAAGGTCTCCAGCAGAAAAACAAAATCTTCTGATGCTATTGCTGGGGACCTTAAAAATCTTGCAGGGCGCAAGATAAAATGCCCGAATGTCATCATTATGTACTTTGCTCCTGAATCACATGCTACTCTCCCTATTAGTCCTAATCTGGATCTAAGTTTTCATAACCCACTGGTTCGTCAAATGTTTATGCTTCACAACTCTCTTCGTGAAGCCTATCCCCCTAACTGCACTGTAGGGTACGACACCAGCGACTTCAAAGTCTTCAGAATGGATTATTGACAGTGGGTGTACAAATCACATGACTGGCAGAAGAAGCCTTCTTATGGACTCAACTTTACGTCCATCCGACAAGAGTCACATCACATTTGCTGACACTGGTAAAAGTAAGGTATTGGGTCTAGGTAGAGTTGTAATCTCAAAGGATCAACACATGGATAAAGTCATGCTTGTTGAATCCCTTGGCTTCAACTTAATGTCTGTCTCAATGCTTTGCAATTTGAATATGATTGTAATGTTTGGAAAATATCGTTGCCTGGTGCTAATGGAATCTGACAAATCTCTAGTGTTTGAAGGGTATCGAAAAGGTGATTTGTACATGGTAGATTTCTCAGCAGGACCACAACTCGCAGTATGTCTTCTTGCAAAAGCTTCAGAATGCTGGCTTTGGCATCGAAGGCTTGGGCATGCTGGCATGAGGAACCTCCACACCCTTGCGAAGAAAAAGCACGTCATAGGCATCGAGGGCGTCTAGTTCAAGAAAGATCATTTATGCGGTGCCTGTGAAGCAGGGAAAATGACAAGGGCAAAACATCCTTCGAAGACAATCATGACTACTACACAACCCTTCGAACTACTTCACATGGATCTTTTCGGTCCCACTCACTACTCAACTTTTACTACTTCTGCTTGCCTCTATGGCTTTGTCATTGTTGATGATTACTCTAGATATACTTGGGTACACATAATCCTTTACAAGACTGAAGTGCAGGATGTCTTCAGACGATTCGCCAATCGAGCCATGAACAATTTTGGCGCCAAGATAAAGCACATCAGAAGTGACAATGGCACTGAATTCAAGAACACTGGCCTTGATACATATCTGGATACCTTGGGCATCACACATGAATTCTCAGCTCCATACACGCCACAGCAGAATGGCGTCGTCGAACGCAAGAACAGAACACTCATTGAGATGGCCAGAACAATGCTAGATGAATACAAGACTCCAAGAAAATTCTGGATTGAAGCCATTGATACTGCATGCCATACAATCAATCGTGTTTATCTTCACAAGCTTCTGAACAAGACATCTTATGAACTCCTAACTGGCAAGAAGCCAAATGTCAGTTACTTCAGAGTATTTGGCGCAAAATGCTGGATCAAGGACCCACACCACACCTCAAAGTTTGCACCAAAAGCACATGAGGGATTCATGCTTGGATATGGAAAGGATTCGCACTCCTACAGAGTCTTCAATCTCTTCCACTACAAAGTGGTTGAAACTGTGGATGTGCGGTTCGATGAAACCAATGGATCACAAAGGGAGCAATTGCCAAATGTGCTAGATGAAGTTCCAGCTAGTGAATCAATCAAGCTTATGGGAACTGGAGAGATTGTACCTTCTGAAGCTCATCCTGAAGAAGAACTTATCATCTCAGCACCTGATCCACATGAAGACAATGCTCAGCCTGAAGATATACCTCCAAATGACAACACAGATCAGCAAGAGCAAAGTCTTCGCCCTTTACATCCTCGTGTTGCAAATGAAGTACAGATTGACAGAATACTTGACAGCATCAATGCACCTGGTCCACTCACTCGTTCAAGGGCAACTCAGCTAGCAAACTTCTGTGGGCATTTCGCATTCGTCTCAATATCAGAACCCAAGAAAGTTGAAGAAGCCTTCATGGAACCTGAATGGATTCAAGCTATGCAAGAAGAGCTTCAACAGTTTGAGCTGAATAATGTATGGGAACTGGTTAAGCGTCCTGATCCACGGAAGCACAACATAATAGGCACCAAATGGATATACCGCAACAAGCAAGATGAGCATGGTCAAGTTGTCAGAAACAAAGCTCGTCTCGTTGCTCAAGGATATACTCAAGTGGAGGGCATTGACTTCGATGAAACATTTGCTCCTGTGGCTAGGCTTGAAGCCATACGCATACTGCTGGCCTATGCAAATCATCATAACATACTTCTATATCAAATGGATGTGAAAAGTGCCTTTCTCAATGGCAAGATTGAAGAAGAAGTGTATGTTGCACAACCACCTGGCTTTGAAAATCCAAAACATCCTGATATGGTATACAAGCTCAACAAGGCACTGTATGGCCTCAAACAAGCCCCTAGGGCCTGGTATGATACACTCAAGTACTTTCTGAAGAGCAAAGGCTTCATACCTGGTTCCCTGGATCCCACTCTTTTCACGAAGACATATGATGGTGAACTGTTTGTGTGCGAAATATATGTGGATGACATTATCTTCGGCTGCACCAATCAGAAGTATAGTGAAGAGTTTGGATATATGATGCAAGAGCAATATCAGATGTCCATGATGGGGGAGCTGAAGTTCTTCCTCGGTCTTCAGATACGGCAACAACGCAATGGCATCTTCATATCTCAAGAGAAATATCTTAAAGAGTGCCTGAAGAAGTTCGGTATGCAAGATTGCAAAGGCTTCACAACACCAATGCCAGCCAAACATCATCTAGGTCCTGACAACAATGGTAAAGAGTTCGATCAAAAGGTATACCGCTCCATGATTGGGTCTTTGCTTTATTTATGTGCATCTAGGCCAGATATCATGCTTAGTGTTTGCATGTGTGCTCGATTTCAAGCGGCACCAAAGGAGTCGCATCACTTGGCTGTCAAGCGAATTCTTAGATATTTGGCTCACACCCCAACTCTAGGATTATGGTATCCAAAGGGCTCAGAATTTGATTTGGTTGGATTTTCGAATGCTGATTATGCTGGTGACAAAGTTGATCGCAAGTCTACATCAGGCACATGTCACTTTCTGGGTCGATCACTTGTATGTTGGTCTTCAAAGAAGCAGAACTGTGTATCTCTCTCCACTGCTGAATCTGAATACATTGCTGCTGGATCTTGCTGCGCTCAGCTTCTGTGGATGAAGCAAACTCTCAAGGATTATGGCATTCATCTGAAGCAAGTGCCACTTTACTGCGACAACGAAAGCGCCATCAAGATTGCCAACAACCCAGTTCAGCACTCGAAGACAAAGCACATTGAAATTCGTCATCACTTTCTCAGAGATCATGTTGTGAAGGAAGACATTGATATCATACACGTCAACACTGAAGAGCAATTGGTAGATATCTTCACCAAGCCCTTGGATGAGAAGAGGTTTTGCAAGTTACGGTGTGAGCTAAATATCTTGGAACCCTCAAATGTCCTGTGATCAGGCACACATCCTAACACTTATGCATATTGATGACTTAGATATGCAACACACGAAGTAACGTATATCTTCAATCAATGAAGACATACATTCTAAGTGTGAATACATTAATGTGGAATTTGACTTCGGAGCGCCATGATAATTGTGCGCCGTGTCTGGGTCTAATACTTCCTATACGGTGGGTAACGCCACCACCAAACGTTCCATTCTGAAGTGTTTCACTCATGGCGTTACCTCGCAATGTCTTCACATTTGGTTTGGCTTCAATCTCAATATGTCTTCATGATTATCTTCACTGCGTTGATTATATAGATATATATATACATACGTACTGGTGTTCTGTCCTCTATAGCATTCACTTATAGCTATGTCTTCTTGTTTGAATCTTTTGAACTAAGTGAATGTGATCGGACCCTAACCTCTCTATGCTTTCTATCTCAAACTCTATCTCTCCAAGTCATATGCATTCTGTTGAAACTGTCAAATGTCTTCACTGTGTCCTTGTCAGCTGAAGACATTGAGACAACCATAAAAGTCCGTTTTTAATGCTCATTCCTCCACATAAGATCCGGAGAAGTAGGAACGACCGCCCGACAATTTAGGCGTGCGTGGGACGTGGAACAAACCCCAATCTTCCTCTAACTGGCCACGCGTGCCTCAAATGCGAACCGCCAGGGGCACCTGCGTAATAGCGCAGTGCCGCCTCTATCCCTATAAATACACAATTCACTGCGGTCATTATCTCTTCTTCCACCCTCGCACGAACCCTAGCGCCACCGCTAGCTCTCGACGATGCCGGCGACGAAGCGCTTCACTGCCGCAACCTCTCCGACGTCGTTTTCACGCCGACAGCGGACATCGCTCTCTCCGCCGTCGCCGTAGGTGTCTTCCGTCGCCAAGTTAGGGCACGGAGGATCGAACTGCTCGGCCTCAACTCCCACTTTGTCTAGCAGTTCCAGTGGGGTAAATAAAACCTCTTTTTACAGCCTCTTTTGATCTCTTGGTTCTGTCACTTTCTACCATAAGAAGTTTCTCTTCACACCAGTTAGATCTCTCGCTGCATCTCATAACATGCCTAGTATATTCACTTGTGCTTCATAAAGCAGTTCGATTCCTCACTTGTACTGATCTATGGGTTCGTACAAATCTGGAACCAACTTCTTATCTATAAGTGAATGTCTTCGCACAATGAGGTCAATGTCTTCTAAACCGATTTATCTTCAAAATCTTCTGAGAATGCATATGACCTCTTCCCCTTCCCTCGCACCTTAATGCTGTCGCAGGTACATGTCCGTGGGAGAATCCTTTGGATCTCATAGTCTGCATTCATTTGCAGAGTACTTGCAGCATCACATCAACACTCCTGAAGCCAGTTCTTGTTGGTCAAGCAAAAGGAAGCCCTTGAAGCCTTTGAACATCTTGAAGCCTTCCAAGTTAAGATTCATGGCTTCAGAAGCAGCAGCAAGGAAGGGAGGCAGACAGCGACGTGGTGGAACGTCCAACGATCTGCCTGATGAATTGGCAGAGATGTACAAAACTAATCCTGAAGAAAGCTATGGTCAGCGCAAGACACGAATCCAATGGATTCGAAGATATTGGGCAGAGCAATGGTTTCAATACCGCTTCGTCACTCAGGAATATGCGGAGAAGTGTGTCATCAAGAGACCGTGGGGAGACGTATTATACAAAAATCTCGTACCCAGGTCCAGAGACGAAGCCATTGCTCAAGGCTTCTATCCATGCATGGTGAGAGGACCACAGCCAGCTGAAGCACATCCGTCATCACTTCTCTGGTGTCGCGATGACAATCTGTTCAAGCGCAACTTCCAATTTGCTCAGAACTCTGCAAAGCAAAACAAGAAGAAATTTGGGCTTGACTTCAACCCTGGTCCCTCCTCACCAAGGGCAGATGGCACACGCGACGCCGATCCCAATATCATCGGGCCGTATGAAAATCTTGCAGGCCTCATCACCCGCATCCTAGTTCAAGGGACTGCCGTGAATGACCCTCCAGCAGATACTGAGTCTGATGACGCCCTTGCTGCGCCGAAGCCAAAGCAGAAGAAGCCAAAAGCTTCAAAGCCAGCCGCTTCTCCCAAAATCTCAAGAGCGAAGCCATTGGCAACTGCACCTCCTGAAGCCAGTGTGCAGTCTGAAGACTTATCACGAGTCTCCAAGCCCCAAGAAGCCAAGAAGCCTCAGCCACACACAGGCAAAGAGCTCACAGCTGCTGCCATTCTGCGGTGCGAAACCATTAATCTCTCAAGTGATGAAGATCTTGGAGATGATGCTCTTGAGCAGCTCATCAAGAGCAAGGAGGAGGCTAAAATCTTCAACAATCTACCTCTGTTTGATGTCGCCATCATCCATAACTTCATCGATGAATGGTTTGCCTCACCGGACATAAGCTTCGACGATCTGCAGCTGCCCATAGGCCTCAGCGTTGCCTTTCAAGGCGCAATTGCTTCAGAACTTGCAATAGCCCAACGCATTGTAGAACTGAAGCAGAAAATTGATTATGAAAAGGTTCAGTTCAAGAAGCACGTGGCCAAGCTCAGCGTGCAAGAAGTAAAAAACTTCAAGATCATGTTGCACGAGATGAAAGAGAACTTTCTGAAGACGCGTGCCGAAGCACAAGGCTCGCGAGAGCGCATGAAGACTCTGGCTGATCGCTGCGTGCAGGCCTACAATGAGGCCGAGAAGCGCAAGGCACTTGGGCGTCCCGACATTGACCCCAGGGTGGCCGCGAAGAAGAAAAAGAAGCCTGCTGTGCCTGAACCAGAGGCGCCAAGGTCAGAAACTGCTTCGATTGTCTTCCCCATTGCAACGACTGGCTCGAAGCCAAAGAGTCGATCAACCGCCTCACAGCTCAAGAAGACAAGGACTGCAGAGGCTGAAGCTAAGAAGAGGAAACACTCTGAAGCCTCTCCTTCTGAACCCACCATCAAGAAGCGCAAGACCAAGAAATCTCGGGCTGCTCCCACAGAGCCCTTGATAGTTGAACCCCTCTTCGTCCGCTATCCTGACGCAGATCGTCAGTTGACTGTGCATGAGCCTGCCTTCACAGAGGCTCCGCATGCCGAAGACATTCCAGCAGCTAACCACAACGCTGCTGAAGACATTGGTCTCCAAGACAATGTACAAGATGATGCAGCCCTTCCTCAGCTTGAGACAAGCGAACTGATCAGCATTGGTCGTCCATTGACGCCAATCACACAAGATGCATCGTGGGCAGATAGCCCACAGGAGGAAGATAATGAGCCCCAGCCCACTGCAACTCCACCGGCGTCGCCTACATTCCGTAGGCTTCGCAAAGGGCCAAGGGCTCAGGCTGCTGACGACATTCCGGCTGCATCAGCCGAAGAGCATGCAGAAATACCACAAGCTCCAACTCCCCCGCACCAACAAGAAGCAGTTCTCCAGGAGAACGTGCCTGAGTTCGTCCCTCCCACTACACGTGTGGAGGCGGCAAATGTTGAGGCTGCCACAAACAACGCCGAAGCAAATGTGGAGCCCTCCCCAACAACAGCTTCAGAAGACAATGAAGCTACTGCTCCTGAACCTTCTGTGCCTGAGTCTGCTGCGGGTCCCCAATTCAACTATCATATTGCGCACAGGCCCCAGGTCCAGAAGCCGATCCCACGACTGCCAAGGTTCCCAGGTTCTGCATCAGCTCCTGGCTCCTTCAACATCAACGGCTTCAGGACAGACAACACGTTTTTCGACAGCTCCAAGAACCCTTATTCAAGGGAACGGATTGTATCAGATAGGTTCTGGAGCTATCAACAGCGCAGCTATTATTCATGCATCCTATACAACCAAGGCCGCATCTTTCCTCACAAGCGCCTTGAGGTTGAAGCTGTTGCTGGTCTGCCTGGTCTGGAAGAAGCATTGGATTGCTTCAAGCAAGTGGGTCTGCTGCCGTTTATCACCGATGAAGAGCACTGGAACGAAGAGCTTCTGCTCCAGTTCTATGCCACCCTGCATATCAGAGGCTATAATAGAGATTCGAAGACATGGGTCCTGGAGTGGATGACCGGCAATGTCCATCATGAAGCTAATGCTTTCGACATAATTGAGCTTACCGGCCTTCACACTCCTGGCGAATTCTTTGAAGAAGGCTGCCAACTCCATGCTGAAGCAATTGAGAGCATATTTCAGCGTCCTGAGCCAGATATGAGTCAGATGCTCTCAATGATGAAGCCATTGCCTCCAAATGCACCCTATCCAACTAGATTCTTCGTTGAAGACTTAGAGTACCTGCCCAGAACAATATATCACATCATAAGGCGGACTCTCTGGCCCGTTAAGGGACACTCTCGATATGCAACGATTGACCGTGCAATGAAGACTCTCATATTCTTCATTCTTCATGGCAAATGCTTCAACGCACAGGATCTCTTCATCCGTCAACTTGCAGCGTCTGCCTCAGAATTGTTTGGATTGAAGTTCTATGCTCCTTGGGTTATGAGACTGATCAAGCTTCACTCTGCAATCTCCTATCAACCCTCAGCCCGCAACCATAGGATATTTTTGCCAGATGTGGACACATCTGATGAAGCAATATATCCAGAGACTGCCAAGCAACCATTAAGTCTTCAGAATGCAGAACACCAGAGCTTCACTCAAAATATTGAAGGTGTTGAAGCTCTCTCCCGAGTGTATCCAATGGCTGGCACCACACGTGCCCCTGCATCAACTGAAGCCACTAACAGCACAGCTGCAAAGAGACCCAAGAAGCACACTCGTGCACTCAATGACCGAGAGATTCTTGTGGCTCTTCACCAAAAGCAAGATAGGCATCACGACTGGCTCAAGAGGCAGATGAGAAGCATCATGCAAGACGTCAATCGCATCAGAAATCTGGCAACCAAGAATGCATTTGTCGCACACGAGACCTGTCGCCGCACTTGGAAAGGCCTCACCATGATGTGCACTGAAGCTGACCTGCATGAGGATGGCTTCAAAGAGAGATTCAAATTTGACTCCACGCCTCCAAGAAAAGCCGTGATGCGAAGCACACCATCACTTGAAGAGTCAGAGTTCTCTTCTTCTGCTGCCACCGTGTCTGCCCGGATTATTGAAGAAGAAGACGACGCGACATCATCTCCACCTGCTTCAACACGCGTCGAATCTGCACCAAGCTCGTCTGCACCGCCACCAAACAACTCCACCGACCCTGCTGCGCCTGGGAACGCGTAGAAACCTCTATGTCTTCAAACCTTTTTGGTCATCACTGACAAAAGGGGGAGAAGCATATGATGTTTATAGTCTTCAAGCGGGTCACTATGGGTGGGTGCCTTCATATTTTGCTACATTTTGCTTCGTGCTTACAACTCCCGTTTTTGCTACATTTGCTTCATTGAGTTGTAACACTTAGCCTTGATGGTCGTCTGCTACCTGTTTGTCACTCCGTTTTGCGAAGATAAATTCCGCATGTGCGACGATAAATTCCGCACTCATCTCATTCTGCAGACGTCCATTTTCCATTATGCATGTCATTATCTTCATATACTTTCACATGCATAGTGGATTGTCATCATAAGTTGAAGTGGATCTCCACAAGTACAACCTGCCATGTGCATTTGCATTCAAGAAGCAAATTACTTATATGCACATCTTCAGGGGGAGCCCTTGCAACTTATGAAGACTATTCCTTTACAATTTCACAAATTATGTTTCCCGTTGAAAACTTCAACTAGTTTGTCATCTATCAACAAAAAGGGGGAGATTGTAAGTGCATCTAGTGCCACCCCTAGTTGGTTTTGGAGTATTGACGACAAACCTAGTTGAGGGACTAATGTGTTTGTGAGAATTGCAGGAAAACACAGGTAGAAGTCCCTCTTTGATTCGGTTTCACTACCAGAGATGACCCCTAAAAATGTACGAAGACATTGAAGACAATGGTGGTTTATGATGATATTCATATTGAAGACAATGACATGAGAAGACTCCCTATGAAGCTTATGGAACTCGAAGACTTAGATCCTTCGTAGTTTTATTACATTCATGTTGTGTCATAGGAACCACCGTACTGTTAAGTGGGGTCCAAGAGAACCAGTCAGAATGACTGAAGTGATGCCTAATTCAAATCCTATGTCTTCGAGCGAAGACTATGAGAGCAAATCTTGTCCAGAGTCAGACAAGTCAGCTTTACTTGTAGCCCAAGTAAAGTTGCCGTGTGAGTTCAAAATTCGACCGTTGGTACACGTGTCAGTTCCTTAGTGACCCAGGGTCATTTTGGACAAATCAGGTCGGGTTGCCAAGTGGCTATAAATAGCCCACCCCCCACAACCATAAACGGTTGGCTGCTCAGATTTCAGTGCACGGCTTTTGTCGTTTGAGAGCAACCCACCTCGAAGCCTTTGAAAGAAAAATTCCTAGTAAGGAGAAAAGCCCTAACCACCCAGAGCCAGAGTAAATTGGGCATCACTTAAGTCTTCGTGTCTGAGTGATCTGAAGACTTATTACACTTGAGGACTGTGCATCCTCCAGACGGTTAGGCGTCGCGTTCAGAGCATCCAAGAGAAATTGTGGATTGCTAGTGAACGAAGTCTGTGACGGTTTGGAAGTCGCCTGAAGACTTACCACGAGTGATTGGACGAGGTCTGTGTGACCTTAGTTCAAGGAGAATACGGTGAGGACTGGGTGTCTTGGACTAAGTGTCCTTGACTGGGTGTCCGGGACTGTGTGTCCTTTGGTTTAAATACCTAGCCGCTCCAACCAGACGTACAGTTGTCACAGCAACTGGAACTGGTCCAACAAATCATTGTCTTCAACGTGTCACTGGTTTCATCTTCACTTCCTTTGACTTACTGTTATTCATTGTGAAGCCATTGCATGCTGGCTTTATCTTTTATCTTCACAACATGAATGTATGATCTGTTTGGCTTCATAACTTCTTCCTACCTGATCCTTATTACACTGAAGCTGTTTGTCATTGTGCTTTCACTCAATTGAATACATGACCATGGCTGCCCTAGTGTAATCTAACTTCCGCTGCTTAGTAATAGGCATAATCTTCACTGTTTGTCTTCATAACTCTCACGTTTTGAAGACTTTCAGAAAAATCGCCTATTCACCCCCCCCTCTAGTCGATATAACGCACTTTCAATTGGTATCAGAGCAAGGTGCTCCCTTGTTCTGTGTGATTCGGTTTAACCACCTAGAGTTTTAGCTATGTCGACTGCAGGGATAATCAAAGTCTCCGCTGCTTGCCCCGTCTTCGATGGAACTGAATATCCCTACTAGAAGAATAAGATGCGCATGCATCTTGAAGCCATTGATGTCGACCTATGGTATGTCGTCGAGAACGGCGTTCCCAAGGCTGGAGAAGGTGTCACTGCTGCTGATGTCAAGAAATTCGTTCAACTGGACTCTATTGCTAAGAATATCATCTGTGGTCATCTGACCAAAGGACAGTATGGCCGTGTGAGTGCCTTGAAGACATCCAAACTGGTCTGGGACTGGCTCTCCAAAGTTAATGAAGGAATCTCAACCCAGAGAGATCAAAGAATCAGTGTCCTTCGCAATCTCTTCAACCGCTTCAAGCGAAATGACAATGAGAATGTCCAGCACACATTTGACAGACTTACTGACATCACAAACGAGCTTCAAGCCCTCGGCGCCACTGAGATCACCAAACATGAAATCGTCAAGACGCTGCTGAGATCACTTGATAGTTCGTTTGACATCCTGGCCCTGATGATTCAAGAACGTCCTGATTTCAAGACTCTCGATCCGTCTGACATACTTGAGAGGCTCAACACACATGAGTTTCAGCTTTCTGAGAAAAGAGATATCTACGGTCCAAACTATGGGCGAACTCGAGCCTTGAAGGCAAAAGCTGTCTCCTTATCTGAAGAAGAATCTGACTGCAGTTCTGATGATCCTGAAGACATTGGAAGAGAACTTGCAATGCTAGTGAAGAAGTTCCAAAAATTCACCAAGAAGAAAGGCTTCAGAAAATCTTCACGATCAAGCTCAAGGAATGATGAAGCTTCTGCTCATGACTACAAGAAGAAAACATGTCACAAGTGCAAGAAAACTGGGCACTTCATCTCTGAGTGTCCACAGTGGGACAATGAGAATAGAAGGAAGAAGAAGAGCAAGGAATATGATTCTGACGACAAGAAGAAGAAGAAACACTCAAAGTCTTCTTCCAAGTCTTCATCAAAGTCTTCATCACACAAGAAGAGCTCATCTGGCAAGGCACGTGCGTTTGTTGGAAAGGAGATGGATTCAGAGGAGGAGTCCGCATCTGAGGAGGCAGAGGTGGAGTCTGAGGAGGAGTCTGATTCTGGCATTGTGAGTCTGGCTACAGCATACGTCGCCAAGTCCATCTTCAACACTGAAGACAATGACTGCATCACCGACACCGACGCAAATGACAAGAACGATTCCACTCCTACCTACTGCTTCATGGCACGAATTGCCAAGGTAAACACACGCACTACTTGCTATGAAACATCTAGTGACGATGACTCTAAATGTGATTCAAAACCTAGCTACAGAACACTTGCTAAAATTGCAACTGAACAACAGAAAGCTATGGAACATATTCAAAAACTGTTAGACAGAAGCGATGATCTGTTGGGTGCCGAAATGACTCGTTCTGAATCCTTAATTGAAGACATAAAAAATCTTCACGTTAAGTATCAGGAACTTGAAGATCGTCTTGAGACTCTCTCAACTACTCATGAAAATCTCTCCTATGATTATCTTCAAAAGAAGCAAGATCTTGAGAAGTTGAGAGCGGATCATGAAGATCTTCAAAACGAAAATGAGTCACTTCGCTCCGAACAGATCAGTCCCGCTCAGGAAGGATTTGAACCACCATGTCTTAAATGCATTGAGCGTGATAATGCTAATTCTGTTGCTGAATGTTCCACTGCTACTACTGTTGCAATATCTTCAACTGTTAACGTGGTAACTAACCCCTCTCCTGAGGATACCACTGCTATTGCTGATGAGAATGCTAGGTTGAAGACATTGCTTGAAACAGGAATGTACAAAAGTCTGAAAGGGCATCAGACACTATGTGATGTCCTTAAGAAGCAGATTCTGAACCGAAACCCTAGGAAAGAGGGTGTTGGGTTCATGAGGAAAATTAATGCAGATGGCTCTTACTGGAAACCTGAGCAGTACCCCAAAACCACATGGGTTGCTGCAAAGGAATCCTCAGCAGACCCATCCAATCTGTCTGGCTTCACTTGTGCTAACCCCATTATCATTGATGAATCCTTTGATGCAAACTATAAACTGTTTAAGAATCAGAATGGTGAAGTGTTTGCCAGGTACATTGGTACTAACTGCAGGAATGGACCTCCTATGAAGATGATCTGGGTTCCGAAAAAGTGTCTGGAAAATCTTCCTGTGAATGTCTTCATGACACCTCACTTGAAGAAGACAAACCTCAGACCAAAGGCTTCATACGGTCCAATGGCTTCATACAAACAGAGGACACACCTGAGTCACACTAACGCAAATGTTTTGCAGGGAAACCATACTCAGGCATATTGATATGAGAGCGGTTCATCGAACCGTCATGTTCATATGACCAAAAATTATTCTGCTTATTCCTATGAGTATTATTGTCCCCCTGCTAGACTGTTTGCTAGGGCTCCAAAGCCAAAGTTCTCAGATGCTGCACTTATACTTATTGCTTCTAAGCCACCCTTGAAGATGTGGGTGGTTAAGAAAGCTTAACTCTCTTTTGCAGGGAAAGGTCTCCAGCAGAAAAACAAAATCTTCTGATGCTATTGCTGGGGACCTTAAAAATCTTGCAGGGCGCAAGATAAAATGCCCGAATGGCATCATTATGTACTTTGCTCCTGAATCACATGCTACTCTCCCTATTAGTCCTAATCTGGATCTAAGTTTTCATAACCCACTGGTTCGTCAAATGTTTATGCTTCACAACTCTCTTCGTGAAGCCTATCCCCCTAACTGCACTGTAGGGTACGACACCAGCGACTTCAAAGTCTTCAGAATGGATTATTGACAGTGGGTGTACAAATCACATGACTGGCAGAAGAAGCCTTCTTATGGACTCAACTTTACGTCCATCCGACAAGAGTCACATCACATTTGCTGACACTGGTAAAAGTAAGGTATTGGGTCTAGGTAGAGTTGTAATCTCAAAGGATCAACACATGGATAAAGTCATGCTTGTTGAATCCCTTGGCTTCAACTTAATGTCTGTCTCAATGCTTTGCAATTTGAATATGATTGTAATGTTTGGAAAATATCGTTGCCTGGTGCTAATGGAATCTGACAAATCTCTAGTGTTTGAAGGGTATCGAAAAGGTGATTTGTACATGGTAGATTTCTCAGCAGGACCACAACTCGCAGTATGTCTTCTTGCAAAAGCTTCAGAATGCTGGCTTTGGCATCGAAGGCTTGGGCATGCTGGCATGAGGAACCTCCACACCCTTGCGAAGAAAAAGCACGTCATAGGCATCGAGGGCGTCAAGTTCAAGAAAGATCATTTATGCGGTGCCTGTGAAGCAGGGAAAATGACAAGGGCAAAACATCCTTCGAAGACAATCATGACTACTACACAACCCTTCGAACTACTTCACATGGATCTTTTCGGTCCCACTCACTACTCAACTTTTACTACTTCTGCTTGCCTCTATGGCTTTGTCATTGTTGATGATTACTCTAGATATACTTGGGTACACATAATCCTTTACAAGACTGAAGTGCAGGATGTCTTCAGACGCTTCACCAATCGAGCCATGAACAATTTTGGCGCCAAGATAAAGCACATCAGAAGTGACAATGGCACTGAATTCAAGAACACTGGCCTTGATACATATCTGGATACCTTGGGCATCACACATGAATTCTCAGCTCCATACACGCCACAGCAGAATGGCGTCGTCGAACGCAAGAACAGAACACTCATTGAGATGGCCAGAACAATGCTAGATGAATACAAGACTCCAAGAAAATTCTGGATTGAAGCCATTGATACTGCATGCCATACAATCAATCGTGTTTATCTTCACAAGCTTCTGAACAAGACATCTTATGAACTCCTAACTGGCAAGAAGCCAAATGTCAGTTACTTCAGAGTATTTGGCGCAAAATGCTGGATCAAGGACCCACACCACACCTCAAAGTTTGCACCAAAAGCACATGAGGGATTCATGCTTGGATATGGAAAGGATTCGCACTCCTACAGAGTCTTCAATCTCTTCCACTACAAAGTGGTTGAAACTGTGGATGTGCGGTTCGATGAAACCAATGGATCACAAAGGGAGCAATTGCCAAATGTGCTAGATGAAGTTCCAGCTAGTGAATCAATCAAGCTTATGGGAACTGGAGAGATTGTACCTTCTGAAGCTCATCCTGAAGAAGAACTTATCATCTCAGCACCTGATCCACATGAAGACAATGCTCAGCCTGAAGATATACCTCCAAATGACAACACAGATCAGCAAGAGCAAAGTCTTCGCCCTTTACATCCTCGTGTTGCAAATGAAGTACAGATTGACAGAATACTTGACAGCATCAATGCACCTGGTCCACTCACTCGTTCAAGGGCAACTCAGCTAGCAAACTTCTGTGGGCATTTCGCATTCGTCTCAATATCAGAACCCAAGAAAGTTGAAGAAGCCTTCATGGAACCTGAATGGATTCAAGCTATGCAAGAAGAGCTTCAACAGTTTGAGCTGAATAATGTATGGGAACTGGTTAAGCGTCCTGATCCACGGAAGCACAACATAATAGGCACCAAATGGATATACCGCAACAAGCAAGATGAGCATGGTCAAGTTGTCAGAAACAAAGCTCGTCTCGTTGCTCAAGGATATACTCAAGTGGAGGGCATTGACTTCGATGAAACATTTGCTCCTGTGGCTAGGCTTGAAGCCATACGCATACTGCTGGCCTATGCAAATCATCATAACATACTTCTATATCAAATGGATGTGAAAAGTGCCTTTCTCAATGGCAAGATTGAAGAAGAAGTGTATGTTGCACAACCACCTGGCTTTGAAAATCCAAAACATCCTGATATGGTATACAAGCTCAACAAGGCACTGTATGGCCTCAAACAAGCCCCTAGGGCCTGGTATGATACACTCAAGTACTTTCTGAAGAGCAAAGGCTTCATACCTGGTTCCCTGGATCCCACTCTTTTCACGAAGACATATGATGGTGAACTGTTTGTGTGCGAAATATATGTGGATGACATTATCTTCGGCTGCACCAATCAGAAGTATAGTGAAGAGTTTGGATATATGATGCAAGAGCAATATCAGATGTCCATGATGGGGGAGCTGAAGTTCTTCCTCGGTCTTCAGATACGGCAACAACGCAACGGCATCTTCATATCTCAAGAGAAATATCTTAAAGAGTGCCTGAAGAAGTTCGGTATGCAAGATTGCAAAGGCTTCACAACACCAATGCCAGCCAAACATCATCTAGGTCCTGACAACAATGGTAAAGAGTTCGATCAAAAGGTATACCGCTCCATGATTGGGTCTTTGCTTTATTTATGTGCATCTAGGCCAGATATCATGCTTAGTGTTTGCATGTGTGCTCGATTTCAAGCGGCACCAAAGGAGTCGCATCACTTGGCTGTCAAGCGAATTCTTAGATATTTGGCTCACACCCCAACTCTAGGATTATGGTATCCAAAGGGCTCAGAATTTGATTTGGTTGGATTTTCGGATGCTGATTATGCTGGTGACAAAGTTGATCGCAAGTCTACATCAGGCACATGTCACTTTCTGGGTCGATCACTTGTATGTTGGTCTTCAAAGAAGCAGAACTGTGTATCTCTCTCCACTGCTGAATCTGAATACATTGCTGCTGGATCTTGCTGCGCTCAGCTTCTGTGGATGAAGCAAACTCTCAAGGATTATGGCATTCATCTGAAGCAAGTGCCACTTTACTGCGACAACGAAAGCGCCATCAAGATTGCCAACAACCCAGTTCAGCACTCGAAGACAAAGCACATTGAAATTCGTCATCACTTTCTCAGAGATCATGTTGTGAAGGAAGACATTGATATCATACACGTCAACACTGAAGAGCAATTGGTAGATATCTTCACCAAGCCCTTGGATGAGAAGAGGTTTTGCAAGTTACGGTGTGAGCTAAATATCTTGGAATCCTCAAATGTCCTGTGATCAGGCACACATCCTAACACTTATGCATATTGATGACTTAGATATGCAACACACAAAGTAACGTATATCTTCAATCAATGAAGACATACATTCTAAGTGTGAATACATTAATGTGGAATTTGACTTCGGAGCGCCATGATAATTGTGCGCCGTGTCTGGGTCTAATACTTCCTATACGGTGGGTAACGCCACCACCAAACGTTCCATTCTGAAGTGTTTCACTCATGGCGTTACCTCGCAATGTCTTCACATTTGGTTTGGCTTCAATCTCAATATGTCTTCATGATTATCTTCACTGCGTTGATTATATAGATATATATATACATACGTACTGGTGTTCTGTCCTCTATAGCATTCACTTATAGCTATGTCTTCTTGTTTGAATCTTTTGAACTAAGTGAATGTGATCGGACCCTAACCTCTCTATGCTTTCTATCTCAAACTCTATCTCTCCAAGTCATATGCATTCTGTTGAAACTGTCAAATGTCTTCACTGTGTCCTTGTCAGCTGAAGACATTGAGACAACCATAAAAGTCCGTTTTTAATGCTCATTCCTCCACATAAGATCCGGAGAAGTAGGAACGACCGCCCGACAATTTAGGCGTGCGTGGGACGTGGAACAAACCCCAATCTTCCTCTAACTGGCCACGCGTGCCTCAAATGCGAACCGCCAGGGGCACCTGCGTAATAGCGCAGTGCCGCCTCTATCCCTATAAATACACAATTCACTGCGGTCATTATCTCTTCTTCCACCCTCGCACGAACCCTAGCGCCACCGCTAGCTCTCGACGATGCCGGCGACGAAGCGCTTCACTGCCGCAACCTCTCCGACGTCGTTTTCACGCCGACAGCGGACATCGCTCTCTCCGCCGTCGCCGTAGGTGTCTTCCGTCGCCAAGTTAGGGCACGGAGGATCGAACTGCTCGGCCTCAACTCCCACTTTGTCTAGCAGTTCCAGTGGGGTAAATAAAACCTCTTTTTACAGCCTCTTTTGATCTCTTGGTTCTGTCACTTTCTACCATAAGAAGTTTCTCTTCACACCAGTTAGATCTCTCGCTGCATCTCATAACATGCCTAGTATATTCACTTGTGCTTCATAAAGCAGTTCGATTCCTCACTTGTACTGATCTATGGGTTCGTACAAATCTGGAACCAACTTCTTATCTATAAGTGAATGTCTTCGCACAATGAGGTCAATGTCTTCTAAACCGATTTATCTTCAAAATCTTCTGAGAATGCATATGACCTCTTCCCCTTCCCTCGCACCTTAATGCTGTCGCAGGTACATGTCCGTGGGAGAATCCTTTGGATCTCATAGTCTGCATTCATTTGCAGAGTACTTGCAGCATCACATCAACACTCCTGAAGCCAGTTCTTGTTGGTCAAGCAAAAGGAAGCCCTTGAAGCCTTTGAACATCTTGAAGCCTTCCAAGTTAAGATTCATGGCTTCAGAAGCAGCAGCAAGGAAGGGAGGCAGACAGCGACGTGGTGGAACGTCCAACGATCTGCCTGATGAATTGGCAGAGATGTACAAAACTAATCCTGAAGAAAGCTATGGTCAGCGCAAGACACGAATCCAATGGATTCGAAGATATTGGGCAGAGCAATGGTTTCAATACCGCTTCGTCACTCAGGAATATGCGGAGAAGTGCGTCATCAAGAGACCGTGGGGAGACGTATTATACAAAAATCTCGTACCCAGGTCCAGAGACGAAGCCATTGCTCAAGGCTTCTATCCATGCATGGTGAGAGGACCACAGCCAGCTGAAGCACATCCGTCATCACTTCTCTGGTGTCGCGATGACAATCTGTTCAAGCGCAACTTCCAATTTGCTCAGAACTCTGCAAAGCAAAACAAGAAGAAATTTGGGCTTGACTTCAACCCTGGTCCCTCCTCACCAAGGGCAGATGGCACACGCGACGCCGATCCCAATATCATCGGGCCGTATGAAAATCTTGCAGGCCTCATCACCCGCATCCTAGTTCAAGGGACTGCCGTGAATGACCCTCCAGCAGATACTGAGTCTGATGACGCCCTTGCTGCGCCGAAGCCAAAGCAGAAGAAGCCAAAAGCTTCAAAGCCAGCCGCTTCTCCCAAAATCTCAAGAGCGAAGCCATTGGCAACTGCACCTCCTGAAGCCAGTGTGCAGTCTGAAGACTTATCACGAGTCTCCAAGCCCCAAGAAGCCAAGAAGCCTCAGCCACACACAGGCAAAGAGCTCACAGCTGCTGCCATTCTGCGGTGCGAAACCATTAATCTCTCAAGTGATGAAGATCTTGGAGATGATGCTCTTGAGCAGCTCATCAAGAGCAAGGAGGAGGCTAAAATCTTCAACAATCTACCTCTGTTTGATGTCGCCATCATCCATAACTTCATCGATGAATGGTTTGCCTCACCGGACATAAGCTTCGACGATCTGCAGCTGCCCATAGGCCTCAGCGTTGCCTTTCAAGGCGCAATTGCTTCAGAACTTGCAATAGCCCAACGCATTGTAGAACTGAAGCAGAAAATTGATTATGAAAAGGTTCAGTTCAAGAAGCACGTGGCCAAGCTCAGCGTGCAAGAAGTAAAAAACTTCAAGATCATGTTGCACGAGATGAAAGAGAACTTTCTGAAGACGCGTGCCGAAGCACAAGGTTCGCGAGAGCGCATGAAGACTCTGGCTGATCGCTGCGTGCAGGCCTACAATGAGGCCGAGAAGCGCAAGGCACTTGGGCGTCCCGACATTGACCCCAGGGTGGCCGCGAAGAAGAAAAAGAAGCCTGCTGTGCCTGAACCAGAGGCGCCAAGGTCAGAAACTGCTTCGATTGTCTTCCCCATTGCAACGACTGGCTCGAAGCCAAAGAGTCGATCAACCGCCTCACAGCTCAAGAAGACAAGGACTGCAGAGGCTGAAGCTAAGAAGAGGAAACACTCTGAAGCCTCTCCTTCTGAACCCACCATCAAGAAGCGCAAGACCAAGAAATCTCGGGCTGCTCCCACAGAGCCCTTGATAGTTGAACCCCTCTTCGTCCGCTATCCTGACGCAGATCGTCAGTTGACTGTGCATGAGCCTGCCTTCACAGAGGCTCCGCATGCCGAAGACATTCCAGCAGCTAACCACAACGCTGCTGAAGACATTGGTCTCCAAGACAATGTACAAGATGATGCAGCCCTTCCTCAGCTTGAGACAAGCGAACTGATCAGCATTGGTCGTCCATTGACGCCAATCACACAAGATGCATCGTGGGCAGATAGCCCACAGGAGGAAGATAATGAGCCCCAGCCCACTGCAACTCCACCGGCGTCGCCTACATTCCGTAGGCTTCGCAAAGGGCCAAGGGCTCAGGCTGCTGACGACATTCCGGCTGCATCAGCCGAAGAGCATGCAGAAATACCACAAGCTCCAACTCCCCCGCACCAACAAGAAGCAGTTCTCCAGGAGAACGTGCCTGAGTTCGTCCCTCCCACTACACGTGTGGAGGCGGCAAATGTTGAGGCTGCCACAAACAACGCCGAAGCAAATGTGGAGCCCTCCCCAACAACAGCTTCAGAAGACAATGAAGCTACTGCTCCTGAACCTTCTGTGCCTGAGTCTGCTGCGGGTCCCCAATTCAACTATCATATTGCGCACAGGCCCCAGGTCCAGAAGCCGATCCCACGACTGCCAAGGTTCCCAGGTTCTGCATCAGCTCCTGGCTCCTTCAACATCAACGGCTTCAGGACAGACAACACGTTTTTCGACAGCTCCAAGAACCCTTATTCAAGGGAACGGATTGTATCAGATAGGTTCTGGAGCTATCAACAGCGCAGCTATTATTCATGCATCCTATACAACCAAGGCCGCATCTTTCCTCACAAGCGCCTTGAGGTTGAAGCTGTTGCTGGTCTGCCTGGTCTGGAAGAAGCATTGGATTGCTTCAAGCAAGTGGGTCTGCTGCCGTTTATCACCGATGAAGAGCACTGGAACGAAGAGCTTCTGCTCCAGTTCTATGCCACCCTGCATATCAGAGGCTATAATAGAGATTCGAAGACATGGGTCCTGGAGTGGATGACCGGCAATGTCCATCATGAAGCTAATGCTTTCGACATAATTGAGCTTACCGGCCTTCACACTCCTGGCGAATTCTTTGAAGAAGGCTGCCAACTCCATGCTGAAGCAATTGAGAGCATATTTCAGCGTCCTGAGCCAGATATGAGTCAGATGCTCTCAATGATGAAGCCATTGCCTCCAAATGCACCCTATCCAACTAGATTCTTCGTTGAAGACTTAGAGTACCTGCCCAGAACAATATATCACATCATAAGGCGGACTCTCTGGCCCGTTAAGGGACACTCTCGATATGCAACGATTGACCGTGCAATGAAGACTCTCATATTCTTCATTCTTCATGGCAAATGCTTCAACGCACAGGATCTCTTCATCCGTCAACTTGCAGCGTCTGCCTCAGAATTGTTTGGATTGAAGTTCTATGCTCCTTGGGTTATGAGACTGATCAAGCTTCACTCTGCAATCTCCTATCAACCCTCAGCCCGCAACCATAGGATATTTTTGCCAGATGTGGACACATCTGATGAAGCAATATATCCAGAGACTGCCAAGCAACCATTAAGTCTTCAGAATGCAGAACACCAGAGCTTCACTCAAAATATTGAAGGTGTTGAAGCTCTCTCCCGAGTGTATCCAATGGCTGGCACCACACGTGCCCCTGCATCAACTGAAGCCACTAACAGCACAGCTGCAAAGAGACCCAAGAAGCACACTCGTGCACTCAATGACCGAGAGATTCTTGTGGCTCTTCACCAAAAGCAAGATAGGCATCACGACTGGCTCAAGAGGCAGATGAGAAGCATCATGCAAGACGTCAATCGCATCAGAAATCTGGCAACCAAGAATGCATTTGTCGCACACGAGACCTGTCGCCGCACTTGGAAAGGCCTCACCATGATGTGCACTGAAGCTGACCTGCATGAGGATGGCTTCAAAGAGAGATTCAAATTTGACTCCACGCCTCCAAGAAAAGCCGTGATGCGAAGCACACCATCACTTGAAGAGTCAGAGTTCTCTTCTTCTGCTGCCACCGTGTCTGCCCGGATTATTGAAGAAGAAGACGACGCGACATCATCTCCACCTGCTTCAACACGCGTCGAATCTGCACCAAGCTCGTCTGCACCGCCACCAAACAACTCCACCGACCCTGCTGCGCCTGGGAACGCGTAGAAACCTCTATGTCTTCAAACCTTTTTGGTCATCACTGACAAAAGGGGGAGAAGCATATGATGTTTATAGTCTTCAAGCGGGTCACTATGGGTGGGTGCCTTCATATTTTGCTACATTTTGCTTCGTGCTTACAACTCCCGTTTTTGCTACATTTGCTTCATTGAGTTGTAACACTTAGCCTTGATGGTCGTCTGCTACCTGTTTGTCACTCCGTTTTGCGAAGATAAATTCCGCATGTGCGACGATAAATTCCGCACTCATCTCATTCTGCAGACGTCCATTTTCCATTATGCATGTCATTATCTTCATATACTTTCACATGCATAGTGGATTGTCATCATAAGTTGAAGTGGATCTCCACAAGTACAACCTGCCATGTGCATTTGCATTCAAGAAGCAAATTACTTATATGCACATCTTCAGGGGGAGCCCTTGCAACTTATGAAGACTATTCCTTTACAATTTCACAAATTATGTTTCCCATTGAAAACTTCAACTAGTTTGTCATCAATCAACAAAAAGGGGGAGATTGTAAGTGCATCTAGTGCCACCCCTAGTTGGTTTTGGAGTATTGACGACAAACCTAGTTGAGGGACTAATGTGTTTGTGAGAATTGCAGGAAAACACAGGTAGAAGTCCCTCTTTGATTCGGTTTCACTACCAGAGATGACCCCTAAAAATGTACGAAGACATTGAAGACAATGGTGGTTTATGATGATATTCATATTGAAGACAATGACATGAGAAGACTCCCTATGAAGCTTATGGAACTCGAAGACTTAGATCCTTCGTAGTTTTATTACATTCATGTTGTGTCATAGGAACCACCGTACTGTTAAGTGGGGTCCAAGAGAACCAGTCAGAATGACTGAAGTGATGCCTAATTCAAATCCTATGTCTTCGAGCGAAGACTATGAGAGCAAATCTTGTCCAGAGTCAGACAAGTCAGCTTTACTTGTAGCCCAAGTAAAGTTGCCGTGTGAGTTCAAAATTCGACCGTTGGTACACGTGTCAGTTCCTTAGTGACCCAGGGTCATTTTGGACAAATCAGGTCGGGTTGCCAAGTGGCTATAAATAGCCCACCCCCCACAACCATAAACGGTTGGCTGCTCAGATTTCAGTGCACGGCTTTTGTCGTTTGAGAGCAACCCACCTCGAAGCCTTTGAAAGAAAAATTCCTAGTAAGGAGAAAAGCCCTAACCACCCAGAGCCAGAGTAAATTGGGCATCACTTAAGTCTTCGTGTCTGAGTGATCTGAAGACTTATTACACTTGAGGACTGTGCATCCTCCAGACGGTTAGGCGTCGCGTTCAGAGCATCCAAGAGAAATTGTGGATTGCTAGTGAACGAAGTCTGTGACGGTTTGGAAGTCGCCTGAAGACTTACCACGAGTGATTGGACGAGGTCTGTGTGACCTTAGTTCAAGGAGAATACGGTGAGGACTGGGTGTCTTGGACTAAGTGTCCTTGACTGGGTGTCCGGGACTGTGTGTCCTTTGGTTTAAATACCTAGCCGCTCCAACCAGACGTACAGTTGTCACAGCAACTGGAACTGGTCCAACAAATCATTGTCTTCAACGTGTCACTGGTTTCATCTTCACTTCCTTTGACTTACTGTTATTCATTGTGAAGCCATTGCATGCTGGCTTTATCTTTTATCTTCACAACATGAATGTATGATCTGTTTGGCTTCATAACTTCTTCCTACCTGATCCTTATTACACTGAAGCTGTTTGTCATTGTGCTTTCACTCAATTGAATACATGACCATGGCTGCCCTAGTGTAATCTAACTTCCGCTGCTTAGTAATAGGCATAATCTTCACTGTTTGTCTTCATAACTCTCACGTTTTGAAGACTTTCAGAAAAATCGCCTATTCACCCCCCCCTCTAGTCGATATAACGCACTTTCAATTGGTATCAGAGCAAGGTGCTCCCTTGTTCTGTGTGATTCGGTTTAACCACCTAGAGTTTTAGCTATGTCGACTGCAGGGATAATCAAAGTCTCCGCTGCTTGCCCCGTCTTCGATGGAACTGAATATCCCTACTAGAAGAATAAGATGCGCATGCATCTTGAAGCCATTGATGTCGACCTATGGTATGTCGTCGAGAACGGCATTCCCAAGGCTGGAGAAGGTGTCACTGCTGCTGATGTCAAGAAATTCGTTCAACTGGACTCTATTGCTAAGAATATCATCTGTGGTCATCTGACCAAAGGACAGTATGGCCGTGTGAGTGCCTTGAAGACATCCAAACTGGTCTGGGACTGGCTCTCCAAAGTTAATGAAGGAATCTCAACCCAGAGAGATCAAAGAATCAGTGTCCTTCGCAATCTCTTCAACCGCTTCAAGCGAAATGACAATGAGAATGTCCAGCACACATTTGACAGACTTACTGACATCACAAACGAGCTTCAAGCCCTCGGCGCCACTGAGATCACCAAACATGAAATCGTCAAGACGCTGCTGAGATCACTTGATAGTTCGTTTGACATCCTGGCCCTGATGATTCAAGAACGTCCTGATTTCAAGACTCTCGATCCGTCTGACATACTTGAGAGGCTCAACACACATGAGTTTCAGCTTTCTGAGAAAAGAGATATCTACGGTCCAAACTATGGGCGAACTCGAGCCTTGAAGGCAAAAGCTGTCTCCTTATCTGAAGAAGAATCTGACTGCAGTTCTGATGATCCTGAAGACATTGGAAGAGAACTTGCAATGCTAGTGAAGAAGTTCCAAAAATTCACCAAGAAGAAAGGCTTCAGAAAATCTTCACGATCAAGCTCAAGGAATGATGAAGCTTCTGCTCATGACTACAAGAAGAAAACATGTCACAAGTGCAAGAAAACTGGGCACTTCATCTCTGAGTGTCCACAGTGGGACAATGAGAATAGAAGGAAGAAGAAGAGCAAGGAATATGATTCTGACGACAAGAAGAAGAAGAAACACTCAAAGTCTTCTTCCAAGTCTTCATCAAAGTCTTCATCACACAAGAAGAGCTCATCTGGCAAGGCACGTGCGTTTGTTGGAAAGGAGATGGATTCAGAGGAGGAGTCCGCATCTGAGGAGGCAGAGGTGGAGTCTGAGGAGGAGTCTGATTCTGGCATTGTGAGTCTGGCTACAGCATACGTCGCCAAGTCCATCTTCAACACTGAAGACAATGACTGCATCACCGACACCGACGCAAATGACAAGAACGATTCCACTCCTACCTACTGCTTCATGGCACGAATTGCCAAGGTAAACACACGCACTACTTGCTATGAAACATCTAGTGACGATGACTCTAAATGTGATTCAAAACCTAGCTACAGAACACTTGCTAAAATTGCAACTGAACAACAGAAAGCTATGGAACATATTCAAAAACTGTTAGACAGAAGCGATGATCTGTTGGGTGCCGAAATGACTCGTTCTGAATCCTTAATTGAAGACATAAAAAATCTTCACGTTAAGTATCAGGAACTTGAAGATCGTCTTGAGACTCTCTCAACTACTCATGAAAATCTCTCCTATGATTATCTTCAAAAGAAGCAAGATCTTGAGAAGTTGAGAGCGGATCATGAAGATCTTCAAAACGAAAATGAGTCACTTCGCTCCGAACAGATCAGTCCCGCTCAGGAAGGATTTGAACCACCATGTCTTAAATGCATTGAGCGTGATAATGCTAATTCTGTTGCTGAATGTTCCACTGCTACTACTGTTGCAATATCTTCAACTGTTAACGTGGTAACTAACCCCTCTCCTGAGGATACCACTGCTATTGCTGATGAGAATGCTAGGTTGAAGACATTGCTTGAAACAGGAATGTACAAAAGTCTGAAAGGGCATCAGACACTATGTGATGTCCTTAAGAAGCAGATTCTGAACCGAAACCCTAGGAAAGAGGGTGTTGGGTTCATGAGGAAAATTAATGCAGATGGCTCTTACTGGAAACCTGAGCAGTACCCCAAAACCACATGGGTTGCTGCAAAGGAATCCTCAGCAGACCCATCCAATCTGTCTGGCTTCACTTGTGCTAACCCCATTATCATTGATGAATCCTTTGATGCAAACTATAAACTGTTTAAGAATCAGAATGGTGAAGTGTTTGCCAGGTACATTGGTACTAACTGCAGGAATGGACCTCCTATGAAGATGATCTGGGTTCCGAAAAAGTGTCTGGAAAATCTTCCTGTGAATGTCTTCATGACACCTCACTTGAAGAAGACAAACCTCAGACCAAAGGCTTCATACGGTCCAATGGCTTCATACAAACAGAGGACACACCTGAGTCACACTAACGCAAATGTTTTGCAGGGAAACCATACTCAGGCATATTGATATGAGAGCGGTTCATCGAACCGTCATGTTCATATGACCAAAAATTATTCTGCTTATTCCTATGAGTATTATTGTCCCCCTGCTAGACTGTTTGCTAGGGCTCCAAAGCCAAAGTTCTCAGATGCTGCACTTATACTTATTGCTTCTAAGCCACCCTTGAAGATGTGGGTGGTTAAGAAAGCTTAACTCTCTTTTGCAGGGAAAGGTCTCCAGCAGAAAAACAAAATCTTCTGATGCTATTGCTGGGGACCTTAAAAATCTTGCAGGGCGCAAGATAAAATGCCCGAATGGCATCATTATGTACTTTGCTCCTGAATCACATGCTACTCTCCCTATTAGTCCTAATCTGGATCTAAGTTTTCATAACCCACTGGTTCGTCAAATGTTTATGCTTCACAACTCTCTTCGTGAAGCCTATCCCCCTAACTGCACTGTAGGGTACGACACCAGCGACTTCAAAGTCTTCAGAATGGATTATTGACAGTGGGTGTACAAATCACATGACTGGCAGAAGAAGCCTTCTTATGGACTCAACTTTACGTCCATCCGACAAGAGTCACATCACATTTGCTGACACTGGTAAAAGTAAGGTATTGGGTCTAGGTAGAGTTGTAATCTCAAAGGATCAACACATGGATAAAGTCATGCTTGTTGAATCCCTTGGCTTCAACTTAATGTCTGTCTCAATGCTTTGCAATTTGAATATGATTGTAATGTTTGGAAAATATCGTTGCCTGGTGCTAATGGAATCTGACAAATCTCTAGTGTTTGAAGGGTATCGAAAAGGTGATTTGTACATGGTAGATTTCTCAGCAGGACCACAACTCGCAGTATGTCTTCTTGCAAAAGCTTCAGAATGCTGGCTTTGGCATCGAAGGCTTGGGCCTGCTGGCATGAGGAACCTCCACACCCTTGCGAAGAAAAAGCACGTCATAGGCATCGAGGGCGTCAAGTTCAAGAAAGATCATTTATGCGGTGCCTGTGAAGCAGGGAAAATGACAAGGGCAAAACATCCTTCGAAGACAATCATGACTACTACACAACCCTTCGAACTACTTCACATGGATCTTTTCGGTCCCACTCACTACTCAACTTTTACTACTTCTGCTTGCCTCTATGGCTTTGTCATTGTTGATGATTACTCTAGATATACTTGGGTACACATAATCCTTTACAAGACTGAAGTGCAGGATGTCTTCAGACGCTTCACCAATCGAGCCATGAACAATTTTGGCGCCAAGATAAAGCACATCAGAAGTGACAATGGCACTGAATTCAAGAACACTGGCCTTGATACATATCTGGATACCTTGGGCATCACACATGAATTCTCAGCTCCATACACGCCACAGCAGAATGGCGTCGTCGAACGCAAGAACAGAACACTCATTGAGATGGCCAGAACAATGCTAGATGAATACAAGACTCCAAGAAAATTCTGGATTGAAGCCATTGATACTGCATGCCATACAATCAATCGTGTTTATCTTCACAAGCTTCTGAACAAGACATCTTATGAACTCCTAACTGGCAAGAAGCCAAATGTCAGTTACTTCAGAGTATTTGGCGCAAAATGCTGGATCAAGGACCCACACCACACCTCAAAGTTTGCACCAAAAGCACATGAGGGATTCATGCTTGGATATGGAAAGGATTCGCACTCCTACAGAGTCTTCAATCTCTTCCACTACAAAGTGGTTGAAACTGTGGATGTGCGGTTCGATGAAACCAATGGATCACAAAGGGAGCAATTGCCAAATGTGCTAGATGAAGTTCCAGCTAGTGAATCAATCAAGCTTATGGGAACTGGAGAGATTGTACCTTCTGAAGCTCATCCTGAAGAAGAACTTATCATCTCAGCACCTGATCCACATGAAGACAATGCTCAGCCTGAAGATATACCTCCAAATGACAACACAGATCAGCAAGAGCAAAGTCTTCGCCCTTTACATCCTCGTGTTGCAAATGAAGTACAGATTGACAGAATACTTGACAGCATCAATGCACCTGGTCCACTCACTCGTTCAAGGGCAACTCAGCTAGCAAACTTCTGTGGGCATTTCGCATTCGTCTCAATATCAGAACCCAAGAAAGTTGAAGAAGCCTTCATGGAACCTGAATGGATTCAAGCTATGCAAGAAGAGCTTCAACAGTTTGAGCTGAATAATGTATGGGAACTGGTTAAGCGTCCTGATCCACGGAAGCACAACATAATAGGCACCAAATGGATATACCGCAACAAGCAAGATGAGCATGGTCAAGTTGTCAGAAACAAAGCTCGTCTCGTTGCTCAAGGATATACTCAAGTGGAGGGCATTGACTTCGATGAAACATTTGCTCCTGTGGCTAGGCTTGAAGCCATACGCATACTGCTGGCCTATGCAAATCATCATAACATACTTCTATATCAAATGGATGTGAAAAGTGCCTTTCTCAATGGCAAGATTGAAGAAGAAGTGTATGTTGCACAACCACCTGGCTTTGAAAATCCAAAACATCCTGATATGGTATACAAGCTCAACAAGGCACTGTATGGCCTCAAACAAGCCCCTAGGGCCTGGTATGATACACTCAAGTACTTTCTGAAGAGCAAAGGCTTCATACCTGGTTCCCTGGATCCCACTCTTTTCACGAAGACATATGATGGTGAACTGTTTGTGTGCGAAATATATGTGGATGACATTATCTTCGGCTGCACCAATCAGAAGTATAGTGAAGAGTTTGGATATATGATGCAAGAGCAATATCAGATGTCCATGATGGGGGAGCTGAAGTTCTTCCTCGGTCTTCAGATACGGCAACAACGCAACGGCATCTTCATATCTCAAGAGAAATATCTTAAAGAGTGCCTGAAGAAGTTCGGTATGCAAGATTGCAAAGGCTTCACAACACCAATGCCAGCCAAACATCATCTAGGTCCTGACAACAATGGTAAAGAGTTCGATCAAAAGGTATACCGCTCCATGATTGGGTCTTTGCTTTATTTATGTGCATCTAGGCCAGATATCATGCTTAGTGTTTGCATGTGTGCTCGATTTCAAGCGGCACCAAAGGAGTCGCATCACTTGGCTGTCAAGCGAATTCTTAGATATTTGGCTCACACCCCAACTCTAGGATTATGGTATCCAAAGGGCTCAGAATTTGATTTGGTTGGATTTTCGGATGCTGATTATGCTGGTGACAAAGTTGATCGCAAGTCTACATCAGGCACATGTCACTTTCTGGGTCGATCACTTGTATGTTGGTCTTCAAAGAAGCAGAACTGTGTATCTCTCTCCACTGCTGAATCTGAATACATTGCTGCTGGATCTTGCTGCGCTCAGCTTCTGTGGATGAAGCAAACTCTCAAGGATTATGGCATTCATCTGAAGCAAGTGCCACTTTACTGCGACAACGAAAGCGCCATCAAGATTGCCAACAACCCAGTTCAGCACTCGAAGACAAAGCACATTGAAATTCGTCATCACTTTCTCAGAGATCATGTTGTGAAGGAAGACATTGATATTATACACGTCAACACTGAAGAGCAATTGGTAGATATCTTCACCAAGCCCTTGGATGAGAAGAGGTTTTGCAAGTTACGGTGTGAGCTAAATATCTTGGAATCCTCAAATGTCCTGTGATCAGGCACACATCCTAACACTTATGCATATTGATGACTTAGATATGCAACACACAAAGTAACGTATATCTTCAATCAATGAAGACATACATTCTAAGTGTGAATACATTAATGTGGAATTTGACTTCGGAGCGCCATGATAATTGTGCGCCGTGTCTGGGTCTAATACTTCCTATACGGTGGGTAACGCCACCACCAAACGTTCCATTCTGAAGTGTTTCACTCATGGCGTTACCTCGCAATGTCTTCACATTTGGTTTGGCTTCAATCTCAATATGTCTTCATGATTATCTTCACTGCGTTGATTATATAGATATATATATACATACGTACTGGTGTTCTGTCCTCTATAGCATTCACTTATAGCTATGTCTTCTTGTTTGAATCTTTTGAACTAAGTGAATGTGATCGGACCCTAACCTCTCTATGCTTTCTATCTCAAACTCTATCTCTCCAAGTCATATGCATTCTGTTGAAACTGTCAAATGTCTTCACTGTGTCCTTGTCAGCTGAAGACATTGAGACAACCATAAAAGTCCGTTTTTAATGCTCATTCCTCCACATAAGATCCGGAGAAGTAGGAACGACCGCCCGACAATTTAGGCATGCGTGGGACGTGGAACAAACCCCAATCTTCCTCTAACTGGCCACGCGTGCCTCAAATGCGAACCGCCAGGGGCACCTGCGTAATAGCGCAGTGCCGCCTCTATCCCTATAAATACACAATTCACTGCGGTCATTATCTCTTCTTCCACCCTCGCACGAACCCTAGCGCCACCGCTAGCTCTCGACGATGCCGGCGACGAAGCGCTTCACTGCCGCAACCTCTCCGACGTCGTTTTCACGCCGACAGCGGACATCGCTCTCTCCGCCGTCGCCGTAGGTGTCTTCCGTCGCCAAGTTAGGGCACGGAGGATCGAACTGCTCGGCCTCAACTCCCACTTTGTCTAGCAGTTCCAGTGGGGTAAATAAAACCTCTTTTTACAGCCTCTTTTGATCTCTTGGTTCTGTCACTTTCTACCATAAGAAGTTTCTCTTCACACCAGTTAGATCTCTCGCTGCATCTCATAACATGCCTAGTATATTCACTTGTGCTTCATAAAGCAGTTCGATTCCTCACTTGTACTGATCTATGGGTTCGTACAAATCTGGAACCAACTTCTTATCTATAAGTGAATGTCTTCGCACAATGAGGTCAATGTCTTCTAAACCGATTTATCTTCAAAATCTTCTGAGAATGCATATGACCTCTTCCCCTTCCCTCGCACCTTAATGCTGTCGCAGGTACATGTCCGTGGGAGAATCCTTTGGATCTCATAGTCTGCATTCATTTGCAGAGTACTTGCAGCATCACATCAACACTCCTGAAGCCAGTTCTTGTTGGTCAAGCAAAAGGAAGCCCTTGAAGCCTTTGAACATCTTGAAGCCTTCCAAGTTAAGATTCATGGCTTCAGAAGCAGCAGCAAGGAAGGGAGGTAGACAGCGACGTGGTGGAACGTCCAACGATCTGCCTGATGAATTGGCAGAGATGTACAAAACTAATCCTGAAGAAAGCTATGGTCAGCGCAAGACACGAATCCAATGGATTCGAAGATATTGGGCAGAGCAATGGTTTCAATACCGCTTCGTCACTCAGGAATATGCGGAGAAGTGCGTCATCAAGAGACCGTGGGGAGACGTATTATACAAAAATCTCGTACCCAGGTCCAGAGACGAAGCCATTGCTCAAGGCTTCTATCCATGCATGGTGAGAGGACCACAGCCAGCTGAAGCACATCCGTCATCACTTCTCTGGTGTCGCGATGACAATCTGTTCAAGCGCAACTTCCAATTTGCTCAGAACTCTGCAAAGCAAAACAAGAAGAAATTTGGGCTTGACTTCAACCCTGGTCCCTCCTCACCAAGGGCAGATGGCACACGCGACGCCGATCCCAATATCATCGGGCCGTATGACAATCTTGCAGGCCTCATCACCCGCATCCTAGTTCAAGGGACTGCCGTGAATGACCCTCCAGCAGATACTGAGTCTGATGACGCCCTTGCTGCACCGAAGCCAAAGCAGAAGAAGCCAAAAGCTTCAAAGCCAGCCGCTTCTCCCAAAATCTCAAGAGCGAAGCCATTGGCAACTGCACCTCCTGAAGCCAGTGTGCAGTCTGAAGACTTATCACGAGTCTCCAAGCCCCAAGAAGCCAAGAAGCCTCAGCCACACACAGGCAAAGAGCTCACAGCTGCTGCCATTCTGCGGTGCGAAACCATTAATCTCTCAAGTGATGAAGATCTTGGAGATGATGCTCTTGAGCAGCTCATCAAGAGCAAGGAGGAGGCTAAAATCTTCAACAATCTACCTCTGTTTGATGTCGCCATCATCCATAACTTCATCGATGAATGGTTTGCCTCACCGGACATAAGCTTCGACGATCTGCAGCTGCCCATAGGCCTCAGCGTTGCCTTTCAAGGCGCAATTGCTTCAGAACTTGCAATAGCCCAACGCATTGTAGAACTGAAGCAGAAAATTGATTATGAAAAGGTTCAGTTCAAGAAGCACGTGGCCAAGCTCAGCGTGCAAGAAGTAAAAAACTTCAAGATCATGTTGCACGAGATGAAAGAGAACTTTCTGAAGACGCGTGCCGAAGCACAAGGCTCGCGAGAGCGCATGAAGACTCTGGCTGATCGCTGCGTGCAGGCCTACAATGAGGCCGAGAAGCGCAAGGCACTTGGGCGTCCCGACATTGACCCCAGGGTGGCCGCGAAGAAGAAAAAGAAGCCTGCTGTGCCTGAACCAGAGGCGCCAAGGTCAGAAACTGCTTCGATTGTCTTCCCCATTGCAACGACTGGCTCGAAGCCAAAGAGTCGATCAACCGCCTCACAGCTCAAGAAGACAAGGACTGCAGAGGCTGAAGCTAAGAAGAGGAAACACTCTGAAGCCTCTCCTTCTGAACCCACCATCAAGAAGCGCAAGACCAAGAAATCTCGGGCTGCTCCCACAGAGCCCTTGATAGTTGAACCCCTCTTCGTCCGCTATCCTGACGCAGATCGTCAGTTGACTGTGCATGAGCCTGCCTTCACAGAGGCTCCGCATGCCGAAGACATTCCAGCAGCTAACCACAACGCTGCTGAAGACATTGGTCTCCAAGACAATGTACAAGATGATGCAGCCCTTCCTCAGCTTGAGACAAGCGAACTGATCAGCATTGGTCGTCCATTGACGCCAATCACACAAGATGCATCGTGGGCAGATAGCCCACAGGAGGAAGATAATGAGCCCCAGCCCACTGCAACTCCACCGGCGTCGCCTACATTCCGTAGGCTTCGCAAAGGGCCAAGGGCTCAGGCTGCTGACGACATTCCGGCTGCATCAGCCGAAGAGCATGCAGAAATACCACAAGCTCCAACTCCCCCGCACCAACAAGAAGCAGTTCTCCAGGAGAACGTGCCTGAGTTCGTCCCTCCCACTACACGTGTGGAGGCGGCAAATGTTGAGGCTGCCACAAACAACGCCGAAGCAAATGTGGAGCCCTCCCCAACAACAGCTTCAGAAGACAATGAAGCTACTGCTCCTGAACCTTCTGTGCCTGAGTCTGCTGCGGGTCCCCAATTCAACTATCATATTGCGCACAGGCCCCAGGTCCAGAAGCCGATCCCACGACTGCCAAGGTTCCCAGGTTCTGCATCAGCTCCTGGCTCCTTCAACATCAACGGCTTCAGGACAGACAACACGTTTTTCGACAGCTCCAAGAACCCTTATTCAAGGGAACGGATTGTATCAGATAGGTTCTGGAGCTATCAACAGCGCAGCTATTATTCATGCATCCTATACAACCAAGGCCGCATCTTTCCTCACAAGCGCCTTGAGGTTGAAGCTGTTGCTGGTCTGCCTGGTCTGGAAGAAGCATTGGATTTCTTCAAGCAAGTGGGTCTGCTGCCGTTTATCACCGATGAAGAGCACTGGAACGAAGAGCTTCTGCTCCAGTTCTATGCCACCCTGCATATCAGAGGCTATAATAGAGATTCGAAGACATGGGTCCTGGAGTGGATGACCGGCAATGTCCATCATGAAGCTAATGCTTTCGACATAATTGAGCTTACCGGCCTTCACACTCCTGGCGAATTCTTTGAAGAAGGCTGCCAACTCCATGCTGAAGCAATTGAGAGCATATTTCAGCGTCCTGAGCCAGATATGAGTCAGATGCTCTCAATGATGAAGCCATTGCCTCCAAATGCACCCTATCCAACTAGGTTCTTCGTTGAAGACTTAGAGTACCTGCCCAGAACAATATATCACATCATAAGGCGGACTCTCTGGCCCGTTAAGGGACACTCTCGATATGCAACGATTGACCGTGCAATGAAGACTCTCATATTCTTCATTCTTCATGGCAAATGCTTCAACGCACAGGATCTCTTCATCCGTCAACTTGCAGCGTCTGCCTCAGAATTGTTTGGATTGAAGTTCTATGCTCCTTGGGTTATGAGACTGATCAAGCTTCACTCTGCAATCTCCTATCAACCCTCAGCCCGCAACCATAGGATATTTTTGCCAGATGTGGACACATCTGATGAAGCAATATATCCAGAGACTGCCAAGCAACCATTAAGTCTTCAGAATGCAGAACACCAGAGCTTCACTCAAAATATTGAAGGTGTTGAAGCTCTCTCCCGAGTGTATCCAATGGCTGGCACCACACGTGCCCCTGCATCAACTGAAGCCACTAACAGCACAGCTGCAAAGAGACCCAAGAAGCACACTCGTGCACTCAATGACCGAGAGATTCTTGTGGCTCTTCACCAAAAGCAAGATAGGCATCACGACTGGCTCAAGAGGCAGATGAGAAGCATCATGCAAGACGTCAATCGCATCAGAAATCTGGCAACCAAGAATGCATTTGTCGCACACGAGACCTGTCGCCGCACTTGGAAAGGCCTCACCATGATGTGCACTGAAGCTGACCTGCATGAGGATGGCTTCAAAGAGAGATTCAAATTTGACTCCACGCCTCCAAGAAAAGCCGTGATGCGAAGCACACCATCACTTGAAGAGTCAGAGTTCTCTTCTTCTGCTGCCACCGTGTCTGCCCGGATTATTGAAGAAGAAGACGACGCGACATCATCTCCACCTGCTTCAACACGCGTCGAATCTGCACCAAGCTCGTCTGCACCGCCACCAAACAACTCCACCGACCCTGCTGCGCCTGGGAACGCGTAGAAACCTCTATGTCTTCAAACCTTTTTGGTCATCACTGACAAAAGGGGGAGAAGCATATGATGTTTATAGTCTTCAAGCGGGTCACTATGGGTGGGTGCCTTCATATTTTGCTACATTTTGCTTCGTGCTTACAACTCCCGTTTTTGCTACATTTGCTTCATTGAGTTGTAACACTTAGCCTTGATGGTCGTCTGCTACCTGTTTGTCACTCCGTTTTGCGAAGATAAATTCCGCATGTGCGACGATAAATTCCGCACTCATCTCATTCTGCAGACGTCCATTTTCCATTATGCATGTCATTATCTTCATATACTTTCACATGCATAGTGGATTGTCATCATAAGTTGAAGTGGATCTCCACAAGTACAACCTGCCATGTGCATTTGCATTCAAGAAGCAAATTACTTATATGCACATCTTCAGGGGGAGCCCTTGCAACTTATGAAGACTATTCCTTTACAATTTCACAAATTATGTTTCCCGTTGAAAACTTCAACTAGTTTGTCATCTATCAACAAAAAGGGGGAGATTGTAAGTGCATCTAGTGCCACCCCTAGTTGGTTTTGGAGTATTGACGACAAACCTAGTTGAGGGACTAATGTGTTTGTGAGAATTGCAGGAAAACACAGGTAGAAGTCCCTCTTTGATTCGGTTTCACTACCAGAGATGACCCCTAAAAATGTACGAAGACATTGAAGACAATGGTGGTTTATGATGATATTCATATTGAAGACAATGACATGAGAAGACTCCCTATGAAGCTTATGGAACTCGAAGACTTAGATCCTTCGTAGTTTTATTACATTCATGTTGTGTCATAGGAACCACCGTACTGTTAAGTGGGGTCCAAGAGAACCAGTCAGAATGACTGAAGTGATGCCTAATTCAAATCCTATGTCTTCGAGCGAAGACTATGAGAGCAAATCTTGTCCAGAGTCAGACAAGTCAGCTTTACTTGTAGCCCAAGTAAAGTTGCCGTGTGAGTTCAAAATTCGACCGTTGGTACACGTGTCAGTTCCTTAGTGACCCAGGGTCATTTTGGACAAATCAGGTCGGGTTGCCAAGTGGCTATAAATAGCCCACCCCCCACAACCATAAACGGTTGGCTGCTCAGATTTCAGTGCACGGCTTTTGTCGTTTGAGAGCAACCCACCTCGAAGCCTTTGAAAGAAAAATTCCTAGTAAGGAGAAAAGCCCTAACCACCCAGAGCCAGAGTAAATTGGGCATCACTTAAGTCTTCGTGTCTGAGTGATCTGAAGACTTATTACACTTGAGGACTGTGCATCCTCCAGACGGTTAGGCGTCGCGTTCAGAGCATCCAAGAGAAATTGTGGATTGCTAGTGAACGAAGTCTGTGACGGTTTGGAAGTCGCCTGAAGACTTACCACGAGTGATTGGACGAGGTCTGTGTGACCTTAGTTCAAGGAGAATACGGTGAGGACTGGGTGTCTTGGACTAAGTGTCCTTGACTGGGTGTCCGGGACTGTGTGTCCTTTGGTTTAAATACCTAGCCGCTCCAACCAGACGTACAGTTGTCACAGCAACTGGAACTGGTCCAACAAATCATTGTCTTCAACGTGTCACTGGTTTCATCTTCACTTCCTTTGACTTACTGTTATTCATTGTGAAGCCATTGCATGCTGGCTTTATCTTTTATCTTCACAACATGAATGTATGATCTGTTTGGCTTCATAACTTCTTCCTACCTGATCCTTATTACACTGAAGCTGTTTGTCATTGTGCTTTCACTCAATTGAATACATGACCATGGCTGCCCTAGTGTAATCTAACTTCCGCTGCTTAGTAATAGGCATAATCTTCACTGTTTGTCTTCATAACTCTCACGTTTTGAAGACTTTCAGAAAAATCGCCTATTCACCCCCCCCTCTAGTCGATATAACGCACTTTCAATTGGTATCAGAGCAAGGTGCTCCCTTGTTCTGTGTGATTCGGTTTAACCACCTAGAGTTTTAGCTATGTCGACTGCAGGGATAATCAAAGTCTCCGCTGCTTGCCCCGTCTTCGATGGAACTGAATATCCCTACTAGAAGAATAAGATGCGCATGCATCTTGAAGCCATTGATGTCGACCTATGGTATGTCGTCGAGAACGGCGTTCCCAAGGCTGGAGAAGGTGTCACTGCTGCTGATGTCAAGAAATTCGTTCAACTGGACTCTATTGCTAAGAATATCATCTGTGGTCATCTGACCAAAGGACAGTATGGCCGTGTGAGTGCCTTGAAGACATCCAAACTGGTCTGGGACTGGCTCTCCAAAGTTAATGAAGGAATCTCAACCCAGAGAGATCAAAGAATCAGTGTCCTTCGCAATCTCTTCAACCGCTTCAAGCGAAATGACAATGAGAATGTCCAGCACACATTTGACAGACTTACTGACATCACAAACGAGCTTCAAGCCCTCGGCGCCACTGAGATCACCAAACATGAAATCGTCAAGACGCTGCTGAGATCACTTGATAGTTCGTTTGACATCCTGGCCCTGATGATTCAAGAACGTCCTGATTTCAAGACTCTCGATCCGTCTGACATACTTGAGAGGCTCAACACACATGAGTTTCAGCTTTCTGAGAAAAGAGATATCTACGGTCCAAACTATGGGCGAACTCGAGCCTTGAAGGCAAAAGCTGTCTCCTTATCTGAAGAAGAATCTGACTGCAGTTCTGATGATCCTGAAGACATTGGAAGAGAACTTGCAATGCTAGTGAAGAAGTTCCAAAAATTCACCAAGAAGAAAGGCTTCAGAAAATCTTCACGATCAAGCTCAAGGAATGATGAAGCTTCTGCTCATGACTACAAGAAGAAAACATGTCACAAGTGCAAGAAAACTGGGCACTTCATCTCTGAGTGTCCACAGTGGGACAATGAGAATAGAAGGAAGAAGAAGAGCAAGGAATATGATTCTGACGACAAGAAGAAGAAGAAACACTCAAAGTCTTCTTCCAAGTCTTCATCAAAGTCTTCATCACACAAGAAGAGCTCATCTGGCAAGGCACGTGCGTTTGTTGGAAAGGAGATGGATTCAGAGGAGGAGTCCGCATCTAAGGAGGCAGAGGTGGAGTCTGAGGAGGAGTCTGATTCTGGCATTGTGAGTCTGGCTACAGCATACGTCGCCAAGTCCATCTTCAACACTGAAGACAATGACTGCATCACCGACACCGACGCAAATGACAAGAACGATTCCACTCCTACCTACTGCTTCATGGCACGAATTGCCAAGGTAAACACACGCACTACTTGCTATGAAACATCTAGTGACGATGACTCTAAATGTGATTCAAAACCTAGCTACAGAACACTTGCTAAAATTGCAACTGAACAACAGAAAGCTATGGAACATATTCAAAAACTGTTAGACAGAAGCGATGATCTGTTGGGTGCCGAAATGACTCGTTCTGAATCCTTAATTGAAGACATAAAAAATCTTCACGTTAAGTATCAGGAACTTGAAGATCGTCTTGAGACTCTCTCAACTACTCATGAAAATCTCTCCTATGATTATCTTCAAAAGAAGCAAGATCTTGAGAAGTTGAGAGCGGATCATGAAGATCTTCAAAACGAAAATGAGTCACTTCGCTCCGAACAGATCAGTCCCGCTCAGGAAGGATTTGAACCACCATGTCTTAAATGCATTGAGCGTGATAATGCTAATTCTGTTGCTGAATGTTCCACTGCTACTACTGTTGCAATATCTTCAACTGTTAACGTGGTAACTAACCCCTCTCCTGAGGATACCACTGCTATTGCTGATGAGAATGCTAGGTTGAAGACATTGCTTGAAACAGGAATGTACAAAAGTCTGAAAGGGCATCAGACACTATGTGATGTCCTTAAGAAGCAGATTCTGAACCGAAACCCTAGGAAAGAGGGTGTTGGGTTCATGAGGAAAATTAATGCAGATGGCTCTTACTGGAAACCTGAGCAGTACCCCAAAACCACATGGGTTGCTGCAAAGGAATCCTCAGCAGACCCATCCAATCTGTCTGGCTTCACTTGTGCTAACCCCATTATCATTGATGAATCCTTTGATGCAAACTATAAACTGTTTAAGAATCAGAATGGTGAAGTGTTTGCCAGGTACATTGGTACTAACTGCAGGAATGGACCTCCTATGAAGATGATCTGGGTTCCGAAAAAGTGTCTGGAAAATCTTCCTGTGAATGTCTTCATGACACCTCACTTGAAGAAGACAAACCTCAGACCAAAGGCTTCATACGGTCCAATGGCTTCATACAAACAGAGGACACACCTGAGTCACACTAACGCAAATGTTTTGCAGGGAAACCATACTCAGGCATATTGATATGAGAGCGGTTCATCGAACCGTCATGTTCATATGACCAAAAATTATTCTGCTTATTCCTATGAGTATTATTGTCCCCCTGCTAGACTGTTTGCTAGGGCTCCAAAGCCAAAGTTCTCAGATGCTGCACTTATACTTATTGCTTCTAAGCCACCCTTGAAGATGTGGGTGGTTAAGAAAGCTTAACTCTCTTTTGCAGGGAAAGGTCTCCAGCAGAAAAACAAAATCTTCTGATGCTATTGCTGGGGACCTTAAAAATCTTGCAGGGCGCAAGATAAAATGCCCGAATGGCATCATTATGTACTTTGCTCCTGAATCACATGCTACTCTCCCTATTAGTCCTAATCTGGATCTAAGTTTTCATAACCCACTGGTTCGTCAAATGTTTATGCTTCACAACTCTCTTCGTGAAGCCTATCCCCCTAACTGCACTGTAGGGTACGACACCAGCGACTTCAAAGTCTTCAGAATGGATTATTGACAGTGGGTGTACAAATCACATGACTGGCAGAAGAAGCCTTCTTATGGACTCAACTTTACGTCCATCCGACAAGAGTCACATCACATTTGCTGACACTGGTAAAAGTAAGGTATTGGGTCTAGGTAGAGTTGTAATCTCAAAGGATCAACACATGGATAAAGTCATGCTTGTTGAATCCCTTGGCTTCAACTTAATGTCTGTCTCAATGCTTTGCAATTTGAATATGATTGTAATGTTTGGAAAATATCGTTGCCTGGTGCTAATGGAATCTGACAAATCTCTAGTGTTTGAAGGGTATCGAAAAGGTGATTTGTACATGGTAGATTTCTCAGCAGGACCACAACTCGCAGTATGTCTTCTTGCAAAAGCTTCAGAATGCTGGCTTTGGCATCGAAGGCTTGGGCATGCTGGCATGAGGAACCTCCACACCCTTGCGAAGAAAAAGCACGTCATAGGCATCGAGGGCGTCAAGTTCAAGAAAGATCATTTATGCGGTGCCTGTGAAGCAGGGAAAATGACAAGGGCAAAACATCCTTCGAAGACAATCATGACTACTACACAACCCTTCGAACTACTTCACATGGATCTTTTCGGTCCCACTCACTACTCAACTTTTACTACTTCTGCTTGCCTCTATGGCTTTGTCATTGTTGATGATTACTCTAGATATACTTGGGTACACATAATCCTTTACAAGACTGAAGTGCAGGATGTCTTCAGACGCTTCACCAATCGAGCCATGAACAATTTTGGCGCCAAGATAAAGCACATCAGAAGTGACAATGGCACTGAATTCAAGAACACTGGCCTTGATACATATCTGGATACCTTGGGCATCACACATGAATTCTCAGCTCCATACACGCCACAGCAGAATGGCGTCGTCGAACGCAAGAACAGAACACTCATTGAGATGGCCAGAACAATGCTAGATGAATACAAGACTCCAAGAAAATTCTGGATTGAAGCCATTGATACTGCATGCCATACAATCAATCGTGTTTATCTTCACAAGCTTCTGAACAAGACATCTTATGAACTCCTAACTGGCAAGAAGCCAAATGTCAGTTACTTCAGAGTATTTGGCGCAAAATGCTGGATCAAGGACCCACACCACACCTCAAAGTTTGCACCAAAAGCACATGAGGGATTCATGCTTGGATATGGAAAGGATTCGCACTCCTACAGAGTCTTCAATCTCTTCCACTACAAAGTGGTTGAAACTGTGGATGTGCGGTTCGATGAAACCAATGGATCACAAAGGGAGCAATTGCCAAATGTGCTAGATGAAGTTCCAGCTAGTGAATCAATCAAGCTTATGGGAACTGGAGAGATTGTACCTTCTGAAGCTCATCCTGAAGAAGAACTTATCATCTCAGCACCTGATCCACATGAAGACAATGCTCAGCCTGAAGATATACCTCCAAATGACAACACAGATCAGCAAGAGCAAAGTCTTCGCCCTTTACATCCTCGTGTTGCAAATGAAGTACAGATTGACAGAATACTTGACAGCATCAATGCACCTGGTCCACTCACTCGTTCAAGGGCAACTCAGCTAGCAAACTTCTGTGGGCATTTCGCATTCGTCTCAATATCAGAACCCAAGAAAGTTGAAGAAGCCTTCATGGAACCTGAATGGATTCAAGCTATGCAAGAAGAGCTTCAACAGTTTGAGCTGAATAATGTATGGGAACTGGTTAAGCGTCCTGATCCACGGAAGCACAACATAATAGGCACCAAATGGATATACCGCAACAAGCAAGATGAGCATGGTCAAGTTGTCAGAAACAAAGCTCGTCTCGTTGCTCAAGGATATACTCAAGTGGAGGGCATTGACTTCGATGAAACATTTGCTCCTGTGGCTAGGCTTGAAGCCATACGCATACTGCTGGCCTATGCAAATCATCATAACATACTTCTATATCAAATGGATGTGAAAAGTGCCTTTCTCAATGGCAAGATTGAAGAAGAAGTGTATGTTGCACAACCACCTGGCTTTGAAAATCCAAAACATCCTGATATGGTATACAAGCTCAACAAGGCACTGTATGGCCTCAAACAAGCCCCTAGGGCCTGGTATGATACACTCAAGTACTTTCTGAAGAGCAAAGGCTTCATACCTGGTTCCCTGGATCCCACTCTTTTCACGAAGACATATGATGGTGAACTGTTTGTGTGCGAAATATATGTGGATGACATTATCTTCGGCTGCACCAATCAGAAGTATAGTGAAGAGTTTGGATATATGATGCAAGAGCAATATCAGATGTCCATGATGGGGGAGCTGAAGTTCTTCCTCGGTCTTCAGATACGGCAACAACGCAACGGCATCTTCATATCTCAAGAGAAATATCTTAAAGAGTGCCTGAAGAAGTTCGGTATGCAAGATTGCAAAGGCTTCACAACACCAATGCCAGCCAAACATCATCTAGGTCCTGACAACAATGGTAAAGAGTTCGATCAAAAGGTATACCGCTCCATGATTGGGTCTTTGCTTTATTTATGTGCATCTAGGCCAGATATCATGCTTAGTGTTTGCATGTGTGCTCGATTTCAAGCGGCACCAAAGGAGTCGCATCACTTGGCTGTCAAGCGAATTCTTAGATATTTGGCTCACACCCCAACTCTAGGATTATGGTATCCAAAGGGCTCAGAATTTGATTTGGTTGGATTTTCGGATGCTGATTATGCTGGTGACAAAGTTGATCGCAAGTCTACATCAGGCACATGTCACTTTCTGGGTCGATCACTTGTATGTTGGTCTTCAAAGAAGCAGAACTGTGTATCTCTCTCCACTGCTGAATCTGAATACATTGCTGCTGGATCTTGCTGCGCTCAGCTTCTGTGGATGAAGCAAACTCTCAAGGATTATGGCATTCATCTGAAGCAAGTGCCACTTTACTGCGACAACGAAAGCGCCATCAAGATTGCCAACAACCCAGTTCAGCACTCGAAGACAAAGCACATTGAAATTCGTCATCACTTTCTCAGAGATCATGTTGTGAAGGAAGACATTGATATCATACACGTCAACACTGAAGAGCAATTGGTAGATATCTTCACCAAGCCCTTGGATGAGAAGAGGTTTTGCAAGTTACGGTGTGAGCTAAATATCTTGGAATCCTCAAATGTCCTGTGATCAGGCACACATCCTAACACTTATGCATATTGATGACTTAGATATGCAACACACAAAGTAACGTATATCTTCAATCAATGAAGACATACATTCTAAGTGTGAATACATTAATGTGGAATTTGACTTCGGAGCGCCATGATAATTGTGCGCCGTGTCTGGGTCTAATACTTCCTATACGGTGGGTAACGCCACCACCAAACGTTCCATTCTGAAGTGTTTCACTCATGGCGTTACCTCGCAATGTCTTCACATTTGGTTTGGCTTCAATCTCAATATGTCTTCATGATTATCTTCACTGCGTTGATTATATAGATATATATATACATACGTACTGGTGTTCTGTCCTCTATAGCATTCACTTATAGCTATGTCTTCTTGTTTGAATCTTTTGAACTAAGTGAATGTGATCGGACCCTAACCTCTCTATGCTTTCTATCTCAAACTCTATCTCTCCAAGTCATATGCATTCTGTTGAAACTGTCAAATGTCTTCACTGTGTCCTTGTCAGCTGAAGACATTGAGACAACCATAAAAGTCCGTTTTTAATGCTCATTCCTCCACATAAGATCCGGAGAAGTAGGAACGACCGCCCGACAATTTAGGCGTGCGTGGGACGTGGAACAAACCCCAATCTTCCTCTAACTGGCCACGCGTGCCTCAAATGCGAACCGCCAGGGGCACCTGCGTAATAGCGCAGTGCCGCCTCTATCCCTATAAATACACAATTCACTGCGGTCATTATCTCTTCTTCCACCCTCGCACGAACCCTAGCGCCACCGCTAGCTCTCGACGATGCCGGCGACGAAGCGCTTCACTGCCGCAACCTCTCCGACGTCGTTTTCACGCCGACAGCGGACATCGCTCTCTCCGCCGTCGCCGTAGGTGTCTTCCGTCGCCAAGTTAGGGCACGGAGGATCGAACTGCTCGGCCTCAACTCCCACTTTGTCTAGCAGTTCCAGTGGGGTAAATAAAACCTCTTTTTACAGCCTCTTTTGATCTCTTGGTTCTGTCACTTTCTACCATAAGAAGTTTCTCTTCACACCAGTTAGATCTCTCGCTGCATCTCATAACATGCCTAGTATATTCACTTGTGCTTCATAAAGCAGTTCGATTCCTCACTTGTACTGATCTATGGGTTCGTACAAATCTGGAACCAACTTCTTATCTATAAGTGAATGTCTTCGCACAATGAGGTCAATGTCTTCTAAACCGATTTATCTTCAAAATCTTCTGAGAATGCATATGACCTCTTCCCCTTCCCTCGCACCTTAATGCTGTCGCAGGTACATGTCCGTGGGAGAATCCTTTGGATCTCATAGTCTGCATTCATTTGCAGAGTACTTGCAGCATCACATCAACACTCCTGAAGCCAGTTCTTGTTGGTCAAGCAAAAGGAAGCCCTTGAAGCCTTTGAACATCTTGAAGCCTTCCAAGTTAAGATTCATGGCTTCAGAAGCAGCAGCAAGGAAGGGAGGTAGACAGCGACGTGGTGGAACGTCCAACGATCTGCCTGATGAATTGGCAGAGATGTACAAAACTAATCCTGAAGAAAGCTATGGTCAGCGCAAGACACGAATCCAATGGATTCGAAGATATTGGGCAGAGCAATGGTTTCAATACCGCTTCGTCACTCAGGAATATGCGGAGAAGTGCGTCATCAAGAGACCGTGGGGAGACGTATTATACAAAAATCTCGTACCCAGGTCCAGAGACGAAGCCATTGCTCAAGGCTTCTATCCATGCATGGTGAGAGGACCACAGCCAGCTGAAGCACATCCGTCATCACTTCTCTGGTGTCGCGATGACAATCTGTTCAAGCGCAACTTCCAATTTGCTCAGAACTCTGCAAAGCAAAACAAGAAGAAATTTGGGCTTGACTTCAACCCTGGTCCCTCCTCACCAAGGGCAGATGGCACACGCGACGCCGATCCCAATATCATCGGGCCGTATGACAATCTTGCAGGCCTCATCACCCGCATCCTAGTTCAAGGGACTGCCGTGAATGACCCTCCAGCAGATACTGAGTCTGATGACGCCCTTGCTGCGCCGAAGCCAAAGCAGAAGAAGCCAAAAGCTTCAAAGCCAGCCGCTTCTCCCAAAATCTCAAGAGCGAAGCCATTGGCAACTGCACCTCCTGAAGCCAGTGTGCAGTCTGAAGACTTATCACGAGTCTCCAAGCCCCAAGAAGCCAAGAAGCCTCAGCCACACACAGGCAAAGAGCTCACAGCTGCTGCCATTCTGCGGTGCGAAACCATTAATCTCTCAAGTGATGAAGATCTTGGAGATGATGCTCTTGAGCAGCTCATCAAGAGCAAGGAGGAGGCTAAAATCTTCAACAATCTACCTCTGTTTGATGTCGCCATCATCCATAACTTCATCGATGAATGGTTTGCCTCACCGGACATAAGCTTCGACGATCTGCAGCTGCCCATAGGCCTCAGCGTTGCCTTTCAAGGCGCAATTGCTTCAGAACTTGCAATAGCCCAACGCATTGTAGAACTGAAGCAGAAAATTGATTATGAAAAGGTTCAGTTCAAGAAGCACGTGGCCAAGCTCAGCGTGCAAGAAGTAAAAAACTTCAAGATCATGTTGCACGAGATGAAAGAGAACTTTCTGAAGACGCGTGCCGAAGCACAAGGCTCGCGAGAGCGCATGAAGACTCTGGCTGATCGCTGCGTGCAGGCCTACAATGAGGCCGAGAAGCGCAAGGCACTTGGGCGTCCCGACATTGACCCCAGGGTGGCCGCGAAGAAGAAAAAGAAGCCTGCTGTGCCTGAACCAGAGGCGCCAAGGTCAGAAACTGCTTCGATTGTCTTCCCCATTGCAACGACTGGCTCGAAGCCAAAGAGTCGATCAACCGCCTCACAGCTCAAGAAGACAAGGACTGCAGAGGCTGAAGCTAAGAAGAGGAAACACTCTGAAGCCTCTCCTTCTGAACCCACCATCAAGAAGCGCAAGACCAAGAAATCTCGGGCTGCTCCCACAGAGCCCTTGATAGTTGAACCCCTCTTCGTCCGCTATCCTGACGCAGATCGTCAGTTGACTGTGCATGAGCCTGCCTTCACAGAGGCTCCGCATGCCGAAGACATTCCAGCAGCTAACCACAACGCTGCTGAAGACATTGGTCTCCAAGACAATGTACAAGATGATGCAGCCCTTCCTCAGCTTGAGACAAGCGAACTGATCAGCATTGGTCGTCCATTGACGCCAATCACACAAGATGCATCGTGGGCAGATAGCCCACAGGAGGAAGATAATGAGCCCCAGCCCACTGCAACTCCACCGGCGTCGCCTACATTCCGTAGGCTTCGCAAAGGGCCAAGGGCTCAGGCTGCTGACGACATTCCGGCTGCATCAGCCGAAGAGCATGCAGAAATACCACAAGCTCCAACTCCCCCGCACCAACAAGAAGCAGTTCTCCAGGAGAACGTGCCTGAGTTCGTCCCTCCCACTACACGTGTGGAGGCGGCAAATGTTGAGGCTGCCACAAACAACGCCGAAGCAAATGTGGAGCCCTCCCCAACAACAGCTTCAGAAGACAATGAAGCTACTGCTCCTGAACCTTCTGTGCCTGAGTCTGCTGCGGGTCCCCAATTCAACTATCATATTGCGCACAGGCCCCAGGTCCAGAAGCCGATCCCACGACTGCCAAGGTTCCCAGGTTCTGCATCAGCTCCTGGCTCCTTCAACATCAACGGCTTCAGGACAGACAACACGTTTTTCGACAGCTCCAAGAACCCTTATTCAAGGGAACGGATTGTATCAGATAGGTTCTGGAGCTATCAACAGCGCAGCTATTATTCATGCATCCTATACAACCAAGGCCGCATCTTTCCTCACAAGCGCCTTGAGGTTGAAGCTGTTGCTGGTCTGCCTGGTCTGGAAGAAGCATTGGATTGCTTCAAGCAAGTGGGTCTGCTGCCGTTTATCACCGATGAAGAGCACTGGAACGAAGAGCTTCTGCTCCAGTTCTATGCCACCCTGCATATCAGAGGCTATAATAGAGATTCGAAGACATGGGTCCTGGAGTGGATGACCGGCAATGTCCATCATGAAGCTAATGCTTTCGACATAATTGAGCTTACCGGCCTTCACACTCCTGGCGAATTCTTTGAAGAAGGCTGCCAACTCCATGCTGAAGCAATTGAGAGCATATTTCAGCGTCCTGAGCCAGATATGAGTCAGATGCTCTCAATGATGAAGCCATTGCCTCCAAATGCACCCTATCCAACTAGGTTCTTCGTTGAAGACTTAGAGTACCTGCCCAGAACAATATATCACATCATAAGGCGGACTCTCTGGCCCGTTAAGGGACACTCTCGATATGCAACGATTGACCGTGCAATGAAGACTCTCATATTCTTCATTCTTCATGGCAAATGCTTCAACGCACAGGATCTCTTCATCCGTCAACTTGCAGCGTCTGCCTCAGAATTGTTTGGATTGAAGTTCTATGCTCCTTGGGTTATGAGACTGATCAAGCTTCACTCTGCAATCTCCTATCAACCCTCAGCCCGCAACCATAGGATATTTTTGCCAGATGTGGACACATCTGATGAAGCAATATATCCAGAGACTGCCAAGCAACCATTAAGTCTTCAGAATGCAGAACACCAGAGCTTCACTCAAAATATTGAAGGTGTTGAAGCTCTCTCCCGAGTGTATCCAATGGCTGGCACCACACGTGCCCCTGCATCAACTGAAGCCACTAACAGCACAGCTGCAAAGAGACCCAAGAAGCACACTCGTGCACTCAATGACCGAGAGATTCTTGTGGCTCTTCACCAAAAGCAAGATAGGCATCACGACTGGCTCAAGAGGCAGATGAGAAGCATCATGCAAGACGTCAATCGCATCAGAAATCTGGCAACCAAGAATGCATTTGTCGCACACGAGACCTGTCGCCGCACTTGGAAAGGCCTCACCATGATGTGCACTAAAGCTGACCTGCATGAGGATGGCTTCAAAGAGAGATTCAAATTTGACTCCACGCCTCCAAGAAAAGCCGTGATGCGAAGCACACCATCACTTGAAGAGTCAGAGTTCTCTTCTTCTGCTGCCACCGTGTCTGCCCGGATTATTGAAGAAGAAGACGACGCGACATCATCTCCACCTGCTTCAACACGCGTCGAATCTGCACCAAGCTCGTCTGCACCGCCACCAAACAACTCCACCGACCCTGCTGCGCCTGGGAACGCGTAGAAACCTCTATGTCTTCAAACCTTTTTGGTCATCACTGACAAAAGGGGGAGAAGCATATGATGTTTATAGTCTTCAAGCGGGTCACTATGGGTGGGTGCCTTCATATTTTGCTACATTTTGCTTCATGCTTACAACTCCCGTTTTTGCTACATTTGCTTCATTGAGTTGTAACACTTAGCCTTGATGGTCGTCTGCTACCTGTTTGTCACTCCGTTTTGCGAAGATAAATTCCGCATGTGCGACGATAAATTCCGCACTCATCTCATTCTGCAGACGTCCATTTTCCATTATGCATGTCATTATCTTCATATACTTTCACATGCATAGTGGATTGTCATCATAAGTTGAAGTGGATCTCCACAAGTACAACCTGCCATGTGCATTTGCATTCAAGAAGCAAATTACTTATATGCACATCTTCAGGGGGAGCCCTTGCAACTTATGAAGACTATTCCTTTACAATTTCACAAATTATGTTTCCCGTTGAAAACTTCAACTAGTTTGTCATCTATCAACAAAAAGGGGGAGATTGTAAGTGCATCTAGTGCCACCCCTAGTTGGTTTTGGAGTATTGACGACAAACCTAGTTGAGGGACTAATGTGTTTGTGAGAATTGCAGGAAAACACAGGTAGACGTCCCTCTTTGATTCGGTTTCACTACCAGAGATGACCCCTAAAAATGTACGAAGACATTGAAGACAATGGTGGTTTATGAAGATATTCATATTGAAGACAATGACATGAGAAGACTCCCTATGAAGCTTATGGAACTCGAAGACTTAGATCCTTCGTAGTTTTATTACATTCATGTTGTGTCATAGGAACCACCGTACTGTTAAGTGGGGTCCAAGAGAACCAGTCAGAATGACTGAAGTGATGCCTAATTCAAATCCTATGTCTTCGAGCGAAGACTATGAGAGCAAATCTTGTCCAGAGTCAGACAAGTCAGCTTTACTTGTAGCCCAAGTAAAGTTGCCGTGTGAGTTCAAAATTCGACCGTTGGTACACGTGTTAGTTCCTTAGTGACCCAGGGTCATTTCGGCCAAATCAGGTCGGGTTGCCAAGTGGCTATAAATAGCCCACCCCCCACAACCATAAACGGTTGGCTGCTCAGATTTCAGTGCACGGCTTTTGTCGTTTGAGAGCAACCCACCTCGAAGCCTTTGAAAGAAAAATTCCTAGTAAGGAGAAAAGCCCTAACCACCCAGAGCCAGAGTAAATTGGGCATCACTAAAGTCTTCGTGTCTGAGTGATCTGAAGACTTATTACACTTGAGGACTGTGCATCCTCCAGACGGTTAGGCGTCGCGTTCAGAGCATCCAAGAGAAATTGTGGATTGCCAGTGAACGAAGTCTGTGAAGGTTTGGAAGTCGCCTGAAGACTTACCATGAGTGATTGGACGAGGTCTGTGTGACCTTAGTTCAAGGAGAATACAGTGAGGACTGGGTGTCTTGGACTAAGTGTCCTTGACTGGGTGTCCGGGACTGTGTGTCCTTTGGTTTAAATACCTAGCCGCTCCAACCAGACGTACAGTTGTCACAGCAACTGGAACTGGTCCAACAAATCATTGTCTTCAACGTGTCACTGGTTTCATCTTCACTTCCTTTGACTTACTGTTATTCATTGTGAAGCCATTGCATGCTTGCTTTATCTTTTATCTTCACAACATGAATGTATGATCTGTTTGGCTTCATAACTTCTTCCTACCTGATCCTTATTACACTGAAGCTGTTTGTCATTGTGCTTTCACTCAATTGAATACATGACCATGGCTGCCCTAGTGTAATCTAACTTCCGCTGCTTAGTAATAGGCATAATCTTCACTGTTTGTCTTCATAACTCTCACGTTTTGAAGACTTTCAGAAAAATCGCCTATTCACCCCCCCCTCTAGTCGATATAACGCACTTTCAATTGGTATCAGAGCAAGGTGCTCCCTTGTTCTGTGTGATTCGGTTTAACCACCTAGAGTTTTAGCTATGTCGACTGCAGGGATAATCAAAGTCTCCGCTGCTTGCCCCGTCTTCGATGGAACTGAATATCCCTACTGGAAGAATAAGATGCGCATGCATCTTGAAGCCATTGATGTCGACCTATGGTATGTCGTCGAGAACGGCGTTCCCAAGGCTGGAGAAGGTGTCACTGCTGCTGATGTCAAGAAATTCGTTCAACTGGACTCTACTGCTAAGAATATCATCTGTGGTCATCTGACCAAAGGACAGTATGGCTGTGTGAGTGCCTTGGAGACATCCAAACTGGTCTGGGACTGGCTCTCCAAAGTTAATGAAGGCATCTCAACCCAGAGAGATCAAAGAATCAGTGTCCTTCGCAATCTCTTCAACCACTTCAAGCGAAATGACAATGAGAATGTCCAGCACACATTTGACAGACTTACTGACATCACAAACGAGCTTCAAGCCCTCGGCGCCACTGAGATCACCAAACATGAAATCGTCAAGACGCTGCTGAGATCACTTGATAGTTCGTTTGACATCCTGGCCCTGATGATTCAAGAACGTCCTGATTTCAAGACTCTCGATCCGTCTGACATACTTGAGAGGCTCAACACACATGAGTTTCAGCTTTCTGAGAAAAGAGATATCTACGGTCCAAACTATGGGCGAACTCGAGCCTTGAAGGCAAAAGCTGTCTCCTTATCTGAAGAAGAATCTGACTGCAGTTCTGATGATCCTGAAGACATTGGAAGAGAACTTGCAATGCTAGTGAAGAAGTTCCAAAAATTCACCAAGAAGAAAGGCTTCAGAAAATCTTCACGATCAAGCTCAAGGAATGATGAAGCTTCTGCTCATGACTACAAGAAGAAAACATGTCACAAGTGCAAGAAAACTGGGCACTTCATCTCTGAGTGTCCACAGTGGGACAATGAGAATAGAAGGAAGAAGAAGAGCAAGGAATATGATTCTGACGACAAGAAGAAGAAGAAACACTCAAAGTCTTCTTCCAAGTCTTCATCAAAGTCTTCATCACACAAGAAGAGCTCATCTGGCAAGGCACGTGCGTTTGTTGGAAAGGAGATGGATTCAGAGGAGGAGTCCGCATCTGAGGAGGCAGAGGTGGAGTCTGAGGAGGAGTCTGATTCTGGCATTGTGAGTCTGGCTACAGCATACGTCGCCAAGTCCATCTTCAACACTGAAGACAATGACTGCATCACCGACACCGACGCAAATGACAAGAACGATTCCACTCCTACCTACTGCTTCATGGCACGCGGTGCCAAGGTAAACACACGCACTACTCGCTATGAAACATCTAGTGACGATGACTCTGAATGTGATTCAAAACCTAGCTACAGAACACTTGCTAAAATTGCAACTGAACAACAGAAAGCTATGGAACATATTCAAAAACTGTTAGATAGAAGCGATGATCTGTTGGGTGCCGAAATGACTCGTTCTGAATCCTTAATTGAAGACATAAAAAATCTTCACGTTAAGTATCAGGAACTTGAAGATCGTCTTGAGACTCTCTCAACTACTCATGAAAAGCTCTCCTATGATTATCTTCAAAAGAAGCAAGATCTTGAGAAGTTGAGAGCGGATCATGAAGATCTTCAAAAGGAAAATGAGTCACTTTGCTCCGAACAGATCAGTCCCGCTCAGGAAGGATTTGAACCACCATGTCTTAAATGCATTGAGCGTGATAATGCTAATTCTGTTGCTGAATGTTCCACTGCTACTACTGTTGCAATATCTTCAACTGTTAACGTGGTAACTAACCCCTCTCCTGAGGATACCACTTCTATTGTTGATGAGAATGCTAGGTTGAAGACATTGCTTGAAACAGGAATGTACAAAAGTCTGAAAGGGCATCAGACACTATGTGATGTCCTTAAGAAGCAGATTCTGAACCGAAACCCTAGGAAAGAGGGTGTTGGGTTCGTGAGGAAAATTAATGCAGATGGCTCTTACTGGAAACCTGAGCAGTACCCCAAAACCACATGGGTTGCTGCAAAGGAATCCTCAGCAGACCCATCCAATCTGTCTGGCTTCACTTGTGCTAACCCCATTATCATTGATGAATCCTTTGATGCAAACTATAAACTGTTTAAGAATCAGAATGGTGAAGTGTTTGCCAGGTACATTGGTACTAACTGCAGGAATGGACCTCCTATGAAGATGATCTGGGTTCCGAAAAAGTGTCTGGAAAATCTTCCTGTGAATGTCTTCATGACACCTCACTTGAAGAAGACAAACCTCAGACCAAAGGCTTCATACGGTCCAATGGCTTCATACAAACAGAGGACACACCTGAGTCACACTAACGCAAATGTTTTGCAGGGAAACCATACTCAGGCATATTGATATGAGAGCGGTTCATCGAACCGTCATGTTCATATGACCAAAAATTATTCTGCTTATTCCTATGAGTATTATTGTCCCCCTGCTAGACTGTTTGCTAGGGCTCCAAAGCCAAAGTTCTCAGATGCTGCACTTAGACTTATTGCTTCTAAGCCACCCTTGAAGATGTGGGTGGTTAAGAAAGCTTAACTCTCTTTTGCAGGGAAAGGTCTCCAGCAGAAAAACAAAATCTTCTGATGCTATTGCTGGGGACCTTAAAAATCTTGCAGGGCGCAAGATAAAATGCCCGAATGGCATCATTATGTACTTTGCTCCTGAATCACATGCTACTCTCCCTATTAGTCCTAATCTGGATCTAAGTTTTCATAACCCACTGGTTCGTCAAATGTTTATGCTTCACAACTCTCTTCGTGAAGCCTATCCCCCTAACTGCACTGTAGGGTACGACACCAGCGACTTCAAAGTCTTCAGAATGGATTATTGACAGTGGGTGTACAAATCACATGACTGGCAGAAGAAGCCTTCTTATGGACTCAACTTTACGTCCATCCGACAAGAGTCACATCACATTTGCTGACACTGGTAAAAGTAAGGTATTGGGTGTAGGTAGAGTTGCAATCTCAAAGGATCAACACATGGATAAAGTCATGCTTGTTGAATCCCTTGGCTTCAACTTAATGTCTGTCTCAATGCTTTGCAATTTGAATATGATTGTAATGCTTGGAAAATATTGTTGCCTGGTGCTAATGGAATCTGACAAATCTCTAGTGTTTGAAGGGTATCGAAAAGGTGATTTGTACGTGGTAGATTTCTCAGCAGGACCACAACTCGCAGTATGTCTTCTTGCAAAAGCTTCAGAATGCTGGCTTTGGCATCGAAGGCTTGGGCATGCTGGCATGAGGAACCTCCACACCCTTGCGAAGAAAAAGCACGTCATAGGCATCGAGGGCGTCAAGTTCAAGAAAGATCATTTATGCGGTGCCTGTGAAGCAGGGAAAATGACAAGGGCAAAACATCCTTCGAAGACAATCATGACTACTACACAACCCTTCGAACTGCTTCACATGGATCTTTTCGGTCCCACTCACTACTCAACTTTTACTACTTCTGCTTGCCTCTATGGCTTCGTCATTGTTGATGATTACTCTAGATATACTTGGGTACACATAATCCTTTACAAGACTGAAGTGCAGGATGTCTTCAGACGCTTCGCCAATCGAGCCATGAACAATTTTGGCGCCAAGATAAAGCACATCAGAAGTGACAATGGCACTGAATTCAAGAACACTGGCCTTGATACATATCTGGATACCTTGGGCATCACACATGAATTCTCAGCTCCATACACGCCACAGCAGAATGGCGTCGTCGAACGCAAGAACAGAACACTCATTGAGATGGCCAGAACAATGCTAGATGAATACAAGACTCCAAGAAAATTCTGGATTGAAGCCATTGATACTGCATGCCATAGAATCAATCGTGTTTATCTTCACAAGCTTCTGAACAAGACATCTTATGAACTCCTAACTGGCAAGAAGCCAAATGTCAGTTACTTCAGAGTATTTGGCGCAAAATGCTGGATCAAGGACCCACACCACACCTCAAAGTTTGCACCAAAAGCACATGAGGGATTCATGCTTGGATATGGAAAGGATTCGCACTCCTACAGAGTCTTCAATCTCTTCCACTACAAAGTGGTTGAAACTGTGGATGTGCGGTTCGATGAAACCAATGGATCACAAAGGGAGCAATTGCCAAATGTGCTAGATGAAGTTCCAGCTAGTGAATCAATCAAGCTTATGGGAACTGGAGAGATTGTACCTTCTGAAGCTCATCCTGAAGAAGAACTTATCATCTCAGCACCTGATCCACATGAAGACAATGCTCAGCCTGAAGATATACCTCCAAATGACAACACAGATCAGCAAGAGCAAAGTCTTCGCCCTTTACATCCTCGTGTTGCAAATGAAGTACAGATTGACAGAATACTTGACAGCATCAATGCACCTGGTCCAATCACTCGTTCAAGGGCAACTCAGCTAGCAAACTTCTGTGGGCATTTCGCATTCGTCTCAATATCAGAACCCAAGAAAGTTGAAGAAGCCTTCATGGAACCTAAATGGATTCAAGCTATGCAAGAAGAGCTTCAACAGTTTGAGCTGAATAATGTATGGGAACTGGTTAAGCGTCCTGATCCACGGAAGCACAAAATAATAGGCACCAAATGGATATACCGCAACAAGCAAGATGAGCATGGTCAAGTTGTCAGAAACAAAGCTCGTCTCGTTACTCAAGGATATACTCAAGCTCGTCTCACAATGCGCGGCCTTCTCGGCTCTCAACTCTTCGGCCGCCTTCAAAGCAGCCGCATTACTACTCCTTGCTTGTTCTTTGGCTCGGGCAAGTTCCGCCCGAAGGGTCTCCATGGTGGCAGCTCCATCTGCAGTGACAACATATTAAAGATACTGGCATCATGCTGCTCTTACTAGGTGACATTCACCAGAAAACATTACTTACCCTATGCCTCGTCAAGCCGCTTGTTAACAAGCTCGATGTCGGCATCTGCCGCATCCAGTTGCCGCTTTAGTTCGGCAAACTCATTAGTCCGGCTAGCCACCGGAGCTTCCACCACCTGCACATAAAGGCGGTTTAGTTATTACCTAGGACTACGTTCCTCTGTTCGCCGCCGTTCTCGACGACAACCAGAGTCTCAGGGGCTACTATCTACACAGGGCACACCTAAAAATGTGCGGTACTATCAAAAAGTATATCATTTCACGTACCTCAAAGCCCGTCAGTAGACCCATAAAAGCTTCATGCAATCCGCTTTCGGCGGACGAAATTCTTTCCATCACCGTACCCATCAACGTACAGTGTTCTTCTGAGATGGCCGCTCGCTCCAACAGCTCCCTCAGTACGTCCGACCGCATACCAGACGGTGCCGGACTCTTTTGTTTGCTCTCTTCAAGAGCCGGACGCTGGGGACTTCGGGTGACTATAGGATTATCTTCTGGCCTCACCGGATCCGGAGAGGCCCTCCGTGATGACACTTCAAGGTTGCCCGCTTCTTGAGCGGGGGAGTCCGGGGGAGGCGTTTTGCTCTCCATCATCTCCGGAAGAAGATCCCCCCAAGACGAGCTCTGCTGAGAAGGGCAAAGATCTGGACTGCAAGATAAATGCTTCGGTTATTTTCCTCAGAGGTAAGGTAGTATATCTTCACTATTAAAGTACTTTTTGATTACTTACAGCTTGTTAGAGGGCAGATCCCCGCGCGGACTTTGTGCGGCAAGAGCACCCTCCAAGGCAGGACCCTCTGGTGGAGATTTCTTCCCCCGTTTGGAAACCTTGGTTTCCGAATCTTCAGAGGTAGTCCTCTTCCTTCCCCGGGGGTGAGAGAATGTCAGAATCCTCCCCTTGGTTATCCTCCCTCACGGAGGCGCACGTTCCCTCGGTCGGAATAGGTAGCGGTGGAGGCCCACTTTCGCCCTCTTTATTCCCCCCTTTATCTTCCTTTGAGGGCTCCGGGCAAGGTGCTAGCTCGATCATCTTTTCCAGTACTGGATTTTCCAAACCCTCAGGAAGGGGGGCCGAACACCGAATCATCTTCGCCTTTGTTAGCCAGTCCTGGTCAAAGAGCAATTTCTCAGAATGATGTCATGATAAATGAAAGACGGTGTGTTCGGCTAGAGGATTACTTACTTGGTCGGCGGTACGGTTGCTGCTCAGGCCCACGTCCTCGGTACTGTCCGGACACTCTATTTGGGGCCCGAAGAATGATTTATACATCTCCTCGTGCGTCAGGCCGAGGAAATTCTGAATAGTGCGCGGTCCTTTTGGGTTGAACTCCCACATGCGGAGGGGCCAGCGTTTGCATGGCTGGATTCGTCGAACCAGCATGACTTGCACCACCATAACCAGACTGAAATCTCCTTCGAAGAGATCTTGAATGCGGCTCTGCAGTACAGGCACGTCCTTGGCTGGACCCCAGCCCAGCCCTCTACTAATCCATGACATCAGTTGTGGTGGAGGGCCTGAGCGGAAAGCAGGGGCAGCCGCCCACCTGGCACTTCTGGGAGCTGTGATGTAAAACCACTCCCGTTGCCATAATCCGGACACCTCTAGAATGGAACCCTTTGGCCATGGAGCTCCAGCGATCTTGCTTATTAATGCGCCTCCACACGCTACATGCTGCCCATCGACCATCTTCGGCTTCACGTCAAAGGTCTTGAGCCACAGGCCGAAGTGAGGGGTAATCCGGCGGAAGGCCTCACATACGATAATAAATGCCGAGATGTGGAGAAAGGAGTCCGGGGCTAGATCGTGGAAATCTAGCCCGTAATAGAACATCAAACCCCTAACGAAGGGATCCAGAGTGAGGCCTAGACCTCGGAGGAAGTGGGAGATGAACACGACGCTCTCGTCGGGTTCGGGAGTAGGGATGACCTGCCCTCGGGTGGGCAGCCTATGCGAAATTTCGGCGGTCAGGTATCTGGCCTCCCTCAACTTCTTGATATCCTCTTCCATAACGGAGGAGGGCATCCACCGGCCTTGAAGTCTAGATCCGGACATGACTGAAGGTCCGAAGCACCTGACCTGGGCTTTGGGTGTTAGAACTCGAGGCGGGGGAAGGATTCGATTGAGCACGGGAGGGAAAAAAGTAAAAGCCTTGTACCTTTATAAAGAGGGTGAATATCAAGCGTCCTCTCCATAGCCGTTTGGGACTTGCCTATTGAGGGAGTCCTAGATTAGGGGGTGTTCAGATAGCCGGACTATACCTTCAGCCGGACTCCTGAACTATGAAGATACAAGATTGAAGACTTCGTCCCGTGTCCGGAAGGGACTTTCCTTGGCGTGGAAGGCAAGCTTGGCGATACGGATATTCAGATCTCCTACCATTGTAACCGACTCTATGTAACCCTAACCCTCTCCGGTGTCTATATAAACCAGAGGGTTTTAGTCCGTAGGACAACATACACATCAACAATCATACCATAGGCTAGCTTCTAGGGTTTAGCCTCTCCGATCTCGTGGTAGATCTACTCTTGTACTACCCATATCATCAATATTAATCAAGCAGGACGTAGGATTTTACCTCCATCGAGAGGGCCCGAACCTGGGTAAAGCTTCGTGTCCCTTGCCTCCTATTACCATCCGGCCTAGACGCATAGTTCGGGACCCCCTACCCGAGATCCGCCGGTTTTGACACCGACATTGGTGCTTTCATTGAGAGTTCCTCTGTGTCGTCGCCGTCAGGCCCGATGGCTCCTACGATCATCAATAGCGATGCAGTCCAGGGTGAGACCTTCCTCCCCGGACAGATCTTCGTCTTCGGCGGCTTTGCACTGCGGGCCAATTCACTTGGCCATCTGGAGCAGATCGAAAGCTACGCCCCTGGCCGTCAGGTCAGATTTGGAAGTTTAAACTACACGGCTGACATCCGCGGGGACTTGATCTTCGACAGATTCGAGCCACTGCCGAGCGCGCCGCACTGTCACGACGAGCATGATCTAACTTTGCCGCCGAACAGTGCCCTGGAGGCCGCACCCGCACCGGCTCCGACCCTTAGTTCGGAGCCAACTGCGCCGATCGAGGATGGGCGGTTGGACGCCACCTCGGGGGCTGCGACCTCAACGGCGATTGAGCCGAACAACAGCCCCGTACTCTGCGAGACTCGTGGCTCCAAGGAGTCGGACTCCTCTCCGGACCCCGAACCCTCCGCGCCCCTGCCGATCGAATCCGATTGGGCGCCGATCATGGAGTTCACTACCGCGGACATCTTTCAGCACTCGCCTTTCGGCGATATCCTAAAGTCACTGAAGTCTCTCTCTTTATCAGGAGAGCCCTGGCCGGACTATGGTTAGCAAGGTTGGGGTACGGAGATGAAGAAATTCAAAGCCCACCCACCACCCACTTTGTAGCCACTATCGACAACTTAACCGACATGCTCGACTTCGACTCCGGAGACATCGACGGTATGGACGCCGATGAAGGAGACGATGAAGCACCAGCGCCTACCAGGCCCTGGAAGGTCACCTCGTCATATGACATATACATGGTGGACACCCCAAAAGAAGGAGATGGCGATGGAACAACAGAGGATGACCCCTCCAAGAAACAGCCTAAGCGCCGGCGTGAGCGGCGCCGCTCAAAATCCCGCCAAAACAAACACGGCGATTCCAGCACGGGAGACAATAATACCCCAGAAAGTGCCGAAGAAAATCCCCTCCAGCAAGATGTAGCACAGGAGGATGGAGAAACCAGCCCTCATGAGGGAGCGGCTGACAGAGAGGTCGAGGACAATAATTATATGCCTCCCTCCGAAGACGAGGCAAGCCTCGACGACGACGAATTCGTCATGCCATAGGATCCCGTCGAACAAAAATGTTTTCAACGCAGGCTTAAGAAAAAACAGCTTAAAACTGATCAAGATTTGCTAGTCGATAGATGGACTGAAGTCCTTGCGGCCGAAGAGCATAAACTCGAACGCCCCTCCAAGAGCTACCCAAAGCACAGGTTGCTACCCCGATTAGAGGAGGAAGCACTTGATACGGCCGACCGGCCACCTCGTTGCCGCGACAGAGAGGCCTCTCGGCCCTCCACACAAGCCGCACCCCGTACCAAGGCATGGGAATACGCGCCGGACTTACGAGACATGTTGGAGGACAAGGCAAGGCAAACACGATCGATCTATGGATCGCGTGGGCATTCCCACGGCTCGATACGGTAACCGTCACGCCAGCCACAAATTCGGCAGGGCCGAACACAGTAGACAAAGCTCATTGGAGCTACGTCATGATATCGCCCAGTATAGAGGCGCCGCACACCCACTATGCTTTACAGACGAAATAATGGATCATCAAATCCCCGAGGGTTTCAAACCCGTAAACATCGAATCATATGATGGCACAACAAATCCTGCTGTATGGATCGAGGATTATCTCCTTCATATCCACATGGCCCGCGGCGACGATTTCCACGCCATCAAATACCTCCCACTCAAGCTTAAAGGACCAGCTCGGCATTGGCTTAACAGCTTGCCAACAGGATCAATTAGTTGTTGGGAGGACCTGGAAGCCGCATTCCTCGACAATTTCCAGGGCACTTATGTGCGACACCCAGACGCCGATGACCTAAGTCACGTAATTCAGCAGCCAGAGGAATCGGCCAGGCAATTCTGGACACGGTTCCTAACAAAGAAAAATCAAATAGTCGACGGTCCGGACGCGGAGGCCCTAGCAGCCTTCAAGCACAATATCCGTGACGAGTGGCTGGCCTGGCACCTCGGATAGGAAAAGCCGAAATCTATGGCAGCACTAACGCCACTCATGACCCGCTTTTGCACGGGAGAAGACAGCTGGCTTGCTCGTAGCAACAATATGACCAAGAACCCTGGTAATTTGGACACCAGGGACATTAGTGGCAGGTCGCGTCGCAACAAGCAGAAGCGCCGCATTAACGGCGACAATGCTGAGGATACGACAGTTAATGCCGGATTAAGAGGCTCTAAATCCGGTCAGCGGAAAAAGCCATTTAAAAGGAATCCTAGGGGCCTGTCCAGCTTGGACCGAATACTCGACCGCTTGTGCCAAATACATGGCACCCCCGAAAAGCCGGCCAATCACACCAACAGGGATTGTTGGGTGTTCAAGCAGGCAGGCAAGTTAAACACCGACAATGAAGACAAGGGGCTGCATATCGATGACGGCGAGGAGCCCCGGCCGCCGAACAACAATGGACAGAAGGGTTTTCCCCCATAAGTACGGACGGTGAACATGATATACGTGAAAGCACAAGTGATCCCTAGGTGGTTTTGATAATTGATGACAACATATCTCTTGTTGGACTAACATTTCTATCTAGCATGTTTCAGATAAGTTCAACAATGGAGTGGCATGGACTAAAGGTTGTGGGAACTCCTTCAAGATGATAAGGACCAAGGATTGGCTAAAGCTTCAAGCTCAAGACTCTTCATTTTATATTTTAGTGATCCAAGATCACATTGAGTCCATAGGAAAAGCCAATACTATCAAGGAGGGATGAGGTGTTGCTTAATGAGCCTCTTGCTTCATGTGCTTAATGATATGCTCCAAAATCCTCAGCTACTTTCCCACTTCCACATATGACCTAAACCCTAAGCCAAACTCGGTCCTACCGATCCTTCCTATCCGGCGCCACCGAGTTTCACCTGTCATATGCCACTGCTAAACCCTAATCAGTTCGGTCTCACCGATGGGATCTCGGTCTCACCGAGATGGGCTTGCAAACTCTCTGTTACCCATTGCAATATTCTCGGTCCCACCGAGATATGCAATCGGTCTCACCGAGTTTGCTTGACCAAATCTCAGTTTCACTTATTACCCAAATCGGTCCCACCGAGTTTGTGTAATCGGTCTCACCGAGATTACGTTATGCCCAAACCCTAACCATATCGGTCCTACCGAGTTGCATGTCAGTCCCACCGAAAATCTCTAACGGTCACTAGGTTTACCTTTCCGGTCCAACCGAGTTTGTTGATTCGGTCCCACCGAGATTGGAAAACTGTGTGTAACGGTTGGATTTTGTGTGGAGGCTATATATACCCCTCCACCTCCTCTTCATTCGTGGAGAGAGCAATCAGAACACATACACCATTCCAACTCATATGTTCTGAGAGAGAACCACCTACTCATGTGTTGAGACCAAGATATTCCATTCCTACCATATGAATCTTGATCTCTAGCCTTCCCAAGTTGCTTTCCACTCAAATCTTCTTTCCACCAAATCCAAATCCTATGAGAGAGAGTTGAGTGTTTGGGAGACTATCATTTGAAGCACAAGAGCAAGGAGTTCATTACCTACACACCATTTGTTACTTCTTGGAGAGTGGTGTCTCCTAGATTGGCTAGGTGTCACTTGGGAGCCTCCGACAAGATTGTGGAGTTGAACCAAGGAGTTTGTAAGGGCAAGGAGATCGCCTACTTCGTGAAGATCTACCGCTAGTGAGGCAAGTCCTGTGTGGGCGATGGCCATGGTGGCATAGACAAGGTTGCTTCTTCGTGGACCCTTTGTGGGTGGTTGCTTCTTCGTGGACCCTTCGTGGGTGGAGCCCTGTGTGGACTCGCGCAACCGTGACCCTTTGTGGGTGGAGCCCTTTGTGGACTCGCGCAACTGTTACCCTTCGTGGGTTGAAGTCTCCATCAACGTGGATGTAGGATAGCACCACCTATCCGAACCACGGGAAAAACATCCGTGTCTCCAATTGCGTTTGAACTCTCCAAACCCTTTCCCTTACATTCTTGCAAGTTGCATGCTTTACATTCCGCTGCTCATATACTCTTTGCATGCTTGCTTGAAATGTATTATGTATGTTGAAATTGTGCCTAAACTCCACTTAAACTGAAAAAGCTTAAAAATTGCAACTTTAGCATTAAGTGTCTACCCCCCCCCTCTAGACACATCTACTTCTAGATCTTACAAGTGGTATCAGAGCTTTGGTCTCCATTGCCTTGGTTTAATCACCATTGGAGGAAGATGGATGTGTCTACATTAGGGAGTCTTAGACATAGAGTGCCTATTCTTGATGGAGAGTATTTTCACGAGTGGAAAAATGAGATGCTTGTAATCTTCAATCAATATCATTTGAACAAGTATATTGCTAGCCCTTGTGCACCTCGTATTGATCCTTTGCATCCTACCCTAGATGAAGATATTGACATGATTCGCAATCTTACAACTATTGAGCTCATCATTAGAGGATTGCCCAAAAATTTGATTGCTAGTTTGCCTACTCTAAACTGTGCCTATACTATATGGAAATTTCTTGAGGAACGATTTCCCGATCATTCCTTGAAAACTTTGGATGAAATTCTCCATAAATCTATTGCCTTGAGTAAGATGAACTCTAGTGATCCTAGTTTTGGTAATTGTCTATTTGAACTTACCAATCTTAAGCATGCTAAAGGAGATGTTGGAATCATTAATGATATCATATTCAAAGCTATAAGAATTCATAAAAGTGACCACTTTGATGATCATTTATCTAATGAATTACCCTCTCTAGGAAATGCTGAGTCACAAGATCATGATGAACATGGATACTATGATGATGATGATAGTGACTTCGATCTTGATGATGCAATGAGACATTTTGGTCTTATGGAAAATCTTCGGGGATATGAATCAGGAGGAAAAGAATGGGTTCTTGATAGTGGATGTACTGATCATATGACCGGAGATGAAGAGATGTTTCGTGAGCTTGCTGAAAATGATGGCCCTCGAAAATATGTCACCTTTGGTGATAATTCAAAGGGTAAAGTGGTTGGCCTTGGTAAGGTGGCCATCTCACATGATAGTTCCATTCAAAATGTCATGCTCTTTGAATCTCTCGGCTACAACTTACTTTCAGTATCTAGACTTGCTGATTTCGGTTTGAATGTCCTATTTACTGAGGTAAATTGCTAAGTATTTCGTCAAGACAATCATAAAATGGTCTTTACCGGTCTGCGTAGAGGTGATCTTTACATTGTCGATTTCTCTAAAAAGGCACAACCTAAAACTTGCTTTGTTGCTAAATCCTCAAAAGGTTGGTTGTGGCATAGACGACTAGGTCACGTCGGCATGAGAAACCTTGACAAGCTTATTAAAGGAAATCATATCCTTGGAGTTAACGATGTCATATTTGATAAGGATAGACTTTGCAGTGCTTGTCAAGAAGGTAAACAGGTTGGAGGAAGACATCCCGTGAAGAACATCATGGCCACAAGGAGGCCACTCGAGCTACTTCACATGGATCTTTTTGGTCCCAACGCCTACAAGAGTCTCGGTGGAAATTCTTTTGGTCTAGTTATAGTTGATGATTTTTCAAGATTTACGTGGGTGTTCTTTCTTAATGACAAGTCGCAGGTCCAGAAGATCTTCAGAAACTTCGCTAGGAAGGCCCAAAATTAGTTTGACGTGAAGATCAAGAAGGTTCGGAGTGACAACGGAACGGAGTTCAAGAACGCAAATGTGGACACCTTTCTTGACGAAGAAGGGATTTCACACGAGTTCTCGGCTACGTACACACCTCAACAAAATGGAGTAGTTGAGAGGAAGAACCAGACGCTCATCGAAATGGCAAGAACGATGCTTGATGAATACAAGACGCCGAAGCACTTTTGGGCAGAAGCGATTGAGACAACTTGTCACGCAACAAATCGCTTATATCTTCACAAGCTACTCGGCAAGACGGCATACGAGCTTCTCACTGGTAACAAACCCCAAGTTGGATATTTTCGAGTATTCGGCTCAAAGTGCTACATTCTTGATAAGCATCATCGTTCAAAGTTTGCTCCTAAATCTCATGAAGGTTTTCTACTTGGTTATGGCTCAAACTCTCACACTTACCGTGTCTACAACAATTTCACCCGAAAGGTTGAAGAGATGGTAGATGTGAAGTTTGATGAATCTAATGGCTCGCAAGTAGAGCAATTCCCAATTGATGTAGGAGACAAAGACCCTTCAGAAGCAATCCAAGACTTGTCCATTGGCAAAGTTCCTCCAACGGAGGTGAAGGAGAGTAACTCGTCCGTCCAAGTGGAAGCTTCTACTTCACGACAAGGTGAACCTAGAATTGATACGGAAGCATCCACAAGTGGGACACATCAAGATGAAGAAGACGAGGAAGTACATCAAGACGAACATCAACAACCTCCTTCTCCACCACGACCAGAAAACGACGACGTCAACAATAAAGAAGGCCAAGAAGAAGAACAAGATGAAGAAGATGTTCAACGAAGACCCAAGCAAAAGCTTTCACGAGTTCGAGCAAGAATTGCCAAAGATCATCCCGTCGAGAAAATCCTAAATGATATACAAACCGGGAGAATCACTCGCTCAAAAATTCATTTAGCTAACTTTTGTGAGAACTATTCATTCATCTCTAGCATTGAACCTATGAAGGTTGAAGAAGCATTGGAAGATCCGGATTGGATAAACGCTATGCATGAAGAACTACACAATTTTGAGAGAAACCAAGTTTGGACATTGGTTGAGAAGCCCGACAACAACCACAACATCATTGGTACCAAATGGGTGTTTCGCAACAAGCAAGATGAAGATGGACAAGTGGTTCGCAACAAAGCACGTCTCGTCGCCCAAGGGTACACACAAGTCGAAGGTATGGACTATGGTGAGACATATGCTCCCGTTGCTAGACTTGAGTCCATTCGCATCTTACTTGCCTATGCTAATCACCATAATATCACCTTGTACCAAATGGACATTAAAAGTGCTTTTCTAAATGGTGAAATAGAGGAGGAAGTTTATGTCAAACAACCTCCCGGCTTTATCAATCCTAAGAAACCAAATCATGTTTACAAACTTCACAAGGCTCTTTATGGTCTTAAACAAGCTCCTAGAGCATGTTATAAATGCTTGACCAAGTTCCTTACTACAAGTGGTTTTCAAATTGGTAAAATTGATTCTACTCTTTTTACCAAAAGGGTTAATGGAGAACTATTTGTATGCCAAATTTATGTCGATGATATCATATTTGGTTCAACTAACCCTCTCTTTAGCGAAAAGTTTGGAAAGCTAATGTCGGAGAAGCTTGAGATGTCTATGATGAGTGAACTCAAATTCTTTCTCGGTTTGCAAATCAAGCAAACTAAGGAAGGTACATTTGTCTCTCAAACAAAGTACACCAAGGACTTATTCAAGAAGTTCAATATGCAAGAATGCAAAGGTATGTCTACACCCATGCCTACTAGTGGACATAATGATTTGACCAAAGATGGTGAACTGGTTGATCAAAAGGTTTATCGCTCTATGATTGGTTCATTGTTATACCTATGTGCTTCACGTCCCGATATTATGCTAAGTGTGTGCATGTGTGCACGATATCAAGCTGCTCCTAAAGATTGTCATCTTAAGGCCGTGAAAAGGATAGTAAGATATTTAATCCATACACCAAATTTTGGCATTTGGTATCCTAAGAGGTCTTCTTTTGATCTTGTTGGCTATTCCGACTCGGATTATGCCAGAGACAAGGTTGATAGAAAGTCCACTTCGGGTACTTGTCAATTTCTTGGTAGATCTCTTGTGTCTTGGTCTTCCAAGAAACAAAACTCAGTATCCTTATCCACCGCCGAAGCGGAATACATTGCCGCTGGTTCATGTTGTGCTCAATTACTCTGGATGACCCAAACTCTTAAAGATTATGGGATTTATGTGAAACATGTTCCACTGCTTTGTGACAATGAAAGTGCTATCAAAATTGGTCATAATCCTGTACAACATTCTCGAACTAAGCATATTGAAGTTCGTCATCATTTCATTCGAGATCATGTTGCTAAAGGTGACATTAATCTTAAGCATGTACGCACCGATAAGCAATTAGCGGATATATTCACTAAACCACTTGATGAGAAAGTGTTTTGCAGGTTCAGAGGAGAATTGAACATCATTGATGCTTCGAACTTGGAGTATAAACTCCATTGGATACATGCAAGACATGAGCTTATGACTAATCCATGATATATCTCTTATGATAACTATCTTATGTCCTGGATATATTTGTACCTTGCATGTTGTCTAACCCATGTAGGTGCTTGGTTGAATCTAATTCCATGAGATTGCGACTCACTCACATCTTGAGCAATCTCTACATCACCAAGACTCTATACGATAGTGGTTGAAGACAAGGAAGCACAAAACCATTCAAACATATCCTTTGACAAATTCTATGTTAAGCTTCATGATTGTCATTTTTGGATACACAAGTGCTTTTCCTTGCAAGAACTAACCCATGTAGGTAGATGGACTCAAACTCCAAGTGGTGCTCCCAACTCTTGATGAGCTACATCAACCTTGAGAACCCACATAAGTTCAACTTCATGAGCAAGAACCACACCACCACCCAAGGTATGTTATTCCATCTTAGAGAAGCTTTACTCCAAGACATGAGTCAAAGCAACTCAACAAAATGTGAATACATCAAGATGCTTAAACGAAAAATGGTAACCCCATTTTGAGCTTAAACGATGAATATGACCTATGATCAAGTGTTCTCACTTGACTCCTAAGTCAATATACTCTAACATAGGTGACTATGTCACCGCCCAACTCTAGATGAAGTTCTCTTGTGTTCTTTTCTGTGTTATTGCATTTGTCTCATGCATGTTTATTTTTCTTTCTCTTTTTCAAAAACAAAAAAAACTTCATCTAGATCTTTCAGTTTCTTCTCTTTTCTCTTTGTTTTTGTTCTGCATTTTCTGCATTTAATTCCTTGCAAATCCTTCAGGTAATTCATTGCAAATCTTTGTGAGATCCTACATGTCTAGTGAGCTGAGGTGACAAGTGCTTTTCTTTGTGTAAACTCGGTTCCACCGACTTGCAACTTTCGGTTCAACCGAATCTTTTCGGCACCACCGAAATATGCCACTCGGTGCCACCAACTTTGCAATCAGAAAAACAGTTTGCCACTTGTTCTACATTTCTTCTGGTCCAGCTCCACTCAATGAATCTTGTCCTCTACAAGCATCACAATTTTATCCTCTGCTTTGTGCTGAATCTCAAGGACCAAACCTATTCGACGGATTCCAGGAAAAACCTTCTTGGAAATTGATGTCAAAGGGGGAGAGAGATCACATCAAAGCTTGTAGGAGAGAGAGATCACATCAAGGGAGAGAAAAACAGTCTCAAGGACCAAACCTACAAGAGAGAAAGTATTAAGTGGGAGAGAGAGACCTCAAGGGGGAGAGAAAGTCTCAAGGATCCCAGATGTTGTTAAGGGGGAGAGAGAGATTTCCAGGGAGAGAAAGTCTCAAGGATCCCAGATACATGTATTTGCATTAAGTTCTATTCATTTGTATCTTTCAGCTCTGATTTTATGTTCCCTATCTTCTCCCAATATCCCATGTAAGATTCAGGGGGAGCAAGACACCTAAGGGAACGAAATCAGTCAAATTCATTGCATATCTTTTTTCTTGGGGACATGTTGAATCCAATGTGGTACCTTGTACTCACTCTCTACATGTCATCCCAGTCTTGGTATTCTTGTGGTTTCTTTTGTTTGCTCTGGCTAGTGGATGTACCTGTATTATCTAACTTTGTTTGTGCAGGTTCAATTCATCCTAAGCCAACTCAAGACCCCAAGGTAAGTATATGCATCAAAATCATGAGTATGAGGAGTTCTTGCTTATGTACATACTGTTTGCAAGAAGGACTCATGAGCATGAAGGTACTTTCCTTGATAATCTTTTGCTCTGATGCATATGGCCAAGATACATGTAACACATTGCCTACTCTGTCATGGTTATGCTCTCACATGCCTCTATATTTCATATTTACATGGGTGCATACATGTAGGGGGAGCCTATGCTTGTTACATGTCCTTCCAAAGCTTTTCTTGCTGTTCTTTATATCTTTATCTAAAGCTTTGATGTATGTCGCCATCAATTACCAAAAAGGGGGAGATTGAAAGCACAAGTGCTCCCTAGGTGGTTTTCATAATTGATGACAACATATCTCTTGTTGGACTAACATTTCTATCTAGCATATTTCAGACAAGTTCAACAATGGAGTGGCATGGACTAAAGGTTGTGGGAACTCCTTCAAGATGCTAAGGACCAAGGATTGGCTAAAGCTTCAAGCTCAAGACTCTTCATTTTATATTTTAGTGATCCAAGATCACATTGAGTCCATAGGAAAAGCCAATACTATCAAGGAGGGATGAGGTGTTGCTTAATGAGCCTCTTGCTTCATGTGCTTAATGATATGCTCCAAAATCCTCAGCTACTTTCCCACTACCACATATGACCTAAACCCTAAGCCAAACTCGGTCCTACCGATCCTTCCTATCCGGCGCCACCGAGTTTCACCTGTCATAAGCCACCGCCAAACCCTAATCAGTTCGGTCTCACCGATGGGATCTCGGTATCACCGAGATGGGCTTGCAAACTCTCTGTTACCCATTGCAATATTCTCGGTCCCACCGAGATATGCAATCGGTCTCACCGAGTTTGCTTGACCAAATCTCAGTTTCACTTATTACCCAAATCGGTCCCACCGAGTTTGTGTAATCGGTCTCACTGAGATTACGTTATGCCCAAACCCTAACCATATCGGTCCTACGGAGTTGCATGTCAGTCCCACCGAAAATCTCTAACGGTCACTAGGTTTACCTTTCCGGTCCGACCGAGTTTGTTGATTCGGACCCACCGAGATTGGAAAACTGTGTGTAACGGTTGGATTTTGTGTGGAGGCTATATATACCCCTCCACCTCCTCTTCATTCGTGGAGAGAGCAATCAGAACACATACACCATTCCAACTCATATGTTCTGAGAGAGAACCACCTACTCATGTGTTGAGACCAAGATATTCCATTCCTACCATATGAATCTTGATCTCTAGCCTTCCCAAGTTGCTTTCCACTCAAATCTTCTTTCCACCAAATCCAAATCCTATGAGAGAGAGTTGAGTGTTTGGGAGACTATCATTTGAAGCACAAGAGCAAGGAGTTCATTACCTACACACCATTTTTTACTTCTTGGAGAGTGGTGTCTCCTAGATTGGCTAGGTGTCACTTGGGAGCCTCCGACAAGATTGTGGAGTTGAACCAAGGAATTTGTAAGGGCAAGGAGATCGCCTACTTCGTGAAGATCTACCGCTAGTGAGGCAAGTCCTGTGTGGGCGATGGCCATGGTGGGATAGACAAGGTTGCTTCTTCGTGGAACCTTTGTGGGTGGTTGCTTCTTCATGGACCCTTCGTGGGTGGAGCCCTATGTGGACTCGCGCAACCGTGACCCTTTGTGGGTGGAGCCCTTTGTGGACTCGCGCAACCGTTACCCTTCGTGGGTTGAAGTCTCCATCAACGTGGATGTAGGATAGCACCACCTATCCGAACCACGGGAAAAACATCCGTGTCTCCAATTGCGTTTGAACTCTCCAAACCCTTTCCCTTACATTCTTGCAAGTTGCATGCTTTACATTCCGCTGCTCATATACTCTTTGCATGCTTGCTTGAAATGTATTATGTATGTTGAAATTGTGCCTAAACTCCACTTAAACCGAAAAAGCTTAAAAATTGCAACTTTAGCATTAAGTGTCTAACCCCCCCCCCCTCTAGACACATCTACTTCTAGATCCTACAATACGCAACCCACGTCCCCAAAAGGAAGCGGAAGCGTGCGTTAAGGGACGTATACGCGGTAGAGCCAGTCGCCCCAAAGTTCAACCCATGGTCCTCTTGCCCGATCACCTTTGATCGAAGAGACCATCCCACTAGCATCCGTCATGGCGGATTTGCCGCATTGGTTCTAGACCCAATTATTGACGGATTTCATCTCACTAGAGTCCTTATGGACGGCGGCAGTAGCCTGAACCTGCTTTACCAGGATACAGTGCGCAAATGGGCATAGATCCCTCGAGGATTAAGCCCACCAAAACGACCTTTAAAGGCGTAATACCAGGTGTAGAGGACAACTGTACAGGCTTAGTCACACTTGAAGTGGTCTTCGGATCTCCGGATAATTTCCGAAGCGAGGAGTTGATCTTCGACATAGTCCCATTCCGCAGTGGCTATCACGCACTGCTCGGACGAACCGCATTCGCCAAGTTCAATGCAGTACCGCACTACGCATACCTTAAGCTCAAGATGCCAGGCCCTCGTGGAGTAATTACGGTCAATGGAAACACCGAACGCTCCCTTCGAACGGAGGAGCACACGGCGGCCCTTGCAGCGGAAGTACAAAGCAGCCTCTCCAGGCAATTCTCCAGTCCGGGCATTAAACGTCTGGACACCGTCAAGCGCGCCCAGAGTAACCCACAACAAGACTGCCTGGCACGTTCCGAGCAGGCATAGCAATGCGGCCCCAACCCCAACCCTCGCAAAAAGGCGACGCCAGTCCTTCGCGTACATAACTACGCTCTAGAAATACCATGGGCATAGGGGGAGGGGCACCATGACGGCACTCCCAAAACACGGCTTAAACCGCACCAAGGGCTGCCGATTTTTTAATTTTCTCTTACTTTCAGGACTCTACTCGTCGGAAGGCCTGTTCGGCAGTTCAATTGCAGCACAAACGATGCAAGAACCAGGGAAGCAGACAAGCCATGCCACATTACGAAACTCCCAGGTGGTCTCTATCACGAGCAGTATACCTGTTTCGCATACTATTCCGCATCTTGCCCCTAGAGCAGACATGTTAAATAGTCCAACTTTTTGTTTATCGCGTTACTTGTATCGTTCTGCTTTGATCGCAGCTATTTTTAATAAACAATGCATAGCTTTTGTCTATTTTTGCATTACCTTTTTATAAATAAATGTTCCTTAAACGACATGTTGCACCCGTACAATTCGGTACAGCCAAAATACGCCAGGGGCTTTTAGCACCCCTCAATATGGTGTGAGAAGTCCGAACACTTTCACAAGTGCGGCACCCCGAACTTATAGCATTATATGCATCGGCTCCGAATCATGTCTTGGGTCAATAGTTGGGTTTGCCCAGCTCCTATGTTTTGGTGCCTTACGTTCCGCTATATCAGCTAAGGTAGCACTAGGAGAACCACTGCGATTGTGCCCCAGTTGAGCTGGGCCGAGCACGTCAGTGGAGAAAGCTAAAACTGACTGTCATGATGAAGTGAGAGCTGGTCGCTGTTCGAGAGGTTTTTCTGAGTCCCTAAAGACTTATGCCGCTTAGGGCGAGGAGTCGGCTCTGTCCGGCAAAGGCGTGGATAGCGCCCCGAACTCGGTCTTCCGAATACTAGGGGCTTCGCCGAAATTTTAAATTATAGAATTCTATGGCTAAGTGAGAGTGTTCACGCATTATAGTCCGATTGCCTTGTTCGTTGGGCTGAGTGCCTCCCTCGAAGGACCCAAATATGGGAAAAAGTGCGCCCAGGTTTATCCCCGAACACCCCAGCACTAGTGGCATGGGGGCAGAAGCCGACGACTCGCCATCTCTCAGAATTGATAAACAGCCGCACAGAAGGTAATATTTTAAATTCAAACAGCATTGCTCCGCGCATATGAACAAGTTTTCAGCGCACAGGACAAAAACGAGCGAGTTTTACTCAAAAATTACATCCCTAGTACATTCATCCGCCACAAGGCGGGCACCCTTCAGAACATCCTTATAGTAATTTTTGGGCTTGCGATGCTCTTTCCCCGGTGGTGGCCCATCCTTCACAAGCTTCTCAGCATCCAGCCTGCCCCAGTGCACCTTAGCACGGGCAAAGGCCCTACGGGCACCTTCAATACAGACGGAGCGCTTGATGACTTCGAGCCGTGGACAGGCCTCCACCAGCCGCCGCACCAGCCCGAAATAGCTCCCAGGCAGAGCCTCTCCAGGCCACAGTCGAACCAGGAGGTCCTTCATGGCCTGTTCGGCCGCCTTGTGGAGCTCGACCAGTTGCTTCAGCTGGTCGCTCAGGGGCACGGGGTGTCCGGCCTCAGCATATTGAAACCAGAACACCTTCTTTGTCGAGCTGCCCTCCTCGGCTCGATAGAATGCGGCGGCATCGGACACACTCCGGGGAAGATCTGCGAACGCTCCTGGAGAGCTCCGGATTCGGGTAAGTAACAAGTAACTCACGTCTATATGTTTGCTTTGCATAAATAATGCCTTACCCGCCGCTATCTTCTTCACCTCATCCAACTCCTAGAGGGTCTTCTGGGATTCGATCTTCGCAAACTTGGCATTTTCAATAGCCGCCACGAGCTCGGACGCTCGCGTCTTCGAGTCAAGCTCCAAACTCTCATGTTTCTTCATGAGAACCTGGAGCTCTTGCCGCACCTTGCCAACCTCGGCCTCATACTTCTCCCGCTCGGTGCGCTCCGCGACCGCACTCTTCTCGGCCTCGAGCAGCGCTTGCTTAAGGGTCGCCACCTCAGACGTGGCCCCTACAATAGCCATGTTAATCCTGTCATTTCTTGCAATTGCACCTTTTTTATATATATTCAAACAAGGTATTTCTTACCTTCCTTCTCCTCGAGCTGGTTCTTGGCACGCCCGAGCTCTTGCTCGGACTTCTCGAGGCTCTTCTTCAGCGTGTCCACTTCCACAGTCAGTCCGGCGGACGCCAGCAGAGAAGCCTGCATACGCATATTGACTCCTTTTGTTAGACTCCTGCGAATTCTTTGATCCTCTATTCGGCTTTTCTTCCCGAACGCCCAACAGAGCATCAGGGTCTACTGTCTATGCAGTAATATTATTTACACATTATTTACTTACCTCAAAGCCTGTCAAAAGGCTAGTACAAGCTTCAGTCAGTCCGCTCTTGGCGGACTGAACCTTCTGGACCACCACACTTATAATAGTGCGGTGCTCCTCGTCGATGGAGGCGCCCTGGAGCGCCTCCAACATATTGTCTGGCGCCTCCGGTTGGACGGGGGCCACCGGCATGGTGGACTTGCTCCTCTTGGAAGGAGGTCCCCCGCCAGACTCTGGAACCTCTGAAGGTTTTGGAGCGGTGTCCGGCCTAGAACCGGACTTGGAGCCCTGGGGGTTTCATCCCCTTTAGTCCTGGAGTCCGGGAGGTCGCCCTGCGGCGCCTCCAGGACCACCTCCTCCCTGCTTGGAACCTGTTTAGACAACACTTTGGTGTCGTCCGCAGGGCGGGGGGAGGAAGCCGTCGGAAGCGAGTTCACATCCGACGAGTCCAGTGAGCCGCTCGACGACGCGTCGAGCCGGTCCTTGGGTGGGCTGCATAAACATATTCGACATAAGGGAAAGCTGTGCAATAAACGAATACTATGAATTACTACGGTATTCGGATAGTCACGATTTCGCCAGGGGCTTGGCCCTGGGCTGCCACTCCTCTCCGCCGTCGTCGGCGTCGGTGGAGTAGTCCGGAGGAAGGGTTTTCCCCTTCTTGGACCCTCCGGCCTCCCCAGAGAGGGCGGCCTTCCTTTTCTTCTCTCCTCCCATTGGAGGGGGAGAGGTTTCTTCTTCTTCTTCCTCGGCTTCACGAGAGGAATGCGCTTCGGAACCGGCGGGTGATGAATCTGACACCTCCTGGCGCCGGGCACTCTTTCGAGTCCCCCTGGCCCTTTTCGCGGCCTTCTTCTCCGGCACCACATAGGGTGCCGGAACCAGCAGCTTCGCCAAGCGAGCGTCCGCTGGGCCTTCGGGCAAAGGAGCCGGACAGTTGATCTGTTCGGACGTCACCTGCCAATCCTGTCAAAGGTAAGGGAGCTTAGATCCCGCATGGAGTCAAACTATGATAGCCTAATATCCTGTAAAAGGAAAAATAACAGCTTACCGCATGAGCTGATGCTGCGTACTGAATCCGCGATCCTCGGTAGCGGATGCGGGAGCCTCGGCGCCCTTGAAAAGCATCCTCCAGGCATCTTCGTACGTCGTGTCGAAGAGCCTGTTTAGAGTTCGGTGCTGCGCCGGGTCGAACTCCCACAGGTTGAAGGGCCGTTGTTGACACAGGAGGATCAGGCGGATGAGCATAACCTGGACTATGTTGACAAGCTTGAGCTTCTTGTCCACCAGGGTTTGGATGCATGTTTGGAGTCCGGTCAGCTCTCCTTTTTTACCCCAAGACAGGCCCGTCTCCTTCCAAGAGGTGAGCCGCGTAGGGGGGGCGGATCGAAACATAGGGGTTGCAACCCATTCGGCGTCACGCGGCTCGGTGATGTAAAACCACCACGATTGCCACCCCTTCAGGGTCTCCACAAAGGAGCCCTCGAGCCACAGGATGTTGGCCATCTTGCCCACCATGGCACCACCGCACTCCGCCTGGCTGCCACGCACCACCTTCGGCTTGATGTTGAAAGTCTTGAGCCATAGGCCGAAATGGGGGCGGATGCGGAGGAAAGCCTCGCACACGACGATAAAGACCGAGATGTTGAGGACGAAGTTCGGGGCCAGATCATCGAAATCCAGGCCGTAGTAGAACATGAGCCCCCGGACAAATGGATGCAGAGGGAAACCCAGTCCGCGGAGGAAATGGGGGAGGAATACCACCCTCTCATGGGGCCTAGGGGTGGGGATGAGCTGCCCCTTTTCGGGAAGCCGGTGCGCGATGTCGCTAGATAGATATCCGGCCTTCCTCAGCTTTTTGATGTGTCCCTCCGTGACGGAGGAGACCATCCACTTGCCTCCCGCTCCGGACATGACTGGAGAAGGTTGAGGTGGTAGTGCGGACTTGGGCGCTGGAGCTCGAGTGCGCAAGAATGGATAGGCAAAGGAGGAAGAAGGCGTGGGTGAAAAGGTGGATCCTTATCCCCTTGTATGGGTGGACGCAACTACATGTCCCCACTAGCCTGGTGAAACTCGCTTATCTCCAAGCGACGTAATCAAAGGCGCGGTTGGGTTACCCACGCCCGTATTCATGAGAATCCCGGAATAAGGGGACACGATCTCTGCTTTGACAAGACGTGCCAAGGAAACCGCCTCGCATGACGCGCTAAGGTGGGATAATGAAACGACTCGGATAAAGGCTTGGCCATGGTGTGTCACACTACGGAATACGTCAACAGATTAGATTTGTGTAAATATTATTCTCTCTATGGCAATATGTGGAAAACTTATTTTGCAGAGCCGGACACTATCTTTGTGTTTAAAATCTTCTATGAAGTACTTGGAGGAGGAACCTGCCTTGCAATGCCGAAGACAATCTGCGCGCCGGACTCGTCGTCATTGAAGCCTGGTTCAGGGGCTACTGAGGGAGTCCTGGATTAGGGGGTGTTCGGATAGCCGGACTATACCTTTAGCCGGACTCCTGGACTATGAAGATACAAGATTGAAGACTTCGTCCCGTGTCCGGAAGGGACTTTCCTTGGCGTGGAAGGCAAGCTTGGCGATACGGATATTCAGATCTCCTACCATTGTAACCGACTCTATGTAACCCTAACCCTCTCCAGTGTCTATATAAACCAGAGGGTTTTAGTCCGTAGGACAACATACACATCAACAATCATACCATAGGCTAGCTTCTAGGGTTTAGCCTCTCCGATCTCGTGGTAGATCTACTCTTGTACTACCCATATCATCAATATTAATCAAGCAGGACGTAGGGTTTTACCTCCATCGAGAGGGCCCGAACCTGGGTAAAGCTTCGTGTCCCTTGCCTCCTGTTACCATCCGGCCTAGATGCACAGTTTGGGACCCCCTACCCGAGATCCGCCGGTTTTGACACCGACACCTATAATCTAGGAGTCCTAGACACGGCTGGGTTACCCACGACCGTATTGATGAGAATCCTGTAATTAGGGGAAGACGATATCTACTTTGACAAGACGTGTCAAGAAACCGCCTCGCGTTATGTGTGGAGCTAGTTGAAGAAAAACGGTTCGAATAATCACCGAGCCATGGCATGATGTCATGTTGCCAAAACGTGTCAGCAAATTAAGATTTGTGGAAATATTATTCTCTCTATGGTGGTATGTGGAACTTATTTTGTAGGGTCGGACACTATCCTTGTATTCAAATTCTTCTGTGATGTGTTCGGAGGAGGAACCCGCCTTGCAATGTCGAAGACAATACTGCGCGCCAGACTCATCGTCATTGAAAGCCTGGTTCAGGGGCTACTGAGGGAGTCCTGGATTAGGGGGTCTCCGGACAGCCGGACTATATCCTTTGGCCGGACTGTTGGACTATGAAGATACAAGATTGAAGACTTCGTCTCGTGTCCGGATGGGACTCTACTTGGCGTGGAAGGCAAGCTAGGCAATACTGATATGTATATCTCTTCCTTTGTAACCGACCTTGTGTAACCCTAGCCCCCTCCAGTGTCTATATAAACCAGAGGGTTTTAGTCCGTAGGAGAACATACAATCATACCATAGGCTAGCTTCTAGGGTTTAGCCTCTCTGATCTCGTGGTAGATCTACTCTTGTACTACCCATATCATCAATATTAATCAAGCAAGACGTAGGGTTTTACCTCCATCAACAGGGCCCGAACCTGGGTAAAACATCATGTTCCCTGCCTCCTGTTACCATCCGCCTTAGACGCACAGTTCGGGACCCCCTACCCGAGATCCACCGGTTTTGACACCGGCACTACTCTATACAATAAAGAAATTACGGCATAGTAACTATGAATAAACCTACACTACACAATAAAGGATTTAAGGTATATTACATCCACTTGGCATCAAAGTTCACCACCAGTGATCATAAAGCGCAACGAAGAAGCAGATTACAAAAACTGGGCACCATTGCAGTGTAACAAAATAATAATGAACCGAGACCACTTCCAAGACAGTTCAAGAAAGGTTAGCCTTGTGGGGGAACTGCTGTGCAAGCTGCTGAGCAAGGCTGTGAGACCGGCCTAGCATGTCGGTCATAGCTTCCAGGTGTAGCTGTTTAGCGATGAGGTTCTCATTGGTGTTCTCCGCAATCTTTCTTAGAGATAGGACTTCAAGTCGAAGTTGAGTTGTAGAATGCCTTTCTGCTAGAACTTGGGACTGAAGAAGTCGAACTGATTCAGACAACAAATTCTGTGAGCTTGTCTGACTGTTAGTCTCAAGTAACTTGAACACTACATCAAGACAAGACTTTGGGGTTGTCTCGCTATCTTCAAGATGTTTTGCCTTCTTTGCTGCAATATATGTTGGGTCTGTCTCATAGCCTTCAGCAGACTTGTGCATGCCATCAGGCATATCACCCTGAAACAAAGCAGAGAGATGACAGGTTTTGCACGTCTATAAACAAAGATGATAACTGTTTTGTCAATTCTATCCAATTTCAAATTAGAAAATAAAGAGTATGTTCAAAATATGAATAGCATAATTTGGCATTATTCATAATGCGGGGAGCTTCACCACACTACTGGATTACCATCTCAACATAACAAGCATAGATGAAGGGTAAAGAAAATCATTGCATCTATTTTGGATAATGTGCATGACATGTTGTTCATATCATCAGCCATCAGTAAGATAAAACAGGAGATGACAAGGTGCAAATCTGGGCTGCTTCACCACACACTGGATTATAGATCCACAAAAACAAGCATACATATAGGGAGTATTAAGTAATGTGCATGGTATGAATAAGGAATTTGGTTTTACAAGTAAAACTTAGAACTTACGGTTCTTACGAACATGCATTTTGGTAGAAACAGCAAACTAAACAGCAGTAAACGATAGGGAGTATGAGCAAATTAAACAACAGTTGAGGATAAAGGCTATAGAAGGACTGACTTACATTAACAGTTAACACCAGCTTTATAATGCCCTTCTCCATGACAAGGGAAGGATAACTCAAGAATTTCAACACAGAATCTTCTTCATAAGCATTGCCTATACTCTACATTTTGTAGAGAGTAATTATAGATATGATAATACTGGAAGGGATAGAGGATAATGAAGATAAGATGCAGATTGATGCTACATAATCAACTACCAATCCCTGGAAGTACAAGCATTACAGGAGAAAATGTACTGACAAGAGCAATGGGCTACACTTCTGCAGTAGCATTGTCTGTGTATTCTACTTGTTGGTAAGATTAAATATAGATCTGATCTTTTTTAGTAAATGGTGGGCGAGGGAGATAAGATGCAGAATGCTACAAAATGAACCAATACCTCTTCCCATAATACAAGAGTGTTTTGAACACTGGTGCCATAGCCCTAGAATTGTTTGCAGATAGTTGCATCAGTGAGCATCATGCATTCTATTATTTTCAAGAACTTGAAATGGGGGATAATAAACCCTAGCAACAAATGAAATTCAACCAGGTTCAAACTTAAATCTTTTCAATGATCCCAAAATGCCCTTTAGAAATGTTCATCATTTTTGAATTGGTCTAGCACCTCTGACAAAAATGATGCACATATTTCTAGGCCATCCTGGATTTTTGAATTAAATCATATGCTATTTGCAATTGGGCATTTAAATGCTATATAATATTTTAAATGCTCAATTAATTCTGAACTTTAGTGAGGGCTGTTGGGAATATTCCAACCAGAGCCCACAATTATTTTCAGGATTTTTGGAAACGTTTTGGTATTTTTAATAAAGCCTAGAAGTTACAGAGAAATAGAAAAACATTAACCAAAGAGAGAGAGATTACCTGGCGCTTACCTGGCCGGCCTGGCACTGTAGCAGCCCACCAGGCCCATCTGCCAGTCGTCCTCCACCTCGCGCCAGAAGGATGCCAGTCGTCCTCCACCTCGCGCTAGAAGGACGCGAGGCGTGTGTTCGCCGCACGCCGGCACGCGCCCGTGCCACCTCCTGCTTCCTGCTGCTTCCCCCTTGTTACCCTGGGCCTTCCTCGTGATGCCACGTCGCCCCGACCGCTCTCTCACTCTCCCCGTGCTCCTCCCCCTCCTCTGCTCTCTCTCTCTCATGCCCGAGTGCAGCCGTCGCCGCCGCTCGCTGTTGCCGTGGCCACAGCCACTGCCTCGCCTCGCCGAAGCGCTCAAAAGCTCCGCCTCGACCCCCTCTTCCTCCCCACCGAGCCACGCCCTGCCGGAAGCCCTGCAATGCCGTCCTCGACGCCATCTTCGTCCTCTGCACCGACGGCCGCCGTTGCTCGATTCTCCACCCACAGAGCGTCCCCGGCCTCGCCCTCGCGCTCGTTGGACTCGTAGTGAGCCGCTGACCCTTTCCCCTCTTCTTCCCATGCCGTTTGGCCGCTCTAGCCGCTATTTCCGCCGAACCCGAGAGCTCACCGCCGCCCAGCCATGTCGCCGCCATGGCCACCGCCACCTAGAGCCGCAACCGAGCGCACCACTGTGCTCAGCGTGTCTTCGCGCACCCGTAGCCACCACCAGCTCCTCCCCACGTGCCCCCTAGCTCCAACCCGAGCACACCCGTAGCTCCGGCCGCCGCTCGACCCGTCGCCGGCATAGATTCCAGTGACCCCGTGACCTGCTGCTGTCTCCACTAGATGCGCGGGAGCAAGGGCTATGCCCTGGTGCCCTCAGCGCGCGAAACCGCCGCCTATAGCGCATTCCCGAGCCGCGCCACCGCGTCTGGCCTTGCCGACGTCAAGCCGCCGGCAGGTTTGACCCTGTTGGCCAAGGGTTTGACCCCGCTGACCAAGTTGACCCCGGGTGGGCCCAGTTTGACCCCCTGGGTCACTGACGTGTGGGCCCCATGCCACTAACTAAACTAGGATTAGCATTAGTTTAACACTAACTAACTCTAGTTAGTTAACTAACTACTGGTCAGGTTTGACCTAGAGGCGCCCAGTTGACCAGCTGACGTCACAATGACGCAGTGCTGATGCAATAACTCATATTCTGGATTTATTCTTATTCGGGAAATTCCAGAAAATTGCCTAAACTTCTAAAAATCATAGAAAATAATCTATAACTCAGAATGAAATAAATTATATATGAAAAATGATCAGAAAAATCCAAAGAATCTGTTTACGGCATTTGCATGCATGTTAGAGCAACTTATATCCTCTGTTTAGGACAATTCAACTTAATGGCATTTAAGAAAGCACATATGGGGTTTGAATTTGAACCTAGGGTCAAACCAACTTCATTTAATATGGTTGCTAGCTGCATTAGTTCAATCAACAACATATTGCCATGTCATGAGCATGCATCATATTGTTGCATTGCATTGATTGTGTTTCCTTCTTTTTTTGCCGGAAGTTGTCCCCTCTCGATAGACGTGGTTTCGACGATGAGTTCGATGACACCGATGAAGAGCTATACTATCTTCAGAAGTGCCAGGCATGCAAAACCCCCTTGTTCATTCTGATACAATCCCGCTCTCTCGCTCCTTCTCTCTTTTACTGCATTAGGACAACAACGATTCAACTGTTACATGCTGCGGTAGTTGAACCCCTTTCCTCTGCATGACCTGTCATTGCCACAGTAAATAGATGAAACCCACTAGCATGAGTAGGAGTTGTTTGAGCCCTGATGTGCGTACTCATTCATGCTTGTTTGTCATGCCTGCTATTGCATAGAGTTGTGTCGGGTCTGATTCACCGTGAATGAATTGGAATGGTGATGAACATGTCCTACTGTGTGTGAGCTAAGTGTGTGAACACGATTTGGTAAAGGTAGCAGTGAGAGGCCATGTAGGAGTACATGGTGGGTTGTCTCATTGAAACCATTCTTAGGAACTGAGTTCTGTGTCTGTGATCCATGAACAACTACTACCACTCATTGGGATCCTTAATTGACCCTCTCGGCTTCTTAATCACCCTAGTACTCTGTCCAGGAGTTGCAACTAGTATCTAGTGTTTGTAGGTTATGTGTTGGCGGCCGTGCGTAGCGCTGACCCTAGGGGTGAGCTATGATGCGGTAGATACACCGTGGCACGGTGTACCGGGCGCCCGTTTGGTGTCTCGGGAACCCTGTTCACATCGTTCGGGGCTGTATGTGGAAACCTTGGCTGGACTCCCTGCGGATGGAACCTAGATAGGCGATAAACCTGGACTAGAGACTTGAGTGTTTAGGTAGGCCATGGCCGACACCCTCGTTGGGCTTCCACTTGAAGGTTGCCGAGTACATGTCGTGTAAATGACGGGAAGTGGTGGGAGCGTGTGTGAAGAAGTACACCCCTGCAGGGTTTTCATTATCTATTCGAATAGCCGGATTCCTCGGATATGGAAACTTGGACCCCTTGCATAGTTCATAGACAAGTGAAAGTGGATACTCTAAAATGTGCAAGATAAGCGTGAGTGCTATGGATGGCGTTCTCGTAGGGAGACGGGAGCGGATCCATAGTGGTGTATTGATATGGTGAATATGTGGACTCGTGTGCGCCACCTCAAAAGAGTTACTTGCAGTCATAGTTCAGGATAGCCACAAAGTCAAAGCTGGTTTGCTGCAGTTAAACTCCACTACCCCTTTCTTGATACTGATGCATATGTAGCTAGTTCTGATGTAAGTCTTGCTGGGTACATTTGTACTCACGTTTGCTTAATTTATGTTTTTGCAGAGAGACTTCAGTCTCGCTAGTAGTTCTGTGTGGACTTCGACGTTTAGCTTGATACCTCAGCTACGATCTTGTGCCCTCGGCAGGATCTAGTAGATAGTCAGGCTTCTCAGCCTTTTTCATTTGTAGATGTCTGTACTCAGACATGTTAAGCTTCCGCATGTGCTTTGACTTGTATGCTCTGAATGTTGGGTCATGAGACCCATGTTTGTTTTATCTGGCTCTTCGAAGCCTAATGAATAAATACTTGAGTCGTAGAGTTATGTTGTGATGCCATGTTGTATTTACACATATCGAGCATATTGTGTGTATGATTGAAATGCTTGGTATGTGTGGGATCCGACAATCTAGTTGTTTATCCTTGGCAGCCTCTCTTATGGAGAAATGTAGTCTAGTGCTTCCATGAGCCATAGTAGTCCGCTACAGCCCAGTTCACCGGAGTCCTGCTAGCCCAGCACTACTGCTCAGGATACTTGACTGGCCGGCATGTGTTTCACTTTGTTCCTGTGTCTGTCCCTTCGGGGAAATGTCACGCGGTGACATATGGAGTCCTGCCTAGCCTGCTATAGCCCGGGTTCCCGGAGTCCTGTTAGCCCAGTGCTATAGCCCGGATTCACACGCTGCTGACCGACATGCTTGATGTGATTCATGTATGCCTGTCCCCATAGGTTGGTGCCGCTTTGGGTTCACGACTAGCCATGTCGGTCCGGGTTCTCTGTCATATGGATGCTAGCGACACTATCATATACGTGAGCCAAAAGGCGCAAACGGTCCCGGACCATGGTAAGGCGACACCCGTGGGAATACTGTGTGTGAGGCCGCAAAGTGATATGAGGTGTTACCGGCTAGACCAATGTGACTTGGAATCGGGGTCCTGACAACGGGTGTACTGTACAAAACGTTCTTATATTCTGGGACGGAGGGAGTAGTTTTTAATGTAAGTAGAGTGATAGACCACGTTCAGTCCTTACAAGAGGACTGCAGAGCTAAACCTCTTCAAATGCATTGGGTTGATTCTAAATTTATGTAAGAGTCCATACGATCTTATAATGTCCACCAAATGGACGATTACGAGGCTAACATGTGCAGTGATGCTACATAATCAAACAGCTATGGAAGTAAGTATGGTCATACAAGGCAAGCGGTACTCACAAGAGCAATGCAGTGTACAGTATAGTTGCGAGATTCCGTGGTCCCTTAAGAAAGAATGTTCTTCTGCTAACAGTTTTCATACAAGTGAGACTGCAAAAATGTAGTTCAAATTGTGATGTGATATCATAGACAGTACCTTATGCTGCAGCCGAGACCAATGTGTAACAAGATTATTCCAGTCACCGTCGGATAAATGTAGCACCGGAGACTTTACAGAAATTTTGTTCAGAGGCTGGCCATCGAAGTGCGCTTGCCTCAGGTAGGAACGATACTTCATCAACGAGTGCTTGAAAAGCGCAACCAACCTTGCTCATCATCACAATCCAGTTTGCGGCTCGCCTATTTAAAATAATGAAATCTTGTGTCTTCTGTCAACAGAAACATATGCAGTAATGACCATGAATAACATTAGTACATTACTTATGCATAAGTTGCGGAGGAAGACTGGAAATTGTTCTGTGTCTACGGTATAATCTTTCCATGAAGGAAAGATGCGCACAAAGTTCCTGACAACAACATAAGCTTCGTCTTCTAAACTGGGAAGAAATGGAACAGGGGTCCTATTTGCTACAATTGGGGCTCTCTCTGGTTCAAAAAGGGATTTGGCAACGGGATTTGGTGTACTCTTTGCTGGAATGGGGGTTTTGCGTCGTACAACTGGTGCTATGTCAACTGGCATAATCATACTGTTTGCTGCAGTTGGGGTCTGCTGAGTTGGGGCATCAGAAATGACCAGTGTAGTAGGGCTAGAGTATGCTAGAGTTGGGGTATTTTGTGGGTCAGGTGATATTGCAACTACACCTAGTGGGCTATTTGATTTATCAGGTGCCACTACCTTTTCCAAATACTTTGCTTGTGCTCCTCCACGATCAGCAATCACCCTCTTCCTTTTGAACGTCTGATACTCAAGAACATCATTTGAATGGATAAATATGGTATGATGACAGATGGAATATGTACTGAAAATGGATAGGCAGGGCGTATTCACATACATGATGTGTAAACTAAGCTAATGGCAGTTCAACAAAGTAGAAGCAATGCAAAGCATCAGTTGCAAGATATGTGCGAGCAATGTAACCTTGGAAAGTTAGAGCAAGTACCTTGATGGGTGAATAAGATAGGGCAGCTTCCTCTGAATCCTCCACTAGGGAGCTACATTGACTTGGGTCTCCCTCTAGCTCAGAATCACTGTTAGGATCATATTCTGAGCATGAATCTGTAGGTGGAGAGTGTTTGCATTGCATTGCATCCAGACTTGATTTTAGTCCCTTAATGCCAAGTTTGACAGCCATGGCATTGTTCTGCTTTATTCTTTCATGCGCGCAAGCTCATAATCATTATGATGCTGTTCAGAATCTGAGATTCATGAAAACATAAAAAGTAGTCATATTATCTATGGAATGCATTGTGGTTTCAACTCGGAGAGTGTCTCCCTATAGACCCCTGCATATGCAATGTTCACATCCCCAACCGTGCTGACCAGACCACACACAGAGATACACACCCGAGCAGCGAACATGCGTTTTCAAAACTAATTTAGGAACATTTAGATGACCAATTAAACAACTATGTTTTAATAATATCAGATTCGTATTTGAACAACTAAGCTTGTTTAGCTTGATGGGTGGAGCGGTGTTATTATGACACGAAGCATGTATTCTGATCGTATAGTGATCATAAAAGGGGGAACTCTAAGCATATATTTTTTTAGCAAAAGGGGGGTTTCCCCTCTGATTTCTATTAAAGAAACCACCACGGAACCAACATGATCAATTAAACCCTAAGCATGATCAATTAAACCGTATTATGGCTGTGCCATGGCAGATTTGAAGCTGCAAACCGGAGAAATGATATTTAGCATCCATTGTTTGCTTCGAACTAAGAACTAAATTCTAAGAGCTGAAAAGAAAGTAGAGTAACCAAGTTAAGATCTATTTTCTAGTTGAGATCAAAAAGTTGAGGAGATATGAAGTACCACCTCTCTTGCGGCGCCATGTAGGCATCGGGGGTGCGATGGCTATCGGTGGCGTTGAAGCAGATCTGCGACGGTAGGCGGGTGCATCGGGGGATAAGTCCCGTTGCGGTGGAAGAGAAGGTCGTGTGAGCGGCCCCGGCAAAGAGGACGACGGCGCTGATGAAGCGAGAGGATGCGATGCAAGGCTATTGGTCTATCGCCGTGGATGAGAAACATCCATCTCTAGCAGTGGACGACGCGGTCTTGGTAGGCACTCCGGAATGGTGGAGGACGGTGGCGATGGATGTGGTGGAGGACGGCGGCGATGGATGGGGTGGCGGACGGAGGCTGGTGTGGGAATGGGGTGTTCTAGCACGGATGGTGTATGAATGGGAAAATGGAGGGAGAGGTACGGGGAACCATGTTTTTGGGACACACCCGTCTGAAATATGGGAAAGTTACGAACTTATCCCCCGTTTCAAATTTGGACGTCTCGTCGGTTCGGGATAGGACGGTAATCTCGCATCTCCCAAATATTTGCCGGTAACTATTTCGGGCGAGGAGAGGGTGTTTTGCCACCCACGGTGTATGAACGGGGCTGACAGGTAGGGCGGTTGTGTCACGTCTGATGGAAGTTACACATCTGCCCCTATTTAAAATATTAGCCTACATATATTTCGGACGAGGAGAGGGTGTTTTGCCGCCCACCGTGTATGAATGGGGAATGGAGGGAGAAACAGATGTCTTTCGGACGAGCTTGAATCAAATGAGTTTTGCCGCCCATGTTTGACACCCACCGTGTCGGAATGGGCTCAGAGGCGGTCGTGTCACGTCTAATTGAAGTTACTAACCTACCCCTATTTAGAGTAGTGGAAATCGGGCCGATGGATTGTCCGTGTAATGGGTAGACAGTAATTTCCTTCTCCCAAACACTTGGCTTCGGGCAGCCGATGTGGGAGTGGACATTTTGCTGTTTCTTTCGAATTTTGGGACAATAAGCATCCACGTTTACCCTGGCAACTAAATTCGAATCCATTTTGTATTCCTATACGAATCTTTATAAATCATTCTATGTGTTTTTATATATCTTCAAAAGGACGACTGTCGGTGTCAAAACGGGAGGATCTCGGGTAGGGGGTCCCGAACTGTGCGTCTAAGGCAGATGGTAACAGGAGGCAGGGAACACGATGTTTTACCCAGGTTCGGGCCCTATTGACGGAGGTAAAAGCCTACGTCCTGCTTGATTAATATTGATGATATGGGTAGTACAAGAGTAGATCTACCACGAGATCGGAGAGGCTAAGCCTAGAAGCTAGCCTATGGTATGATTGTATGTTGTCCTACGGACTAGAACCCTACGATTTATATAGACACCGGAGAGGGCTAGGCTTACACAAGGTCGGTTACAAAGGAGGAGATATACATATCCATATTGCCTAGCTTACCTTCCACGTCAAGTAGAGTCCCATCCGGACACGAGATGAAGTCTTCAATCTTGTATCTTCATAGTCCAACAGTCCGGCTGTCCGGAGACCCCCTAATCCAGGACTCCCTCAGTAGCCCCCGAACCAGGTTTCAATGACGATGAGTCCGGCGCGCAGTGTTGTCTTCGGCATTGCAAGGCGGGTTCTTCTCCAACTTTCAAGTGTTCGTAAGCAGTGTCCGGCTCCATAAATGTTGAACCTCTTGGCTTCTGTGCCCAATAAGGGCTATCTCCCACGCGTCGAATGAATACGAGGTGCCAGGGCGTTTTTACATTCGCCCCCTAGCCAGATAAATAAATTGTCTATTAAAGGGATGGGGATTCTTAGATCCAATCCATATCATCCTCCCCCAGCAAGAATTCATCAGAGCGTGCTTTAGAAAGATCCATTCCAGCATGGACGACCTCTGCAGCTCCTCCTCCCGCCCCTGTAGCCCTAAGCCCGGTGATTGGGAGAGGTGTTCAGTCCCACCCAGTCGATTAGTCGAGCTGCAGACTAAGGTATTTCTCCCTCCGGCGTACATGGTGCCCGTTCGAGCCGGGCTCGCCACCTACAATGGCGGGGAGCAAGCGGAGAACTTTCCCTGTCCCTCCATGGGGGAACGGGTTTGCCTTGTTCCTTACTTACTAAGGGGACTCGGATTTCCAATTCATTCATTCCTCCGCGAGCTCCTGGAGTTCTACGGCCTCCAACTACACAATCTCACCCCTGCCTCCATCCTACACATCACCGGCTATGTTGCTCTCTGTGAGTTGTTCCTGGGCTGCGACGCTCACTTCGAGCTATGGAAAAGGCTATTCCGCCTTGTCCCTCGCACAAAGAGGGAATCGCTTTATCAAGTGGGCAGAGCTGAAATATGGCGCATCGCCGATACCGGATACCTATCTGGTACCCCGAAGAAGCCGTCCGAAGACTGGCCTTCAGAATGGTTTTATATGGAGGACGTCCCCCTTCCGGACCCTGTTCGGCGGGGTCTAACCGAGTTCAACAATGCTCCTCTGAAGAAGCACCGAAGTTGGCGCCCACGGAGCCCCCCGGCGGAAGACAATGGAGAAGTCCTCTATCTGATGAACCGGATCAAAGCACTAGCTCGATCCGGATTGACAATAATCGAAGTTATGTTGATTTGCATAATGTGGGGAGTGCAGCCACTCCAATATCGTGGGCACCCCTTGTGGTGTTATAACGGGGCGGATGACGCCACCCGCTGCGGGCGTAAGGGTCCGGACAATGCTGCCGCTCTAGCAAAGATTCTGTCCGAACTGTTCAAGGGCGAGGAAGAGGAGTTCACCCGCATCAAGCCACGTGATGGATTCTCTATGTACAATCCTCCAAGCTGGGTAAGTTATATTTCCCTACTCCCATTTTTCTCGCATTCTTAGTCGTAAGTATTCACCTTGTCACCTTGCGGCAGGAACTGCGAATAGCCATAAAGGAGGTCAGCAGCCCTTCTCCACAACCAGAGGACCCTAACCGGGCCATCGATTTCAGACTCGAAGAAGATCCGGTTATCTCCGTGGAACTGATAGACCGACAGTTCTATCAGTTAAGCTGCGACGATACCCCGGTGGCCATTACGATCGACTATACCGGATTGCTCCCTGTATCGCAGGTAAGAAAAATCAAAAAGTCCCAACTCCAAAACTAGGATCCCCTTTTAGGCTCTTCACCCACTATATACACATGGCATCTTTTACAGGGAAGGCATTCGGGACGCCATGCCGAACCCGCGGCAACTCGCCAACAAGAGGTGCCGAGGCCGGGTAGGCCAAAAAGGAAGGCGGTCAGGACGGAGATGCCGGCGCAAAGGTATAGGAAAAGCCCCGCTCCGTGGTTGTCGTCTTCCTCAAAATGTAATGACGCCCGTGTTTCTTTAACAGAAAGAACGCTTGCCGGAATATGTCCGGCGATGCTGCCAATCAAGCTTCCACCAGTCGGGCGCCAGGACCGGACATAGAGGCGGAAGGCGATATGGAGCAGGCGCTGGATAATCCCCCGACAAAGGAGGCGGATAGATTGTCTGCTACAAACTCAGAAGTGGAAAGCACCATGAATCATAGGCGCCGCCGCGCCGTACTCCGCGACGCTTGTTTCTCACCAGAGGCGTTCGACGCCTTCAATTCTGGAGAGGCGTACCTCCGTGCTGCTCAAGATTGTCTAGCCAGAGCCACGGATCAGTATGTAAAGGACGTACGGGTGAGTAAATCTGACGATTTATATGTATCAGTAGCCCCTGAGACTTGAAACAGTTAGCAGAACTGATTTAAGGATCATCTATAATGTGCAGGTTCTTACAGAGAAGAATACTAGGCTGTCCCAGGAGTTGGAGGAATGCAAGACCCAACTGGGGGCCGCTCTTGCCGCTTTGCAGGAACAGAAAAGCCTCCCGCTGGTAACATTTACTTTAAAGAATGGTGGTTACCATATAGTGTGCGGCATGTCTGCAGATCTAACAATTAATTTTGCAGATGAGTCCGGAGAAAGTCCGGGGGACCAGCATGTTATGCGACAGCTAGAGGCTGGCAAACGCATCCTGAGTAAGGTTATGCTGGAGAAAAACAGTCTCCAAGATGCCAATGTTAAGCTGAGCCTTGAACTAAAAGATGTTCGGGGCCAGCTTGCGGACTCCGAGAAGGAGAATAAGCGGCTTCGGCGTGGCATTTTTAGTAAGTGTGGAACGAATCCTGCTAAAGGAGTTCGGCGAAGAAGTCGACTAACAGCGTTATGTCTGTAGGTATGCTGACGGGTCGTCCCGCGGAGGAAATATCCGGGTCTGCGGGTGATCTTCTGTCCGAGCTGTCATATCTGCACGAACAAGTTCGGTAGGTGATGCAAGGTGTTGCCCGGGCTTTGTGGCCATCTGTCTCCTTGCCAGAGGGCGTTGTAGAGCTTACGGAGAAGCTCAAGGGAGCACGGCGGCGCCTCCGATTATGGAAGATATCGGCCTGCCGACAGGGTGCCATAGAGGCCTGGGCCATGGTGAAGACTCGGTATACCAAGGCAGACCCAAATCACATGGCTGAGGTCGGACCTGTGGGGCCCGACGGAAAAGAGATCCCCGTTAGCTTAGTTTATGGGCAAGTAGAATTAGCCGGAAAGTATTCCCAACAGGATTGTAAGCTAGACCGCCTGTTGTATGGTATAGAATAGGAGTTTAGTCAGTCTGCATGACTATGTAATTAAAGTGACATGTATAATGCCTTCTAGCCGGATTGTAGATCATTTGTCGTTGCGGACCTTTTCGCTTCAACCTCCGGGCCCGATAGTCCGGAGTGAATCCGAATACCCGCTCAGTTATATAAGAACCGGGGAATGCGTGGAGACCAGGCGTAGGGGTCATTAGTGCTTTATCAGACAAGTGCCCAACTAGTTGTGTTATATTACATGGGTAGTAAGAAACATCTTCCAGGGAGAATAGTTCCGTTAAGGGTTCCTTTCCCTGGGTAAGCATGCCCTAAAGTGCATGTCCGGACTATGATAAGAAACGTAGAAAAAGCATCTGGGGGCAGATATGGACAATAAATAAAAATCATCTTTTGTTCACCGACCGAATATTCCCTTAAGAACGCTAGCTTTCGGCTTCACCCAGTCTGAGGTACACATCCGGCTGACCCGGCAGTAACAATCGCAGAGGTGCTCCCCTTATTCCCTAGCCGAATTAACAGGAACATAGGGCATAAATACAAGAGCCAGGCAACCCAGCTTGGCCAAAACTTAAGTCATATTGATGCATATAATGGTGAAAAAAGGTACATGCGGAAGTAGAACACATGTGTTGGGCATGAAGCCCGGATAAATAATTTAAGCTTATGTGCAGGAAGCCCCTAGGTATGAAGAGTGCGGCTAGCGCATCTGTAGTGTGCAAGCAGGGCACAAGGTGACCCTTGAAGGCCTAGAGAAATAAGAAAAGAAACAAAGATAGGAAAACAAGACAGATAATGTATTTGTAAAAAAATGGACAAAGGGAGGGGACTAACATAGAGTCCGGTGCTAGGCGTAGAATCTTCGGAGCCTGGCCGCGTTCCATGGGTTCGGCTCGAGTCGACTAGTCGATGCATCCCGCAGTCGGTACGCTCCACCGGTCAGAACTTGGTCAATAATGAAGGGACCTTCCCATTTGGGCTTGAGCTTGTTCTTTTTATTATCCGGCAGGCGTAGAACTAGTTCGCCAACGTTATAACTTTTGGCCCGTACTTCTCTGCTTTGGTATCTGCGAGCCTGTTGTTGGTAAAATGCAGAACGGGCTTTGGCTACGTCGCGCTCCTCCTCCAAGGTGTCCAGACTGTCCTGCCGATCGAGCTCGACTTCTCTTTCTTCGTACATGCGCACTCTAGGTGAGTCATGAATTATGTCACAGGGCAAGACTGCCTCTGCGCCGTACACCATAAAGAAGGGTGTATATCCGGTACAACGATTCGGCATGGTCCGTAGCCCCCAGAGTACGGAGTCGAGCTCCTCTACCCAGTGCGTGTTAGACTCCGTTAAGGAATGCACTAATCTAGTTTTAATGTCGCTCATTATAAGACCGTTTGCTCGCTCGACTTGACCGTTGGTTTGTGGGTGATAGACAAAGGCATAATCGAGCTTGATGCCCATTTTGCTGCACCAGAGTTTTACCTCGTCGGCCGTGAAGTTCGTGCCATTATTAGTGATGATGCTGTGGCGGGTGCCATAACGGTGTACAACCCCGGATATGAAATCTATCACCGGTCCAGATTCAGCTGTTTTAACCAGTTTGGCCTCTATCCATTTGGTGAATTTATCCACCATGACCAATAAGTATTTTTTTCTTGTGGGTTCCCCCTTTAAGGGGTCCAACCATGTCAAGCCCCCAGACCGCAAAGGGCCATGTAATGGGGATTGTTTGGAGGGCGGTGGGTGGCATGTGGCTTCGATTTGCAAAGAGCTGGCAAACGGCGCAACATTGGACCAAGTCCTGTGCATCTGCCCGGGCCATTGGCCAATAGAATCCTATACGGAAGGCCTTGCTTACAAGAGCCCGGGCTGCGGCGTGATGACTGCCGAGTCCAGCGTGAATTTATGCCAAAAGATTCCGCCCTTCCTCTTCGGAGATGCACCTTTGAAGGACTCCGGAGTGCTCTTCTTGTACAATTCTCCCGCATGGACCCTGTAGGCCTTGGATCGCCGCAGTATGCAGCGTGCCTCATTTTGGTCCTCCAGAAGTTCCTGTCTAGTTAGGTAGGCCAGGAATGGTTCTATCCACGGGGCAATAATGGCCATTATTTCATGGGATGAAGGTGTTATTTCGGTGGCAGAGCCTCCCATTGTGTCAGAGAGTTTGGTATCAGGTATTTTGGCCGGGACCAGACTGTTGTTACCAGTGTCCCCTTCCCATGCTACGGATGGCTTGAAGAGCCTCTCCAGAAATATGTTGGGGGGGACTGCGTCGCGTTTTGCGCCGATGCGGGCGAGGATATCCGCCGCCTGATTGTTTTCCCGAGCCACATGGTGAAATTCGAGTCCCTCGAACCGAGCTAACATTTTTAGGGCGAAATTTTGATAAGCCGCCATTTTCGGATCCTTGGCGTCGAAATCTCCGTTTTTTTGGGATATTGCGAGGTTTGAATCCCCACGCACCTCCAGGCATTGAATGCCCATGGAGACTGCCATCCGAAGACCATGCAACAGAGCTTCGTATTCGGCTGCATTGTTGGAATCTGTATACAATATTTGCAGTATGTACCGAACGGTATCTCCGGTTGGGGACGTCAGGACGACGCCAGCCCCTAAAATGGCTAGCATTTTAGAACCGTCGAAGTGCATGATCCAATTGGAGTATGCGTCGTACTCTTTAGGGAGTTCGGCCTCCGTCCATTCGGTGACGAAGTCGGCCAGTACTTGCGATTTAATGGATTGGCGAGGTTTGTATGTTATGTCGAATGGGAGGAGCTCAATGGCACATTTGGCAATCCGGCCCGTAGCGTCGCCGTTGTTGATAATATCATTAAGTGGCACTTCCGAGGCTAATGTAATCGAACACTCTTGAAAGTAGTGTCGCAGTTTCCACGATGCCATGAATACCGCATATGCTATTTTTTGGTAATGCGGGTACCGTGATTTGCATGGAGTGAGGACAGTGGATACATAGTATACCGGCTTTTGAAGAGGGAATTTGTGTCCGTCCGCTTCCCGTTCGACAACAAGCACCGCGCTTACAACTTGATGAGTTGCCGCAATGTACAACATCATTGGTTCGCCGATGTTTGGTGCGGCCAGGATTGGGTTGGTTGCCAGAATGGCCTTTATTTCTTCCAATCCGGTTGTGGCCGCGTTCGTCCACTCAAAGTGTTCGGTGCGCCGAAGGAGGCGATAAAGGGGTAAAGCCTTTTCTCCCAAGCGGGAGATAAAGCGTCTTAGAGCCACCGCGCATCCAGTTAGCTTCTGGATTTGTTTGAGGTCTATTGGGGTAGCCAACTGTGACAACGCTCGGATTTTGGCCGGATTAGCTTCAATACCTCTACTGGAGACAATGAATCCCAGGAGCTTTCCGGCTGGTACGCCGAAAACACATTTTTCCGGATTGAGCTTGATGTCATATGTTCGGAGGTTGTCGAATGTGAGCCTCAAGTCGTCTATCAAAGAGTCGATGTGTTTGGTTTTGACGACCACATCGTCTATGTATGCCTCTACTGTTTTGCCGATTTGTTTCTCCAGACATGTTTGAATCATGCGCTGATATGTTGCGCCGGCGTTTTTGAGCCCAATAGGCATTGTGTTAAAACAGAAGGGACCGTATGGTGTGATGAATGCCGTTGCGGCTTGGTCGGACTCTGCCATCTTGATTTGGTGGTAACCGGAGTATGCGTCGAGGAAACACAATGACTCGTGTCCTGCAGTAGCATCAATGATTTGATCGATGCATGGGAGGGGGAAGGGATCCTTTGGACAAGCTTTATTGAGGTCTTTGAAGTCGACACAAAGGCGCCAGGATTTGTCCTTCTTTGGTACCATCACCAGGTTTGCTAGCCAGTCCGGGTGTTTTATTTCTTTGATGAATCCGGCCTCCAATAACTTGGCTAGTTCCTCTCTCATGGCCCGTCTCATAGGTTCAGAGAAACGCCGAAGAGCTTGCTTGACCGGCTTGAATCCCTTTAGGATATTGAGGCTATGCTCGGCCAGCCCGCGTGGGATTCCTGGCATGTCTGAGAGATGCCAGGCGAATATGTCCCAGTTCTCGCGCAGGAACTCTAGTAGTGCGGCGTCCACAGCGGGGCTTAGTTGTGCCCCAATGGAGGCTGTTTTTGTAGGGTCCATTGGGTGGACTTGGAATTTGACTATTTCATTCGCTAATTTAAAAGAGGTGGACTTGGATCTCTTGACGAGTATCACGTTGTCCCTGTCCACTGTGGAGCGTAGCGTAGTTAATTCCTCGGCCGAGAGGGCTTCGAATAGTGCCTCGAGGGCCAATGAGGCTGTTTTGTTTTCGGCGCAGAGTGTTGTGTCTGGATCGCTGGCGAGAGTGATGATTCCATTGGGCCCGGGAATTTTGAGCTTCATGTACCCGTAATGGGGTGCGACTTGGAAGATTGTGAATGCCTCCCGTCCTAAAAGAGCGTGATAACCACTGCTGAACGGGGCCACTTGGAATGTAATTTCTTCGGACCTGTAATTATCCGGCGTGCCGAATACCACATCTAGTGTGATTTTCCCAACACAGCATGCTTCCCGACTGGGGATAATTCCTCTAAAGGTTGTGCTACTTTGCTCGATGCGGTTCCAGTCTATTTCCATCTTTTGAAGGGTTTCCTCATAGATGAGGTTTAGTCCGCTGCCGCCGTCCATGAGTACTTTGGTGAGTCGAAAGCCGTCCACGATTGGACTGAGGACCAGTGCGGCTGGTGCTCGGGCTGTTCAGAATTTGGGTTCATCACTGGCATTGATGGTAATAGATGTGTCACTCCATGGATTTGTTGCTGCTACGTGGCAGATTTCGGCCATGCTGCGGAGTGTTCGCTTGCGCCTGTTATTTGACGCAAAGGTCTCAAACACTGTTAACACCGTATTATTATCCATTGGATGGTGCTCCGTGGTATGTGGGATAAGAATATCCTCACCACTTTTGGCCACCTGCCGGAGCATCCAACATGCTCTAAGGCTGTGTGTTGGTATTGTATCCGCTGTATTATGAATTTTGCAGGGTCTGTTGAGCCATCCTTCCAGTATGGTTACATACCCTGTAGAGGGTTTTTTCTTTTGGTAGTTGACCCGGGTGTATTGTGATAATGCACCCTTTTGTTTTGGACTGGGTTTGTATTCAGGGCCGGATTATCCCAAAAGTTTACTTGGGTTTTCCAGGCACTTTCCATCGCACAGTACTTTTGTACTATGGACGCCAAGTCAGCGAAGCGTGTTATCTCACGACGATTTATGGCGTTAAGGCTTCCCTTGTTCGTTGCAATTATTGCAAAAAGATAGGATTGCGTCTTCCTCGCGACAGTCCTTAACCTTGTTCATCGCAAGGAGGAATCTGGCCCAATAGTGATGTACTGTTTCCTGGGGCTCTTGCCTGATCTGGGAAAGACCGCTTATGTTTGGGTGGGTGGGTGGAATTGAATCCGAACCCTCACCTGATCTGGGATCCAGGGGCCGAGGAATTTCCAATTTTGAAAGTTCCAGTTCCGGGGTGTGACCCGATAATCCTGGCCCGCTGCCTGACTCTAAGTTCAGGGATTGGGTGTTGTCCTCCCGCGAACGGGCGTCCGGCTCAGAGAGCTCGGGAATCCGGACATATTTGGTCCTAAGGATAGAGGAAAGGTCGCCGCATTGTTCCTTCACCACTGCAATATGATGGGTGACCGGTGGAGAGTTAATCTCCCTTTGATCGGGTTTAAGCCCAATCCGATCATAGTCCGAAGCAACTCCCAAGGCGGTGATGCGATCCAAGAGCTCGTTTAAGGAGGAGAGCTCCATTGGATCCATCTGTTCGGCGAGTGCCGATTTGACGTGGAGGCTGTTTTCGATGACCCGAGAATTCATCGTCGGCGTGGCGGCCGAACAGGCGGTCATGATGAACCCGCCTAGCCGGAGAGTTTGGCCGGCAGCCAAAGCTCCCCCAATAGTAGTACCGTCTTTAAAGACGAGACAAGACATCCTTCCTTCTGGCGACGGCACAGAGGAACTCTCAATGAAAGCACCAATGTCGGTGTCAAAACCGGCAGATCTCGGGTAGGGGGTCCCGAACTGTGCGTCTAAGGCGGATGATAACAGGAGGCAGGGAACACGATGTTTTACCCAGGTTCGGGCCCTCTTGATGGAGGTAAAACCCTACGTCCTGCTTGATTAATATTGATGATATGGGTAGTACAAGAGTAGATCTACCACGAGATCGGAGAGGCTAAACCCTAGAAGCTAGCCTATGGTATGATTGTATGTTGTCCTACGGACTAAAACCCTCCGGTTTATATAGACACCGGAGAGGGCTAGGGTTACACAAGGTCGGTTACAAAGGAGAAGATATACATGTCCGTATTGCCTAGCTTGCCTTCCACGTCAAGTAGAGTCCCATCCGGACACGAGACGAAGTCTTCAATCTTGTATCTTCATAGTCCAACAGTCCAGCCAAAGGATATAGTCCGGCTGTCTGGAGACCCCCTAATCCAGGACTCCCTCAACGACAAAGATGTATTCCACTATCATATATGAATATGGTTTACAAATGCTGATACTCAAATTCAGAAACTAGAATCCAGTTTAAGGTGAATTCGAATATTTGGAACACTTCATGTCCAACTCAAGTGTCACATGCATCATAATGTGTACTCCCATTTAGATATGTACACAAGCGATGTATGAAGATTCAAATACCGAGTCAATCAACCAAGAATGTACGGAACTAACAGACATATAAACACTTATAGAGTATATGGATCAATAATATCAACTGACATACATGAGCCAGGCCGCTGTACTTTTTGGGCTACAACAGCATCATTTTTTTAGCCAGCATCTTGGCCCTTTCCGATGCGTGCCACTTATGGTCCATCTATACTACTATTGCTGAATGCACATTCAGCCCGATTGGCATATTTGTAGGTCTGGCACTGCAATCCAAATGAAATGTCTCCGAGTCTTATCAATTAACACAGACTTGTGCTCAAATTAAATTACAAACAAAAAAACAAAAAACAATTATTACATGATCTCTAAAACAAATGGTTTGATTGATTACATGAACAGACAACACTAAGGTTATTCAACTATGGAAAGAACATTTCACCAATGATTTACCAAGTAGGAATTTAATTTCCTTTTTTCCTTCAGGACCTTAACAATCTGGTTTACTCTTAGCTTGCTTCGTTTTGAAATCCACCAAATATTTAATGGTTGTCTTGAGTGCTGCTTGTGATTGTGCTGTTTGCTTCCTCAACATGTCAACTTCATCTCTAAGTGCAGAACCAGAATCTCTTTCTACCACTAGTTTAGCCTCTAGAGCATCAGTAGTTGGCAATTCATAATGCACGATTGGGCCGGTGCCACTGCTGTGGGATGATGCAACGTCCATGGGGACCTCGCTCTTTGATCTTGGGCTAACCTGTTTTGCCATTAAAGTTCCGATTGGATTCAGAAAAGTTGAAGTTAGCAAAACATCTCAACTGGGAGTTATAACAGCAAACCAGTTAAACAAACAAGGAATTAAAGAGTTTCAATTGGATGCTGAAAAGTAGTTATTAACATCATTGTAACCCGCTGTTGCAGCAGCAAAGCAATTAAACAAACAAGTAGATATTTAAGTTAAGGCAAACAGGTAATTCTTAATAGTAAGTATCAAACACATAGATAGGCGCAGACTACAATATGATTAACGGGCTGTGCCATTATGTAATCAGTAGCAAACTAAATTAAGCCAAGCAATGTAATTGAACAATTTTGCAATAAGTGGCTAACTAAAATTCCGAGAAGCAGGTAACTGAACTTACGCTAGTTCTTTGTACAGGCACACTGCAACTTCTTTTTCGCTTACAAGGTTGTATGAAGGAGTCCATGGCATCAATTGTTTGGATACGCAGTCCCCATACTTCTTTCTTCCCACACTGCATGGGTAAGTCGAATGGTTAATCTGGTAAGATGGTGCGTCCTTGATATGTTATATGAGGACGTGTAGTCAGACTAGTTGTAGCCAAACACATCACACTGGCTTTTACTGTATATTTCATGCGATTACTTTTGGCATATCGAGATCTAAGCAATCTACAATAGGATGAAAAGACTGGCATCCTTCACATTATTGGCGAACTCAGTTCATAGAAACAAGCAATTCAACCATTCTGTGGGTAAATCAAAAGCGCCACTGGAATATTTTTCACTATCCAATCATACACGCAAAAAGGGGCGACGCCACCATAGGGGCTGGTATGGGCGGCCGCCTCAGGTGGCTGGAAAGTGTGCACCTAGTTTGAGTCGTCCAGGTTGGCCCACGCTAGTTTTGTTCGTCCCAACGCACGAGCAGGCAATGTAAAAAATGAAGAAAAATGTTTCAATTTGGATGGGCCAATAACATAAGTGCCAGGCAAGCCCTATAGCAGGCTCGCGGACCAGACGAGCGCCTCCCATATCGATCGACAGCAGGAAAAAATCGCAATTCATTCGCTCCAGCCTCCAGTCTGGTTCGCTCCTAACCTAGCCGTCGCTGGACAGACCGACACAACACTTCCTCGCGCCCTCGTTGGAGGGCGGTCGCCGGGCTTCAAGCGAACGGAAGGACAAGAAGATGAAGATCCAACCATGGGTGTAGCCTGCGTGGGAGGCAGCGGCGGCAGCACGGGCATGGCATCGAGCTTGCGCAAACAGACAGTCACAGCTTGCAAGAGTAGCATGCGCAACGAGCAGGTACATCACATCCCTGATTATATCTAATTCAACTCTTCAATTTCTGGCCAATAGTTAAACCTGACGGTGTTGTAAAACTGCTTGTATGTAGGGAATCTATGAGAAAATGAAACCAATTTCTACTTATTTTATAACTCCCCCAATCAATACTGAACTGACTGAATCTGATGTATCTAATCAAGTTTCCGGTGCAAACATACAAGCCCATGTTGTTCTTGAGCCTGAAGTGTCTAATGAACAGACTGCTAATGAAGGATTTGATGCAAACATTTTACATGCTCCTGGTGATGAACATATAGTGTCTAATGAGGGATCTAACGCAAGCATTTTGTAAGATCATTGAAGGATTTAGTGTCTAATGATGATCTACAATGTTGAGAGAGACAGAGATTTGCAGGCATTGATGACAAGCAAATTATAGTGCATTTTCATAGCTTGAGGAAACGTCGAGGCCATCTACCAGAAAGTCCCCGTATGATGACAACATAGCATAAATACTTTTCTAATCTGTTGTTTGAAACTATTGGCATACTTGTGTAGGATAGATATATTGATATGCAGTTTGCGCACTGGTTATACGTGAAATTACACTTCGATATTTTCAGCCAGAGAACGAATAATTCAAGCAGGTACAGACCATGTTTGTAGTCCTTGTACACCATGTTGCATTTTGTGTTGTTTGGTGCTTGCATCATTTAGTGTTTATAATCTGAACTACTTTGGATCATTAGCTGGTTTTCAAAGTGCATGTAGCTTCACATTTCTCAAGTTATGTTGATCATTAGCTGGTTTTCAAAGTGCATCGGGAGGGGTGTGGCGTACCACAAAACGGGACTCCACGGGATACTGTTCATCTCCACAGTCGACCCCCTCCAGCCTCCACGAGCTACTGTTCATCCACCGTCGACCTACTCTAGCCTCCACCTGCGACTGTTCATCCACAGGCTCCTGTTCATCCAGCCTCCATCGTGCGCTACTCCACCGGCTACTGTTCAACCAGCCCTCTCCACGGGCTCCTGTTCAACCACCCCTCCACGGGCTACTGTTCATCCTGCCCTCCACCATCTACTGTTCATCCTGCCCTCCACGGGGTGGTCCTGTTCATCCAGCCCTCCACGGGGTCCTATTCTTCCAGCCCCAACCGACTCGATCGATCGGGGTCCTATTCATCCAGAGGCAACACCACGGGGTCCTGTTCATCCACCCCCACCGGGAACTGTTCATCCAACCCCCCCCTGCAACGCTCACTATTCATCCAGAGGCAGCATCGATCGGCTTCAGTTAGTAGCAGTAGCGAAGGAATCGCTCGATCGGGTTCAGTTAACAGCCATCGATCGATCGCTCGGGTTCAGTAACGCGTAGCCTGCAGTGCAATCGCTCGGTTTCAGTTAGAGCCCAACGCCTCGCTCGGGTTCAATCAGAGCCAACGCCTCGCACACACGCGCATACGTGTACGAGAGAAACGCGCATCGGTCGACCCCCGACCTCCCACCGTAACCGGGAACTCCCCGAAATTTTCCTCCCCCTCGCTTCTACCATGGTTTTTTCCGTCATGGACGGCCCAAAGAATGTCATGCACCTGCGTCTCCGGCACGCCCAGGACGAAAAGCCCATTTTCTGTCATGATTTTTTGTCATAGAAGTAGGAGCCCACCACATCTATGATGATACTGGGTTTTGTCACAATTATCGTCATAGAAGTGTCATATGTATGACAGAAAAAAAATTCGTTCGGCCCAAAATGTCATGGATGTGTCTTTTTTTGTAGTGGAAGCTCTTCATTCCAGTGTTCCTTGTCTGTGACAAATTGCAAGAGTCCATCATCTCTGAAGCAATCCAGCACTTCTTCTAGACAGGGCAGGCCAGCTATAGCTTCAGTGTCAAGACGCATATGTGGAAATGTGTGCCCTTGATTGTATAAGACGCATGAATAGTAGTTGCGCTGATGATAGCTCCAGAACCGATCCGATGAAATGCGGGGTTTGGAGTATGGGTTCTTGGCGCTGTCGAAGAAGGTGTTATTGTAAGTGCATCTAGTGCCACCCCTAGTTGGTTTTGGAGTATTGACGACAAACCTGGTCGAGGGACTAATGTGTTTGTGAGAATTGCAGGATAACACAGGTAGAAGTCCCTCATTGATTCGGTTTTCCTACCAGAGATGACCCCTAAAAATGTATGAAGACATTGAAGTCAAAGGTGGTATGTGAAGACATTCACATTGAAGACTATGACAAGAGAAGACATCGCGTGAAGACTATGGAGCGCGAAGACTTAGTTGTTTCGTCGTTCTTTTTCTTCTTTTTTGAGTCATAGGAACCACCGTACTGTTAAGTGGGGTCCATGTAAACCAGTCAGAATGACTATAGTGATGCTTAACCAAAATGTTATGTCTTCGAGCGAAGACAATGAGAGCAAATCTTATCCAGAGCTGGATAAGTCACCTTTGCTTGTAGCTCAAGTAAAGTTGCCGTGTGTGTTTGAAATCTGACTATTGGAACACGTGTCAGTTCCTTAGTGACCTAGGGTCATTTTGGACAAATCAGGTCGGGTTGCCTAGTGGCTATAAATAGCCCACCCCCTACACCATAAATTGGTTGGCTGCTCATAGTTAGTGCACGGTTTTTGTCGTTTAAGAGCAACCCACCTCGAAGCCTTTGAGAGAGAAATCCTTGCGAGGACAAAGCCCTAAACACCCAGAGCCAAAGAGTGTTAGGCATCACTTAAGTCTTCTTGTCTGTGTGATCTGAAGACTTATTACACTTGAGGACTGTGAATCCTCCAGCCAGTTAGGCGTCGCATTCTGAGCATCCAAGAGTCATTGTGGATCTCCGGTGAACGAAGTCTGTGAAGGTTTGGAAGTCTACCTTGAAGACTTACCAGAGTAATTGGGCGAGGACTGGGTGTCCTTAGCTCAAGGGGAATAAGGTGAAGACGCGGTCTTCTGAGTTGAATCTCAGCCTCCCTAACCAGACGTACAGTTGTCACAGCAACTGGAACTGGTCCAACACATCATTGTCTTCAACGAGCCACTGGTTCTATCCTTCCCATCTCTTTATTTGCAGATTGGTCCTTGTGAAGTCATTTCCTGTTTGATTATCTATTTGTCTTCACTGTGTGACTGCTTGTTCTGATTGGCTTCATACTATCTTCCATCCTGATCTATACTGCCTAGCTGCTATTAGTCCTTGTGCTTTCATTTCATTGAATACTTGACTATGGCTTGCTTAGTGTAGTCTACCTTCCGCTGCATGGTAATAGGTTTATTTCTATCGGTTGTTTAGAAACTTCCATGTTTTGAAGACTTTCATAAAAATCGCCTATTCACCCCCCCCCCTCTAGTTGATCACTAGCACTTTCACCTCGGAGGAAGCACATGAAGCAATCTTGATGAAGGAGTTCATTACCGACCTAGGAGTTATTCCCAATGCGTCGATCCCGATGGCTCTCTTCTGTGACAACACTGTAGCTATTGCCTTGGCCAAGGATCCCAGGTTTCACAAGAAGACCTGGCATATCAAGCGTCGCTTCAACTCCATTCATGAAAATGTTCAAGACGGAGACATAGATATTTGTAAAGTGCATACGGACCTAAATGTCGCAGATCTGTTGACTAAACCTCTTCCGCGAGCAAAACATGATCAACACCAGAACTCTATGGGTGTTCGATTCATCATAATGTAACTTGATTATTGACTCTAGTGCAAATGGGAGACTGTTGGAAATATGCCCTAGAGGCAATAATAAAATGGTTATTATTATATTTCCTTATTCATTATAATTGTGTATTGTTCATGCTATAATTGTGTTATCCGGAAATCGTAATACATGTGTGAATACATAGACCACAACATGTCCCTAGTGAGCCTCTAATTGACTAGCACGTTGATCAATAGATGGTTATGATTTCCTGACCATGGACATTGGATGTCTTTGATAATGGGATCACATCATTGGGAGAATGATGTGATGGACAAGACCCAATCCTAAGCATAGCACAAGATCGTGTAGTTCGTTTGCTAAAGCTTTTCTAATATCAAGTATCATTTCCTTAGACCATGAAATTGTGCAACTCTCGGATACCGTAGGAATGCTTTGGGTGTGCCAAACGTCACAACATAACTGGGTGGCTATAAAGGCACACTACGGGTATCTCCGAAAGTGTCTGTTGAGTTGGCACGAATCGAGACTGGGATTTGTCACTCCGTGTGACGGAGAGGTATCTCTGGGCCCACTCGGTAAGACATCATCAAAATGAGCTCAATGTGATCAAGGAGTTGATCACGGGATGATGTGTTATGGAACGAGTAAAGAGACTTGCCGGTAACGAGATTGAACAAGATATAGGGATACCAACGACCGAATCTCGGGCAAGTATCATACCGGGAGACAATGGGAATTGTATACGGGATTGATCGAATCCCTGACATCGTGGTTCAGCCGATGAGATCATCATGAAACATGTGGGAGCCAACATGGGTATCCAGATCCCGTTGTTGGTTATTGGCCAGAGAGATGTCTCGGTCATGTCTGCATTATTCCCGAACCCGTAGGGTCTACACACTTAAGGTTCGGTGATGCTAGAGTTGCTATGGGAAATAGTATGCAGTTACCGAATGTTGTTCGGAGTCCTAAATGAGATCCCGGACGTCACGAGGAGTTCCGGAATGGTCCGGAGGTGAAGATTTATATATGGGAAGTCATCATACGGTCACCGGAAGTGTTCGGGGGTTTATCGGTATTATACTGGGACCACCGAAGGGGTTCCGGGGGTCCACCGGAAGGGTCCACCTGCCCCGGAGGGCCCTATGGGCTGTATTTGGAAGGTAACCAGCCCCTAAGTGGGCTGTGCGCCAAACCCCTTGAGCCCATGCGCCTAGGGTTGGCGGACCCTAAAGGGGGCGCCCCCTTGGCTTGGGGGGCAAGCCCCCTCCCCTTGGCCGCCGCCCCCTCTAGATCTCATCTAGAGGGGCGGCCCCCTTCCCCCTATAAATAGAGGGGTGGAGGGAGGGAAGCAACACCACTTCCAAGGCGCAGCCCTCCCTCTCCCAACACTTCCTCCTCAACCGTGGAGCTTGGCGAAGCCCTGCCGGAGAACTGCGAGCTCCACCACCACGCCGTCGTGTTGCCGGAGTTCTTCCCCAACTTCTCCTGCCCCCTTGCTGGATCAAGAAGGAGGAGATTTCCCCAGGATGTACGTGTGTTGAATGCGGAGGCGCCGTTGTTTGATCGACTTACTGACATCACAAATGAGCTTCAAGCCCTCGGCGCTACTGAGATCACCAAGCATGAAGTCATCAAGACACTCCTGAGATCACTTGACAACTCGTTTGACACCCTAGCCCTGATGATTCAAGAACGCCCTGACGGCAAGACACTCGATCCGTCTGACATACTGGAAAGGCTCAACACACATGAGTTTCAGCTTTCTGAGAAAACAGACATCTACGGTCCCAACTATGGGAGAACTCGTGCTTTGAAGGCAAAAGCTATTTCCTCATCTGAAAAAGAATCTGATTGCAGTTCTCATGATCCTGAAGACATTGGAAAGGAGCTTGCTATGCTTGTGAAGAAGTTCCAGAAATTCACCAAGAAGAAAGGCTTCAGAAAGTCCTCACGATCTAGCTCAAGGAATGATGAAGCTTCTGCTCATGACTATAAGAAGATAACATGCTAAGTGCAAGAAACCTGGCCACTACATCTCTGAGTGTCCGCAGTGGGACAATGAGAAGAAGAAGAAGAAGAAGAAATACTCAAAGTCTTATTCCAAGTCTTCATCAAAGTCTTCATCACACAAGAATAGCTCATCTGGCAAGGCTCGTGCGTTTGTTGGCAAGGAAATGGATTCAGAGGAGGAGTCTGCTTCTGAGGAGGCGGAGGTGGAGTCTAAGGAGGAGTCCGATTCTGGCATTGCAAGTCTGGCTACAGCCTACGTTGCCAAGTCCATCTTCACCATTGAAGATAATGACTCCATCACCGATGCCGATGCTAATGACTAGGACGACTCCGCTCCCACCTACTGCTTCATGGCACGTAGTGCCAAGGTAAACTCACGCACTACTCACTATCAAACATCCAGTGAAGATGACTCTGATTGTGGTTCCAAACCCAGCTACAAAACACATGCTAAAATTGCAACCGAAGAACGGAAAGCTATGGAACATATTCAAAAACTGTTAGACAAAAGCGATGACCTGTTAGACGCTGAAATGACTCGATCTCAATCCTTAATTGAAGACATAAAAATCTTCATGTTAAGTATGAGGAACTTGAAAGTCGTTATGAAACGCTCTCAACAACTCATGAAAAGCTTTCCTATGATTATCTTCAAAGGAAGCAAGATCTTGAGAAATTGAGAGCGGCTCATGAAGATCTTCAAAAGGAAAATGAGTCACTTCGTGCAAAACAGATTAGTTCCACTCAGGAAGGATTTGAATCACCATGTCTTAAATGCATTGAGCGTGACAATGCTACTTCTGTTGCCGGATGTTCTACTGCTGCTACTGTTGCAATATCTTCAACTGTTGATGTGGTAACTAACCCCTCTGCTGAGGATGCCACTGCTATTGCTGATGAAAATGCTAGGTTGAAGACATTGCTTGAAACAGGGATGTACAAAAGTCTCAAAGGACATCAGACACTATGTGATGTCCTCAAAAGGCAGATCCTGAACCGAAACCCTAGGAAAGAGGGTGTTGGGTTCGAAAGGAAAATGAATGCTGATGGCTCTTACTAGAAACCTGAGCAGTACCCCAAAACCACATGGGTTGCTGCAAAGGAAGCTTCAGTGGATCCATCCACCCTATCTGGCTTCACTTGTGCTAATCCCATTGTTATTGATGAATCCTTTGATGCAAACTATAAACTGTTTAAGAATCAGAATGGTGAAGTGTTGCCAGGTATATTGGTACTAACTGCAGGACTGGGCCACCTATGAAGAAAGTCTGGGTGCTGAAAAGGTGTCTGGAGAATATTCCTGTGATTGTCATCATGACACCACAAGTGAAGAAGACAAACCCCAGACCACAGGCTTCATATGGTCCAAAGGCTTCATACAAACAGACGACTCACCTGAGTCGCACTAACGCAAATATTTTGCAGGGAAACCATACTCAGGCCTTTGAATATGAGCGTGTTTCATCAAACCGCCATGTTCATAAGACCAAGAACTACTCTGCTTATTCTTATGAGTACTATTGCCCTCCTACAAGACTATTTGCTAGGGCTTCAAAGCCAAAGTTCTCAGATGCTGCACTTAGACTCATTGCTTCGAAGCCACCCTTGAAGATGTGGGTGGCTAAGAAAGCTTAACTCTCTTTTGCAGGGAAGGGTCTCCAGCCGAAAATCAAATTCGTCTGAAGCTATTGTTGGGGACCTTAAACATCTTTTAGGGCGCAAGATCAAATGCCCAAATGGTCTTATTATGTATTTTGTTCCTGAGTCGCTTGCTACTTGCCCTATCAGTCCTAACGTCGATCTAAGCTTTCATAATCCACTTGCTCGTCAAATGTTTATGCTTCACAATTCTCTTCGTGAAGCCTATCCACCTAACTGCATTGTAGGGTATGACACCAACTGCTTCAGAATGTATTATTGATAGTGGGTGTACTAATCACATGACTGGCAAGCGAAGTCTTCTCATGGACTCAACTATAGGTCCATCTGACAAGAGTCACATCACATTTGCTGATACTGGTAAAAGCAAGGTATTGGGTCTAGGTAGAGTTGCAATCTCAAGGGATCAACACATGGATACAGTGATGCTTGTTGAATCCCTTGGTTTCAACTTAATGTCTGTCTGAATGCTTTGCGATTTAAACATGATTGTGATATTTGGAAAATATTGTTGCCTTGTTCTAATGGAATCTAACAAGTCTCTAGTCTTTGAAGGGTATCGCAAAGATGATTTGTATGTGGTAGATTTCTCAGCAGGACCACAGCTTGCCGTATGTCTTCTAGCAAAAGCTTCAGAATGTTGGCTCTGGCATCGGAGGCTAGGGCATGCTGGCATGAGGAATTTGCACACTCTTGCAAAGAAGAAGCATATCATAGGCATCGAGGGCGTCAAGTTCAAGAAAGATCACCTATGAGGTGCCTATGAAGCTGGAAAGATGACGAGGGCCAAGCATCCCTCGAAGACAATCATGACAACGACTCAACCCTTCGAACTGCTACACATGGACCTCTTCGGTCCCACTCACTACTCAACTCTTACTACTACTGCTTGTCTCTATGGCTTCGTCATTGTTGATGATTATTCAAGATATACATGGGTGCATATAATACTCTACAAGACTGAAGTCCAGGATGTCTTCAGACGCTTCGCCAATCGAGCCATGAACAACTATGGCGTCAAGATCAAGCACATCAGAAGTGACAATGGCACCGAATTCAAGAACACTGGCCTCGACACTTACCTTGATACTTTGGGCATCACTCATGAGTTCTCAGCTCCGTACACGCCGCAACAGAATGGCGTCGTGGAACACAAGAACAGAACACTTATTGAGATGGCCCGGATGATGCTCGATGAATACAAGACTCCAAGAAAGTTCTGGCCTGAAGCCATTGATACTGCATTCCATATTATCAATCGTGTTTATCTTCACAAGCTTCTGAACAAAACATCCTATGAGCTCCTCACTGGTAAGAAGCCAAATGTTAGTTACTTCAGAGTATTTGGTGCCAGGTGCTGGATCAAGGATCCACATCACACTTCAAAATTTGCACCGAAAGCACATGAAGATTTTATGCTTGGATACGGAAAGGATTCGCACTCCTACAGAGTCTTCAACCTCTTTCACTATAAAGTGGTTGAAACTGTGGATGTGCGGTTCGATGGGACTAACGGCTCGCAAAGAGAGCACCTGCCAAATGTGTTAGATGAAGTTCCATCCAGTGAATCCATCAAGCTTATGGGAACTGGAGAAATCATACCGTCTGAAGCTTAGCCTGAAGAGGAACTCATCATCTCTGCACCTGATCAACCTGAAGACAATGCTCAGCTTGAAGACAATCCTTCCAACGATGACAATGATCAGCAAGAGCAAAATCTTTGTCTTGTTCATCCTCGTGTTGCAAATGAAGTACAGATTGAGAGAATAATTGACAGCATTAATGCACCTAGTCCACTCACTCGTTCAAAGGCAACACAACTAGCAAATTTCTGTGGACACTTCGCATTGGTCTCAATATCTGAACTGAAGAAAGTTGATGAAGCCTTCATGGAGCCTGAATGGATTCAAGCAATGCAATAAGATCTTCAACAATTTGAGCTGAATAATGTATGGGAACTGGTCAAGCGTCCTGATCCTCGTAAGCACAATATCATAGGCACTAAATGGATATATCGCAACAAGCAAGATGAGCATGGTCAAGTTGTCAGAAACAAAGCTCATCTCGTTGCTCTAGGATACACTCAAGTTGAAGGAATTGACTTCGATGAAACATTTACTCATGTGGCTAGGTTTGAAGCTATACACATACTGCTGGCCTATGCAAATCATCATAACATTCTTCTGTATCAAATGGATGTAAAGAGCGCTTTTCTCAATGGCAAGATTGAAGAAGAAGTGTATGTTGCACAACCGCCTGGCTTTGAAGATCCAAAACATCCTGACATGGTTTATAAGCTCAACAAGGCATTGTATGGCCTCAAACAAGCCCCTCGGGCTTGGTATGACACACTCAAGGACTTCCTGAAGAGGAAAGGCTTCAAACCTGGTTCTTTGGATCCCACACTCTTCACGAAGACATATGATGGTGAACTGTTTGTGTGCCAAATATATGTGGATGACATTATCTTCGGCTGCACCAACTAGAAATACAGTGATGAGTTTGGATATATGATGCAAGAGCAATATCAGATGTCCATGATGGGTGAGCTGAAATTCTTCCTTGGTGTTCAAGTACGACAGCAACGCAACGGCATCTTCATATCTCAAGAGAAATACCTCAAAGATTGCCTGAAGAAGTTTGGAATGCAAGACTGCAAAGGTTACACGACGCCAATGCCAGCTAAACACCATCTGGGTCCCGACGACAATGGTAAAGAGTTCGATCAAAAGTTATACCGCTCCATGATTGGTTCTCTGCTTTACTTATGTGCATCTAGGCCAGATATCATGCTTAGTGTTTGCATGTGTGCCCAATTCCAAGCGGCACCAAAGGAATTGCAGCACTTAGCTGTGATGCGAATTCTTCGATATTGGGCTCACACCCCAACACTAGGATTATGGTATCCAAAGGGCTCAGAGTTTGATCTAGTTGGATTCTCGGATGCTGATTATGCTGGTGACAAGGTGGATCACAAGTCTACATCAGGCACATGTCACTTTCTGGGACGATCACTTGTATGTTGGTCTTCAAAGAAGCAGAACTGTGTATCTCTCTCCACTGCTGAATCTGAATACATTGCTGCTGGATATTGCTGCGCTCAGCTTCTATGGATGAAGCAAACACTCAAATACTATGGCATTCATCTGAAGCAAGTGCCACTCTACTGCGACAACGAAAGTGCCATCAAGATTGCTAACAACCCAGTTCAGCACTCGAAGACAAAGCACATTGAAATTCGTCATCACTTTCCCAGAGATCATGTTATGAAGGAAGATATTGATATCATACACGTCAACACTGAAGAGCAACTGGCAGATATCTTCACAAAGCCCTTGGATGAGAAAAGGTTTTGCAAGTTACGGTGTGAGCTAAATATCTTGGAATCCTCAAATGTCCTGTGATCAGGCACACATCCTAACACTTATGCATGTTGATGACTTAGTGTGCAACACACGAAGTAAAGTATGTCTTCAATTAATGAAGACTTACATTCTAAGTGTGAATACAGTAACGTGGAATTTGACTTCGGAGCGCCACGATAGTTGTGCGTCGTGTCTAGGTATAATACTTCCTATACGGTGGGTAACACCACCACCAAATTCTTCCCTTAGAAGTGTTTTTCACATGGCATTACATTTGGAAAGTCTTCGCATTTTGTTTGTCTTCAATGTTAACATGGCCTCAAGATTATCTTCAATATACTGATTTAGTTTCTGTCCTCTACAGCATTCACTTATAGCTAAGTCTTCACGTTGAATCTTTTGAACTAAGTGAATGTGATCGGACCCTAACCTTTCTATGCTTCCGTCTTAAGTCTATCTATCAAAATCATATGCATTCTATTGAAACTGTCAAAACGTCTTCTCTGCGTCCTTGTCAGCAGAAGACACAGGGACAAACATTAATCTGTTTTCAATGCTCAATCCTTTTTGCCTGAAACTCGGAGAAGTGGGAACGACCACCCGACAATCTAGGCGTGCGTGGGAACATGGAACAACCTCCAATGTGTTGCATGATCGCCACGTGTCCTTCAGATGTGAACCGCCAGGGGCACCTGCGTAATAACGTTGTGCCGTCCCTGCCTCTATAAATACACGCCTCACCCCAGTCATTATCTCTTCTTCCACTCTCGCACAAACCCTAGCGCCACCGCTAGCACTCGATGACGCCGGCGACGAAGCGCTTAGCTGCCGCGACATCACCGACGCCGTCCTCACGCTGGCCGCGGACATCGTCTTCTCTGCCATCGCCGTAGGTGTCCTCCGTCGCCAAGTTAGGGCACGGAAGATCGAACTTCTCAGCCTCCTCTCCCACTCCGTCTAGAAGTTCCTTGTGTGGTAAATAAAACCTCTTTTTTTTAGTCTTTTTGATCCGATAGATTCATCCTTTTCAACCACAAGTGGTTTCTATTCCCACAAGTTGGATCTATCTCAAATCTGGAACCAACTCTCTACATATGAGTGAATGTCTTCGCACTATGAGGTCAATGTCTTCTAAACTGATTTATCTTCAAAATCTTCTGAGAATGCATATGACCTCTTCCCCTTCCCTCGCACCTTTAATGTTGTCACAGGTACATGTCCATGGGAGAATCCCTTGGTTCTCATAGTCTGCATTCATTTACAGAGTTCTTACAGCATCATATAAATTCTCCTGAAGCCAGTTCTTGTCTGACCAGTAGACAGAAGACTTTGACAGTGTTGAAGCCTTTCAGTCTAAACTTCATGGCAATAGAGAAATCTGCAAGGAAGGGTGGCAGACAGCGCCGTGGAAACACCTCAAGAGATTTGCCTCCTGACCTCTATGAGCTGTACAAGGCACATCCAGAGGGGGACTGCAATCAACGGAAAACCCGAATCCAATGGATTCAAAGATATTGGGCAAAACAATGGTACAAGTACAGGTTCGTGACCCAGGAATATGCTAAGAAGAATGCCACCAAGCGACCCTGGGGAGACATCTTGTACAAAAACCTTCAACCCAGGTCCAGAGCTGAAGCCATTGAACAAGGCTTCTACCCTTTCATGGTCCATGGACCAGAGCCTGCAGATGCAGACCCATCTTCATTACTATGGTGCCGTGACGACAATCTGTTCAAGCGCAACTTCCAGTTTGCCAAGAACTCGGCCAAAGAGAACAAGAAGTCGTGGGGATTCGACTTCAATCCAGGCCCCTCTGCTCCTCGTGCTGACGGCACACGCGAAGCTGAACCCAATCTGGTTGGGCCCTTCTATAACTTAGAAGGTCTCATCACTCACATAAAGGTTCAAGGGGCAGTCGTGGATCAACCTGCAGACGACGCTGATTCTGACGAAGCGCCTGCACCACCGAAGCCAAAGAAACCTAAAGCTTCAAAGCCTTCCCCTGCAGCAAAGGTTTCACGGGCGAAGCCTCTGGCCACTGCACCTCCTGAAGCCAGTGTGCAGTCTGAAGATCTCTCACGCGTCTCCCAGCCCGCCAAAGTGAAGAAGCCCATGCAACCCACCGGTCAAGCACTTACCCCTGCTGCTGTGTTGCGAAACGAGTATGACGCCATTGATCTGTCCATCGACGATGATCTTGGCAATGACGCTCTTGAGCAGTTGATCAAGAGCAAGCAAGAGGCGACAATCTTCAATGACCTCCCTCTCTTTGATGTGGAAATCTTAATGTAGGATCGAAAGTATGTCTAGAGGGGGGTGATTAGACTACTTGACCAATTAAAAATCTATCCTTTTCCCAATTTTAGTCTTTGGCAGATTTTAGCTATCTTAGCACAAGTCAAGCAATCTTAACACAATTCAAGCAAGCATGCAAAGAGTCTATGAGCAGCGGAAAGTAAAGCATGCAACTTGCAAGAATGTAAATGGAAGGGTTTGGAGAATTCAAACGCAATTGGAGACACGGATGTTTTTGTCGTGGTTCCGATAGGTGGTGCTATCGTACATCCACGTTGATGGAGACTTCAACCCATGAAGGGTAACAGTTGCGTGAGTCCATGGAGGGCTCCACCCACGAAGGGTCCACGAAGAAGCAACCTTGTCTATCCCATCATGGCCATCACCCACGAAGGACTTGCCTCACTAGCGGTAGATCTTCACGAAGTAGGAAATCTCCTTACCCTTACAAACTCCTTGGTTCAACTCCACAATCTTGTCGGAGGCTGCCAAGTGACACCTAGCCAATCTAGGAGACACCACTCTCCAAGAAGTAACAAATGGTGTGTTGATGATGAACTCCTTGCTCTTGTGCTTCAAATGATAGTCTCCCCAACACTCAACTCTCTCTCATAGGATATGGATTTGGTGGAAAGATGATTTGAGTGGAAAGCGACTTAGGGAAGGCTAGAGATCAAGATTCATATGGTGGGAATGGAATATCTTGGCCTCAACACATGAGTAGGTGGTTCTCTCTCTCAGAAAATGTGTATTGGAAGTGTAGGTATGTTCTGATGGCTCTCTCCACAAATGAAGAGTGGGTGGAGGGGTATATATAGCCTCCACACAAAAACTAACCGTTACACACAATTTACCAATCTCGGTGAGACCGAATTGAGAAACTCGGTTGGACCGATTTAGCAAACCTAGTGACCGTTAGGATTTTTGGTGGGACTGAGATGCAACTCGGTAGGACCGATATGGTTAGGGTTAGGGCATAACGTAATCTCGGTGTGACCGTTTACGCAAACTCGGTGGGACCGATTTTGGTAATAAGCTAACCACAGAGTTGGTCAGGTAAACTCGGTGGGACAGATTTGCTCATTTCGGTGGGACTAAAATGTTACAAAAGGGAAACAGAGAGTTTACATTGGAATCTCGGTGGGACCGATCGCTCATCTCAATAGGACCGAAACGTTACGAAGGGAAACAGAGAGATTACAACCCCATCTCGGTGTGACCGAGATCCCTATCGGTGAGACCGATTTGCCTAGGGTTTCTGGAAGTGGCTATGACATCTGAACTCGGTGGCGTCGGATAGAAAGAATCGGTGGGGCCGAGTTTGACTTTTGGTTTAGGTCATATGTGGATGTGGGAAGGTATTTGAGGGTTTTGGAGCATATCACTAAGCACTATGAAGCAAGAACCTCATCAAGCAACACATCATCCCTCCTTGATAGTATTGGCTTTTCCTATAGACTCAATGTGATCTTGGATCACTAAAATATAAAATGTAGAGTCTTGAGCTTTGAGCTTGAGCCAATCTTTTTGTCCTTAGTATTTTGAGGGGGTCCACTTTCCTCATCCATGCCATGCCATTCATTGAGCTTTTCCTGAAATATTAATCTTGGAATAATGTTAGCTCAATGAGCTATATGTTGTTAGGAATTACCAAAACCACCCAGGGATAGTTGCACTTTCAATCTCCTCCTTTTTGGTAATTGATGACAACATATAGATCAAAGCTTCGACAAATGATAATAAGAGTGAAAAACATCGTAGCTTTGAGAAGTATGTGAAAAGCAAGAGCTCCCCCTAAATTTGTGCATAGTTTATGATTTGCTTTGGACTGCAAATGCACAGAGAGTTAGGCTCATGGGTTACTCTTCCATGTCACATACATCTTGGTGGAGCGCTCAAAATGATAATAATTAAATATGTGCACTCAGCACCAAGCAAAGTGAATGATCATATAGGGATAAAATGATAGTGTCATCCAACACACATGATCATCCAAGTATCACACAGAAAGAAAGTATCTCAATCAAGCAAATAAAGTTCAACCACCAAAGCAAGAGAGAATAAAAAAGCAACACTCTCTCTCGAAGCCTATGATCTATACATTTTTCTCCCCCTTTGGCAACAAGTTACCAAAAAGTTCATAGAAAATGCATAGCACTAAATCATCGCTCAGGCTTGGTCTTCAGGTGGTGGTGTCCGGAGAACTCCAAGAACGAAGGCTTCAGTCGATGTAGATGGAGCTGTTGAAGTACGTGTTGGAGCTTGTGGCACTGAAGTTGTAGCTGGTGCAGATGAAGTGGCTCTGGTGTCTGTTACTGGCACTGCAGTTGACCTCTGAGCTCTAGGCACTCTGGCAAATGCCTCAGTGGTTGTCTTGCCCTTCCTCTCCTGCATATCATCCTGAAGTTGCTCCACAACAGACTGGATCTCAGTTACCTTCACATCCATGTCATAGAACTTCTGCTCCACAATCCTTTCCAAGCTCTCCTGGTTTTGAGTCAGGGTGGCTAGCCCTTTCTCAATCCTTAGAGTGGATGCAATCAAGTAGCCAAGCTGATCTTGCTTGCTCTTCAGAAGATACTGAGATGCCTCTTCCATGGTTGGCATCTTTGCATCTTTCTCAGCCTTTTCCTTCTCCCTCTTTGCTTGAGCATGCACAGAAGATGGTTCATCCTCATTCATAACCACTTGGTTGTCCTCAAAGTCTGGATAGATAGGCATATGCTCCTTGTCCAACAAGTATGTGTCAGTGCCCATCTTGGAGTTAATCAACTCCTGGATCTGTGGTGCATACCCACAGCTTCTTTTTTGGTCAGCAGCTGTCCTCTTAATAGTTTCAACTATAAGACTCATGACCTTGAACTTTTGTGGCACATCAAATATATGTAGCAGATTGATCGAGTGGCCTCTGATCATTCTGTGATCACAAGACTTAGCCAGAAGAGTGTGCCTAAGGATCCAATTGATAGTAGGCAGTCCTGACAGCAGGTGTTTCACTGATCCAAATTGGTGAGTCTCAAGATCTGCATCAGGAATCTCCTTGTACATGCTAGCCATGGAGTTGTGATCCTTCTTCTTCTTGTCATAGACATCCAAGTCATCTTCATTCTCCTCGGGAGCATTGATCAATTGAGCCCATTCTGCTACTGTTGACTGGTATCTAGTGCCTTCAGACATCCAGACTATCTTGCCATCTGGGTAGAAGTGAGCTGTGGAGTAGAACTGCATGATAAGCTCATCATTCCACTTTGTGAGCTTCTGAGCCACAAACTCATCAACTCCACAAGCCTTGAAACTATCATATACTCCTGGATAGTGTTCTTTATTCTCCTTGATGTACTCCCAGTTGACCCATCTCATATCACATACTATTGGTTTCTTGTCAAGCAACACTGTCTCATAAAAATCCTGTTGTTCTTTGGTATGGAACCTGTAGTCCACATCAGTTCTCCTTCTGGTGGCATATGGATCTGACTCTCTCCATAGCCTCAATCCTGAGTCCTTCCTGATCTTCATGTTTTCTGCTACAGGATGAGCATCATTATGATCTGGAATTTTTGGCTTTAACTTCCTCAAAACATGTGTCTCATCATCTTCTTCTTCAGCAACAGTTTCAGGCACTGGGGCCTTGTTTTTCTCAGCAGCTAGAATGTTCCTGGTACTCCTCTTTGGTGCAGTTTTTGGTTTTGGAGCAGCTGGCTTGGGAGCTTCTTTGGGCTTAGATGAAGCAACCCCTGATCTTATGGAATCTCCCATAAGTTTCTGTGCCTTCGGTGCTGGTGCAACATCTTCTTCCTCTTCCTCTTCAGAGTCTCTCATCATAGATGGCTTTCCAATTACTCTGGCCATGGTCTTCTTGACCCTCTCTTTCCTCTTCTTGCCATCTCCAGCTTCCTTGGGTTCAAGAGAGAGCTCCATTTTATCAGCTGTGGCAACTTTCCTAGGTTTAGACATTGGATGTCTTCCTGCTGGCCTCTTGGTCTTCAGACCTGGCTTAGTTGCAGCAGCAGTGCTATATTCCTTTTTAATCACTTTCTTCTTGGAAGTGGCCTCATCCTCAACTGCCACATAGTCTTCATCCTCAGATTCAGAAGTTTTCTTCTTTTTGGCCCTGGTGGCAGCTTTTGGCAAGTTGCTGGGTGTGCTCCTGCTTCCATCATCTGAGCTGCTAGAGGGACTAGTGCCCTCACTCATGTGAACCTGCTCCTCTGACTTGTTCTGACTGTCACTTTGATCAGACATAATGCAATCTCTGACAGCTGACCCTGTGAATAGATTATAGATGAGGTAGAGTGGATGAGCATCACAAAATACAAAGGTTTTTGCAAAAGAATGAATCAAAAACTTAGTTTTAGTTTTCCTCAGAAAGCATTTCGGATCAACCGATTTGTAAACTCGGTGATACCGAAGCAGCTGTTGGAACCTAAACTAGTGAACTCGGTCAGACCGAATCACAGTTCGGTGGCACCGAGGCTGATAGGGTTTCTAAAAGTCCTAAACTTGGTCACACCTATTTTCAATTCTTGGTCAGACCGAGAATCACATGTGCAATGGCCTGAGCCGAATCGGTGGTACCGAGTTCCACAACTCGGTTGGTCCAAGATGGTTTTGTTAGAAACCTAACCCTAAATTTTCAAATCATCTCTAATCTACGGAGTGTTTTTGAATGGATAAGATAGTTTCAATCGTGGCAAGATTCATGGCGAACACAATGTGCTGGGAATCAGATAAGGATAGCACAGTGATCAAGTTCATACCCTAGTTCGGCGATGAACTCGCTACGGCGGCAACGGCGGGGATGATTCCCGTTGACGGCGGCAGAGACCAGCGGCAGGAGGCAACTGGCGACGAGGAGGACGATCCGGAGACCCTGAAGGCAGAGCGGGCTAAGCGCGGGCGAAAAAGTTCGGAGAAAATTTCCAAAATTTTGCCCGTGGGTATATATAGCCCGACCTTGTCGGTGTGACCGAGTGGAACAACTCGGTGGCACTGAGATGCATAACTGCAAGCAGTTGCTGCAACTCGGTGTGACCAAAAAGTTCAAATCGATTGCACCGAGATTGAAAACCTAGATCGACTTAGTGATCTCGGTATGACCGAAATGGGTGAATCGGTCAGACCGAAACACACAAAGTAGTTTTGGAAGTTTAAGTCTATGACGAATCAGGGACTCCGAGTGCTCCTCACACAGAGTGGTTCGAATCTGGCTTGATCAAATTTTGTGATGTAGCATGAATAGAGTTTGATACGAGAAAAGCATAGATAGCTAGAGAAGGTTCTTAGGCATTCTTGTCCATCCACTTGGCAAGAGAAAAAGAAACCAATCAATCAAAACAACAAGTGGATGTCCTTGAATGAGTAAATTATGCAACCAACATGCTCACACAATAAAATGGCAATTGAAATATGTGGCAAAGCATGCACAACCAATTCTAGCATCTATCAAGCAATTGGCGATGACTAGGTCATGTATATATGAGTATATTAACTTACGAGTCAAATGAGAACATTTGATCATAGGTCATACTCATCATTTAAGCACAAGTGGGGTTACTACTTTTACATAAAGCGTTGTTGTTTTCACACCATTAGAGTTGCTTTAGCTCAATTCTTAAAGTAAAGCTCCCCCTAGACGTGAGATCCCCCCCAAGAGGGATGAACTAACCTTGGGTTTTGTCGATGATGACTTCATGTAGATGTTGAAGATGTGGGTGCTCAATGTTGATGTAGATCATTTGGAGCTATACTTTGGAGTGAGTTGCACTTTCAATACCTACACGGCTTAGTCCCACAAGGAACAAACAAGGATATCCATAGGCATAGAGTGATGCACACACAAGATGATGTCTATGAAAGCTTTAGGTTACCTTGTCCATTGCCTTACCAACAAGAGGATTTGTGACTCCTTGAACTAGTGCAAGATGTGGAAGTTGATTGCACTCGTTCTTGCCAAAATGATAAGAGTGAAGTATGTTGGCGGAGTCACCCTCAAGAACTCTCTAGTTCTTCTTCTTCGGGATCCACACCATCTTGATGGGAATCCTCGGAGTTGTAGTTGTACTTGATGAAGTGGAACTTGATGTAGTCTTGGGAACCCACTTGACCAAGGCCTTAGGAGCTTCTTCAAATGCATCAATTTCCTCTTGAAGCTTGTCCTTGCCTTTTTGCTTGTGGTCTTGTGGTGAAAGATCATCTTGAGCTTGTGTCCCTTTGAAAGAAGTAGGATCATACTTCTCTTGTTGAGGAACAAGCTTCGTCTTGGGGTATTGATCTTCTTCCCACTCAACTCCATTGGCATTGAACTTTCGTTCAAAACCAACACCTTGGTTCTTCCGATGCCTTCCTTGCTTGCGTACAATTTCCTTGAATTGCTTACTCCCGGCAAGGCTATTGTAAACACCTTTCTCTATAATTCCCTTCAATAAGCTATTTTCTTGCTCAAGTGTAACTTGGCTAAGAGAATAATTAGTGGAATCAAGAGAACTAATAGAAGCAACAACATTGGATTTAGCATGATTATTGTTACTACTAGAGGAAGAATCTTTCTTGTTCTTGTTACTAGACTTGACTTGAGGCATGTAAGTGGATAAGAGTAAACGCTTGGCAATGTAAGAAGAACTTTTCTTGCGAAGATCATCATTGATTGCCTTCAAGAACTCATGCTCTTGCTCAAGGTTGAGCTTTTCAAAACGTAATTTCTCATGAGTCCTTAAAAGTTCTTGATGATCTCCTAAGATAGTTTCATGAGCTAACTTAAGAGTGTTTAGTTCTTTAGTTAGAGACTCAATCTTCTCCTTATCATTGTCATTCGTTTCATCTTGATTAGCATGATTAATTGATGTTTCATCATAGTATTCATCACTAGAGTTGTCAACAAGTAAATCATCATCACCTAACAAGTCATCTTCATCACTATTGAAATCAACATACTCGGGGTGTGATACCTTTCGACCTTTGGCCATGAAGGATCTTCCAATTCCTTCATTTGGTGAATCAAATATGTCGTAGGAGTTGGTTGGCACAAGTGCTAGACTGGCAACACCTTCATCTTGAGTATATTCGGAGTCGGAGTGATAGCTTCTCTCGGAGTGATTGTCGGAGTCGGAGCCGGATACCCATTCACCGACATGAGCTTGATGTCTTTGTTTTGTGTAGCCCCTTGATGACTTGTCCTTTCTTTCCAAATCCTTACTTCTCCGTGAGGGTCTTCAATCATAACGATCATCTCGACTCCTTCTTTCTCTAGGTGGTGATTCTTCTCTTCTACTTCTTCTTTTTGGAGAATCTTCTCTTCTTTTGTGGGGTGCCGTACACTCATTGGAGTAGTGTCCGAGCCTTCCACAATTGTAGCAGTTTCCCTCTCGACTAGAAGATCTTTTGTCATTGTAGGACCTTGACTTGGAGCTTCTCTCTTTGCTTCTACTCTTGTAGAATTTGTTGAAGTTCTTCACCATTAAGCTCAATTCTTCATTGAAGGTTTGTTTCTCACTTGATGATGTGGGGGCTTCGCATGAGGCTTTGTAAGCACCACTTGATTTGGTGTGAAGTTCCTCCTTATCCTTGAGTGACATCTCATGAGCAACAATTCTTCCAATGACTTCCGTTGGCTTGAGATCTTTGTAATTGGGCATCATTTGAATCAATGTGCACACGGTATCATATTTTACATCCAAGGCTCTTAGGATATTCTTGATGATGAATCTGCCGGTCATCTCTTTACTTCCTAAGCCGGCAATCTCATTTGTGATAAGAACAAGCCTAGAGTACATTTCAGCGACACCTTCACCATCCTTCATTTTGAACTTGTCAAGTTGACTTTGAAGCACATCCAACTTGGATTCCTTGACGGAGTTGGTACCTTCATGCATGTCAATCAAAGTATCCCTAATTTCCTTTGCATTCTCAAGACGGCTGATTTTGTTGAATTCTTCGGGGCACAATCCGTTGAAGAGGATATCACAAGCTTGAGCGTTGTATTGCAGCATTTTCAACTCTTCCGCGGTGGCTTCACGATTCGGTTCTCTCCCATCAAAGAATTCACCTTGCAAGCCAATACACACAATAGCACAAACGGCGGGGTTATGTCCAAGAATATGCATTTTCATCTTATGCTTCCAACTAGCAAAATTAGTACCATCAAAGTAAGGACCTCTACGGTGATAATTTTCCTCACTAGACGCCATACTCTCCCTGGTTGTGAAACCAAGGCTATGACCACCAAAAGCTATGGAAATCAAAGCAAATGGAGACCAAAGATCTGATACCGCTTGTAGGATTGAAAGTATGTCTAGAGGGGGGTGATTAGACTACTTGACCAATTAAAAATCTATCCTTTTCCCAATGTTAGTCTTTGGCAGATTTTAGCTATCTTAGCACAAGTCAAGCAATCTTAACACAATTCAAGCAAGCATGCAAAGAGTCTATGAGCAGCGGAAAGTAAAGCATGCAACTTGCAAGAATGTAAAGGGAAGGGTTTGGAGAATTCAAACGCAATTGGAGACACGGATGTTTTTGTCGTGGTTCCAATAGGTGGTGCTATCGTACATCCACGTTGATGGAGACTTCAACCCACGAAGGGTAACGGTTGCGCGAGTCCACGGAGGGCTCCACCCACGAAGGGTCCACGAAGAAGCAACATTGTCTATCCCATCATGGCCATCGCCCACGAAGGACTTGCCTCACTAGCGGTAGATCTTCACGAAGTAGGCGATCTCCTTGCCCTTACAAACTCCTTGGTTCAACTCCACAATCTTGTCGGAGGCTCCCAAGTGACACCTAGCCAATCTAGGAGACACCACTCTCCAATAAGTAACAAATGGTGTGTTGATGATGAATTCCTTGCTCTTGTGCTTCAAATGATAGTCTCCCCAACACTCAACTCTCTCTCATAGGATATGGATTTGGTGGAAAGAAGATTTGAGTGGAAAGCGACTTAGGGAAGGCTAGAGATCAAGATTCATATGGTGGGAATGGAATATCTTGGCCTCAACACATGAGTAGGTGGTTCTCTCTCTCAGAAAATGTGTATTGGAAGTGTAGGTATGTTCTGATGGCTCTCTCCACAAAGGAAGAGTGGGTGGAGGGGTATATATAGCCTCCACACAAAAACTAACTGTTACACACAATTTACCAATCTCGGTGAGACCGAATTGAGAAACTAGGTTGGACCGATTTAGCAAACCTAGTGACCGTTAGGATTTTCAGTGGGACTGAGATGCAACTCGGTAGGACCGATATGGTTAGGGTTAGGGCATAACGTAATCTCGATGTGACCGATTACGCAAACTCGGTGGGACCGATTTTGGTAATAAGCTAACCACAGAGTTGGTCAGGTAAACTCGGTGGGACAGATTTGCTCATTTCGATGGGACTGAAATGTTACAAAAGGGAAACAGAGAGTTTACATTGCAATCTCGGTGGGACCGATCGCTCATCTCAGTAGGACCGAAACGTTACGAAGGGAAACAGAGAGATTACAACCCCATCTCGGTGTGACTGAGATCCCTATCGGTGAGACCGATTTGCCTAGGGTTTGTGGAAGTGGCTATGACATCTGAACTCGGTGGCGTCGGATAGAAAGAATCGGTGGGGCCGAGTTTGACTTTTGGTTTAGGTCATATGTGGATGTGGGAAGGTAGTTGAGGGTTTTGGAGCATATCACTAAGCACTATGAAGCAAGAACCTCATCAAGCAACACCTCATCCCTCCTTGATAGTATTGGCTTTTCCTATAGACTCAATGTGATCTTGGATCACTAAAATATAAAATGTAGAGTCTTGAGCTTTGAGCTTGAGCCAATCTTTTTGTCCTTAGTATTTTGAGGGGTCCACTTTCCTCATCCATGCCATGCCATTCATTGAGCTTTTCCTGAAATATTAATCTTGGAATAATGTTAGGTCAATGAGCTATATGCTGTTAGGAATTACCAAAACCACCTAGGGATAGTTGCACTTTCACTTAAACAACTTTATTGATGAGTGGTTTGATAGCCCAATTGTCAGCTTTGATGACCTTCAGCTTCCTAGTGGCCTCAGCGTCGCCTTCCACGGAGCCATTGCTCCTGAGCTGGCTCTAGCTCAGAAAATTGTTGAGCTGAAGCATAAGATCGATTATGAAAAGGCTCAGTTCAAGAAGCACATGGCCAAGCTCAATGTTGAAGACATTCAAAACTTCAAGGTCATGATGCATGAGCTCAAGGAAGCATTCCGCAAGAAACGCGAAGAAGCCAAAGGTTCTTGTGAGCGCATGAAGGATCTTTTTGCCAAATGTGTTCAATGATACAATGAAGCTGAAAAGTGCAAGGCTTTGGGGCGACCAGGCATCGACCCCAGAATGGCTGCCAAGAAGAAGAAGAAGCCAGCTGTGGCAGAACCAGAAGCATCAAGGCAGGAAGAACCTTGCATTATCTTCCCAGCCAGTATGACAGGCTCGAAGCCTAAGGTCCCCACAGTGGCTTCAGAACTCAAGAAAACAAGGGAAGCTGAAGCCGAAGCCAGAAAACACAAGACCAAAGCCACTACTGATGATGCTCCCCCAACCAAGAAATGGAAAACCAAGAAGAGAGACCGGGCTGCTCCCACAGAGCCCCTTGATGTCGAGCCAATCTATGTGGCTCGTCCTGCGTCCGAACATCGAGAGGGCCAGTTGATAGTTCATGAGCCTGCTTCCACAGAGGCTCCTGAAGTTGAAGACAATCCAGCTGTTGACCCCACCGCAGCTGAAGACATTGGTCCTCACGACAATGTTAAAGATGATGAAGTCCTTCCTCAGATCGAGCGCAATTTGGTATCCTCGCATGTGCTCACGCACAGCGAGCTCATCAGCATTGGTCGTCCTCTGACGCCAACTGCTCAAGATGCATCATGGGCTGATCACCCACAACAACAAGACACCCCAAGTGCTCCCCAACCACAAGATGACTATGACTTTGAGGCCCAGCCGACTCCATCTCCACAAGCGTCACCAGCATTCCGCAGGCTTCGCAAAGGATCAAGGCCCCAAGTCACTCCAACTGTAAATGTCTCTGAGTTTGAAGCCAAAACGGCTGAAGATATTCCGGCTGCATCAGCCGATAAAGAAGAAGAACCAAGAGTTGAAGTAGAAAGAGTTGTTACACCCCCGTCCCACCAAGATGTTGTTCTCGAGGAGAACGTGTCCGACCCTCCAGCTCCTGAAGTGGAGGTTAAGAATCCTGACGCGGCCACCAACATCAACACTGAAGCCAATGACGTTGTCATGGCTGAAGCTAATGTGGCGCCTGAAGCTAATGTGGCGCCTGAAGCTAATGCAGTGCCAGAAGTGCATGCACCTGAAGCCACTGCAGCACCCGAAGCCAATATTGAAGCACCTGAAGCCAATGTGGCCCCTGAAGCCCATGTCAACGACAATGCCAATGCTCCTGTACCCCCTCCAAGACCTCATATAATTGAGCTGGCATTTGATCGTGGTCAGCCTGTTATGGTCCGATGGTCCATTCTGGTTCCTCCACCTCCTGCGGGTCCACAGTTTGACTATCATGTCGAGCACAGACCTCAAGTCCAGAAGCCCAAGCCAAGACTTCCAAAATTCCCAGGCACTACAACTTCACCTGGGGTCTTCAATGTGAATGGCTTCGTGGCACATAACACCTTCTTCAACAGCGCCAAGAACCCTTACACCAAACCTCGCATTTCATCGGATCGGTTCTGGAGCTATCAGCAGCGCAGCTACTATTCCCGCATCTTATACAATCAAGGGCACATATTTCCCCATATGCGTCTTGACACTAAAGCTCTAGCTGGCCCGCCCTGTCTAGAAGAAGCGTTGGATTGCTTCAGAGACGCTGGACTCCTGAAATTTGTCATAGACAAGGAACACTGGAATGAAGAGCTTCTGTTACAGTTCTATGCAACTCTTCACATTCGAGGCTACAACAGGGATCCAAAGACTTGGGTCCTTGAGTGGATGACAGGCAATGTCCATCATGAAGCCAAAGCTCTTGATATCATTGAGCTCACAGACCTGCCCACTCCTAGTGAATACTATGAACCAGGTTGTCAACAACACCAGAATTCTTTGGAGAGCATTTTTCAGAAGCCAGAACCCAACATGAGCCAAATGTTGAGCATGATGAAGCCTTTGCCTCACGACGCTGACTACCCATCTGAATTCTTTGTTGAAGACCTAGAGTATCTGCCTCGCACCATTTATCATATCATCAGAAAAACTCTATGGCCTGTCAAAGGACATTCATCTGCAGCAAAGCTTGAAGGAGCAATGAAGACTTTGGTTTTCTATATCTTCAATGGCATCAGCTTCAATGCTCAAGACTTTTTCATCAGACAGTTGGCTGCATCTGGCTCCGACATGTTTGGTCTGAAGTTCTATGCTCCATGGGTAATGAGTCTTATCAAGCTTCACTCTGCCATCAACTATCAGCCATCTGCGTGCAATCATCTTGTATTCTTGCCAGAGGTTGATCTGTCTGTTGAAGCTATTTACCCAGATCCTACTAAGGATCCCATTTATCTTCACAATGCTGATCACCAAAGCTTCACCCAGCCCATTGAAGGAGTTCAGGCAGTCTCGCGTGTTTATCCCTTGGCTGGCAATACACGTGCCCCTCATGCTCAAACGGACGCCACTGGAAGCACCATTGCCCAAAGGCCTCGGAAGCGATCTCATGTTCTGAATGACCTAGAGCTTCTCGTCGCGCTTCATCAGAAACAGGACAAGCATCACAACTAGCTTAAGTGTCTGATGCAAAGCCTCTTGGTGGATGTCAATCGCATTCGCAATCTTGCCACCAAGAATGCCTTTGTTACTCATGAAACCTGTCGGAGGTCTTGGAAGAGTTTGACATTGCTTAGTGCTAAAGCTGATCTGCAGGACGATGGCTTCACCGAAAGATTCAAGTTTGACTCAACTCCTCCAAGGAATGCTCACTTGCATCGGACTCCCTCACTTGAAGACTCTGACTATTCGTCCTCAGCTGCAACAGTGAATGCCAGAGTCATCGATGACCAAGATGATGCAACTTCACCTCCTCCAACTTCAGTGCGTGCCGACACTGCACCAAGTTCTTCTGCACCACCGGACCTCAACGACAACCCTGCTGCCTCGCCTGCACCTCATGGGAACAAGTAGACGCTCTATGTCTTCAAACCTTTTTGGTCCTTATTGACAAAAGGGGGAGAAGCATATGATTTGATAGTCGTCAAGCGGGCATATGAGTTGATAGTCTTCAAGCGGGTCCATATGGGTGGTTGCTTTACTTTTTGCTACTTTTTCCAAGTGCTTACAACTCTCGCCTTTCGATACATTTGGTTCTTTGAGTTGTAACACTTAAACTCGATGGTCGTCTTCTACTTATGTGCTATTCTGTGATGCGATGATAAATTCCGCATGTGCGATGATAACTTCCGCACTTAGGTCATTTTGCAGATGTCCATTTTTCATTGTGCATGCCATTATCTTCGTTATATCAAATCATGCATGATGAATTGTCATCATAAGTTGAAGAGGATCTCCACAAGTACAACCTGCCATGTGCATTGCATTCCAAAAGCAGATTACTTATATGCACATCTTCAGGGGAGCCTTTGCCACTTATGAAGACAATACACTATCTGTTACAATTTCACATATTTTATTCCCCGTTGAAAACTTCAACCAGTTTGTCATCAATCACCAAAAAGGGGGAGATTGTAAGTGCATCTAGTGCCACCCCTAGTTGGTTTTGGAGTATTGACGACAAACCTGGTTGAGGGACTAATGTGTTTGTGAGAATTGCAGGATAACACAGGTAGAAGCCCCTCATTGATTCGGTTTTCCTACCAGAGATGACCCCTAAAAATGTATGAAGACATTGAAGTCAAAGGTGGTATGTGAAGACATTCACATTGAAGACTATGACATGAGAAGACATCGCGTGAAGACTATGGAGCGCGAAGACTTAGTTGTTTCGTCGTTCTTTTTCTTCTTTGTTGAGTCATAGGAACCACCGTACTATTAAGTGGGGTCCAAGTGAACCAGTCAGAATGACTGAAGTGATGCTTAACCAAAATCCTATGTCTTCGAGTGAAGACAATGAGAGCAAATCTTATCCAGAGCTGGATAAGTCAGCTTTGCTTGTAGCCAAAGTAAAGTTGTCGTGTGTGTTTGAAATCTGACCGTTGGAACACGTGTCAGTTCCTTAGTGACCCAGGGTCATTTTGGAAAAATCAGGTCGGGTTGCCTAGTGGCTATAAATAGCCCACCCCCTACAACCATAAACGGTTGGCTGCTCAGAGTTAGTGTACGGCTTTTGTCGTTTGAGAGCAACCCACCTCGACGCCTTTGAGAGAGGATTCCTTGCGAGGACAAAGCCCTAAACATCCAGAGCCAAAGAGTGTTAGGCATCACTAAAGTCTTCATGTCTGTGTGATCTGAAGACTTATTACATTTGAGGACTGTGAATCCTCCAGCCGGTTAGGCATCACGTTCTGAGCATCCAAGAGTCATTGTGGATCGCCGATGAACGAAGTCTATGAAGGTTTGGAAGTCTACCTCGAAGACTTACTAGAGTGATTGGGCGAGGACTGGGTGTCCTTAGCTCAAGGGGAATAAGGTGAAGACGCGGTCTTCTGAGTTGAATATCAGCCTCCCTAACCAGACGTACAGTTGTCACAGCAACTGGAACTGGTCCAACAAATCATTGTCTTCAACGAGTCAATGGTTCCATTCTTCCCATCTCTTTATTTGCAGATTGGTCCTTGTGAAGTCATTGCCTGTTTGCATTATCTATTTGTCTTCACTGTTTGACTGCTTGTTCTGTTTGGCTTCATACTATCTTCCATCCTGATCTATACTGCCTAGCTGTGATTAGTCTTTGTGCTTTCATCTCATTGAATACTTGACTATGGCTTGCTTAGTGTAGTCTACCTTCCGCTGCATGGTAATAGGTTTGTTTCTATCGTTTGTCTTCGAAACTTCCATGTTTTGAAGACTTCCATAAAAATCGCCTATTCACCCCCCCCCCCTCTAGTCGATCACTAGCACTTTCACCCTCAGTTTTTGAGAAAACACAATGACTCGTGTCCTTCAGTAGCATCAATGATTTGATCGATGCATGGGAGGGGGAAGGGATCCTTTGGACAAGCTTTATTGAGGTCTTTGAAGTCGACACAAAGGCGCCAGGATTTGTCCTTCTTTGGTACCATCACCAGGTTTGCTAGCCAGTCCGGGTGTTTTATTTCTTTGATGAATCCAGCCTCCAATAACTTGGCTAGTTCCTCTCCCATGGCCCGTCTCTTAGGTTCAGAGAAACGCCGAAGAGCTTGCTTGACCGGCTTGAATCCCTTTAGGATATTGAGGCTATGCTCGGCCAGCCTGCATGGGATTCCTGGCATGTCTGAGGGATGCCACGCAAATATGTCCCAGTTCTCGCGCAGGAACTCTCGTAGTGCAGCGTCCACAGCGGGGCTTAGTTGTGCCCCGATGGTGGCTGTTTTTGTAGGGTCCGTTGGGTGGACTTGGAATTTGACTATTTCATCTGCTAGTTTAAAAGGGGTGGACTTGGATCTCTTGACGAGTATCACGTCGTCCCTGTCCACTGTTGAGCGTAGCGTAGTTAATTCCTCAGCCGAGAGGGCTTCAGATAGTGCCTCGAGGGCCAATGAGGTTGTTTTGTTTTCGGCGCAGAGTGCTGTGTCCGGATCGCTAGCGAGAGTGATGATTCCGTTGGGCCCGGGCATTTTGAGCTTCATGTACCCGTAATGGGGTACGGCTTGGAAGATTGTGAATGCCTCCCGTCCTAAAAGAGCGTGATAACCACTGCTGAACGGGGCCACTTGGAATGTAATTTCTTCGGACCTGTAATTATCCAGCGTGCCGAATACCACATCTAGTGTGATTTTCCCAACACAGCGTGCTTCCTGGCTGGGGATAATTCCTCTAAAGGTTGTGCTACTTTGCTCGTTGCGGTTCTAGTCTATTTCCATCTTTTGAAGGGTTTCCTCATAGATGAGGTTTAGTCCGCTGCCGCCGTCCATGAGTACTTTGGTGAGTCGAAAGCCATCCACGATTGGACTGAGGACCAGTGCGGCTGGTGCTCGGGCTGTTCAGAATTTGGGTTCATCACTAGCATTGATGGTAATAGACGTGTCACTCCATGGATTTGTTGCTGCTACGTGGCTGATTTCAGCCATGCTGCGGAATGTTCGCTTGCGCCTGTTATTTGACGCAAAGGTCTCGAACACTGTTAACACCGTATTATTATCCATTGGATGGTGCTCCGTGGTATGTGGGATAAGAAGATCCTCACCACTTTTGGCCACCTCCCGGAGCATCCAACATGCTCTAAGGCTGTGTGTTGGTATTGTATCCGCTGTATTATGAATTTTGCAGGGTCCGTTGAGCCATCCTTCCAGTATGGTTACATACCCTGTAGAGGGTTTTTTCTTTTGGTAGTTGACCCGGGTGTATTGTGATAATGCACCCTTTTGTTTTGGACTGGGTTTGTATTCAGGGCCGGATTATCCCAAAAGTTTACTTGGGTTTTCCAGGCACTTTCCATCGCACAGTACTTTTGTACTATGGACGCCAAGTCAGCGAAGCGTGTTATCTCACGACGATTTATGGCGTTAAGGCTTTCCTTGTTCGTTGCAATTATTGCAAAAAAAATAGGATTGCGTCTTCCTCGCGACAGTCCTTAACCTTGTTCATCGCAAGGAGGAATCTGGCCCAATAGTGATGTACTGTTTCCTGGGGCTCTTGCCTGATGTGGGAAAGACCGCTTATGTTTGGGTGGGTGGGTGGAATTGAATCCGAACCCTCACCTGATCTGGGATCCAGGGGCCGAGGAATTTCCAATTTTGAAAGTTCCGGTTCCGGGGTGTGACCCGATAATCCTGGCCCGCTGCCTGACTCTAAGTTCAGGGATTGGGTGTTGTCCTCCCGCGAACGGGCGTCTGGCTCGGAGAGCTCGGGAATCCGGACATATTTGGTCCTCGGGATAGAGGAAAGGTCGCCGCATTGTTCCTTCACCACTGCAATATGATGGGTGACCGGTGGAGAGTTAATCTCCCTTTGATCGGGTTAAAGCCCAATCCGATCATAGTCCGAAGCAACTCCCAAGGCGGCGATGCGATCCAAGAGCTCGTTTAAGGAGGAGAGCTCCATTGGATCCATCTGTTCGGCGAGTGCCGATTTGACGTGGAGGCTGTTTTCGATGACCCGAGAATTCATCGTCGGCGTGGCGGCCGAACAGACGGTCATGATGAACCCGCCTAGCCGGAGAGTTTGGCCGGCAGCCAAAGCTCCCCCAATAGTAGTACCGTCTTTAAAGACGAGACAAGACATCCTTCCTTCTGGCGACGGCACAGAGGAACTCTCAATGAAAGCACCAATGTCGGTGTCAAAACCGGCAGATCTCGGGTAGGGGGTCCCGAACTGTGCGTCTAAGGCGGATGATAACAGGAGGCAGGGAACACGATGTTTTACCCAGGTTCGGGCCCTCTTGATGGAGGTAAAACCCTACGTCCTGCTTGATTAATATTGATGATATGGGTAGTACAAGAGTAGATCTACCACGAGATCGGAGAGGCTAAACCCTAGAAGCTAGCCTATGGTATGATTGTATGTTGTCCTACGGACTAAAACCCTCCGGTTTATATAGACACCGGAGAGGGCTAGGGTTACACAAGGTCGGTTACAAAGGAGAAGATATACATGTCTGTATTGCCTAGCTTGCCTTCCACGTCAAGTAGAGTCCCATCCGGAACGAGATGAAGTCTTCAATCTTGTATCTTCATAGTCCAACAGTCTGGCCAAAGGATATAGTCCGGCTGTCCAGAGACCCCCTAATCCAGGACCCCCTCAACGACAAAGATGTATTCCACTGTCATATATGAATATGGTTTACAAATGCTGATACTCAAATTCAGAAACTAGAATCCAGTTTAAGGTGAATTCGAATATTTGGAACACTTCATGTCCAACTCAAATGTCACACGCATCATAATGTGTACTCCCATTTAGATATGTACACAAGCGATGTATCAAGATTCAAATGCCGAGTCAATAAACCAAGAATGTACGGAACTAACAGACATATAAACACTTATAGAGTATATGGATCAATAATATCAACTAACATACATGAGCCAGGCCGCTGTACTTTTTTTTGGCTACAACAGCATCCTTTTTTAGCCAGCATCTTGGCCCTTTCCAATGCGTGCCACTTATGGTCCATCTATACTACTATTGCTGAATGCACATTCAGCCCGATTGGCATATTTGTAGGTCTGGCACTGCAATCCAAATGAAATGTCTCCGAGTCTTATCAATTAACACAGACTTGTGCTCAAATTAAATTACAAACAAAAAAACAAAAAAGAATTATTACATGATCTCTAAAACAAATGGTTTGATTGATTACATGAACAGAAAACACTAAGGTTATTCAACTATGGAAAGAACATTTCACCTTTGATTTACCAAGTAGGAATTTAATTTCCTTTTTTTCCTTCAGGACCTTAACAATCTGGTCAGTCTCAGCTTGCGTCGTTTTGAAATCCACCAAATATTTAATGGTTGTCTTGAGTGCTGCTTGCGATTGTGTTGTTTGCTTCCTCAACATGTCAACTTCATCTCTAAGTGCAGAAGCAGAATCTCTTTCTACCACTAGTTTAGCCTCTAGAGCATCAGCAGTTGGCAATTCATAATGCATGATTGGGCCGGTGCCACTGTTGTGGGATGATGCAACGTCCATGGGATCCTCGCTCTTTGATCTTGGGCTAACCTGTTTTGCCATTAAAGTTCCGATTGGATTCAGAAAAGTTGAAGTTAGCAAAACATCTCAACTGGGAGTTATAACAGCAAACCGGTTAAACAAACAAGGAATTAAAGAGTTTCAATTGGATGCTGAAAAGTAGTTATTAACATCATTGTAACCCGCTGTTGCAGCAGCAAAGCAATTAAACAAACAAGTAGATATTTAAGTTAAGGCAAACAGGTAATTCTTAACAGTAAGTATCAAACACATAGATAGGCGCAGACTACAATATGATTAACAGGCTGTGCCATTATGTAATCAGTAGCAAACTAAATTAAGCCAAGCAACGTAATTGAACAATTTTGCAATAAGTGGCTAACTAAAATTCCGAGAAGCAGGTAACTGAACTTACGCTAGTTCTTTGTACAGGCACACTGCAACTTCTTTTTCGCTTACAAGGTTGTACGAAGGAGTCCATGGCATCAATTGCTTGGATACGCAGTCCCAATACTTCTTTCTTCCCACACTGCATGGGTAAGTCGAATGGTTAATCTGGTAAGATGGTGCGTCCTTGATATGTTATATGAGGACGTGTAGTCAGACTAGTTGTAGCCAAACACATCACACTGGCTTTTACCGTATATTTCATGCGATTACTTTTGGCATATCGAGATCTAAGCAATCTACAATAGGATGAAAAGACTAGCATCCTTCACATTATTGGCGAACTCAGTTCATAGAAACAAGCAATCCAACCATTCTGTGGGTAAATCAAAAGCGCCACTGGAATATTTTTCACTATCCAATCATACACGCAAAAAGGGGCGACGCCACCATAGGGGCTGGTATGGGCGGCCGCCTCAGGTGGCTGGAAAGTGTGCTCCTAGTTTGAGTCGTCCAGGTTGGCCCACGCTAGTTTTGTTCGTCCCAACGCACGAGCAGGCAATGTAAAAAATGAAGAAAAATGTTTCAATTTGGATGGGCCAATAACATAAGTGCAAGGCAAGCCCTATAGCAGGCTCGCGGCCCAAACGAGCGCCTCCCATATTGATCGACAGCAGGAAAAATCGCAATTCATTCGCTCCAGCCTCCAGTCTGGTTCGCTCCTAACCTAGCCGTCGCTGGACAGACCGACACAACACTTCCTCGCGCCCTCGTTGGAGGGCGGTCGCCGGGCTTCAAGCGAACGGAAGGACAAGAAGATGAAGATCCAACCATGGGTGTAGCCTGCGTGGGAGGCAGCGGCGGCAGCACGGGCATGGCATCGAGCTTGTGCAAACATACAGTCGCAGCTTGCAAGAGTAGCATGCGCAACGAGCAGGTACATCACATCCCTGATTATACCTAATTCAACTCTTCAATTTCTGGCCAATAGTTAAACCTGACGGTGTTGTAAAACTGCTTGTATGTAGGGAATCTATGAGAAAATGAAACCAATTTCTACTTATTTTATAACTCCCCCAATCAATACTGAACTGACTGAATCTGATGTATCTAATCAAGTTTCCGGTGCAAACATACAAGCCCATGTTGTTCTTGAGCCTGAAGTGTCTAATGAACAGACTACCAATGAAGGATTTGATGCAAACATTTTACATGCTCCTGGTGATGAACATATAGTGTCTAATGAGGGATCTAATGCAAGCATTTTGCAAGCTCATTGAAGGATTTAGTGTCTAATGATGATCTACTATGTTGAGAGAGACAGAGATTTGCAGGCATTGATGACAAGCAAATTATAGTGCATTTTCATAGCTTGAGGAAACGTCGAGGCCATCTACCAGAAAGTTCCCGTATCATGACAACATAGCATAAATACTTTTCTAATCTGTTGTTTGAAACTATTGGCATACTTGTGTAGGATAGATATATTGATATGCAGTTTGCGCACTGGTTATACGTGCAATCACACTTCGATATTTTCAGCCAGAGAACGAATAATTCAAGCAGGTACAGACCATGTTTGTAGTCCTTATACACCATGTTGCATTTTGTGTTTTTTGGTGCTTGCATCATTTAGTGTTTATAATCTGAACTACTTTGGATCATTACCTGGTTTTCAAAGTGCATGTAGCTTCACATTTCTCAAGTTATGTTGATTTCCGGAGTGCAAGTGCCTTCGTATTTTTTAAGTTAAATGTTCGCCCCTGCTAACATGAATTCGTGGATCAGCCACTGCACACAAATCATACACGAATGCCAGTACGAATTAAATGAAATGCAGGGACTTACGCTAGCTCGTTGTACAGGCTCACTGCAGCTCTGCTTGCACTTGGGATGTTCCATGTACAAGTCCATGTTACCACTTGCTTGGATGTGCATGCCTTGTGCTCCTTGCATCCCCCTCTGCATTTTTGACACGGCGAATGGTTGATCAAATAAGAGGAATCGACCTTGATGTTGTACTGGAGGACAGATACTTACAAGGTTATACGGGTGTGCAGGATGTGTACCAGATCCCGTAGCGTCGTCATGCTTCACTAAAATATGGATTTGCTTGTTTTAGATGATATCTCCAGAAGAAATAAGAGTTAAGGTCAGAGTTGCATAGGCGTGTAAGCTAAGAGAGCAGTAAAGGATATCTAAACATCGTCGGAACAGTGCACAAGGGATTGATGTGTGGATACCTAGTTCAGGCCGGCGTTTGGGCATGCTCGCCTAGCTAGAGTGCGGGTCACTTCAGAGCCGTTGAGGGTGATGCGCTGGCGTTGGCTGGCCGCGCACGGATGCAGATCTTGAGTGGCAGCGGAGTGCTACAATGCGGTGGATGAGACCGTTGGTGAAGCCCCAACGGCCTCGGGGGGGAGGAGGTGCGACGATGTGCTCGGTGAAGTAGCCCCGGTGAGCTGGGAGACGGCGTCGGTGAAGCACACCTGATGCAGTGGAACTCGGTGTCTATGAGGCACGTCGGTTGCGGCGGCCGACGTTGTCGGTAGACCACCCGGTGCGGTGGACGAGGGCGTAGATGAGGTAGCTCCGGTGCAATGGTGAAGCGCGACCGTCGTCTTTGTCGTCGTCGTCCGGCACAGAGGTGAGGAACGGTGGGGAAAGAGACGAGACGAGGGGCAATTCGAGGGTTGGTGGCGAATTAGGGATTTGAGCAATCTGGGCGCGGAAGGGGACGGTGGAGAAGAGAGATTTTGCGGGGCTGGAATTGGGGCCGCCAGATATTTCAATCCGAAACGTGGAAGCGCGAAATTATATTGTCGTCGTCCTTTTTTGGGGGGGAGGGGGGTGGCTGGGTGCTACGCGTCTGTCCGACACACGCGACCACCCCGACAGGACTATGCTTCGGTGCCTTAAGGCACCTGCCTTTGTGTCCATGACATATGGGCCCAATAGGTGGCTGGCCCACATGTCAGTGACCCAAAGGCAGTTGCCTTTAAGGCACGGAAGCAGCGTCCACCCCGACACGACCCTGGTTTTCCTGGTGCACCTACATTTGAGAATGCAAATGAATCTTCTTTCATTTGCAAACGAATATGTATGTATTACCATGCCCGTGTTTTCCTTGCAATAACTAGTCATTTGAAACGAGATACTCCATCCGTTCACTTTTGTATGTCGTTTCAGACAACTTAAAATGAACTGTTTTGCACATTGTCTGAAATGTCTTCAAGGTCTTATAAAAGTGAACAGAGGGAGTACTATAAATTAATTAATGAGGAGTTATTTGAAAAAAAATCAAAACGGTACCCACGCTAACGTGGATTAGAGTGTGTGTCGCATAATTAGTTATTTGAATTAGAGTGTGTGTCACGTAGTTAGTTTTTTGAATTAGAGTGTGTGTCACGTAGCGATCTCCAATTCTAACGTGGATTTCGCATTTCACTGTATCCATGCTACTTTTTAATACAAATTCATATGTATATGAACACCATGGTAGTGAGAAAACTTTTGGATGGATTCAAACATATGACCTACAAAATAGCACAACAAACTGAGTCAATGTCAACTTTTCGAAACTTAGTATGGCACGAATTCGAAATAATTACCCGTATGCCTGGTCCTCGGTTCAAATCTTACAATGTACACCGAATTGAAACATCGATATTAAGTCTCGTACTATGTACATTCAAATGTTGTTTTTAGCCCCCCCCCCCCCCGCACAAACCCTACATACTTCCTGTATCGGTCAATCTTCCTCTCCTAACCACCTTAGGAAGCTATCGGTTTCCAACACACGTTCATTCTTTCTCTCCATGTTTCGATCTCTTAGTCTCTCAACTACACAACCCCTTTTTCCACTCTGTTACCAAATGTATTTACCTAACACACCCGCCATTGCACCCCATGCCGAGCTCTCTCTCTCTCCCCCCTCTCCCTCTCACCCTCTCGCGCTAGATACATGCATTGCCTATTTAGCCCCCCAACCTCTCGTGCATGTGCATGCACGCATGTTGTATATCTAGGTCACTCCCTCGAGCGGGCCACACTCGCTCAATCTCACTCTCTTTATCTGAGTCTCATTTAACCTCGTTTTCTTTCACACACAAATGATATATCTCCCTGTTCGGGCCTCGATCGACACACTCTATACTCTCTCACGCAGATTGTCTATCTAGGTCAGTCCATCCAAGCCGCCACCACTATTTCGACCTCATGGTGGGCCACGCTCACTCAATCTCTCTCTCTCTGTATGTCTCGATTGACCTCGCTCTTTCTGGGACAAAAATGATATATCACCATGTTGAGCCCAATTTGACCTATTCACATTGTATACTCTCTCACGTACATCGTCTATCTAGGTCACTCTCTCCAACCCGTCTCACTCTTTCGATCGCACGGCGACCCTATGTGATCGGTTGACCTTGCTTCCTCTCACGCACAAAATATATCTACACGTTTGTGACTGGATCATCTCTCAAGCTCTATCTTACAGCCCTCACCCTTGCCAAAAAGCTCAATCGGACAATATCTCTCTAGAGCATATATATTTGTTCAATGAATGTCGGACCACACTCACTTTGTCTCTCTATCTATATGTCTCTCGATTGACCTCGCTTTCTCACACCGTATCTTCCATGTGTTGAAGCTACTACCTCTCCATCCCTTGCAAAGCCGGAGCTATTTACATTGCGAGGGGCACTCCAACCTTGGATTAATTTGTGTAGGCATTTATTCCGGTCGGTTTAGATTATATTTTCGTAGCATTCGTCCCACAACTACTCCAATCACCGTAGCGGGTAATTAAGCTATGGGGAGCACCTAATATGAGCACCGGGGAGCCGTTGGATCGAAGATGCAGCGGCACACACGAGGCCTGAATGTTTTATTTGCAAAAAAAACCTTTGGAGAGTTTGGAAATTGCGCATAATTACAAAGACTACTCCCAAGCCATTGGATCTCACTTCCAACGGTGTAAAAACTCGTATCACCATAGTATCTAAGCTGTGGGGTGGATGTGATATTCTATGCCGCTGTCATTTTTGTTCGTAAACTTGCAAAAAACGTGTAACTCGTGCTGTTACTTGTCTAACCGCGCAAAGTGTTTGTTCAAAAAAACCATCCTACACTGAAATATCAGAACAACACACGGGGGTCCCACTTGTCATTAATCAAATTTGGACCTAAAACTAACAAATCTGAAAGACGAGATTCGAACTGGCAACCTGGACTACAAAGCGTAAGTCGATAGCCTGAAAAAATGAACGGTTGTTGGCTTTGTCCCATAACTTGATTTTATACAGTACTTGCGTTGAGTAGAGTAGAGGGAGTGCCTCGTCAACACGTGCATGACCGTTATCTCACTTACTGGTGGGTCCCAGGTCTGTGATCTCAGTCTCTCTTGTCTCCATCGTCTAACCTTTGCACGGGCACACACGAAGAGCGGCGCTAGCTTGCCGTGGTGTTATTACAACTAAAAAAACTTGGAAAATAGAAGAATTGCCTAGAACAAGAGACGTTGTGGCTGGTCGAGACGGAGCTAACCACATCTATCCTTCGTGCCACGTTTGCATGATGAAGCTGTGTGGCTAGTGGGGTGTTTTCAACCGACTGGCTGGGTCCCGAGGTCGAACCATAGGTACTCTACTACGTCTGATATAGTATATTTTTACACGCACATTTTTCCTCCATGCCGAGATGTGGCACACCCTACAGCACGGTTTCGGGGTCCTCCCGGGTGGTGCACGCATATATTCTTCCTGACATCGGACGCCCTACTGCGCATTTTCTGGGTCCTCCTCGGTCGTAGCACCGAAGCAAGTAAATGAGTCATCAAATCACGAAAGACCACCTTTCCCGCCGAGTACATCAGTGAAGCACGGTGGCTAGCTAGTTGGGCTAGTTCGACCGATTAGCTAGGCCGCCGGCACATTTGTTTTTTCACCCCTTTTTTTATCTACTTGCCGGCAGGTAAATTTAAATATCCACCGCGGCGTTGCTCTGGTGTTTGGGTGTGGCAGGATATTTAATTTTTTGATTGACGGGAGCCGGCGCGGCAGGATTTTTAATTTTTTTATTGACAGGAGCAGGGCGGCAGCAATTAGTCATGATGATTCCGCCTGTACCCACTGCTCCCTGATGTGAGAAGTCGTCGACTGGTGTTTTACCATGGTGAAAACCAAAAGATTCCCCACTCCCTCCGCCTTCCCGTAGATTGCATTGCCTTTCAGCTGTTTCGCCCCCTTTGCTTCCTCTCCCCATTGCTTCTACCTGGTGCCATGGCGGCGCAGCAGATCTTGGAGTCCGAGGTGAGGCTCCTGACACAGGAGCTCCATGCCAAGGATGCGGAGCTCAGGGCCAAGTACGTGGAGCTCCGTGAGCTCAAGGAGGAGAGGAGTGCCATGCTCCTCCGTTGTGTGCGGGAGTTCACGGAGCTTCAAAAGCGGTAGGAGTCCACCACAAAGATGCTCAAGGCGTCGGCGGCGTTGCTGCAGAAAGCAGGAGATATGATAGGCTGTCAGGGGAGCCGGCTGGAGCGCGAGCGGGCCGATCGTGACGAGGTCCAGGATCGCCTCAGCCACTTGGTGAACCAAGTTGCCACGCACGTGTTGCGGCTGCGCGATGCCTACCGCCGTGCCAGCGCGATGATGCCGGTCGTCGAGCTAAGCCCTCTGCATGGGCATGTCCATGTCTCGGTGCAACATGACCGTTGGATCAAACTCAGACGGTGCAGATCAGTCACTGTAGCACAAAGCGTGTGGGTGTGTTTGGTTGCATTCTCATCTCAATATAGTTGTTTCCTCTTCGTGTATTTTTTTCAACCTACTAGTGTGGACTCATGCACCCTTCATGCACTCTGCCAAACACCCAAAAGTGGGTCGAGAAGGGAACTTTTGCTCCCATCCCGTGCACCCTTCATACACCCTGCCTAACATTATTCGTGCTTCATGTGGTTCATGTTTCGTGGAGTACTGTAGCACCGTACTCTCCGTGCACTGTGAACCTAGTTCTGTTGACATTGATCTCACCACCCATTCTCGACCGGACAGTCGAAAAAGCGGTACTATGTTATATATAGGAGTAGTTGACATGCGCACAACATCATTTGTTATCGTCATATCTTACTACACTAGCAACAAGATTGTGTAGTACTGATGTATGAACCACTGAACATGCCTAGTAGTAGGAGCACTGTGTATGTCCAAGTGGCTGCCGTGTTTCGCACTCCTCCGTCGTAAGAGTGGAAACGCTTGCTATAATCATTTATTTTCTTCTGAAAAACAGTGGACATGCTCTACCATGCGGATCCTCCTCCAGTCATGCACTAAAGTACTCACTTTCGCCGACGTGTGGGACAGCCAGCATCGGGGTCGACCAGCCATGCACTAAATTACTTCATAGTAGAGTGACAGTAGACTACCCCGATCGAAGCGCCGCAGTAATGCCCAATGAGCCGTCAAATCACAAAACCCCCTCCTTTCCAGCAGTAAGTTGGACGGACGAAGCAACCATCATTTCACTCTTCTCTCTCAGCTTCGTCTCTACCCAACCCTCGCTTCTGCCTCATCTTTTTCCTCATTTCTTCAAGAAAACCCCGACCTGCTTCTGCCATTGTTCTTCTCTCCCAAAGAAGGAAAGGTGAGCGCATCAATGGTGTTGATTCTGGCCAAGGCCCGGTCTTGCAACCCTGAGACTGATCCTATAACTCCCTCTCTTTTCTTCTTTTGGGTTTGTGATTATGGTTTCTTTTCTTTTATTTCTATTTGACAGTTTCTTGATGGACGCTGGAGCACCGGCCGAAGTGATGTCTACGGCTCCGGCCAAAACCGTCGAGGCTCATGGTACGAAGAAGCGCAAGCGCCCCGCCGAGACTACCGCAGACAAGCTCAAAGCCATCGCCCTGTCCAAGCCCCCCTCTCCAAGATCCCTCATTAAGCAAGTCCAGGTAATATCTCTTCTTGACGATCTTTTTCTCGATCTTGATCGTGTTTTTTCATCTAATGCGCAGTACTAGTACTAGTAGTACAACTTTCTGGGTGATCTTGCATGTGATTTTTGTGTGCCAAATGACGGTTCTAAATTCCTCTTTTGACCAAAACATGCGAGAGCTTGACACTGATTTCTCATAGATTACTTTCAACTAATCCCTTTGTCCCAAATTTCTTGTCTTAGATTTGTCTAGATACGGATGTATCTAATACTAAAATGTCAACCTCGCATTTTAGTATTAAATACATCCGTATCTAGACAAATCTAAGACAAGAATTTTAGGACGGAGGGAGTACTTTTATGAACATCAATGCTACCTTTTAAGAGGGTATATTTGCCTCAGTAACTTGTGTTATGGATATTGCATGTAATACCTCTGCTCTCATGCCTTTGAAGACATGTTCTAGTGTCTTTGTTCACTCATTTCTGTGCGAAAATGTAGTCATATATGGAGTATAATATCGAAAATCATCTTATATTTCTGAACGGAGGTAGTAATAAAATATGGTTTCTGTTTGAATTAGAACCAGGTCCGCGGTGGAGATGAAGTTCTCAAAGTCATGCCTTGTGAACTGGAAGACCTGATGATGAGTTCTACTGCTGAACTATCCAGCTACTGTGTCCTTGTTGCCACGTGTCCTGAACTAGTGTTTTCCTGTAGCATTGTTGTCAGGCGTGTTCTCGAGGTTGTACTTGACCACAACAATTTCCTGGTTGTGCCTTCGATTACGAAGGATGTGGTTCTTGTAAAGCTTCCCAACAAATCTGATGCGGCCTGTCTTCATCATCATGTTTATGAGTGGAAAGACCACTCTGTTAGGTTCTCCAAGGTTGACAAGATGGTGATGGTGCATGTAGATATCTCACACGAAGTCCATGGCCTAGTCAGTTATGCGGGGTTCATCCCATAGGTCGGTGGCAAAAAATAGTCTGCAGAGTTTAGTTAGTGCAACTTTGCTTGTCTGTAGTAAGTACTATTGTTCAGTACTTGATTTGTGTTTTTGAACCATGTATTGTTTATTAGTGCTGTCGCTTTTGGTGTGTGGTCTGTCTCGAGAACGGTCTATGCTAATGTCTGTCCACTCAATTCAGTCTGTATATTTTGAAGTATCCATATCATATTTTTTGTGAGGACGGTCTATCAATTATGGTTACACTCCAATATCTGTATGCATTGCAGGGTTTATCGCACCCACTAGGATTTCCAGCCCCATGGATGTTCGGTCCATACGATTTGTCACGACCTTTGGACTGTCCTGCTTGTGGGAGTGGGCGGGGCCCCTGCATGCCACGCATAGTTGAACGATCAATATTCTGTTTAGTACTTCAACATAGTGATTTCCTGGTAAGGATTCACTCGTGTCACATCAAGTAAATCTTATTGATTTACTGTCTAAATCTTATTGATTTAATGTCATGTTTTCTTTCTTTTCCTATAATTTTATGATGCAGGTTTTGCCATGTGACATTCATCACAGAATAAACCATTTGGTTTGCTCTACGATGGCTATTTTTGCAGGTTTCACTTCTTATGTCGTGTCAGTAACGAAGGCACTGTCCATCACTTATATTACTGGAAAAAATTGGATCAGTATGTTGTCTGAGTACAAGCTGAATCCCTATGATGAATTGCAGTTTGGTTTAACAAAAACGCCACAATTAGTCCTTCTCGCGTTTAAAAGAAATGAAGAAAAAGACTGGATCACGGTCACGGATCGTAGTCAAGTTAGAAAGCTGAACATAGCAGACTAGACACGATCGCCGACGTCTCGCATAGATCGAGCACCGACAGTTGCTCTAGCACTGACAGCGGCAACAGCTCAGTCTGATCCAGCTGAGGATTGGGCACCGACCGCGTCAGCGGATCAATCTGATCTACCGGAGGATCGGGCATCGACACCGGCACCAGATCTACAAGGAGCACCATCTCCGGCAGCAGCGGCTTTGGCACCTACACCAACACTTGCACTTGCATCTGCACCGGCCCGTGTAGTTGCACCGGCAACAGACTGGGCTGCAGTTCACACTTCATATACCAAAGTCCTCATAAAAACCGACATGTCCACCTTCTTGGTAAGCATTGGCCGCCCAAGTGCTTCATTCTTTTTTCTTTCCATGTTGTTTCACATGATTCACTGTGTTGATCTAACTGTTTGGGTATGTCTTCTTGTTTGCAAACAGAGAATTCCTAGAGCAATGAGGGAGTCGTTCAACAATCCGGGCGACCGCGGCCAAGTTTCTCTTACCATGCGCAGCCTTGGTGTGAATGAACCTGCTCAATATATCGTAAGTACAAAGGATGGTCGCATGATGATTAATGCTAAAGGATGGTCAATGTTCAAATCTAAATCATATCTTGCGGTAGCGGATGATGTCAAATACGAAATTTCTCGGCAAGGAGAGCTGGTCCAAATCAACTTTGAAATTCTTCAGTAGCAGGACGTAACTGTCTAACTGATCTATCCTCCGAGAGATTTTGATGTAATAATCTAGCATGGTGAAACAAGTGTCCTGTGTATAAGTAGTACGATAGTATTATTTATCACATGGTATATCGTTGATAGAATTGCAACTCTGATTGTTGGTTAGGAACTGTCGTTCGATTTCATTCCAACAGCTGCCATGCTTTATTCAATTTTGTGTATTCGCCTTGCGATAGCATCTAAAACCAGCGACGCACCGATTGCTTGCAATATGAAAAGCGCTGAGGTAGAACACATGGGCCCCCAAACATGCAGGGTCGGCCTGCGGCCCAAAGTCCAGAACCTGGTTTCGAGAAGCACTAGCTTAGTGCAGAAGGGGCGTCCTCCTCCTGTTGTGGGTTGGGCGAAGATGAATGTTGATGTTGCGTTATCTCGCAATGGTGAAAGGCGAGCCCTGGCAGTTGTGAGCTGGGATCATACAGGCTTCTTCCTTAGAGCATCGGCACTGGTGTGCGAAAGTGTTACTGATCCAGAGATCCTAGAGGCAATGGCATGTTGCGAGGGGCTATCTCTGGCTCTTGACTTAAACCTGCAACAAGTTCAGATTAGCACCGATTGTTCAGCAACAGTCAAGCATATCGGAGAGGCATACTTGGGGCCCAGCAAAGTTATTATGGACGAGATCAAGATGAAGAAGAATATGTTCCAAACCATGGAGATCATACATGAAAAACGCGAGTGTAATGTTGAAGCGCATGTGCTCGCAAAGGCTGCTACTTCTTTGCCCTGTGGACGCCATCTTTGGCTCACAGGAACCCCCGAAATTATTTGTATACCTATGACTGTTAATCTTCAATAAAGCAGCTTTTATCCCTTAAAAAACATCTGAGTATTATATTCTCAGCTGAACCCCCATAATGCCCGTGCATTGCAGAGGGAGTATTTTTCTCGGCAAGGTGAGCCTGTGATATAAAAGATTTGTACATTTCTTTACAGAGGGAGTATCTCTCTGTCAAAAAATATATTTATGTGTAACTAGTTACTCCTGTCTTTCTACTTCCTTTCGCTGATATGTGGGGCAACCGGCAATGGGGTCCACGTGCCATATGCACAAATTAGAGTGCACAACTTCAAGGTGGACACACCCCGGTCGTAGCGCCACAGTAATGCCTAATGAGCCGTCAAATCACAACCCCCCTTTCCAGCTCTAGCAGTAAGCTGGACGGACGAAGCGGCAATATTTCACTGGGCCTGAATCCCTTTCTCCCTCGTCTGCTTGTTCAGAGAAAACCCCCTCTCGGCGATTGCATAGGGTTTTCTCATGGAGAACCAGGTACGAATTCTTCATCCATCCCCGATAAACCCAAGTCCCTTGGTCGTAGGTAATCCTAGGATGGCAGCCGCCGCCGTTGATGCATTTTTCTTCCTACTGAATCTAGTGTGTTTCATTTGCAGTGCCCAAAGTGCGAGTACCCTATAGGTTTCTGCGCCCTCGGCGAGACTCCACACTTGTTCCTTCTCATCCTAACACAGCATTTTGAAATGCGCATAGTATGTTCCTAGAATCCTATTTTCTATCCGGGTGGGTGGGAGTTTTTTGAACATGCTGTGTTCTCATATTATTTTTCCTGCAGTGTATTATTTGCTCTGCCAGAACACATGTACTCAAGATGCTCGGCCTTGCCATAACTGAATACACTAGTTTACTGGTCACATTGAAGACAAGCCATGGATATAAGTTCCGAGTTGGGTTCATGAACCAAGAAGATCGCTGCTTTTTTTATGGCCGAACTTGGATAAACTTTCTCAAGTGTTACGGACTGAAAGTTGGCGCATCAATGTTGATGGAAATAGCAGAACCTGGTCTCATCTTCACTGCGATCTTCCACCCCGACATCGTTCCAATTGTTCATCCATGTTAGTTTTGTATCTGGTTCTTGCTTGTTGCCTCGATTACTTCTTAATCCACCTATTCTGTCTAACTAATCACAATTTAACTTTAGAAGTAGCAACGAATCTCTCACGAAGATGCTACTTCTGACTAATATTTTCTTATAATTGGTGGCACGTGTAGGTTTTTTCAGAGTAAAGCAGTCTGCTCGTTTGTTACTCTGTAATAACTCGGCTGTTACTAATGGCACTGAAGATGACTGGATTAACATCCACAAGTTCCTACACTTTATTGATCCTCTTGAGGTCCTTGTGGGGCGTTTCAATGGTGGAAGGCCACGTGGGATATGTGTGCCACTGCTGCACTCATTGAACAGGTCCAACTATGTCGAGAAACTTATGGTACGAGCTGTTTTCTGTTATATATGTTGTTCATAAACTATTGCTTATACACAGTTTTACAACTGTGATCTTCTTGAAACAGGAACTGCCGAGTTCTATTTTCCTATACAGATGCCTGGCCATGGTCGGGTCAGACTTGCGCTTGGTCACAACATGATGTTTATGTCGATCTACTCAATTCCCCTTGGAGGTGAAAAGATACTTATTCATGGGTGGTCTCAAATAATAAAGGCCCGTCCATCTTGGAAAATAGGGCAGAAGATTATGTTCATGCTTTTCCATGGCTCTAAAGCGAATATCATGTTTATTGACCACGTTGTGAGATGAAGCCGCTTTCAGAAGGTTGTGGATGCGCGGGGTGGCGCCTGGGCCTTGTCCTGGGGCTTGGCGGCCTCACCCTTGGTTAACTATAGGCGAAGTAGCACTGTTCGAGGCGTGCTTTGTATGGTTGAACCTGTATAAGTACTCATACTGCTTTCAGCTTTGGTTGTTAAGTGCCCCTGCTGGTTTCAGTTAAGGTTGTTAAGTACTACAGTCTGTTGTGTTTCTTCAGTCCTGTCTTCCTCCAGCCGCCAAAACCAAACCAGCACCGGCGGGGCCGCCTGCTTCCGTCTCCCACGGCTGGCTGCGCCTCAGCGCACGCATCGCCGCCCCGCCGTCTCCTAAATCGTTAACGCCGACGTCCTCCGCGTGCTTTGGTGCTCTCGTCGCGGCGCCGCCCTCTCGCGTTGTCAACATGGTCAACAAACAACAGGAATCGGCAGAAGTACATGGAGAGGATGAAAGTAGGGGCCTACCACGTCAGCGTATGGAAAAATAAAATGCTTCCTCCTAGTGTTTTCCTGACATCTGGGACCCACGACATTGGGAGCGTATATAGTCAATACACAAGAGAACAGCACAAGATCGGCTGACACCTGGGACGTAGCTACTCGAGCAGTATTTTTTTTGTTTGGTATTGTTGAGACGGAGCAGGGTTTGAACTGGGCTGTGGCCCGTCTAGCCCAGGCTTATATTTTATGTTCACCATGTGACCAGCCCAGCTATTTTTTCTTTGTGAAAATGAGCCCAGTTTATTTTTTCTGAAGAATACCCAATCCAGGCCTACTTATTTTTCTACGCCCTGATGGGCTGCAACTCTTTCAAGACGCCTCCAAATCTTTAAAGTAATATGAAATGGGTTGTAAATATAAAAACAGATGACAAATTGGCAATTACTTTATAATTTCTGAATTTTATTACATTTTCAGATTCCTATTTCACTGGGAATTAACCTAATTTAAATATATCTTCAAAGTACTTTAAATTTGGCTAGACATTTCGGTATTAAAACTAGTTTGGAACCCACAGAAATATGCGAAATTGGCCCTGGCCAACCAAAAAAACGACTGCAATAAATTGCATAAGAAGTTTCCATGAGCTATATATAAATTATTAAAAAAAGAGGGAGTGGTCTGACTTGTGGGCCTGTTTAGTTGACGCGTATGCAAGATTTTTTAGTTATTATATACGTCAACAAACGATTCTAGCAGACGTAACCGTTGGATGTCAATCCAACGGCCGTCATGTTTCTTCAATTTCTGATCTTCTTGCTCCAGCCGCCAAAGCAGCGCCGGCGGGACCGCCTACTCCCACCTCCCGTGGCTGGTTGTGCTGCCGCACAGGCCTTAGCGCCTCCTACTACTCCCACCGCTGGCCAGGGCATCCCTCTACTCACCCACACCCCCTGTTATTCTATGGCGACGACAGCCTCACACCGCAGCCGAACCGGTGAACGCTCATACTCCTCTCCGCGTGGGCATCCACTGTCGCGTCTTCCCCGGCTCCGCGTCGTCCCCTTCCTATGCCTCGCCGTCGTCCACCGCCGTGGTGCTCTCGGCGTGGCGTGGTCAATGTGGTCAACGACCGAATTCCAACGGAAGAGTTCTGTACGTGGAGAGGCTGACAGCTGGGTCCACGGCAGCCGCAAGGAAGTGCCTCCTTATTACGCGCAAAATAATTATTCCTCCACCTAACAGCGGGGACCCACCGGACGGACCACCAGTATTTTGTGAAAAAAATCGTTTCCCCCTGACTGCTGGGACCCACCGGACGGGCCACCATATTTCGCGAAAAAACGTTCCCCCCGCTGTCAACTCGGACCCACCGGAAGTGCCTCCTTATTACGCACAAAAAAATGAATACTCCCCCGGCAAGCTGGGACCCACCTTGGTGGGAGGCTGACTTGTGGGCCTACTAAGTTGACGGGGACGAAGGGCTTGGTCAACTTAGTCAATATGAACGATTCTAGCTCCAGTGACCGTACGATGTCCATCCAACGGCCGTAGTGCTTCTTCAACCTCTGGTCTTCTTGCTCCAGCCGCCCAAAGCAGCGCCGGTCATGCCGCATGCTCCTGCCTCCCGTGGCCGGCTGTGCTGCCGCGGAGGCCTCACCGCCCCCTACTATTCCCACCGCTGGCCAGGCCCTGCGGCGATGGCAGCCTCACACCGCAGCCGAACCAGTGAACCCTCGTACTCATCTCCGCGCGGGCTTCCACTGCCGCGTCTTCCCCGGCTCCGCGTCGTCCCTTTCCTAGGCATCGCCGTCGTCCACCGCCGTGGTGCTCTCGGCGCGGCGTGGTCAATGTGGTCAACGACGGACTTCCATCGGAAGAGTACTATGCGTGGAGACGCTGACAGCTGGGTCCACAGCCGCAGCAAGGAAGTGCCTCCTTATTATGCGCAAAATAATTATTCCTCCACCTGACAGTGGGGACCCACCAGGCGGGCCACCGTATTTTGTGAAAAAATGTTTGCCCCTGACTGCTGGGACCCACCAGCTACATCTTCGCACGCAAGGAAGTGCCTGACAATCGGGACCCACCTGGTCGAAGCGTACGTAGCGTTGTCATTCTGGTCGCAAACGTGTATGTACATATATACTGGTCGATGTAGAGACGCGTGCATGTCGTAGTAGAGGCACGCACGTAGCATGTACATGTACGTACAGTGACCAGGGTGCAAGAAAGAAAATACGGCCACATATGTGTACATATGGGCGGGGTCTCGAACGCCTACTCGCGCATATGTACGGCCAGGGCTCGTGTACATGGCTGGGTCGGAATGGAGAAATAGCGTTGTCGTCGTGTTCATGGGGAGGCAACGGAATGCGTCATGTTCATGGGGAGGCAACGGAATGCGTCATGTTCATGGGGAGGCAACGGAATGCGTCATGTTCATGGGGAGGCAACGGAATGCGTCGTGTTCATTGGGAGGGCTTGGACGGAATAGGCGATGGAAACGAGGCTTGGCGTACCGCAGAACGGAGGAAACGGCCTTGTGTTCAAGCGGCCACGTTCGAAACGGGATCCTGTTGATCGGGAGGGGTCTAGCGTACCGCAAAACAGAGGAAACGGACCTCCTACGGTCAAAACAGGGGTCCTGTTGATCGGGAGGGGTGTGGCGTACCGCAAAACAGACGAAATGGACTTGTGTTGGAGCGCTACGGTCGAAACGGGGGTCCTGTTCATCAGGAGGGGTGTGGCGTACCACAAAACGGGACTCCACGGGATACTGTTCATCTCCACCGTCGACCCCCTCCAGCCTCCACGAGCTACTGTTCATCCACCGTCAACCTCCTCTAGCCTCCACCTGCGACTGTTCATCCACGGGCTCCTGTTCATCCAGCCTCCACCGCGCGCTACTCCACCGGCTACTGTTCAACCAGCCCTCTCCATGGGCTCCTGTTCAACCACCCCTCCACGGGCTACTGTTCATCCTGCCCTCCACCGTCTACTGTTCATCCTGCCCTCCACGGGGTGGTCCTGTTCATCCAGCCCTCCACGGGGTCCTGTTCATCCAGCCCCAACCGACTCGATCGATCAGGGTCCTGTTCATCCAGAGGCAACACCACGGGGTCCTGTTCATCCACCCCCACCGGGAACTATTCATCCAACTCCCCCCCCCCCCGCAACGCTCACTGTTCATCCAGAGGCAGCATCGATCGGCTTCAGTTAGTAGCAGTAGCGAAGCAATCGCTCGATCGGGTTCAGTTAACAGCCATCGATCGATCGCTCGGGTTCAGTAATGCGTAGCCTGCAGTGCAATCGCTCGGGTTCAGTTAGAGCCCAACGCCTTGCTCGGGTTCAATTAGAGCCAACGCCTCACACACACACGCGTAAGTGTACGAGAGAAACGCGCATCGCTCGGCCCCTGACCTCCCACCGTAACCGGGAACTCCTTGAAATTTTCCTCCCCCTCGCTTCTACCATGGTTTTTTCCGTCATGGACGGCCCAAAGAATGTCATGCACCTGCGTCTTCGGCCCGCCCAGGACGAAAAGTCCATTTTCTATCATGATTTTTTGTCATAGAAGTAGGAGCCCACCACATCTATGATGATACCGGGTTTTGTCAGAATTATCGTCATAGAAGTGTCATATGTATGACAGAAAAAAATTCGTTCGGCCCAAAATGTCACGGATGTGTCTTTTTTTGTAGTGGAAGCTCTTCATTCCAGTGCTCCTTGTATGTGACAAATTGCAAGAGTCCATCATCTCTGAAGCAATGCAACACTTCTTCTAGACAGGGCAGGCCAGCTATAGCTTCAGTCTCAAGACGCATATGTGGAAATGTGCGCCCTTGATTGCATAAGACGCATGAATAGTAGTTGCGCTGCTGATAGCTCCAGAACCGATCTGATGAAATGCGGGGTTTGGAGTATGGGTTCTTGGTGCTGTCGAAGAAGGTGTTATTCTAAGTGCATCTAGTGCCACCCCTAGTTGGTTTTGGAGTATTGACGACAAACCTGGTCGAGGGACTAATGTGTTTGTGAGAATTGCAGGATAACACAGGTAGAAGTCCCTCGTTGATTTGGTTTTCCTACCAAAGATGACCCATAAAAATGTATGAAGACATTGAAGTCAAAGGTGGTATGTGAAGACATTCACATTGAAGACTATGACAAGAGAAGACATCGCGTAAAGACTACGGAGCGTGAAGACTTAGTTGTTTCGTCCTTCTTTTTCTTCTTTTTTGAGTCATAGGAACCACCGTACTGTTAAGTGGGGTCCAAGTAAACCAGTCAGAATGACTAAAGTGATGCTTAACCAAAATCCTATGTCTTCGAGCGAAGATAATGAGAGCAAATCTTATCCAGAGCTGGATAAGTCAGCTTTGCTTGTAGCTCAAGTAAAGTTGCCGTGTGTGTTTGAAATCTGACTGTTGGAACACGTGTCAGTTCCTTAGTGACCCAGGGTCATTTTGTACAAATCAGGTCGGGTTGCCTAGTGGCTATAAATAGCCCACCCCCTACACCATAAATTGGTTGGCTGCTCAGAGTTAGTGCACGGTTTTTGTCGTTTAAGAGCAACCCACCTTGAAGCTTTTGAGAGAGAAATCCTTGCGAGGACAAAGCCCTAAACATCCAGAGCCCAAGAGTGTTAGGCATCACTTAAGTCTTCTTGTCTATGTGATCTGAAGACTTATTACACTTGAGGACTGTGAATCCTCCAGCCGGTTAGGCGTCGCATTCTGAGCATCCAAGAGTCATTGTGGATAGCCGGTGAACGAAGTCTGTGAAGGTTTGGAAGTCTACCTTGAAGACTTACCAGAGTAATTGGGCGAGGACTAGGTGTCCTTAGCTCAAGGGGAATAAGGTGAAGACGCGATCTTCTGAGTTGAATCTCAGCCTCCCTAACTAGACGTATAGTTGTCACAGCAACTGGAACTGGTCCAACAAATCATTATCTTCAACGAGCCACTGGTTCTATCCTTCCCATCTCTTTATTTGCAGATTGGTCCTTGTGAAGTCATTGCATGTTTGCATTATCTATTTGTCTTCACTGTGTGACTGCTTTTTCTGATTGGCTTCATACTATCTTCCATCCTGATCTATACTGCCTAGCTGCTATTAGTCCTTGTGCTTTCATTTCATTGAATACTTGACTATGGCTTGCTTAGTGTAGTCTACCTTCCGCTGCATGGTAATAGGTTTATTTCTATCGTTTGTCTTAGAAACTTCCATGTTTTGAAGACTTCCATAAAAATCGCCTATTCACCCCCCCCTCTAGTCGATCACTAGCACTTTCACCTCGGAGGAAGCACATGAAGCAATCTGGATGAAGGAGTTCATTACCGACCTAGGAGTTATTCCAATGCGTCGGGCCCGATGGCTCTCTTCTGTGACAACACTGGAGCTATTGCCTTGGCCAAGGAGCCCAGGTTTCACAAGAAGACCTGGCATATCAAGCGTCGCTTCAACTCCATTCGTGAAAATGTTCAAGACAGAGACATAGATATTTGTAAAGTGCATACGGACCTAAATGTCGCAGATCTGTTGACTAAACCTCTTCCACGAGCAAAACATGATCAACACCAGAACTCTATGGGTGTTCGATTCATCACAATGTAACTAGATTATTGACTCTAGTGCAAATGGGAGACTGTTGGAAATATGCCCTAGAGGCAATAATAAAATGGTTATTATTATATTTCCTTGTTAATTATAATTGTCTATTGTTCATGCTATAATTGTGTTATCCGGAAATCATAATACATGTGTGAATACATAGACCACAACATGTCACTAGTGAGCCTCTAATTGACTAGCACGTTGATCAATAGATGGTTAGATTTCCTGACCATGGACATTGGATGTCTTTGATAATGGGATCACATCATTGGGAGAATGATGTGATGGACAAGACCCAATCCTAAGCATAGCACAAGATCGTGTAGTTCGTCTGCTAAAGCTTTTTTCTAATATCAAGTATCATTTCCTTAGACCATGAGATTGTGCAACTCTCGGATACCGTAGGAATGCTTTGGGTGTGCCAAACGTCACAACATAACTGGGTGGCTATAAAGGCACACTACGGGTATCTCCGAAAGTGTCTGTTGAGTTGGCACGAATCGAGACTGGGATTTGTCACTCCGTGTGATGGAGAGGTATCTCTGGGCCCACTTGGTAAGACATCATCAAAATGAGCTCAATGTAATCAAGGAGTTGATCACGGGATGATGTGTTACGGAACGAGTAAAGAGACTTGCCGGTAACGAGATTGAACAAGATATAGGGATACCAACGATCGAATCTCAGGCAAGTATCATACTGGGAGACAAAGGGAATCGTATACGGGATTGATCGAATCCCCGACATCGTAGTTCAGTCGATGAGATCATCGTGGAACATGTGGGAGCCAACATGGGTATCCAGATCCCGTTGTTGGTTATTGGCCAGAGTGATGTCTCGGTCATGTCTGCATTATTCCCGAACCCGTAGGGCCTACACACTTAAGGTTCGGTGACGCAAGAGTTGTTATGGGAAATAGTATGCAGTTACCGAATGTTGTTCGGAGTCCTGGATGAGATCCCGGACGTCACGAGGAGTTCCGGAATGGTCCAGAGGTGAAGATTTATATATGGGAAGTCATCATACTGTCACCGGAAGTGTTCGGGGGTTTATCGGTATTATACTGGGACCACCGAAGGGGTTCCGGGGGTCCACCGGAAGGGTCCACCTGCCCCGGAGGGCCCTATGGGCTGTATTTGGAAGGTAACCAGCCCCTAAGTGGGCTGTGCGCCAAACCCCTAGGGCCCATGCGCCTAGGGTTGGGGGGACCCTAAAGGGGGCGCCCCCTTGGCTTGGGGGGCAAGCCCCCTTACCTTGGCCGCCGCCCCCCTCTAGATCTCATCTAGAGGGGCCGACCCCCTTCCCCCTTCACCGTATAAATAGAGGGGTGGAGAGAGGGCAGCAACACCACTTCCAAGGTGCAGCCCTCCCTCTCCCAACACCTCCTCCTCATCTATGGAGCTTGGCGAAGCCCTACCGGAGAACTGCGAGCTCCACCACCACGCCGTCGTGTTGCCGGAGTTCTTCCCGAACTTCTCCTTCCCCCTTGCTGGATCAAGAAGGAGGAGATGTCCCCGGGATGTACATGTGTTGAACGTGGAGCCGCCATTGTTCGGTGCTTAGATCGGAATCAACCGCGATCTGAATCGCTGCGAGTACGACTCCTTCATCCGCGTTCTTGTAACGCTTCCGTTTCGCGATCTTCAAGGGTATGAAGATACACTCCCCTCTCTCTCGTTTCTAGTCTCTCCATAGATTGAGCTTGGTGATGTGTAGAAAAATTTAATTTCTGCAATGATCGCCAACAAAACGAGAGGCAAATGGCAAATGATGTAATGCGAGGGATAAGAGTTTGTGATGGGTACTTGGTATGGCTTGACTTGTGCGTAGAATCCCCGGCAATGGCGCCAGAAATGGCTCGTTGTCGGGAGTCAAATCTTGACTTGACTTGGCACGAATCTCCCCGGCAACGGCGCCAGTATAACGCCCTCGATGCGACTATATCTCCCACGTGTCGAGGCACGACTTAGAGGCATAATCGCATTGAAGGCATATGTCGCAAGTGAGGTAATCTTCATACAACCCATGTAATATAATAAGGGAAAGAGATACATAGTTGGCTTACAATCGCCACTTCACCCAATTACATGAATAAAGCATTACATCAATCAGATACAATCAAGGCCCGACTACGGAGCCAAAATAAAAGAAGAACCCCAAATGCGACAAAAGGTCCCCGATCGACCCCAACTGGGCTCCACTACTGATCAACTAGAACGAAACAACACAAAAGGACAAGATCTTCATCGAGATCCTCCTCGAGCTTGGTTGCGTCACCTGCTCTGTAACATCGGCACCTGCAAACTGGTTTTGGAAGTATCTGTGAGCCACGAGGACTCAGCAATCTCGCACCCTCGCGATCAAGACTATTTAAGCTTATGGGAAAGGTAAAGGTATGAGGTGGAGCTGCAGCAAGCGACTAGCATATATGGTGGCTAACATACGCAAATGAGAGCGAGAAGAGAAGGCAAAGCACGGTCGATAAAAGTATGATCAAGAAGTGATCCTAAACAACCTACGTCAAGCATAACTCCAACACCGTGTTCACTTCCCGGACTCGGCCGGAAAGAGACAATCACGATTACACACGCGGTTGATGTATTTTAAATTAAGGTCAACTTCAGGTTTTCTACAACCGGACGTTAACAAATTCCCATCTGCCCATAATCGCGGGCACGGCTTTCGGAAGTTCAAATCCCTGCAGGGTGTCCCAATTTAGCCCATGACAAGCTCTCACGGTCAACGAAGGAATAGACCTCCACCCAAGACATTCCGATCAGACTCGGTATCCCGGTACAACAAGACATTTCGACAGGGTAAAACTAAACCAGCAACACCGCCCGAATGTGCCGACAAATCCTGATAGGAGCTGCACATATCTCTTTCTTAGGGCACACTCAGATAGTCCTAGGTACGGGTAGGCCAGCCCAGAGTTGCCCCTGGTGGTCACCGGTAGCTGACAATTGGACCAACACTCAGAGGAGCACTGGCCCGGGGGGGTTAAAATAATGATGACCCTTGAGTCCGCGAAACCCAAGGAAAAAAAAGAGGCTAGGTGGCGAATGGTAAAACCAATGTTGGGCATTGCTGGAAGAGCTTTACTTAAGGCGAACTTTCAAGGGGTTCCCATAATAGCCCAACCGCGTAAGGAACGCAAAATCCGGGAACATAACACCGATATGACGGAAACTAGGGCGGCAAGAGTGGAACAAAACACCAGGCATAAGGCCGAGCCTTCCACCCTTTACCAAGTATATAGATGCATTAATTAAATAAGATATATTGTGATATCCCAACAAGTAAAACCATGTTCCAACAAGGAACAACATCTCCATGTCCCAACAAGGAACAAACTTCAATCTTCACCTGCAACTAACAACGCTATAAGAGGGGCTGAGCAAAGCGGTAACATAGCCAAACAACGGTTTTCTAGGACAAGGTGGGTTAGAGGCTTGGTTCAACAATATGGGAGGCATGATAAGCAAGTGGTAGGCATCGCAGCATAGGCATAGCAAAAGAGCGAGCAACTAAGCAAGCAAAGATAGAAGTGATTTCGAGGGTATGATCATCTTGCCTGAAATCCCGCAAGGAAGAAGAACGAGTCCATGAAGAAGACAAACGAACGTAGACGAACGGTTCCTCACAAGCACGACGTTACCGGATCCAACCCGAAGAAGCAAACACCGGAAAGAAGCACACAATCATGGTAAACAACCAACACATAATCATGGCATGATGCACAATCAAGTATGGTGCATGTCCGGTTTAATGATACATGGCATGGGAAAATGCACAAACAATCCTACAAATTAAGTGGAGCTCAATATGCAACGAGTTGCATATTGACGGAGCACCACATCAATTATTTAGTTCGATCTCGTTTATGTACCCAACAATATTAAATGTTGTTAAACATGGCAAGAGGGTGAAGCAAAGTAAAACTACCTATCTAGTCAAGTTTAAATGAGGCCGGAATCAACGAACAACAATTCTGGTAAACCCCCATAGCATATTTTAGATTTGGTACTGTTCTGCCCTAAACACAATTTTAGAGTTGTTTAACATGCAAATAAAGGTCACCATGTTAAACTAGGCAAAATTCTACCCCATTTACATATAAAGTTTATTAAATTTGGAGCTACGGTTAATTAGTTATGAATTAAATCATTTTAGCATGGCATAGGAGCAAATTTTCACAAACAGCAATTTAATCATTTTAACCATGGATGAAAATTGCATATTATGAAACTAGACACAATTTTAAGCAAGTTTCATATATAAATCATTTTAAACCGATGCACGAATTGTGAGTTATTATATGCATGTTGCTTGGGGGGTTTTCTGCCATTCTGTAATTCGCTGGATAAAAGATAAATTCGTAGACGCTGGAAAAAAAAACATGATGTGGGCCGAATCTGGCTGGCCCGACAGGAGCACTGGGTGCGGCTTGGGGGTCTCTCACCATGGGCCAAGCCCAGAACCGTGGAGAGGGCACTGGGGCAGGCCGGCTGGGCCTTGCGGGCTGCTGCGGGACTTGGCGCTCCCGAGGCCACGTGGAAGCGACGCGCTGCCGGCGCGGTCAACGCGCCTGACCGGATCGAGCCATGCTCGATGCAGGGGAAGCAGAGTGCGACGGCAGCGGGTCTCGATGCGGGGAAGGAGGCAGACGGCGGACGCGGCAGGAGGTGGGGCCCACGGGCTGACGACGTCACGGACGCGAGCGGAGGAGCTCGTTGCCCACGGCCATGGCTGCTCTCCTGTGCAACAAAACGACGACAGGACGGGGGAAATCAACAGCGATGGGAGGGAAAAGGCAGGGGGAAACGGTGGAGGAGCTCGCCCACGGCTCCGGTCAGCTTGAGGATCTCCGGCGATGAAGAGGGCGTTCCACGATGGAGCTTCGTTCGGTTCCCTGGGAGCAAAAGAGTGAGAGAGAGGGAGATATTAGAGAGGGAGAGAAGCAGGGGGATAAAGAAGAGAAGGCAGGGCGTGAAGGGGCCGGCCTGGAGGAGCTTGGAGCTGCTGACGGCGAGCTGGCGGCACGGTGGTCGGGGCCGGGCGGCGCTGCTCTCGATCCACCCTGGATCGAGGCACAGGAGGAGGAGAGGAGACGCGGATGGATCGATCTGGCTGGATTTTTGGATCGGGCATCTGGCTGTGGTAGGTGGGGAACGAGGCGATTTTCTGATTGGGGATTTGGTGGTGCGAGGTGGCGGCTGTGGGCTGGCCAGGCGTGGAAAACAAGGGGCGGCGGCGGCTGCACGGGAATGGAGGGCTAGTGCTAGGTTTAGTCCAAAATAGGCATGAGGTTGGACTATATATATATGGAAAGAGGGGAGTGGGTCGGGTGGCGGCGGATGGGAAGGATGGATGGGACATCTCCCCTAGAAACTAGGGTTAGGCTGTTTATATAGCAAGGATTTTGGTAAGGGGCTAAAAGGACCCTCCGATTGGAATCGGACGATCGCGAATAAAACAGCTAGGAAGTCCAAATGAGAAAACGGTGACGTTTTGTAGATGTTTGGGGATGATCCGGACACAACGATGGCGACACCTCGGGTCGGGTCCGGGACAACTTTCGGACGCTCACGTGAGGGGTTCGATGCACTGTGCAGAGAGGGTTTCGGACCGTGCGGTCGCATCGGACAACTCCGGAAGCGAAGAGGGGAAGGAGGATGGACTAGGTGGGCTGTGGCGAGACTGCGAGGGGAAGAAGAGAGAGAGAGGGCCCGGCATCTGTTTCCGGAGACCGAAAACGTCCGACGTAGATACCGGCTATAATGCTGCTATAGTTTAACGGTTAGGCTATCAAACAAAGTCCGAACGCGATGAAACTTGGCAGGCGGTCTACCTACACTATAATAAGACCGCACGCCAACTCTCATCCCATTCCGAGAACATTTTCCGGCCACTTATAAAATACTATTTCGGACATGCCGCGGGCGCGTGCAAGTGTGTCTGGGCTCAGAACGGACAACGGAGAGAACGAGGGGGCCGGGACGAATGCAAATTTTGAAAACATGATGATGCAATGCATATGATGACATGGCAAGATGCAACACGCAAGCGAATGACAAGGCAACAACAACAAATAACTGGGGAACACCTGGCACATCGGTCTCGGGGTGTTACAACACTCCACCACTACGATAGGATCTCGTCCCGAGATCTAGAATGGCACCGGAGGGAAAACGAAAGAGAAAGAGAAGCGGTAAAACTAAGTTGCTTCTTTGACAAACGAGTGAAACAAAGAACCTTGCGAGGTTGAACAAATTCGAGAAAAGAATACAACGAAGGTGAAATAGGTCAAAAACACTCCGTTAGAAAAGAGGGACAAAGAGCATTGCGAAAACCCTTGAGGTTGAAGGGCAAGATATTTATTGAAAACACTCCGGTTAAAGAAGGGGATCAAGTAAGACCAAAATTCGGGCAGCACTCCGGTTGAAATGAAAATAATTGAATAAGAACTTGATAAGGAGATAGAACTTGAAAAGAGGGCACGACACTCCGGTTAAATGGATAAGCACGAAAAGAACATGATCTTTGACAAACGAGATGATGGGTTGAAAAGAGCAACATCACAATGACTCCAGAACAAAGGGAAACAAGATCTTGAGAGAGCACAGATACAACAAATGCTAGAATGGAGTTGTTGAAAACCAACAACGAAAAGGAATAATCTTGATATGGTCTTATGAAATACATCTCAAATTATGAGATGACAACCTTCCACTCACGGGAAGAAGAATTGGATTGATATGAACAAGGAGACGAGAAACTTATTTCACCGGGAGGATAAATGAATAATTTGGGTCATTTCTAAACACTATAGATAGCAACAATCCTTAGGGAAGGCTTTAGGTGAAATATAACCCAAGATAACTCCAATGACGAGATTGATGGATTTGAAATATCTCATTCATGACAACATGTGAACGAAGAAACATGAATTCAAATTGTCAAGAATGACATAGCACCACCTCAAATAACACGGTAGAAAGAATTGCACTCCGGATATCAAGATGAAGAAAGCTTGAACTCCTTAGAAAAGAATGTCGATGAAAACTTCGAAAAGGAATTAACTCCTTGATGAATCCATCATGTGGAACCTCCAAGAAGAAACTCCGGTAACAAAAGAATAAAAAGAAAGAGAAAATGAAAACACAAGGTGAACCCTTGCAATGATTTAGATGGATATCCGTGATAATTAGAGCTTGGAACTCCGGGAAGAAAAGATAATATGAACAATTGAGATCTTGATGAACCTCCGGAATAGGGAAATAATCATTTGGATGAAACAAGAATAAGAATTACATTATGCTTAACCTTCACCAATTAAATTGATGACAATCAACGGGTTTGGCATATTACTTATTCTCGTAGAAAAGATTAAGAGAGATATAACATCAGACTTGGGAAGGTATTGAACGAATGGAAGGTTTGAAACAAAGAATAAATTGATATGATAAGAAAGAAGAAGAAATATTGAACGAACCACCGTAAGAATTGCAAATGAACGAATAAAAGATAACGAAACACCGGGAAGAATTGAAAAATGAACAAAGAAGCTAGAGGGGATTTAGATACATGAGAACGAAGAGATCACGAGCTGATAAGAGAATACTTGAATGATGTGCTGGTAAGATTTAGAGAAAGAGAGTTGAAAGCTGAGAATGAATAAATCTTAGATGATGGGCTCCGGATAATCAGACTGAGAAGACTCTTGAATAGCTCCGGATGGGTGAAAAGAATTCCCACAATCGAAAATAATTATGAGAGGATGGGAACAAGCTAGAATCACGAATGTTTGATAGATCGAAACAAAATTCAAGGGGAAACTCTTCTTCGGTCTTCATAATCCGAGAATGACGACGAGAACCAGCACCAAATTGTTGAGACACTCCGGAATGATTAAAAGAGGAGAGGTTGAGCCAACGATGAAAAGAATTTGCAAGAATTTGGAGAAAACATATGACTGATGATGAATCATTCTTACGTCAAACTTCAAAAGAAATTTGAGGATAGCTCCGGGAAGACTGGAAGAGTCAGGTAAGATCCTAGGAAAATACCTGTGGGTTAGGGCCCACTCAAAAGAAACACCATAGAATCATTTGGAAGGGAGATTGCACCGGTTGAATTAAATGACTTGCATGAGGGAACATCCTCGAAATAGGTTGAACGGATCTTGGATGACAAGGCGAGCCTACTAAGATATCTTCAAGGCACCGGAACAAATGAATAGCGAGAAGTGAAAGAATATGAGGAGCACCGGCATGATAGGGTATTTGAAATGAGGAAAAAGATATGATCAACACCGAAACTTGAATTGAATCCACCGGAGAAGAAAAGAATGAAGAATGACGAACTAGTAGAACATCTTCATGAGGAACACCGGGTAAAAACATGAAGGAAAAAGAATGGAGAGACTTCCATCAATAAAATGGATAGTGATTAAGAAATCTGGGTCCTTGAAGAAAAAGGGTGGGTGGGCGGGAAAAACAAAGGCAACTTGGAGACGGATGAAACAAACACCATTGAGAAGAACTGACACTTGATCTTGCGGCTGTTGAAATGATCGGATCCACTTGAAGAGAAACACGCCGGTGAAAAGAAATTGAAATGACAAACTCGATGATCGAGAAAGATTAGTATTCACATCGAAGTATGAGAACACCGCTTAGGAAAGGTATGGGATCAACATTTGACTTTGAAGCAACTCGAATACCCCAACTCAAAACAAAACAAAGGATTGGCTTGCAAAATAAGCCAGAACAAACATATGATAGAGATTTCGTCCGAAGTTTTCGTGGTGGGGCCTACACGGGCTCGATCGTACAGCACCATCATGTACAAGGCAGTGCACATGAAATACAAAGCGTCCCCGAGTCGGCATAGCCAAGGACTCTTTAAGACACAACGAGACCACTGTAAAACCGACCGTGAATAGGCGGACCACTAGACGTCGAACCCCAATTTCATATCATACATCTGTTGGAAAGATATCCTAAGAGCTACTTGAATTCCCACTTATGAAACTCCCGAACCTTTCCGGTTATGCAATCAGGTGTTGGGGATACAGGGGAAGCATAATATCTCACCCAAAACTAGCAAATCCTACATCCAGCTGTATCCATCCTTCAACACATAACCAAGAAACCTACGGAAATCATCTACCTCAACCTTCGAAAAGCATCCGTTATACAAGTTATGGAAATACTCCCGAACTCCCGCCCCATTACTGGGTGGCGTCGAGGTTATCTCACCAACGAACTGCATAAAAGAGATTTTCGATGTCGGCGTACTAAACTCAGGTATTCCAGAACTGCAACGATAAAATTATGACGACAACACCTCAGAGCTCAACTCCCCGGGACACTTCCACTAAACCCCTGACAGGAGGCACCAAGACAATGTTCTCATCATAAAACCATCGGAATGATTCCAAGATACCCGCGTGATCCTAAAAAAAAATTTAGTGAAATTTGAGAAGAGAAGAGTGAAAACTCTACGTCAGGATGCCTTACCAGAGCGATGAGGAGACTGGGAAGTAAAAAAGAATTCCTAAACTCTCCGATATATAATTCCTAAATGACTCAAAACATTTTTCTAGACACAACTCGGCCGCTAATAACGATCAAGCAATGGGGCTCCTAAGGTCGGGGAAGGCTTTGACTACCAACTTATAACGCCCTCGATGCGACTATATCTCCCACGTGTCGAGGCACGACTTAGAGGCATAATCGCATTAAAGGCATATGTCGCAAGTGAGGTAATCTTCATACAACCCATGTAATATAATAAGGGAAAGAGATACATAGTTGGCTTACAATCGCCACTTCACCCAATTACATGAATAAAGCATTACATCAATCAGATACAATCAAGGCCCGACTACGGAGCCAAAATAAAAGAAGAACCCCAAATGCGACAAAAGGTCCCCGATCGACCCCAACTGGGCTCCACTACTGATCAACTAGAACGAAACAACACAAAAGGACAAGATCTTCATCGAGCTCCTCCTTGAGCTTGGTTGCGTCACCTGCTCTGTAACATCGGCACCTGCAAACTGGTTTTGGAAGTATCTGTGAGCCACGAGGACTCAGAAATCTCGCACCCTCGCGATCAAGACTATTTAAGCTTATGGGAAAGGTAAAGGTATGAGGTGGAGCTGCAGCAAGCGACTAGCATATATGGTGGCTAACATACGCAAATGAGAGCGAGAAGAGAAGGCAAAGCACGGTCGATAAAAGTATGATCAAGAAGTGATCCTAAACAACCTACGTCAAGCATAACTCCAACACCGTGTTCACTTCCCGGACTCCGCCGGAAAGAGATCATCACGGTTACACACGCGGTTGATGTATTTTAAATTAAGGTCAACTTCAGGTTTTCTACAACGTGATGTTAACAAACTCCCATCTGTCCATAACCGCGGGCACGGCTTTCGGAAGTTCAAATCCCTGCAGGGTGTCCCAACTTAGACCATGACAAGCTCTCACGGTCAACGAAGGAATAGACCTCCACCCGAGACATTCCGATCAGACTCGGTATCCCGGTACAACAAGACATTTCGACAGGGTAAAACTAAACCAGCAACACCGCCCGAATGTGCCGACAAATCCCGATAGGAGCTGCACATATCTCTTTCTCAGGGCACACTCAGATTGTCCTAGGTACGGGTAGGCCAGCCCAGAGTTGCCCCTGGTGGTCACCGGTAGCTGACAGTTGGACCAACACTCAGAGGAGCACTGGCCCAGGGGGGTTAAAATAATGATGACCCTTGAGTCCGCGAAACCCAAGGAAAAAAAAGAGGCTAGGTGGCGAATGGTAAAACCAATGTTGGGCATTGCTGGAAGAGCTTTACTTAAGGCGAACTGTCAAGGGGTTCCCATAATAGCCCAACCGCGTAAGGAACGCAAAATCCGGGAACATAACACCGATATGACGGAAACTAAGGCGGCAAGAGTGGAACAAAACACTAGGCATAAGGCCGAGCCTTCCACCCTTTACCAAGTATATAGATGCATTAATTAAATAAGATATATTGTGATATCCCAACAAGTAAAACCATGTTCCAACAAGGAACAACATCTCCATGTCCCAACAAGGAACAAACTTCAATCTTCACCTGCAACTAACAATGCTATAAGAGGGGCTGAGCAAAGCGGTAACATAGCCAAACAACGGTTTGCTAGGACAAGGTGGGTTAGAGGCTTGGTTCAACAATATGGGAGGCATGATAAGCAAGTGGTAGGCATCGCAGCATAGGCATAGCAAAAGAGCGAGCAACTAAGCAAGCAAAGATAGAAGTGATTTCGAGGGTATGATCATCTTGCCTGAAATCCCGCAAGGAAGAAGAACGAGTCCATGAAGAAGACAAACGGACGTAGACGAACGGTTCCTCACAAGCACGACGTTACCGGATCCAACCCGAAGAAGCAAACACCGGAAAGAAGCACACAATCATGGTAAACAACCAACACATAATCATGGCATGATGCACAATCAAGTATGGTGCATGTCCGGTTTAATGATACATGGCATGGGAAAATGCACAAACAATCCTACAAATTAAGTGGAGCTCAATATGCAACGAGTTGCATATTGACGGAGCACCACATCAATTATTTAGTTCGATCTCGTTTATGTACCCAACAATATTAAATGTTGTTAAACATGGCAAGAGGGTGAAGCAAAGTAAAACTACCTATCTAGTCAAGTTTAAATGAGGCCGGAATCAACGAACAACAATTCCGGTAAACCCCCATAGCATATTTTAGATTTGGTACTGTTCTGCCCTAAACACAATTTTAGAGTTGTTTAACATGCAAATAAAGGTCACCATGTTAAACTAGGCAAAATTCTACCCCATTTACATATAAAGTTTATTAAATTTGGAGCTACGGTTAATTAGTTATGAATTAAATCATTTTAGCATGGCATAGGAGCAAATTTTCACAAACAGCAATTTAATCATTTTAACCATGGATGAAAATTGCATATTATGAAACTAGACACAATTTTAAGCAAGTTTCATATATAAATCATTTTAAACCGATGCACGAATTGTGAGTTATTATATGCATGTTGCTTGGGGGGTTTTCTGCCATTCTGTAATTCGCTGGATAAAAGATAAATTCGTAGACGCTGGAAAAAAAACATGATGTGGGCCGAATCTGGCTGGCCCGACAGGAGCACTGGGTGCGGCTTGGGGGTCTCTCACCATGGGCCAAGCCCAGAACCGTGGAGAGGGCACTGGGGCAGGCCGGCTGGGCCTTGCGGGCTGCTGCGGGACTTGGCGCTCCCGAGGCCACGCGGAAGCGACGCGCTGCCGGCGCGGTCAACGCGCCTGACCGGATCGAGCCATGCTCGATGCAGGGGAAGCAGAGTGCGACGGCAGCGGGTCTCGGCGCGGGGAAGGAGGCAGACGGCGGACGCGGCAGGAGGTGGGGCCCACGGGCTGACGACGTCACGGACGCGAGCGGAGGAGCTCGTTGCCCACGGCCATGGCTGCTCTCCTGTGCAACAAAATGACGACAGGACGGGGGAAATCAACAGCGATGGGAGGGAAAAGGCAGGGGGAAACGGTGGAGGAGCTCGCCCACGGCTCCGGTCAGCTCGAGGATCTCCGGCGATGAAGAGGGCGTTCCACGATGGAGCTTCGTTCGGTTCCCTGGGAGCAAAAGAGTGAGAGAGAGGGAGATATTAGAGAGGGAGAGAAGCAGGGGGATAAAGAAGAGAAGGCAGGGCGTGAAGGGGCCGGCCTGGAGGAGCTTGGAGCTGCTGACGGCGAGCTGGCGGCACGGTGGTCGGGGCCGGGCGGCGCTGCTCTCGATCCACCCTGGATCGAGGCACAGGAGGAGGAGAGGAGATGCGGATGGATCGATCTGGCTGGATTTTTGGATCGGGCATCTGGCTGTGGTAGGTGGGGAACGAGGGGATTTTCTGATTGGGGATTTGGTGGTGCGAGGTGGCGGCTGTGGGCTGGCCAGGCGTGGAAAACAAGGGGCGGCGGCGGCTGCACGGGAATGGAGGGCTAGTGCTAGGTTTAGTCCAAAATAGGCATGAGGTTGGACTATATATATATGGAAAGAGGGGAGTGGGTCGGGTGGCGGCGGATGGGAAGGATGGATGGGACATCTCCCCAAGAAACTAGGGTTAGGCTGTTTATATAGCAAGGATTTTGGTAAGGGGCTAAAAGGACCCTCCGATCGCAATCGGACGATCGCGAATAAAATAGCTTGGAAGTCCAAATGAGAAAACGGTGATGTTTTGTAGATGTTTGGGGATGATCCGGACACAACGATGGCGACACCTCGGGTCGGGTCCGGGACAACTTTCGGACGCTCACGTGCAGAGAGGGTTTCGGACCGTGCGGTCGCATCGGACAACTCCGGAAGCGAAGAGGGGAAGGAGGATGGACTAGGTGGGCTGTGGCGAGACTGCGAGGGGAAGAAGAGAGAGAGAGGGCCCGGCATCTGTTTCCGGAGACCAAAAACGTCCGACGTAGATACCGGCTATAATGCCGCTATAGTTTAACAGTTAGGCTATCAAACGAAGTCCGAACGCGATGAAACTTGGCACGCGGTCTACCTACACTATAATAAGACCGCACGCCAACTCTCATCCCATTCCGAGAACATTTTCCGGCCACTTATAAATACTATTTCGGACATGCCGCGGGCGCGTGCAAGTGTGTCTGGGCTCAGAACGGACAACGGAGAGAACGAGGGGGCCGGGACGGATGCAAATTTTGAAAACATGATGATGCAATGCATATGATGACATGGCAAGATGCAACACGCAAGCGAATGACAAGGCAACAACAACGAATAACTGGGGAACACCTGGCACATCGGTCTCGGGGCGTTACAGCCAGAAATCCTTCTTGCTACCTCTTGAGCACTGTGTTGGTTTTCCTTTGAAGAGGAAAGGGTGATGCAGTAAAGTAGCGTAAGTATTTCCCTCTGTAAGTGCATCTAGTGCCACCCCTAGTTGGTTTTGGAGTATTGACGACAAACCTGGTTGAGGGACTAATGTGTTTGTGAGAATTGTAGGATAACACAGGTAGAAGTCCCTCATTGATTCGGTTTTCCTACCAGAGATGACCCCTAAAAATGTACGAAGACATTGAAGTCAAAGGTGGTATGTGAAGACATTCACATTGAAGACTATGACAAGAGAAGACATCGCGTAAAGACTATGGAGCGCGAAGACTTAGTTGTTTCGTCGTTCTTTTTCTTCTTTGTTGAGTCATAGGAACCACTGTACTGTTAAGTGGGGTCCCAGTGAACCAGTCGGAATGACTGAAGTGATGCTTAACCAAAATCCTATGTCTTCGAGCGAAGACAATGAGAGCAAATCTTATCCAGAGCTGGATAAGTCAGCTTTGCTTGTAGCCCAAGTAAAGTTGTCGTGTGTGTTTGAAATCTAACTGTTGGAACACGTGTCAGTTCCTTAGTGACCCAGGGTCATTTCGGACAAATTAGGTCAGGTTGCCTAGTGGCTATAAATAGCCCACCCCCTACAACCATAAATGGTTGGATGCTCAGAGTTAGTGTACGGCTTTTGTCATTTGAGAGCAACCCACCTCGACGCCTTTGAGAGAGAATTCCTTGCGAGGACAAAGCCCTAAACACCTAGAGCCAAAGAGTCTTAGGCATCACTGAAGTCTTCCTATTTGTGTGATCTGAAGACTTATTACACTTGAGGACTGTGAATCCTCCAGCCGGTTAGGCGTCGCGTTCTGAGCATCCAAGAGTCATTGTGGATCGCCAGTGAATGAAGTCTGTGAAGGTTTGGAAGTCTACCTCAAAGACTTACCAGAGTGATTGGGCGCGGACTGGGTGTCCTTAGATCAAGGGGAATATGGTGAAGACGCGGTCTTCAGAGTTGAATCTCAGCCTCCCTAACCATACGTACAGTTGTCACAGCAAATGGAACTGGTCCAACAAATCATTGTCTTCAACGAGTCACTGGTTCCATTCTTACCATCTCTTTATTTGCAGATTGGTCCTTGTGAAGTCATTGCCTGTTTGCATTATCTATTTGTCTTCACTGTGTGACTGCTTGTTCTATTTGGCTTCGTACTATCTTCCATCCTGATCTATACTGCCTAGCTGTGATTAGTCTTTGTGCTTTCATCTCATTGAATACTTGACTATGGCTTGCTTAGTGTAGTCTACCTTCCGCTGCATGGTAATAGGTTTTTTTCTATCGTTTGTCTTTGAAACTTCCATGTTTTGAAGACTTCCATAAAAATCGCCTATTCACCCCCCCCTCTAGTCGATCACTAGCACTTTCAATTGGTATCAGAGCAAGGTACTCCCTTGTTCTGTGTGATTCGGTTTAACCACCTGGAGTTTTAGCTATGTCGACTGCAGGGATAATCAAAGTCTCCGCTGCGTGCCCAGTGTTCGATGGAACTGAATATCCCTACTGGAAGAATAAGACGCGCATGCATCTTGAAGCCATTGATGTCGACCTCTGGTATGTCGTTAAGAGTTCCGTCCCCAAGGCTGGTGAAAGTGTCACCGCTACTGATGTCAATAAGTTCGTTCAACTGGACTCCACTGCCAAGAACATCATCTGTGGTCATCTGACCAAAGGGCAGTATGGCCGTGTGAGTGCTCTGGAAACATCTAAGCTAGTCTGGGACTGGCTTTCCAAGGTCAATGAAGGCGTATCAACCCAGAGAGATCAAAGAATCAGTGTCCTTGGCAACATCTTCAACCGCTTCAAGAGAAACGACAATGAGAATGTTCAGCTCACGTTTGATCGACTCACTGACATCACAAATGAGCTTCAAGCCCTCGGCGCTACTGAGATCACCAAGCATGAAGTCGTCAAGACACTCCTGAGATCACTTGACAGCTTGTTTGACACCCTAGCCCTGATGATTCAAGAACGCCCTGACTTCAAGACACTCGATCCGTCTGACATACTGGAAAGGCTCAACACACATGAGTTTCAGCTTTCTGAGAAAAGAGACATCTACGGTCCCAACTATGGGCGAACTCGTTCTTTGAAGGCAAAAGCTATTTCCTCATCTGAAGAAGAATCTGATTGCAGTTCTCATGATCCTGAAGACATTGGAAAGGAGCTTGCTATGCTTGTGAAGAAGTTCCAGAAATTCACCAAGAAGAAAGGCTTCAGAAAGTCCTCACGATCTAGCTCAAGGAATGATGAAGCTTCTGCTCATGACTACAAGAAGAGAACATGCTAAGTGCATGAAACCTGGCCACTACATCTTTGAGTGTCCGCAGTGGGACAATGAGAACAAGAAGAAGAAGAAGAAGAAGAAGAAGAAGAAGAAGAAGAAGAGCAAGGAATATGATTCTGACGACAAGAAGAAGAATAAATACTCAAAGTCTTCTTCCAAGTCTTCATCAAAGTCTTCATCACACAAGAAGAGCTCATCTGGCAAGGCTCGTGCGTTTGTTGGCAAGGAAATGGATTCAGAGGAGGAGTCTGCTTCTGAGGAGGCGGAGGTGGAGTCTGAGGAGGAGTCCGATTCTGGCATTGCAAGTCTGGCTACAGCCTACGTTGCCAAGTCCATCTTCAACATTGAAGATAATGACTCCATCACCGACGCTGATGCTAATGATCAGGACGACTCCACTCCCACCTACTGCTTCATGGCACGCGGTGCCAAGGTAAACTCATGCACTACTCACTATCAAACATCCAGTGAAGATGACTCTGATTGTGGTTCCAAACCCAGCTACAAAACACTTGCTAAAATTGCAACTGAACAACAGAAAGCTATGGAACATATTCAAAAACTGTTAGGCAAAAGCGATGACCTGTTAGACGCTGAAATGACTCGATCTCAATCCTTAATTGAAGACATAAAAATCTTCACGTTAAGTATGAGGAACTTGAAAGTCGTCATGAAACGCTCTCAACAACTCATGAAAAGCTTTCCTATGATTATCTTCAAAGGAAGCAAGATCTTGAGAAATTGAGAGCGGCTCATGAACATATCCAAACAGATCAGTTCCGCTCAGGAAGGATTTGAACCACCATGTCTTAAATGCATTAAGCGTGACAACGCTACTTCTGTTGCTGGATGTTCTACTGCTGCTACTGTTGCAATACCTTCAACTGTTGATGTGGTAACTAACCCCTCTGCTGAGGATGCCACTGCTATTGCTGATGAAAATGCTAGGTTGAAGACATTGCTTGAAACAGGGATGTACAAAAGTCTCAAAGGACATCAGACACTATGTGATGTCCTCAAAAGGCAGATCCTGAACCGAAACCCTAGGAAAGAGGGTGTTGGGTTCGAAAGGAAAATGAATGCTGATGGCTCTTACTAGAAACCTGAGCAGTACCCCAAAACCACATGGGTTGCTGCAAAGGAAGCTTCAGTGGATCCATCCACCCTATCTGGCTTCACTTGTGCTAATCCCATTGTTATTGATGAATCCTTTAATGCAAACTATAAACTGTTTAAGAATCAGAATGGTGAATTGTTTGCCAGGTATATTGGTACTAACTGCAGGAATGGGCCACCTATGAAGAAAGTCTGGGTGCCGAAAAGGTGTCTAGAGAATCTTCCTATGATTGTCATCATGACACCACAAGTGAAGAAGACAAACCCCAGACCACAGGCTTCATATGGTCCAAAGGCTTCATACAGACAGAGGACTCACCTGAGTCGCACTAACGCAAATATTTTGCAGGGAAACCATACTCAGGACTTTGAATATGAGCATGTTTCATCAAACCGCCATGTTCATAAGACCAAGAACTACTCTGCTTATTCTTATGAGTACTATTGCCCTCCTGCAAGACTATTTGCTAGGGCTTCAAAGCCAAAATTCTCAGATGCTGCACTTAGACTCATTACTTCGAAGCCACCCTTTAAGATGTGGGTGGCTAAGAAAGCTTAACTCTCTTTTGCAGGGAAGGGTCTCCAGCCGAAAATCAAATTTGTCTGAAGCTATTGTTGGGGACCTTAAACATCTTGTAGGGCGCAAGATCAAATGCCCAAATGGTCTTATTATGTATTTTGTTCCTGGGTCGCTTGCTACTTGCCCTATCAGTCCTAACCTCGATCTAAGCTTTCATAATCCACTTGCTCGTCAAATGTTTATGCTTCACAATTCTCTTCGTGAAGCCTATCCACCTAACTGCATTGTAGGGTATGACACCAGCTGCTTCAGAATGGATTATTGATAGTGGGTGTACTAATCACATGACTGGCAAGCGAAGTCTTCTCATGGACTCAACTATACATCCATCTAACAAGAGTCACATCACATTTGCTGATACTGGTAAAAGCGAGGTATTGGGTCTAGGTAGAGTTGCAATCTCAAGGGATCAACACATGGATAAAGTGATGCTTGTTGAATCCCTTGGTTTCAACTTAGTGTCTGTCTCATTGCTTTGCGATTTAAACATGATTGTGATATTTGGAAAATATCGTTGCCTTGTTCTAATGGAATCTAACAAGTCTCTAGTCTTTGAAGGGTATCGGAAAGATGATTTGTACGTGGTAGATTTCTCAGCAGGACCACAGCTTGCCGTATGTCTTCTAGCAAAAGCTTCAGAATGCTGGCTCTGGCATCGGAGGCTAGGGCATGCTGGCATGAGGAATTTGCACACTCTTGCAAAGAAGAAGCATATAATAGGCATCGAGGGCGTCAAGTTCAAGAAATATCACCTATGAGGTGCATGTGAAGCTGGAAAGATGACGAGGGCCAAGCATCCCTCGAAGACAATCATGACAACGACTCAACCCTTCGAACTGCTACACATGGACCTCTTCGGTCCCACTCACTACTCAACTCTTACTACTACTGCTTGTCTCTATGGCTTCGTCATTGTTGATGATTATTCAAGATATACATGGGTGCATATAATACTCTACAAGACTGAAGTGCAGGATGTCTTCAGACGCTTCGCCAATCGAGCCATGAACAACTATGGCATCAAGATACGGCACATCAGAAGTGACAATGGCACCGAATTCAAGAACACTGGCCTCGACACTTATCTTGATACTTTGGGCATCACTCATGAGTTCTCAGCTCCGTACACGCCGCAACAGAATGGCGTCGTGGAACACAAGAACAGAACACTTATTGAGATGGCCCGGACGATGCTCGATGAATACAAGACTCCAAGAAAGTTCTGGCCTGAAGCCATTGATACTGCATGCCATATTACCAACTGTGTTTATCTTCACAAGCTTCTGAACAAAACATCCTATGAGCTCCTCACTGGTAAGAAGCCAAATGTTAGTTACTTCAGAGTATTTGGTGCCAGGTGCTGGATCAAGGATCCACATCACACTTCAAAATTTGCACCGAAAGCACATGAAGGTTTTATGCTTGGATACGCAAAGGATTCGCACTCCTACAGAGTCTTCAACCTCTTTCACTATAAAGTGGTTGAAACTATGGATGTGCGGTTCGATGAGACTAACGGCTCGCAAAGAGGGCACCTGCCCAAATGTGTTAGATGAAGTTCCATCCAGTGAATCCATCAAGCTTATGGGAACTGGAGAAATCATACCGTCTGAAGCTCAGCCTGAAGAGGAACTCATCATCTCTGCACCTGATCAACCTGAAGACAATGCTCAGCCTGAAGACAATCCTTCTGACGATGACAATGATCAGCAAGAGCAAAATCTTCGTCCTGTTCATCCTCGTGTTGCAAATGAAGTACAGATTGAGAGAATAATTGACAGCATTAATGCACCTGGTCCACTCACTCGTTCAAGGGCAACACAACTAGCAAATTTCTGTGGACACTTTGCATTCGTCTCAATATCTGAACCGAAGAAAGTTGATGAAGCCTTCATGGAGCCTGAATGGATTCAAGCAATGCAATAAGATCTTCAACAATTTGAGCTGAATAATGTATGGGAACTGGTCAAGCATCCTGATCCTCTTAAGCACAATATCATAGGCACTAAATGGATATATCGCAACAAGCAAGATGAGCATGGTCAAGTTGTCAGAAACAAAGCTCATCTCGTTGCTCAAGGATACACTCAAGTTGAAGGAATTGACTTCGATGAAACATTTACTCATGTGGCTAGGTTTGAAGCTATACACATACTGCTGGCCTATGCAAATCATCATAACATTCTTCTGTATCAAATGGATGTAAAGAGCGCTTTTCTCAATGGCAAGATTGAAGAAGAAGTGTATGTTGCACAACCGCCTGGCTTTGAAGATCCAAAACATCCTGACATGGTTTATAAGCTCAACAAGGCACTGTATGGCCTCAAACAAGCCCCTCATGCTTGGTATGACATACTCAAGGACTTCCTGAAGAGCAAAGGCTTCAAACCTGGTTCTTTGGATCCCACACTCTTCACGAAGACATATGATGGTGAACTGTTTGTGTGCCAAATATATGTGGATGACATTATCTTCGGCTGCACCAACCAGAAATACAGTGATGAGTTTGGATATATGATGCAAGAGCAATATCAGATGTCCATGATGGGTGAGCTGAAATTCTTCCTTGGTGTTCAAGTACGACAGCAACGCAACGACATCTTCATATCTCAAGAGAAATACCTCAAAGATTTCCTGAAGAAGTTTGGAATGCAAGACTGCAAAGGTTACACGACGCCAATGCCAGCTAAACACCATCTGGGTCCCGACGACAATGGTAAAGAGTTCGATCAAAAGTTATACCTCTCCATGATTGGTTCTTTACTTTACTTATGTGCATCTAGGCCAGATATCATGCTTAGCGTTTGCATGTGTGCCCGATTCCAAGCGGCACCAAAGGAATCGCATCACTTAGCTGTGAAGCGAATTCTTCGATATTTGGCTCACACCCCAACACTAGGATTATGGTATCCAAAGGGCTCAGAGTTTGATCTAGTTGGATTCTCGGATGCTGATTATGCTGGTGACAAGGTGGATCGCAAGTCTACATCAGGCACATGTCACTTTCTGGGACGATCACTTGTATGTTGGTCTTCAAAGAAGCAGAACTGTGTATCTCTCTCCACTGCTGAATCTGAATACATTGATGCTGGATCTTGCTGCGCTCAGCTTCTATGGATGAAGCAAACACTCAAAGACTATGGCATTCATCTTAAGCAAGTGCCAGTCTACTGCGACAATGAAAGCGCCATCAAGATTGCTAACAACCCAGTTCAGCACTCGAAGACAAAGCACATTGAAATTCGTCATCACTTTCCCAGAGATCATGTCATGAAGGAAGATATTGATATCATACACGTCAACACTGAAGAGCAACTGGCAGATATCTTCACAAAGCCCTTGGATGAGAAAAGGTTTTGCAAGTTACGGTGTGAGCTAAATATCTTGGAATCCTCAGATGTCCTGTGATCAGGCACACATCCTAACACTTATGCATGTTGATGACTTAGATGTGCAACACACGAAGTAAAGTATGTCTTCAATCAATGAAGACTTACATTCTGAGTGTGAATACAGTAACGTGGAATTTGACTTCTGAGCACCACGATAATTGTGCGTCGTGTCTAGGTATAATACTTCCTATACGGTGGGTAACACCACCACCAAATTCTTCCCTTAGAAGTGTTTTTCACATGGCGTTACATTTGGAAAGTCTTCGCATTTTGTTTGTCTTCAATGTTAACATGGCCTCATGATTATCTTCAATATACTGATTTAGTTTTTGTCCTCTATAGCATTCACTTATAGCTAAGTCTTCACGTTGAATCTTTTGAACTAAGTGAATGTGATCGGACCCTAACCTTTCTATGCTTCCGTCTTAAGTCTATCTATCAAAATCATATGCATTCTATTGAAACTGTCAAAACATCTTCTCTGCGTCCTTGTTAGCAGAAGACACAGAGACAAACATTAATCTATTTTTAATGCTCAATCCTTTTTGCCTGAAACTCGAAGAAGTGGGAACGACCACCCGACAATCTAGGCGTGCGTGGGAACGTGGAACAACCTCCAATGTGTTGCATGATCGCCACGTGTCCTTCAGATGTGAACCGCCAGGGGCACCTGCGTAATAAAGTTGTGCCGTCCCTGTCTCTATAAATACACGCCTCACCCCAGTCATTATCTCTTCTTCCACTCTCGCACAAACCCTAGTGCCACCGCTAGCACTCGACGACGCTAGCGACGAAGCACTTAGCTGTCGCGACCTCACCAACGTCGTCCTCACACCGGCCGCGGACATCGTCTTCTCTACCGTCGCCGTAGGTGTCCTCCGTCACCAAGTTAGGGCACGGAAGATCGAACTGCTCGGCCTCCTCTCCCACTCCGTCTAGCAGTTCCTCGTGTGGTAAATAAAACCTCCTTTTTACAGTCTTTTTGATCCGATAGGTTCATCCTTTTCAACCACAAGTGGTTTCTATTCCCACAAGTTGGATCTATCTCATTCTGCAACTCATAGCATGCCTAGTATGTTCACTTATGCTTCACAAAGCAGTTAGATTCCTCACTTGTACTTATTCGTGGATTCATACAAATCTAGAACCAACTCTCTACATATGAGTGAATGTCTTCGCACTATGAGGTCAATGTCTTCTAAACTGATTTATCTTCAAAATCTTCTGAGAATGCATATGACCTCTTCCCCTTCCCTCGCACCTTTAATGTTGTCACAGGTACATGTCCGTGGGAGAATCCCTTGGTTCTCATAGTCTGCATTCATTTGCAGAGTTCTTACAACATCATATAAATTCTCCTGAAGCCAGTTCTTGTCTGACCAGTAGACGAAAGACTTTGACAGTGTTGAAGCCTTTCAGTCTAAACTTCATGGCAATAGAGAAATCTGCAAGGAAGGGTGGCAGATAGCGACGTGGAAACATCTCAAGAGATTTGCCTCCTGACCTCTATGAGCTGTACAAGGCAGATCCAGAGGAGGACTACAATCAACGGAAAACCCGAATCCAATGGATTCGAAGATATTGGGCAAAACAATGGTACGAGTACAGGTTCGTGACCCAGGAATATGCTGAGAAGAATGCCATCAAGCGACCTGGGGAGACATCTTGTACAAAAACCTTCAACCCAGGTCCAGAGCTGAAGCCATTGAACAAGGCTTCTATCATTGCATGGTCCATGGACCACAGCCTGCAGATGCAGACCCATCTTCATTACTATGGTGCCGTGACGACAATCTGTTCAAGCGCAACTTCCAGTTTGCCAAGAACTCGGCCAAAGAGAACAAGAAGACACGGGGATTAGACTTCAATCCAGGCCCCTCTGATCCTCGTGCTGACGGCACACGCGAAGCTGAACCCAATCTGGTTGGGCCCTTCTCTAACTTAGAAGGTCTCATCACTCACATAAAGGTTCAAGGGGCAGTCGTGGATCAACCTGCAGACGACGCTGATTCTGACGAAGCGCCTGCAACACCGAAGCCAAAGAAGCTGAAGAAACCTAAAGCTTCGAAGCCTTCCCCTGTAGCAAAGGTTTCACGGGCGAAGCCTCTGGCCACTGCACCTCCTGAAGCCAGTGTGCAGTCTGAAGATCTCTCACGCGTCTCCCAGCCCGCCAAAGTGAAGAAGCCCATGCAACCCACCGGTCAAGCACTGACCCCTGCTGCTGTGTTGCGAAACGAGAATGACGCCATTGATCTTTCCATCGACGACGATCTTGGCGATGACGCTCTTGAGCAGTTGATCAAGAGAAAGCAAGAGGCGGCAATCTTCAATGACCTCCCTCTCTTTGATGTGGAAATCTTAATGTAGGATCGAAAGTATGTCTAGAGGGGGGTGATTAGACTACTTGACCAATTAAAAATCTATCATTTTCCCAATTTTAGTCTTTGGCAGATTCTAGCTATCTTAGCACAAGTCAAGCAATCTTAACACAATTCAAGCAAGCATGCAAAGAGTCTATGAGCAGCGGAAAGTAAAGCATGCAACTTGCAAGAATGTAAAGGGAAGGGTTTGGAGAATTCAAACGCAATTGGAGACACGGATGTTTTTGTCGTGGTTCCGGTAGGTGGTGCTATTGTACATCCACGTTGATGGAGACTTCAACCCACGAAGGGTAACGGTTGCGTGAGTCCACGGAGGGCTCCACCCACGAAGGGTCCACGAAGAAGCAACCTTGTCTATCCCATCATGGCCATCACCCACGAAGGACTTGCCTCACTAGCGGTAGATCTTCACGAAGTAGGCGATCTCCTTGCCCTTACAAACTCCTTGGTTCAACTCCACAATCTTGTCGGAGGCTCCCAAGTGACACCTAGCCAATCTAGGAGACACCACTCTCCAGGAAGTAACAAATGGTGTGTTGATGATGAACTCCTTGCTCTTGTGCTTCAAATGATAGTCTCCCCAACACTCAACTCTCTCTCACAGGATATGGATTTGGTGGAAAGAAGATTTGAGTGGAAAGCAACTTGGGGAAGGCTAGTGATCAAGATTCATATGGTGGGAATGGAATATCTTGGCCTCAACACATGAGTAGGTGGTTCTCTCTCTCAGAAAATGTGTATTGGAATTGTAGGTATGTTCTGATGGCTCTCTCCACAAATGAAGAGTGGGTGGAGGGGTATATATAGCCTCCACACAAAAACTAACCATTACACACAGTTTACCTATCTCGGTGAGACCGAATTGAGAAACTCGGTCAGACCGATTTAGCAAACCTAGTGACCGTTAGGATTTTCCGTGGGACTGAGATGCAACTCGGTAGGACCGATATGGTTAGGGTTAGGGCATAACATAATCTCGGTGTGACCGATTACACAAACTCGGTGGGACCGATTGTGGTAATAAGCTGACCAGAGAGTTGGTCAGGTAAACTCGGTGGGACAGATTTGCTCATTTCGATGGGACAGAAATGTTACAAAAGGGAAACAGAGAGTTTACATTGCAATCTCGGTGGGACCGATCTCTCATCTCGGTAGGACCGAAACGTTACGAAGGGAAACAGAGAGATTACAACCCCATCTCGGTGTGACCGAGATCCCTATCGGTGAGACCGATTTGCCTAGGGTTTGTGGCAGTGGCTATGACATCTGAACTCGGTGGCGCCAGATAGAAAGAATCAGTGGGGCCGAGTTTGACTTTTGGTTTAGGTCATATGTGGATGTGGGAAGGTAGTTGAGGGTTTTGGAGCATATCACTAAGCACTATGAAGCAAGAACCTCATCAAGCAACACCTCATCCCTCCTTGATAGTATTGGCTTTTCCTATAGACTCAATGTGATCTTGGATCACTAAAATATAAAATGTAGAGTCTTGAGCTTTGAGCTTGAGCCAATCTTTTTGTCCTTAGTATTTTGAGGGGTCCACTTTCCTCATCCATGCCATGCCATTCATTGAGCTTTTCCTGAAATATTAATCTTGGAATAATGTTAGCTCAATGAGCTATATGTTGTTAGGAATTACCGAAACCACCCAGGGATAGTTGCACTTTCAATCTCCTCATTTTTGGTAATTGATGACAACATATAGATCAAAGCTTCGACGAATGATAATAAGAGTGAAAAACATCGTAGCTTTGAGAAGTATGTGAAAAGCAAGAGCTCCCCCTAAATTTGTGCATAGTTTATGATTTGCTTTGGACTGCAAATGCACAGAGAGTTAGGCTCATGGGTTACTCTTCCATGTCACATACATCTTGGTGGAGCGCACAAAATAATAATAATTAAATACGTGCACTCATCACCAAGCAAAGTGAATGATCATATAGGGATAAAATGATAATGTCATCCAACAAGCATTAATGTAGCATATGATCAAACACACATGATCATCCAAGTATCACACAGACAGAAAGTATCTCAATCAAGCAAATAAAGTTCAACCACCAAAGCAAGAGAGAATAAAAAAGCAACACTCTCTCTCGAAGCCTATGATCTATACATTTTTCTCCCCCTTTGGCAACAAGTTACCAAAAAGTTCATAGAAAATGCATAGCACTAAATCGTCTCTCAGGCTTGGTCTTCAGGTGGTGGTGTCCAGAGAACTCCAAGAACGAAGGCTTCAGTCGATGTTGATGGAGCTGTTGGAGTAGGTGTTGGAGCTTGTGGCACTGAAGTTGTAGCTGGTGCAGATGAAGTGGCTCTGGTGTCTATTACTGGCACTGCAGTTGACCTCTGAGCTCTAGGCACTCTGGCAAATGCCTCAGTGGTTGTCTTGCCCTTCCTCTCCTGCATATCATCCTGAAGTTGCTCCACAACAGACTGGATCTCAGTTACCTTCACATCCATGTCATAGAACTTCTGCTCCACAATCCTTTCCAAGCTCTCCTGGTTTTGAGTCAGGGTGGCTAGCCCTTTCTCAATCCTTAGAGTGGATGCAATCAAGTAGCCAAGCTGATCTTGCTTGCTTTTCAGAAGATACTGAGATGCCTCTTCCATGGTTGGCATCTTTGCAGCTTTCTCAGCCTTTTTCCTTCTCCCTCTTTGCTTGAGCGTGCACAGAAGATGGTTCATCCTCATTCATAACCACTTGGTTGTCCTCAAAGTCTGGATAGATAGGCATGTGCTCCTTGTCCAACAAGTATGTGCCAGTGCCCATCTTGGAGTTAATCAACTCCTGGATCTGTGGTGCATACCCACAGCTTCTTTTTTGGTCAGCAGCTGTCCTCTTGATAGTTTCAACTATAAGACTCATGACCTTGAACTTTTGTGGCACATCAAATATATGTAGCAGATTGATGGAGTGGCCTCTGATCATTCTGTGATCACCAGACTTGGCCAGAAGAGTGTGCCTGAGGATCCAATTGATAGTAGGCAGTCCTCAGGTGTTTCATTGATCCAAATTGGTGAGTCTCAAGATCTGCATCAGGAATCTCCTTGTACATGCTAGCCATGGAGTTGTGATCCTTCTTCTTCTTGGCATAGACATCCAAGTCATCTTCATTCTCCTCGGGAGCATTGATCAATTGAGCCCATTCTGCTACTGTTGACTGGTATCTAGTGCCTTCAGACATCCAGACTATCTTGCCATCTAGGTAGGAGCTGTGGAGTAGAACTGCATGATAAGCTCATCATTCCACTTTGTGAGCTTCTGAGCCACAAACTCATCAACTCCACAAGCCTTGAAACTATCATATACTCATGGATAGTGTTCTTCATTCTCCTTGATGTACTCCCAGTTGACCCATCTCATGTCACATACTATTGGTTTCTTGTCAAGCAACACTGTCTCATAAAAATCCTGTTGTTCTTTGGTATGGAACCTGTAGTCCACATCAGTTCTCCTTCTGGTGGCATATGGATCTGACTCTCTCCATAGCCTCAATCCTGAGTCCTTCCTGATCTTCATGTTTTCTGCTACAGGATGAGCATCATTATGATCTGGAATTTTTGGCTTTAACTTCCTCAAAACATGTGTCTCATCATCTTCTTCTTCAGCAACAGTTTCAGGCATTGGGGCCTTGTTTTTCTCAGCAGCTGGAATGTTACTGGTACTCCTCTTTGGTGCAGTTTTGGGTTTTGGGGCAGCTGGCTTGGGAGCTTCTTTGGGCTTAGATGAAGCAACCCCTGATCTTATGGCATCTCCCATAAGTTTCTGTGCCTTAGGTGCTCGTGCAACATCTTCTTCCTCTTCCTCTTCAGAGTCTCTCATCATAGATGGCTTTCCAATTACTCTGGCCATGGTCTTCTTGACCCTCTCTTCCCTCTTCTTGCCATCTCCAGCTTCCTTGGGTTCAAGAGAGAGCTCCATTTTCTCACTTGTGGCAACTTTCCTATGTTTAGACATTGGATGTCTTCCTGCTGGCCTCTTGGTCTTCAGACCTGGCTTAGTTGCAGCAGCAGTGCTATATTCCTTTTTTAATCACTTTCTTCTTGGAAGTGGCCTCATCCTCAACTGCCACATAGTCTTCATCCTGAGATTCATAAGCTTTCTTCTTTCTGGCCCTGGTGGCAGCTTTTGGCAAGTTGCTGGGTGTGCTCCTGCTTCCATCATCTGAGCTGCTAGAGGGACTAGTGCCCTCACTCATGTGAACCTGCTCCTCTGACTTGTTCTGACTGTCACTTTGATCAGACATAATGCAATCTCTGACAGCTGACCCTGTGAATAGATTATAGATGAGGTAGAGTGGATGAGCATCACAAAATACAAAGGTTTTTGCAAAAGAATGAATCAAAAACTTAGTTTTAGTTTTCCTCAGAAAGCATTTCGGATCAACCGATTTGTAAACTCGGTGATACCGAAGCAGCTGTTGGAACCTAAACTAGTGAACTCGGTTAGACCGAGTCACAGTTCGGTGGCACCGAGACTGATAGGGTTTCACAAAGTCCTAAACTCGGTCACACCGATTTTCAATTCTCGGCCAGACCGAGAATCACATGTGCAATGGCCTGAGCCGAATCAGTGGTACCGAGTTCCACAACTCGGTTGGTCTGAGATGGTTTTGGCGGAAACCTAACCCTAAATTTTCAAATCATCTCTAATCTACGGAGTGTTTTTGACTGGATAAGATAGTTTCAATCGTGGCAAGATTCATGGCGAACACACTATGCTAGGAATCAGATAAGGATAGGACAGTGATCAAGTTCATACCCTAGTTCGGCGATGAACTCGCTACGGCGGCAACGGCGGGGATGATTCCCGTTGACGGCGGCGGAGACCAGCGGCAGGAGGCAACTGGCGACGAGGAGGACGATCCGGAGACCCTGGAGGCAGAGCGGGCTAAGCGCGGGCGAAAGAGTTCGGAGAAAATTTCCAAAATTTTGCCCGTGGGTATATATAGCCCGACCCTGTCGGTGTGACCGAGTGGAACAACTCGGTGGCACCGAGATGCATAACTGCAAGCAGTTGTTGCAACTCGGTGTGACCGAAAAGTTCAAATCGGTTGCACCGAGATTGAAAACCTAGATCGACTTAGTGATCTCGGTATGACCGAAATGGGTGAATCGGTCAGACCGAAACGCACAAAGAAGTTTTGGAAGTTTAAGTCTATGACGAATCAGGGACTCCGAGTGCTCCTCACACAGAGTGGTTCGAATCTGACTTGATCAAATTTTGTGATGTAGCATGAATAGAGTTTGAGACGAGAAAAGCATAGATAGCTAGAGAAGGTTCTTAGGCATTCTTGTCCATCCACTTGGCAAGAGAAAAAGAAACTAATCAATCAAAACAACAAGTGGATGTCCTTGAATGAGTAAATTATGCAACCAACATGCTCACACAATAAAATGGCAATTGAAATATGTGGCAAAGCATGCACAACCAATTCCAGCATCTATCAAGCAATTGGCGATGACTAGGTCATCTATATATGAGTATATTGACTTGGGAGTCAAATGAGAACATTTGATCATAGGTCATACTCATCATTTAAGCACAAGTGGGGTTACCACTTTTACATAAAGCATTGTTGTTTTCACACCATTAGAGTTGCTTTAGCTCAATTCTTAGAGTAAGGCCCCCCCTAGACGTGAGATCCCCCCCAAGAGGGATGAACTAACCTTGGGTTTTGTCGATGATGACTTCATGTAGATGTTGAAGATGTGGGTGCTCAATGTTGATGTAGATCATTTGGAGCTATACTTTGGAGTGAGTTGCACTTTCAATACCTACACAGGTTAGTCCCACAAGGAACAAACAAGGATATCCATAGGCATAGAGTGATGCACACACAAGATGATGTCTATGAAAGCTTTAGGTTACCTTTTCCCTTGTCTTACCAACAAGAGGATTTGTGACTCCTTGAACTAGTGCAAGATGTGGAAGTTGATTGCACTTGTTCTTGCCAAAATGATACGAGTGAAGTATGTTGGTGGAGTCACCCTCAAGAACTCTCTAGTTCTTCTTCTTCGGGATCGACACCGTCTTGATGGGAATCCTCGGAGTTGTAGTTGTACTTGATGAAGTGGAACTTGATGTAGTCTTGGGAACCCACTTGACCAAGGCCTTAGGAGCTTCTTCAAATGCATCAATTTCCTCTTGAAGCTTGTCCTTGCCTTTTTGCTTGTGGTCTTGTGGTGAAAGATCATCTTGAGCTTGTGTCCCTTTGAAAGAAGTAGGATCATACTTCTCTTGTTGAGGAACAAACTTCGTCTTGGGGTATTGATCTTCTTCCCACTCAACTCCATTGGCATTGAACTTTCGTTCAAAACCAACACCTTGGTTCTTCCGATGCCTTCCTTGCTTGAGTACAGTTTCCTTGAATTGCTTACTCCCGGCAAGGCTCTTGTAAACACCTTTCTCTATAATTCCCTTCAATAAGCTATTTTCTTGCTCAAGAGTAACTTGGCTAAGAGAATCATTAGTGGAATCAAGAGAACTACTAGAAGAAACAACATTGGATTTAGCATGATTATTGTTACTACTAGAGGAAGAATCTTTCTTGTTCTTGTTACTAGACTTGACTTGAGGCATGTAAGTGGATAAGAGTAAACGCTTGGCAATGTAAGAAGAACTTTTCTTGCGAATATCATCATTGATTGCCTTCAAGAACTCATGCTCTTGCTCAAGGTTGAGCTTTTCAAAACGTAATTTCTCATGAGTCCTTAAAAGTTCTTGATGATCTCCTAAGATAGTTTCATGAGCTAACTTAAGAGTGTTTAGTTCTTCAGTTAGAGATTCAATCTTATCCTTATCATTGTCATTCGTTTCATCTTGATTAGCATGATTAATTGACGTTTCATCATAGTATTCATCACTAGAGTTGTCAACAAGTAAATCATCATCACCTAACAAGTCATCTTCATCAGTATTGAAATCAACATACTCGGGGTGTGATACCTTTGGCCATGAAGCATCTTCCAATTCCTTCATTTGGTGAATCAAATATGTCGTAGGAGTTGGTTGGCACAAGTGCTAGACCGGCAACACCTTCATCTTGAGTATATTCGGAGTCGGAGTGATAGCTTCTCTCGGAGTGATTGTCGGAGTTGGAGCCGGATACCCATTCACCGACATGAGCTTGATGTCTTTGTTTTGTGTAGCTCCTTGATGACTCGTCCTTTCTTTCTGATTCCTTACTTCTCCGTGAGGGTCTTCATTCATAACGATCATATCGACTCCTTCTTTCTCTAGGTGGTGATTCTTCTCTTCTACTTCTTATTTTTGGAGAATCTTCTCTCCTTTTGTGGGGTGCCGTACACTCATTGGAATAGTGTCCGAGCCTTCAACAATTGTAGCAGTTTCTCTCTCGGCTAGAAGATCTTTTGTCATTATAGGACCTTGACTTGGAGCTTCTCTCTTTGCTTCTACTCTTGTAGAATTTGTTGAAGTTCTTCACCATTAAGCTCAATTCTTCATTGAAGGTTTGTTTCTCACTTGATGATGTGGGGGCTTCGCATGAGGCTTTGTAAGCACCACTTGATTTGTTGTGAAGTTCCTCCTTATCCTTGAGTGACATCTCATGAGCAACAATTCTTCCAATGACTTCTGTTGGCTTGAGATCTTTGTAATTGGGCATCATTTGAATCAATGTGCACACGGTATCATATTTTCCATCCAAGGCTCTTAGGATATTCTTGATGATGAATCTGTCGGTCATCTCTTCACTTCCTAAGCCGGTAATCTCATTTGTGATAAGAGCAAGCCTAGAGTACATTTCAGCGACACCTTCACCATCCTTCATTTTGAACTTGTCAAGTTGACTTTGAAGCACATCCAACTTAGATTCCTTGACGGAGTCGGTACCTTCATGCATGTCAATCAAAGTATCCCAAATTTCCTTTGCATTCTCAAGACGGCTGATTTTGTTGAATTCTTCGGGGCACAATCCGTTGAAGAGGATATCACAAGCTTGAGAGTTGTATTGCAGCATTTTCAACTCTTCCGCGGTGTCTTCACGATTCGGTTCTCTCCCATCAAAGAATTCACCATGCAAGCCAATACACACAATAGCACAAACGGCGGGGTTATGTCCAAGAATATGCATTTTCATCTTATGCTTCCAACTAGCAAAATTAGTACCATCAAAGTAAGGACCTCTACGGTGATAATTTCCCTCGCTATACGCCATACTCTCCTAGGTTGTGAAACCAAGGCTATGACCACCAAAAGCTATGGAAATCAAAGCAGATGGAGACCAAAGATCTGATACCACTTGTAGGATTGAAAGTATGTCTAGAGGGGGGGTGATTAGACTACTTGACCAATTAAAAATCTATCCTTTTGCCAATTTTAGTCTTTGGCAGATTTTTAGCTATCTTAGCACAAGTCAAGCAATCTTAACACAATTCAAGCAAGCATGCAAAGAGTCTATGAGCAGCGGAAAGTAAAGCATGCAACTTGAAAGAATGTAAAGGGAAGGGTTTGGAGAATTCAAACGCAATTGGAGACACGGATGTTTTTGTCGTGGTTCCAATAGGTGGTGCTATCATACATCCACGTTGATGGAGACTTCAACCCACGAAGGGTAACGGTTGCGCGAGTCCACGGAGGGCTCCACCCACGAAGGGTCCACGAAGAAGCAACCTTGTCTATCCCATCATGGCCATCACCCACGAAGGACTTGCCTCACTAGTGGTAGATCTTCACGAAGTAGGCGATCTCCTTGCCCTTACAAACTCCTTGGTTCAACTCCACAATCTTTTCGGAGGCTCCCAAGTGACACCTAGACAATCTAGGAGACACCACTCTCCAATAAGTAACAAATGGTGTGTTGATGATGAACTCCTTGCTCTTGTGCTTCAAATGATAGTCTCCCCAACACTCAACTCTCTCTCTCACAGGATATGGATTTGGTGGAAAGAAGATTTGAGGGGAAAGCAACTTGGGGAAGACTAGAGATCAAGATTCATATGGTGGGAATGGAATATCTTGGCCTCAACACATGAGTAGGTGGTTCTCTCTCTCAGAAAATGTGTATTGGAAGTGTAGGTATGTTCTGATGGCTCTCTCCACAAATAAAGAGGGGGTGGAGGGGTATATATAGCCTCCACACAAAAACTAACCGTTACACACAATTTACCAATCTCGGTGAGACCGAATTGAGAAACTCGGTTGGACCGATTTAGCAAACCTAGTGACCGTTAGGATTTTCGGTGGGACTGAGATGCAACTCGGTAGGACCGATATGGTTAGGGTTAGGGCATAACGTAATCTCGGTGTGACCGATTACACAAACTCGGTGGGACCGATTTTGGTAATAAGCTAACCAGAGAGTTGGTCAGGTAAACTCGGTGGGACCGATTTACTCATTTCGGTGGGACCGAAATATTACAAAAGGGAAACAGAGAGTTTACATTGCAATCTCGGTGGGACCGATCGCTCATCTCGGTAGGACCGAAACGTTACGAAGGGAAACAGAGAGATTACAACCCCATCTCGGTGTGACCGAGATCCCTATCGGTGAGACCGATTTGCCTAGGGTTTGTGGAAGTGGCTATGACATCTGAACTCGGTGGCACTGGATAGAAAGAATCGGTGGGGCCGAGTTTGACTTTTGGTTTAGGTCATATGTGGATGTGGGAAGGTAGTTGAGGGTTTTGGAGCATATCACTAAGCACTATGAAGCAAGAACCTCATCAAGCAACACCTCATCCCTCCTTGATAGTATTGGCTTTTCCTATAGACTCAATGTGATCTTGGATCACTAAAATATAAAATGTAGAGTCTTGAGCTTTGAGCTTGAGCCAATCTTTTTGTCCTTAGTATTTTGAGGGGTCCACTTTCCTCATCCATGCCATGCCATTCATTGAGCTTTTCCTGAAATATTAATCTTGGAATAATGTTAGCTCAATGAGCTATATGTTGTTAGGAATTACCAAAACCACCCAGGGATAGTTGCACTTTCACTTAAACAAGTTTATTGATGAGTGGTTTGATAGCCCAATTGTCAGCTTTGATGACCTTCAGCTTCCTATTGGCCTCAGCGTCGCCTTCCATGGAGCCATTGCTCCTGAGCTGGCTCTAGCTCAGAAAATTGTTGAGCTGAAGCATAAGATCGATTATGAAAAGGCTCAGTTCAAGAAGCACATGGCCAAGCTCAATGTTGAAGACATTCAAAACTTCAAGGTCATGATGCATGAGCTCAAGGAAGCATTCCACAAGAAATGCGAAGAAGCCAAAGGTTCTCGTGGGCGCATGAAGGATCTTGCTGCCAAATGTGTTCAAGGATATAATGAAGCTGAAAAGCGCAAGGCTTTGGGGCGACCAGGCATCGACCCCAGAATGGCTGCCAAGAAGAAGAAGAAGCCAGCTGTGGCAGAACCAGAAGCATCAAGGCAAGAAGAACCTTGCATTATCTTCCCAGCCAGTATGACAGGCTCGAAGCCTAAGGTCCCCACAGTGGCTTCAGAACTCAAGAAAACAAGGGCAGCTGAAGCCGAAGCCAGAAAACGCAAGACCAAAGCCACTACTGATGATGCTCCCCCAACCAAGAAACGGAAAACCAAGAAGAGAGACCGGGCTGCTCCCACAGAGCCCCTTGATGTCGAGCCAATCTATGTGGCTCGTCCTGCGTCCGAACATCGAGAGGGCCAGTTGATAGTTCATGAGCCTGCTTTCACAAAGGCTCCTGAAGCTGAAGACAATCCAGCTGTTGACCCCACCGCAGCTGAAGACATTGGTCCTCACGACAATGTTGAAGATGATGAAGTCCTTCCTCAGATCGAGCGCAATTTGGTATCATCGCCTGTGCTCACGCACATCGAGCTCATCAGCATTGGTCGTCCTCTGACGCCAACTGCTCAGGATGCATGATGGGCTGATCACCCACAACAACAAGACACCCCAAGTGCTCCCCAACCACAAGATGACGATGACTTTGAGGCCTAGCCGACTCCATCTCCACAAGCGTCGCCAGCATTCCGCAGGCTTCGCAAAGGATCAAGGACCCAAGTCACTCCAACTGTAAACGTCTCTGAGTCTGAAGCCAAAACGGCTGAAGATATTCCGGCTGCATCAGCCGATAAAGAAGAAGAACCAAGAGTTGAAGTAGAAAGAGTTGCTACACCCCCGTCCCACCAAGATGTTGTTCTCGAGGAGAACGTGTCTGACCCTCCAGCTCCTGAAGTGGAGGTTAAGAATCCTGACGCGGCCACCAACATCAACACCGAAGCCAATGACGTTGTCATGGCTGAAGCTAATGTGGCGCCTGAAGCTAATGCGGTGCTAACAGTGCATGCACCTGAAGCCACTGCAGCGCCCGAAGCCAATACTGAAGCACCTGAAGCCAATGTGGCCCCTGAAGCCCATGTCAACGACAATGCCAATGCTCCTGTACCCCCTCCAAGACCTCATACAATTGAGCTGGCATTTGATCGTGGTCAGCCTGTTATGGTCCGATGGCCCATTCTGGTTCCTCCACATGCTGCGGGTCCACAATTTGACTATCATGTCGAGCACAGACCTCAAGTCCAGAAGCCCAAGCCAAGACTTCCAAAATTCCCAGGCACTGCAACTTCACCTGGGGTCTTCAATGTGAATGGCTTCGTGGCACATAACACCTTCTTCAACAGCGCCAAGAACCCTTACACCAAACCTCGCATTTCATCGGATCGGTTCTGGAGCTATCAGCAGCGCAGCTACTATTCCTGCGTCTTATACAATCAAGGGTGCATATTTCCCCATATGCGTCTTGACACTGAAGCTCTAGCTGGCCTGCCCTATCTAGAAGAAGCGTTGGATTGCTTCAGAGACGCTGGACTCCTGAAATTTGTCACAGACAAGGAACACTGGAATGAAGAGCTTCTGTTACAGTTCCATGCAACTCTTCACATTTGAGGCTACAACAGGGATCCAAAGACTTGGGTCCTTGAGTGGATGACAGGCAATGTCCATCATGAAGCCAAAGCTCTTGATATCATTGAGCTCATAGGCCTGCCCACTCCTGGTGAATACTATGAACCAGGTTGTCAACAACACCAGAATGCTTTGGAGAGCATTTTTTAGAAGCCAGAACCCAACATGAGCCAAATGTTGAGCATGATGAAGCCTTTGCCTCACGACGCTGACTACCCATCTGAATTCTTTGTTGAAGACCTAGAGTATCTGCCTCGCACCATTTATCATATCATCAGAAAAACTCTATGTCCTGTCAAAGGACATTCATCTACAGCGAAGCTAGAAGGAGCAATGAAGACTTTGGTTTTCTATATCTTCAATGGCATCAGCTTCAATGCTCAAGACTTTTTCATCAGACAGTTGCTGCATCTGGCTCCGACATTTTTCGTCTGAAGTTCTATGCTCCATGGGTAATGAGTCTTATCAAGCTTCACTCTGCCATCAACTATCAGCCGTCTGTGCGCAATCATCTTGTATTCTTGCCAGAGGTTGATCTGTCTGTTGAAGCTATTTACCCAGAGCCTGCTAAGGATCCCATTTATCTTCACAATGCTGATCACCAAAGCTTCACCCAGCCCATTGAAGGAGTTCAGGCAGTCTCGCTTGTTTATCCCTTGGCTGGCAATACACGTGCCCCTCGCGCTCAAACTGACGCCACTAGAAGCACCATTTCCCAAAGGCCTCGGAAGCGATCTCGTGTTCTGAATGACCGAGAGCTTCTCGTCGCGCTTCATCAGAAACAGGACAAGCATCACAACTGGCTTAAGTGTCATATGCAAAGCCTCTTGGTGGATGTCAATCGCATTCGCAATCTTGCCACCAAGAATGCCTTTGTTACTCATGAAACCTGTCGGAGGTCTTGGAAGAGTTTGACATTGCTTAGTGCTGAAGCTGATCTGCAGGACGATGGCTTCACCGAAAGATTCAAGTTTGACTCAACTCCCCCAAGGAATGCTCACTTGCATCGGACTCCCTCACTTGAAGACTCTGACTATTCATCCTCAGCTGCAATAGTGAATGCCAGAGTCATCGATGACCAAGATGATGCAACTTCACCTCCTCCAACTTCAGCGTGTGTCGACACTGCACCAAGTTCTTCTGCACCACCGGACCTCAACGACGACCCTGCTGCCTCGCCTGCAACTCATGGGAACGAGTAGGCGCTCTATGTCTTCAAACCTTTTTGGTCCTTAGTGACAAAAGGGGGAGAAGCATATGAGTTGATAGTCTTCAAGCGGGCATATGAGTTGATAGTCTTCAAGCGGGTCCATATGGGTGGTTGCTTTACTTTTTGCTACTTCTGCAAAGTGCTTACAACTCTCGCTTTTTGATACATTTGGTTCTTTGAGTTGTAACACTTAAACTCGATGGTCGTCTTCTACTTATGTGCTATTCTGTGATGCGATGATAAATTCCGCATGTGCGATGATAACTTCCGCACTTAGGTCATTTTGCAGACGTCCATTTTTCATTATGCATGTCATTATCTTCGTTATATCAAATCATGCATGATGAATTGTCATCATAAGTTGAAGAGGATCTCCACAAGTACAACCTGCCATGTGCATTTGCATTCCAAAAGCAAATTACTTATATGCACATCTTCAGGGGGAGCCTTTGCCACTTATGAAGACAATACACTATCTGTTACAATTTCACATATTTTATTCCCCGTTGAAAACATCAACCAGTTTGTCATCAATCACCAAAAAGGGGGAGATTGTAAGTGCATCTAGTGCCACCCCTAGTTGGTTTTGGAGTATTGACGACAAACCTGGTTGAGGGACTAATGTGTTTGTGAGAATTGCAGGATAACACAGGTAGAAGTCCCTCATTTATTCAGTTTTCCTACCAGAGATGACCCCTAAAAATGTATGAAGACATTGAAGTCAAAGGTGGTATGTGAAGACATTCACATTGAAGACTATGACAAGAGAAGACATCGCGTGAAGACTATGGAGCGCGAAAACTTAGTTGTTTCGTTGTTCTTTTTCTTCTTTGTTGAGTCATAGGAACCACCGTACTATTAAGTGGGGTCCAAGTGAACCAGTAAGAATGACTGAAGTGATGCTTAACCAAAATCCTATGTCTTCGAGCGAAGACAATGAGAGCAAATCTTATCCAGAGCTGGATAAGTCAGCTTTGCTTGTAGCCCGAGTAAAGTTGCCGTGTGTGTTTGAAATCTGACCGTTGGAACACGTGTCAGTTCCTTAGTGACCCAGGGTCATTTCAGACAAATCAGGTCGGGTTGCCTAGTGGCTATAAATAGCCCACCCCCTACAACCATAAACGGTTGGCTGCTCAGAGTTAGTGTACGCTTTTGTCGTTTGAGAGCAACCCACCTCAACGCCTTTGAGAGAGAATTCCTTGCGAGGACAAAGCCCTAAACACCCAGAGCCAAAGAGTGTTAGGCATCACTGAAGTCTTCATGTCTGTGTGATCTGAAGACTTATTACACTTGAGGACTGTGAATCCTCCAGCCGGTTAGGCATCGCGTTCTGAGCATCCAAGAGTCATTGTGGATCGCCGGTGAACGAAGTCTGTGAAGGTTTGGAAGTCTACCTCAAAGACTTACCAGAGTGATTGGGCGAGGACTGGGTGTCCTTAGCTCAAGGGGAATAAGGTGAAGACGCGGTCTTCTGAGTTGAATCTCAGCCTCCCTAACCAGACGTACAGTTGTCACGGCAACTGGAACTGGTCCAACAAATCATTGTCTTCAAAGAGTCACTGGTTCCATTCTTCCCATCTCTTTATTTGCAGATTGGTCCTTGTGAAGTCATTGCGTGTTTGCATTATCTATTTGTCTTCACTGTTTGACTGCTTGTTCTGTTTGGCTTCGTACTATCTTCCATCCTGATCTATACTGCCTAGCTGTGATTAGTCTTTGTGCTTTCATCTCATTGAATACTTGACTATGGCTTGCTTAGTGTAGTCTACCTTCCGCTGCATGGTAATAGGTTTGTTTCTATCGTTTGTCTTCAAAACTTCCATGTTTTGAAGACTTTCATAAAAATCTCCTATTCACCCGCCCCCTCTAGTCGATCACTAGCACTTTCACCCTTAGTTTTTGAGAACCAAGGTATCAATCCAGTAGGAGATCACGTTCAAGTCCCATGCACTTACACAAACAAATAAGAACCTCACAACCAACGCGATAAAGGGGTTGTCAATCCCTTCACGGTCACTTATGAGAGTGAGATCTGATAGATATGATAAGATAATATTTTTGGTATTTTTATGATAAAGAGAAATAAAGATGCAAAGTAAAATAAACGGCAATAGAAATAACTAAGTATTGGAAGATTAATTTGATGGAAGATAGACCCGGGGCCATAGGTTTCACTAGTGGCTTCTCTCAAGAGCATAAGTATTACGGTGGGTAAACGAATTACTGTCAAGCAATTGATAGAATTGAGCATAGTTATGAGAATATCTAGGTATGATCATGTATATAGGCATCACGTCCGTGACAAGTAGACCGAAACGATTCTTCATCTACTACTATTACTCCACACATCAACCGCTATCCAGCATGCATCTAGAGTATTAAGTTCATAAGAACAGAGTAATGCTTTAAGGAAGATGACATGATGTAGAGGCATAAACTCATGCAATATGATATAAACCCCATCTTTTTATCCTCGATGGCAACAATACAATACGTGTCGTTTCCCTTTCTGTCACTGGGATCGAGCACCGCAAGATTGAACCCAAAGCTAAGCACTTCTCCCATTGCAAGAAAGATCAATCTAGTAGGCCAAACCAAACTGATAATTCAAAGAGGCTTGCAAAGATAAACCAATCATACATAAAAGAATTCAGAGGAGATTCAAATATTGTTCATTGATAAAATGGATCATAAACCCACAATTCATCGGATCTCGACAAACATACCACAAAAGAAGATTGCATCAAATAGATCTGCAAGAATATCGAGGAGAACTTTGTATTGAGATCCAAATAGAGAGAATAAGCCATCTAGCTAATAACTATGGACCTAAGGTCTGAAGTAAACTACTCACACATCACCAGAGAGGCCATGGAATTGATGTAGAGGCCCTTCGTGATTAATGCCCCCTCCGATGGAGCTCCGGAAAAGGCCCCAAGATGGGATCTCTCGGGTACAGAAGGTTGTGGCGGTGGAATTAGGTTTCCGTGGTGCTCCTGGATGTTTGGGGGGTACGGGATATATATAGGAGGAAGAAGTACGTCGATGGAGCAACGAGGGGCCCACGAGGGTGGAGGGCGCGCCCCCTGCCTCGTGGCCGCCTCATTTGTTTCTTGATGCCCACTCCAAGTCTCCTGGATCACATTTGTTGAGAAAATTATGTTCCCGAAGGTTTCATTCCGTTTGGACTCCGTTTGATATTCCTTTTCGTCGAAACCCTAAAATAGGCGAAAAACAGCAATTTGGGCTGGGCCTTCGGTTAGTAGGTTAGTCCAAAAAATTATATAAAAGTGTAAAATAAAGCCCATTAACATACAAACTAGATAATATAATAGCACAGAGCAATCAAAAATTATAGATACGTTGGAGACGTATCACAAGCCTCCCAGAGTTGGAATAAACGTTTTGATAGTGTGATCAAAGCATATGGTTTTATACAGAATTTTGGAGAAGCCTGTATTTACAAGAAAGTGAGTGGGAGCTCTATAGCATTTCTAATATTATATATGGATGACATATTGTTGATTGGAAATGATATAGAATTTCTGGCTAGCATAAAGGATACTTGAATAAGAGTTTTTCAATGAAGGACCTCGGTGAAGCTGCTTATATATTGGGCATCAAGATCTATAGAGATAGATCAAGACGCTTAATTGGACTTTCACAAAGTACATACCTTGATACAGTTTTGAAGAAGTTCAAAATGGATCAAGCAAAGAAAGGGTTCTTGCCTGTGTTACAAGGTGTGAAATTGAGTAAGACTCAATGCCCGACCACTATAGAAGATAGAGAGAAAATGAAAAGTGTGCCCTATGCTTCAGCCATAGGATTTATCATGTATGCAATGCTGTGTACCAGACCTGATGTGTGCCTTGCTATTAGTTTAGCAGGGAGGTACCAAAGTAATCCGGGAGTGGATCACTGGACATCGGTCAAGAACATCCTCAAATACCTGAAAAGGACTAAGGATATGTTTCTCGTTTATGGAGGTGACTGATACGTCTCCAACGTATCAATAATTTTTCATTGCTCCATGCTATATTATCTACTGTTTTGGACTATATTGGGCTTTATTTTCCACTTTTATATTATTTTTGGGACTAACCTATTAACCGGAGGCCCAGCCCAGAATTGATGTTTTTGCCTATTTCAGAGTTTTGAAGAAACGGAATATCAAACAGAGTCCAAACGGAATAAAACCTTCGGGAACGTGATTTTCTCGCCGAACGTGATCCAGGAGACTTGGACCCTACTCCAAGGAGTCAAAGAGGAGGTCATGAGGGTGGGGGCGCGCCCCCTGCCTCATGGGCCCCTCGGAGCTCCACCGACGTACTCCTTCCTCCTATATATACCTACGTACCCCCAAACGATGAGAACAGGAGCCAAAAACCTAATTCCACCGCTGCAACTTTCTGTATCCACGAGATCCCATCTTGGGGCCTATTCCGGAGCTCCGCCGGAAGAGGGTCGTCATCACGGAGGGCTTCTACATCATCATAGCCTCTCCGATGAAGTGTGAGTAGTTTACCTCAGACCTTCGGGTCCATAGTTAGTAGCTAGATGGCTTCTTCTATCTTTTTGGATCTCAATACAAAGTTCTCCCCCTCTCTTGTGGAGATCTATTCGATGTAATCTTCTTTTTGCGGTGTGTTTGTTGAGACCGATGAATTGTGGGTTTATGATCAAGTCTATCTATGAATAATATTTGAATCTTATCTGAATTCTTTTATGTATGATTGGTTATCTTTGCAAGTCTCTTCGAATTATCCGTTTGGTTTGGCCAACTAGATTGGTAGTTCTTGCCATGGGAGAAGTGCTTAGCTTTGGGTTCGATCTTGCGGTGTCCTTTCTCAGTGACAGAAGGGGCAGCAAGGAACGTATTGCATCGTTTGCCATCGAGGATAACAAGATGGGGTTTATTTCATATTGCATGAATTTATCTCTCTACATCATGTCATCTTGCTTAAAGTGTTACTCTGTTTTTAACTTAATACTCTAGATGCATGCTAGATAGCGGTCGATGAGTGGAGTAATAGTAGTAGATGCAGAATCATTTCGGTCTACTTGTCACGGACGTGATGCCTATATACATGATCATGCCTAGATATTCTCATAACTATGCTCAATTCTGTCAATTGCTCAACAGTAATTTGTTCACCCATCGTAGAATACTTATGCTCTTGAGAGAAGCCACTAGTGAAACCTATGGCCCCCGGGTCTATTCTCATCATATCAATCTCCATCACCTTAATCTTGTTTTGCTTTTTACTTTGCCTTTACTTTTTACTTTGCATCTTTATACCAAAAATACCAAAAATATGATATCTATCAGATCTCACTCTCGTAAGTGATCGTCAAGGGATTGACAACCCCTAATCGCATTGGTTGCGAGTAGCTATCGTTTTGTGCAGGTACGAGGGACTTGAGCATGGCCTCCTACTGGATTGATACCTTGGTTCTCAAAAACTGAGGGAAATACTTACGCTACTCTGCTGCATCATCCCTTCCTCTTCGGGGAAAACCAACGCAAGCTCAAGACGTAGCAAGAAGGATTTCCGGCGCCGTTGCCGGGGAGTCTACGCAAAAAGTCAACATACCAAGTACCCATCACAATCCCTATCTCTCGCATTACATTATTTGCCATTTGCCTCTCGTTTTCCTCTCCCCCACTTCACCCTTGCCGTTTTATTCGCCCTCTCTCTCTCTATCCTCCCTCTCTATTTGCCTCTTTTGCCTGTTTACTCTTGTTTTCTTGTGTGCTAGTTTTCTTGCTTGTCGTTATGTCGGAAATTGGGGAAGTTATCGCCAATATGGGCAATAACAATGTCATAGAAAATTCTGACGCTCCGGCTAAAGAACCCCCTACCTACCATACAAAAAGATTTCGAATCGGTAGTGGTAATATTATTGGAAAAGGAGTTATTCAAGATTTCTTTACTTGTGCCGGTGCTTTGCCCTCTATGGGTGGTTCTATTCTTCATACAACTAGCAGTCTAGCGGACGCTATTGCCATCGTTGAACTTGAAAGGCAATTTATGCATATGCACCCATGTATACAAAGAATTTTCCTAGAATTTTCTAATATCGAGCATTCTTCTGTTAAGCGTGCTGCTAGTATATTTTTGGCTCGTGAATTTAGATTTATAATAAAAGAAGCCAAAGAAATCCTTGCGCACTATAGGGTGGATGCTGGTCGTCCTCCCATAGAATCTATCCTCTTCGATCAAGAAGAATTATGCGCTTTCAATCCCTTGATTATGTTGCTTTTAATGAAAACCTTAGAAAAAAGTGCCAATCAATATTTTAATTGATAGAATCTCTGAACTTAATTATGATTTGGCTATTTGAAGTAACGAGCTAGGGTGCTCTCTTGAGTTTAGGCTCACAAGGTTCTGTCAAAAGAATGCTTATAATGATGAATTGGTTGTACAATACGAAGGGCCGAAAGAGGAACCTATACCTCCTAAAATTGATCTTGGGACTTCGGTCCTATTAAATTTAGCCCTTTTGATTACTTTTGCTTGCCTCAAAGGAAACTTTCTTCCGAACGTAGAGAATATGAAATGAGTTTCACCGATCTATCTTATTACTACGACACAACCTAGATCTATCCTCGCTTTTATGCCTAGCTAGGGGCGTTAAACGATAGCACTTGTTGGGAGGCAACCCAATTTTATTTTTTATTCCTTGCTTTTAGCTCCTGTTTAGTAATAAATAAATTATTTACCCTCTGTTTTGGTTGTGGTTTTGTGTTTAATTAGTGTTTGTGCCAAGTAGAACCGTTGGGAAGACTTGGGGAAAGTCTTGTTGAACTTGCTGTAAAAAAACAGAAACTTTAGCGCTCACGAGAACTGAAGTCATTTTTATTTTAAGAGTGATATTTAGTTAATTATTTTTGCAGATGATTAATAGATAAATTCCTCACGTCCAGAAATTTATTTTAGAATTTTTGGGGTTCCAGATCTTGCGCTAGCTACAGATTACTACAGACTGTTCTGTTTTTGACAGATTCTGTTTTTCGTGTGTTGTTTGCTTATTTTGATGAATCTATGGTTAGTAAAATAGTTTATAATCCATAGAGAAGTTGGAATACAGTAGGTTTAACACCAATATAAATAAAGAATGAGTTCATTACAGTACCTTGAAGTGGTCTTTTGTTTTCTTTCGCTAACGGAGCTCACGAGTTTTCTACTTTAAGTTTTGTGTTGTGAAGTTTTCAAGTTTTGGGTGAATTCTTTTGATGGATTATGGAACAGGGAGTGTCAAGAGCCTAAGCTTGGGGATTCCCATCGCACCCCCAAGATAATCCAAGGACACCAAGAAGTCAAAGCTTGGGGATGCCCCGGAAGGCATCCCCTCTTTCGTCCACTTCCATCGGTAATTTACTTCGAGCTATATTTTTATTCACCAACATGATATGTGTTTTGCTTGGAGCGTCTTGTATTATTTGTGTCTTTGTGTCTTTGTATGCCACAATCATCCTTTCTGTACACGCCTTTTGAGAGAGCCATACATGAATTAAAATTTGATAGAATACTCTATGTGCTTCACTTATATCTTTTGAGCTAAGTAGTTTTGCTCTATGTGCTTCACTTATATCTTTTGAGCATTATAATTTTGCTCTATGTGCTTCACTTAGATCTTTTAGAGCACGGTGGTGGATTTGTTTTAAAGAAACTATTGATCTCTCATGCTTCACTTAAATTATTTTGAGAGTCCCTTATTAGCATGGTAATTTGCTTAATAATAATATGCTTGGTATTCAAGATTTGTGAAACTTTCTTTTGAGTGTGTTGAATACTAAGAAAAGATTGAAGCATGATAATTGTTTTGAGATATGGAGGTGATAATATTAAAGTCATGCTAGTTGAGTAGTTGTGAATTTAAAGAATACTTGTGTTAAAGTTTGTGATTCCCGTAGCATGCCCGTATGGTGAACCGTTATGTGATGAAGTCGGAGCATGATTTATTTATTTATTGTCTTCCTTATGAGTGGCGGTCGGGGACGAGCGATGGTCTTTTCCTACCAATCTATCCCCCTAGGAGCACGCGCGTAATACTTTGCTTTGATAACTTCTAGATTTTTGCAATAAGTATATGAGTTCTTTATGACTAATGTTGAGTCCATGGATTATACGCACTCTCACCCTTCCACCTTTGCTAGCCTCTCTAATACTGCGCACTTTTCGCCGGTATCATACACCTACCATATACCTTCCTCAAAACAGCCACCATACCTACCTATCATGGCATTTCCATAGCCATTCCGAGATATATTGCCATGCAACTTTCCACCGTTCCGTTTATCATGACACACTCCATCATTGTCATATTGCATATCCCGGTACACCGCCGGATGCATTCATATAGAGTCATATTTTGTTCTAAATATCGAGTTGTAATTGTTGAGTTGTAAGAAATATAAAAGTGTGATGATCATCATTATTAGAGCATTGTCCCAGTGAGGAAAGAATGATGGAGACTATGATTCCCCCACAAGTCGGGATGAGACTCCGGACGAAAAATAAAATAAAAGAGGCCAAAGAAGCCCAAATAAAAAGAGGCCATAAAAAGGGGAGAAAATGCCCAAATAAAAAATGATAGAAAAAGAGGGAAGGGACAATGTTACTATCCATTTACCACACTTGTGCTTCAAAGTAGCACCATGGTCTTCATAGTAGAGAGTCTCTCATGTTATCACTTTCATATACTAGTGGGAATTTTACATTATAGAACTTGGCTTGTATATTCCAATGATGGGCTTCCTCAAATTGCCCTAGGTCTTCATGAGCAATAAAGTTGGATGCACACCCACTTAGTTTCTTTTTAAGCTTTCATATACTTATAGCTCTAGTGCATCCGTTGCATGGCAATCCCTACTCACTCACATTGATATCTATTGATGGGCATCTCCATAGCCCGTTGATACGCCTAGTTGATGTGAGACTATCTTCCCCTCCTTTTTGTCTTCTCCACAACCACCATTCTATTCCACCTATAGTGTTATATCCATGGCTCACGCTCATGTATTGCGTGAAGATTGAAAAAGTTAAGAGTATGAAACAATTGCTTGGCTTGTCATCGGGGTTGTGCATGATTTAAATACTTTGTGTGGTGAAGATAGAGCATAGCCAGACTATATGATTTTGTAGGGATAACTTTCTTTGGCCATGATATTTTGAGAAGACATAATTGCTTTGTTAGTATGCTTGAAGTATTATTATTTTTATGTCAATATAAACTTTTGTCTTGAATCTTTCGAATCTGAATATTCATATCACAATTAAGAAGATTTGCATTGAAATTTTGCCAAGTAGCACTCCGCATCAAAAATTCTCTTTTTATCATTTACCTACTCGAGAACGAGCAGGAATTAAGCTTGGGGATGCCTGATACGTCTTCAACGTATCTATAATTTTTGATTGCTCCATGCTATATTATCTACTATTTTGGACTATATTGGGCTTTATTTTCCACTTTTATATTATTTTTGGGACTAACCTATTAACCGGAGGCCCAGCCCAGAATTGTTGTTTTTTGCCTATTTCAGAGTTTTGAAGAAACGTAATATCAAACGGAGTCCAAACGGAATAAAACCTTCGGGAACGTGATCCAGGAGACTTGGACCCTACTCCAAGGAGTCAAAGAGGAGGTCACGAGGGTGGGGGCGCTCCCCCCCTAGGGCATGCCCCCTGCCTCGTGGGCCCCTCGGAGCTCCACCGACGTACTCCTTCCTCCTATATATACCTACGTACCCCCAAACGATCAGAACAGGAGCCAAAAACCTAATTCCACCGCCGCAACTTTCTGTATCCACGAGATCCCATCTTGGGGCCTGTTCCGGAGCTCCGCCGGAAGAGGCCCGTCATCACGGAGGGCTTCTACATCATCATAGCCTCTCCGATGAAGTGTGAGTAGTTCACCTCAAACCTTCGGGTCCATAGTTAGTTGCTAGATGGCTTCTTCTCTCTTTTTGGATCTCAATACAAAGTTCTCCCCCTCTCTTGTGGAGATCTATTCGATGTAATCTTCTTTTTGCGGTGTGTTTGTTGAGACTGATGAATTGTGGGTTTATGATCAAGTCTATCTATGAATAATATTTGAATCTTCTCTGAATTCTTTTATGTATGATTGGTTATCTTTGCAAGTCTCTTCGAATTATCCGTTTGGTTTGGCCAACTAGATTGGTAGTTCTTGCCATGGGAGAAGTTCTTAGCTTTGGGTTCGATCTTGCGGTGTCCTTTCCCAGTGACAGAAGGGGCAGCAAGGCACGTATTGCATCGTTGCCATCGAGGATAACAAGATGGGGTTTATTTCATATTGCATGAATTTATCTCTCTACATCATGTCATCTTGCTTAAAGCGTTACTCTATTTTTAACTTAATACTCTAGATGCATGCTGGATAGCGGTCGATGAGTGGAGTAATAGTAGTAGATGCAGAATTGTTTCGGTCTACTTGTCACGGACGTGATGCCTATATACATGATCATGCCTAGATATTCTCATAACTATGCTCGATTCTGTCAATTGCTCAACAGTAATTTGTTCACCCATCGTAGAATACTTATGCTCTTGAGAGAAGCCACTAGTGAAACCTATGGCCCCGGGTCTATTCTCATCATATCAATCTCCATCACTTTAATCTTGTTTTGCTTTTTTACTTTGCCTTTACTTTTTACTTTGCATCTTTATACCAAAAATACCAAAAATATTATATCTATCAGATCTCACTCTCGTAAGTGACCGTGAATGGATTGACAACCCCTAATCGCGTTGGTTGCGAGTAGCTATCGTTTTGTGCAGGTACGAGGGACTTGAGCGTGGCCGCCTACTGGATTGATACCTTGGTTCTCAAAAACTTAGGGAAATACTTATGCTACTCTGCTGCATCATCCCTTCCTCTACGGGGAAAACCAACGCAAGCTCAAGATGTAGCAGTGACAAAAAGCTCATCGTAAATGGTTACGTCGATGAAAGCTTTGACACTGATCCGGATGATTCTAAATCACAAACCGGATACGTGTTTATATTGAACGGTGGAGCTGTCAATTGGAGCAGTTCTGAACAAAGCGTCATGGTGGGATCAACGTGTGAAGCGGAGTACATAACTGCTTCGGAAGCAGCAAATGAAGGAGTCTGGATGAATGAGTTCATATCCCATCTAGGTGTCATACCTAGTGCATCGGGTCTAATGAAAATCTTTTGTGACAATACTGGTGCAATTGCCTTGGCAAAGGAATCCAGATTTCACAAGAGAACCAAAAACATCAAGAGACGCTTCAATTCCATCCGTGATCAAGTCCAGGTGGGAGACATAGAGATTTGCAAGATACATACAGATTTGAATGTTGCAGACCCGTTGACTAAACCTCTCTCACGAGCAAAACATGATCAGCACTAAGGCTCCATGGGTGTTAGAATCATTACTGTGTAATCTAGATTATTGACTCTAGTGCAAGTGGGAGACTGAAGGAAATATGCCCTAGAGGCAATAATAAAGTCATTATTTATTTCTTATTTTATGATAAATGTTTATTATTCATGTTAGAATTGTATTAACCAGAAACATAATACATGTGTGAATACATAGACAAACAGAGTGTCACTAGTATGCCTCTACTTGACTAGCTCGTTGATCAAAGATGGGTATGTTTCCTAACCATGGACATGAGTTGTCATTTGATAAACGGAATCACATAATTAGGAGAATGATGTGATTGACTTGACCCATTCCATTAGCTTAGCACTTGATCATTTTAGTTTACTGCTATTGCTTTCTTCATGACTTATACATGTTCCTATGACTATGAGATTATGCAACTCCCGATTATCGGAGGAACACTTTGTGTGCTACCAAACGTCACAACGTAACTGGGTGATTATAAAGGTGCTCTACAGGTGTCTCCGATGGTACTTGTTGAGTTGGCATAGATCGAGATTAGGATTTGTCACTCCAATTGTCGGAGAGGTATCTCTGCGCCCTCTCGGTAATGCACATCACTATAAGCATTGCAAGCAATGCAACTAATGAGTTGGTTGCAGGATGATGCATTACGGAACGAGTAAAGAGACTTGCCGGTAACGAGATTGAGCTAGGTATTGAGATACCGACGATCGAATCTCGAGCAAGTAACATACTGATGACAAAGGGAACAACGTATGTTGTTATGCGGTTTGAACGATAAAGATCTTCGTAGAATATGTAGGAACCGATATGAGCATCCAGGTTCCGCTATTGGTTATTGACCGGAGACGTGTCTCGGTCATGTCTACATAGTTCTCGAACCCGTAGGGTCCGCACGCTTAAAGTTCTGTGACGATCGGTATTATGAGTTTTTGTGTTTTGATGTACTGAAGGTAGCTCGGAGTCCCGGATATGATCACAGACATGACGAGGAGTCTCGAAATGGTTGAGACGTAAATATCGATATATTGGAAGCCTATATTTGGACATCGGAATGTTTTTGGGTGAAATCGGGATTTTACCGTAGTACCGGCAGGTTACCGGAACCCCCCGGTAATTGTATGGGCCTTAATGGGCCATAATGGAGAGAGAGGAGGCCAGGAGAGGCCGCGCGCCCCCTCCCCCTCTGGTCCGAATTGGACTAGGAGGGGGGCCGCGCCCCCTTTCCTTCCTCCCTCTCTCCCCCTTCCTTCTCTCCTAGTCCAACTGGGTAGGGGGGAATCCTACTCCCGGTGGGAGTAGGACTCCTCCAGGGCGCGCCATAGCTAGGCCGGCCCTCCCCCTCCTCCACTCTATATACTTGGCCAGGGGCACCCCATAGACACACAATTTGATCATTGATCTTTCTTAGACGTGTGCGGTGCCCCCCTCCACCATAATCCACCTCAGTCATATCGTAGTGGTGCTTAGGCGAAGCCCTGCGTCGGTAGCTTCATCAACACCGTCACCACGCCGTCGTGCTGACGAAGCTCTTCCCCGAAGCTCTACTGGATCGTGAGTTCGCGGGACGTCACCGAGCTGAACGTGTGCTGAACGCGGAGGTGCCGTACGTTCGGTACTGAGGATCGGTCGATCGTGAAGACGTACGACTACATCAACCACATTGTCATGCCGCTTCTGCTTACGGTCTACGAGGGTACGTAGACAACACTCTCCCCTCTCGTTGCTATGCATCACCATGATCTTGCATGTGCGTAGGAATTTTTTTTGAAATTACTACGTTCCCCAACACCTATTGCAGGAGCAGAGGCAGACGTTATGAATGTTTGATAAAGCTCGGTATGATGAGTACTTAATAGTTTAGTGCACCATGCTTTACGGCTTAGAACTGGGACTTCAACAACGTTTTGAATGCCACGGAACATATAAGATGTTCTAAGAGTTGAAATTGGTATTTCATACTCATGCCCGTGTCGAGAGGTATGAGACCTCTTACAGTACTTTGCCTACAAGGTGGAGGAGAATAGCTCAACCAGTGAGCATGTGCTCAGATTGTCTGGGTATTACAATTGCTTGAATCAAGTGGGAGTTAATCTTCCAGATAAGATAGTAATTGATAAAGTTCTCTAGTCACTATCACCAAGTTACTAGAACTTAGTTATGAACTATAATATGCAAGGGATGATGAAATTAATTCCCAAGCTCTTCGCGATGCTGAAATCGGTGAAGGTAGAAATCAAGAAAAGCATCAAGTGTTGACGGTTAACAAGACCACTAGTTTCAAGGAAAGGGCATAGGGAAAGAAAGAGGAACTTCAAAGAAGAAAGGCAAGCAAGTTGCCACTCCCATGAAGAAGCTCAAAGCTAGACCCAAGCCTGGAACTGAGTGCTTCTGCTGCAAAGGAAATGGTCACTGGAAGTGGAACTTCCCTAGATACTTGGCGGATAAGAAGGATGGCAAAGTGAACAAAAGTATATATTTGATATACATGTTATTGATGTGTACTTTACTAGTGTTTATAACAACACCTCAATATTTGATACTGGTTCAGTTGCTAAGAGTAGTAACTCGAAACGGGAGTTGCAAAATAAACAGAGACTAGTTAAGGGCGCGGTGATGATGTGAGTTGGAAATGATTCCAAGGTTGATAAGATCACCATCGCACACTCCCTTTACCTTCGGGATTAGTGTTGAACCTAAAATAAATGTTATTTGGTGTTTCCGTAAAGCATAATATGATTGGATCATGTTTATTGCAATATGGTTATTCATTTAAGTCAAGGATAATTGTTATTATGTTTACATGAATAAAACCTTCTGAGGTCATACACCCAAGGTGAATGGTTTATTGAATCTCGATCGTAGTAATACACATATTCATAATATTGAAGCCAAAAGATACAAAGTTAATAATGATAGTGCAACTTATATGTGGCACTGTCGTTTAGGTCATATTGGTGTAAAGCACATGAAGAAACTCCATGCTGATGGGCTTTTGGAATCACTTGATTATGAATCATTTGATGCTTGCGAACCATGCCTCGTGTGGAAGATGACTAAAACTCCGTTCTCCGGAACAATGGAGCGAGAAACTGACTTATTGGAAATAATACATACTGATGTATGCGATCTGATGAGTGTTGAGGCTCGCGGCGGGTATCGTTATTTTATGATCTTCACAGATGATTTGAGCAGATATGGGTATATCTACTTGATGAAACATAAGTCTGAAACATTTGAAAAGTTCAAAAAAATTCAAAGTGAAGTGGAAAATCATCATAACAAGAAGAAAAGGTCCATTTTACTCCCCTGAACAAAGTGGGTGGTTCACTTTACCCCCTGATCTATATTTTGGCTCCTTCTACACCCCAAACAAAACCAAACCGGGCAAAACACCCCCGGCTGGTTTGTCTCCATTTGATGCTGATGTGGCACAGTCAAAGGATGGTTTTGACCGTGGTGGGGCCTACTTGTCAGGTTGACTGTTAAACGATGTCGTTCCCAGTTGCGTTCTGGATTAGAAATCCCTTTCTTCTTCTCCCCCATGTCACCGTCGATGGCTCCCTCGGGGCGGCGCTGAACTCCGACCAGCAACACTGGTCGGAGTGTTGGTGGTGGTGGCGGCGGCGGTGCAACCCGTGAATCTTCCCTGGCATGTTCCTTCTCCCACAGCCGCTATCCTCCCCCGTACTCAAACCCTAGGTCGATAGCTCTGTCGATGCGCCGGCGGCTGCTGCGGCCTGTGTGATTTCACGGCAGCTGCTGCGGTCTATCTGATTTCACGGCGGCGCAGACGAACCGAGGTGAGTCCCATCCCTCCAATCCCCTTCCCTTGGTGTACTTGCTCTGCTCTAGTTAGCTGCAGTATGTAGGTTCTAATTCAAGATTGAATGTTGTTTTAATCTGTAGGCTAAGCAATGGATAATCTAGATTGGTTAGGCATCCGTTTTTTTACAATGGCCAATTTGAGAAGTCAAACAAGCAATTGTCATATGTTGGTGGTAATATACAACTCACATCTGTTGAGAGGTACAATATATCCTTAGCTACTGTCAGGGAGCAGTTAGCAGATATAAAGATGGCCTACCATGGTGAAAAGCTAACAGAGAAGCACATGCTTTACTAGTTGTTTCCTGGAAAAAATGTTAGAGATGGGCTGAGACGACTGGACACTGATAGAAATGTGTTCTTCATGGATAGGTGTATTACATAATGTGGGGTTGTGGATGTGTATGTGAATTATGAAGATGATGTTGATGAAGATGGACAGAACAGTGTGTCTGATATTGGAGAGAAAGAGGAAGAGGAAACTAATGCTGCAATTGAAGAAGAGAAGACAGAAAAGAAGAGTGATAGTGATTGGAAAGATGAGCATGACAATTGCTCTGCTGAGGATGACCTGGAGCACAGTTTAGAGGAAGATGGGGATGAGCCTGACAAGACTGAGTATGCTGTACAGGATGAATTGCAACCTGAAACTGGAAATGTTCCTTCAGTAGATGTTGCACCAGATGAAATAAGTGATGAATGTGAAGATCTTGATTGGTGCCCTAAAGATGAAGACAGTTCAGGTGAAGATGATGAGGCGGAGGAGCTCAGAAAGATCAGAATGAAGTTGCCACTTGATGAAGAGAAGGAAGTGAAAGAAAGTACAGCGCAGTTAATTCCTTTTGATGAAATGGATGAAGGAAATGACACTCCATACATGGACTCCAGTGAGGAATACAGTTATGATGAGGATGAGCATGGAAATTCAGTTAGTATGAAATCTAGATTTCCAAGATTTGATAGCAAGACTGCAATTCCAATATTCAGTTTGGGCATGACATTTAGGGGAAGAAGTCAGTTCAAGAGGGCACTGGTGAAGTATGGCCTTGCTATGAAGAGGCATATTTGCTTTGTAAAAGATGAGGCTGGTAGGATTAGGGCAAAATGTTCTTGGCCTAAGTGTCCTTGGTTGATTTATGGTGCAAAGAGGAGCTCAAATGATTGGTTTCAAGTCATAACACTTGTTGACAACCACATATGCCCACAGAGGAGAGACAACAGATTGGTTACTGCATCTAGAATTGCAGACAAGTATGAGAGAATTATGAAGGCAAATTCAGGATGGAAAGTGAAATGTATTAAGGCCACTGTCAGATTAGATATGTTTGCAGATGTGCATGTTTCCAAGATAAAGAAAGCAAAAGCAATAGTCAGAAAGAGAGTTAGAGAAGCAATGCATGAAGAATATGCCAGGGTGTTTGATTATCAGCTAGAAATATTGAGGAGCAATCCAGGAAGCACTGTGGCAGTTGTGCTTAATCCAAAAGAAACTGCACCAAAAGAGATTTGAGCTCCTAGGGAACAGAAATACCAGAAGAGATTTGGGGCTTGTGCAAAGTCTTCTAATAGAGTTCAGTTCAATTTAAACAGGGCAAAGCTTGCTCAACTCACACCAGAAGGAGCAAGAGACATGATGTAGTTTGGCCTTGAATATTGGTGTAGAGCATGGTTCAAAGAAGGATCATTCTATGATTCAGTCGACAACAATATGTGTGAAAGTTTTAACAATTGGATAGTGGAATATAGAGGTCTTCCTATCATTAGTATGTTTGAAGCAATCAGAGCAAAGGTGATAGTAAGGATTCAAGTTAATAGAGCTATGTCTGCCAATTGGAATGGAACAATTTGTCCCCAAATCCTAAAAAAGGTGAACAAGTTGATACAACTTACTGACAAGTGTGAGACAATATGGAATGGAAAAGATGGATATGAGGTGAAGTTAGGACAGCATGGATTCAAAGTTGACTTGCAAGCAGGAACATGTTCTTGTAGATACTGGCAATTGTCAGGAATTCCATGTGTTCATGCTCTAGCAGCTTCACAGTGTGGCCTTGATGACATTGATTCACTTATTGCACCTTGCTACAGAATTGAAGCTTACAATAGGACATATGAACATGTGATGATGCCAATGGAGGGCATGCCTAGTTGGCCAATATCTCACAGACCTGGACCATTAGTTCCAAGCTATGTGCAAATGCCTGGGAGGCCCAGGACAGAGAGAATAAGAGGTGCAGATGAGCCTCCTAAGCCTGCACACAAACTCTCCAAGATTGGAACTAAGATCAAGTGTAGTTTATGTGGAAATCATGGACACAACATGAGGAAATGCAATACTAACCCCAACAAGGGAAAGTACAATAATAGGAAGAGGAAAAAAGAAACAAAAGTGTGTACAGATTTTTACACATGTTTGATTTCTATATGTTTTGTACTTGTGAAATTGCAACAATGTGAAACACCTAACAACTGTTATTTCTGTATGTTATGTAGGAAAATCCTCCAAGGACATCTCAAAGAGTAGAAAATGAAACTGCTACAGCCTAGTATTCACAACAGGTAGCTCAAACATCACAGCAAGCTGCGGGAGGGAGAGCCCAGTCTTCACAGCAAGCTACAAGAGGGACATGCCAGTCTTCACAGCAAGCTACAGGAGGGACAACACAACCTAGAAGGGGAAGGCCTCCACAAGCAAACAGAACACCTGGTGCTAGTTCTAGTCAGAGAAGGAGAAAATCTACCAGGGTTAGCATGTTTGATGAACTGAGGGGTTAAGCAGGAAAATTCCTGTTGTTTAGAGCCTTCAAATTGTTAGTAGGTTGCTGGTGATGTGCTACTTGCATGAACTTGTGTTTGTTACTGTTAAGCTGCAGAATCTTTGCTTGATGAACGTGTGTTTGTTTCCTACTGTTAAGCTGCAGAATTTGTGTTTAGTTGCAAAATGCTACTGTTTACTATGTTCTCTTTTGAAAGAAATTCCCTTTTGATAGAAGCTTGGCAAAATATGTTCTCTTTTGGCACAAAGAAATTCTGGCACAAATAGAGAAGCTCACAATTGTACTATTTCACAAGACAACATAGTACCAACACATATTTGGCATAATTTTGGCACAAATTCAGTACACAACAAGCAGTACAGTTGCTTCACCACAACAACCAGCACAAAGTAGAACTGAACACACAGTACACCACTACAGATTCTTAACACATAGTAAAACAAACCAAGTGCCAAAGTGCCAAATAACAGGATACAAACTCGAACTCCTTCAGCACCATCAGTGCCGTCAATCTTGCCCAGCACAGTCTTGAAGATATGCGTGCGAGTCAGGTCCTCGCCTTCTCCTGGCAGCCACTCATTAGGTAGTCCTTCAACAAGCAGAGGACCACTATCGACAACCTCCTTCATGTGGCAAATGATAGGATACGGTAAGTTGTTCTTCTTCCTCGGCGACGATGGTCCGTAGTCACCCAATTCAAATTGCATTGCTTCATACTCATCCATGGACTCAGGTGGCTTGTTTGTCAGCTTCGACTTAGGTATCTCCACTTTCACCACCTTGCCAAGAAAGCAACGGTCACGAAGCCACGCCATTACCTCAAGCTCGCGGCGGCTTGCCGGCGGTAGGATCTCGATCAGCTCGCCACCCAGCTGCTTGAGGACATCTTTCACGGACGCCGTCGTCCAGGACTGGTTAGGAAGGCCTTCAAAGCCGAGCTTGCTCTTGTACTTTAGAGCACCTGGCTGAGCACGAACCATTCTGCACCAACGTTAAAACTGAATCCAACGCCGGCAACACTTGATCTTCATTGACGAAAGGAGCACCTCAGAGCACTTATCCTCCGTTGAGAAGGTCAGCCATAGGTCGTGTGGTGGGCACGCGACCTCGATGACCACCTCGGACGGCACCACCCCGCAATGCTGCTGCAAGGTCGCCAGCATGGCTGCCGGCATCACTGTCTGCTCGCCGTCTCCGATCGCAGTTGCCAAAAGCACGTACCGCCAGAAGCGCAGCTCCTGCACATCCATGGCCGGAGTGAGGGAGATCAAGACATGGCTCGCCTCTCGACGGAGCTCCGGCTCTCCCAGCCACCACACCTCCCGCGGGAACCGCCGTTCCAGCAAGCTAAGGCTCGCCTGGGCTGCTGCGACGACCGGGGCCGTGCCTCCATCGCCGGCGGCGCTCAAGGCGTCCGGCGACACGGTGTTGGAGCTCACGCTGCCGCCGCCCATGGAGAATAGGGTTAGGGATTTGGACTGGGAAGTGGGGGATTTCTGATCCAGAACGCAACGGGGAACGACAGCTCTATAACAGTCCAACCTAACAAGTAGGCCCCACCACGGTCAAAACCGCCCTTTGACTGTGCCACATCAGCATCGAATGGAGACAAACCATCCGGGGGGTGTTTTGTCCGGTTTGGTTTTGTTTGGGGTGTAGAAGGTGCCAAAATATAGATCAGGGGGTAAAGCGAACCACCCACTTTGTTTAGGGGAGTAAAATGGACTTTTTTCTAACAAGAAAAATAAAGTTTCTATGATCTGATCGTGGAGGAGAATATTTGAGTTACGAGTTTGGTCTTCATTTGAAACAATGCGGAACAGTTTCACAACTCACGCCACCTAGAACACCGCAGCGTAATGGTGTGTCCGAACGCCATAACCGTACTTTATTAGATATGGTGCAATCTATGATGTCTCTTACCAATTTGTCACTATCGTTTTGGGTCATGCATTAGAGATAACTGCATTCACGTTAAATAGGGCACCATCTAAATCCGTTGAGACGACACCGTATGAAGTGTGGTTTAGCAAGAAACCTGAGCGGTCATTTCTTAAACTTTGGGGTTGCGATGCTTATGTGAAAAAATTTCAACCTGATAAGCTCGAACCCAAATCGGAGTAATGCGTCTTCATAGGATACCCAAAGGAAACTGTTGGGTACACCTTCTATCATAGATCGAAAGGCAAGATATTTTGTTGCTAAGAATGGATTCTTTCTAGAGAAGAAGTTTCTCTTGAAAGAAATGAGTGGGAGGAATGTAGAACTTGATGAGGTAATTGTACCTTCCGAATTGGAAAGTAGTTCATCACAGAAATCAGTTCCAGTGATTCCTACACCAATTAGTGAGGAAGCTAATGAGGATGATCATGAAACTTCAGATCAAGTAACTACCGAACCTCGTAGGTCAACCAGAGTACGGTCCATGCCAGAGTGGTACGGTATTCCTGTTCCGGAAGTCATGTTACTAGACCATGACAAACCTACGAACTATGAGGAAGCGATGATGAGCCCAGATTCCGCGAAATGGCTTGAGGCCATGAAATTTGAGATGAGATCCATGTATGAGAACAAAGTATGGACTTTGATTGACTTGCCCGATGATCGATGAGTCATTGAGAATAAATGGATCTTCAAGAGGAAGACGGACACTGATAGTAGTGTTACTATCTACAAAGCTCGAATTGTCGCAAAAAAGTTTTCGACAAGTTCAAGGTGTTGACTACGATGAGATTTTCTCACTCGTATCGATGCTTGAAAGTCTATCTGAATCATGTTAGCAGTTGTCGCATTTTATGAAATCTGGCAAATGGATGTCAAAACTACATTCCTTAATGGATTTCTTAAAGAAGAGTTGTATATGATGCAACCAGAAGGTTTTGTCGATCCTAAAGGTGCTAACAAAGTGAGCAAGCTCCAGCGATCCATCTATGGACTAGTGCAAGCATCTCGGAGTTGGAATATATGCTTTGATAAAGTGATCAAAGCATATGGTTTTATACAGACTTGCGATGAAGCCTGTATTTACAACAAAGTGAATGGGAGCACTACAACTTTTCTGATAAGTATATATGAATGACATATTGTTGATCGGAAATAATGTAGATTTTTTTGGAAAGCATAAAGGAATGTTTGAAAGGAGTTTTTCAAAGAAAGACCTCGGTGAAGCTACTTACATATTGAGCATCAAGATCTATAGAGATAGATCAAGGCGTTTGATATATTTTCAATGAGTACATACCTTGACAAGATTTTGAAGTAGTTCAAAATGGAAGATTCAAAGAAGGAGTTCTTGCCTGTATTGCAAGGTGTGAAGTTGAGTAAAGACTCAAAACCCGACCACGGCAGAAAATAGAAAGAGAATGAAAAGTCATTCCCTATGCCTCAGTCATAGGTTCTACAAAGTATGCTATGTTGTGTATCAGACCTATTGTGTACCTAACCATAAGTTTGGCAAGAGGGTACAATAGTGATCCAGGAGTGGATCACTCGACATCGGTCAAAAATATCCTTAGTGGAATAAGGAAATGTTTCTCGGTTATGGAGGTGACAAAGAGTTCGTCGTAAAGAGTTACGTCGATGGAAGATTTGACACCGATCTGGATGACTCTAAGTCTCGATCTAGATATATATTGAAAGTGGGAGCAATTAGCTAGAGTAGCTCCGTGCAAAGCATTGTAGACATAGAAAAATTGCAAAATACATATGGCTCTGAATGTGGCAGACCCGTTGACTAAATTTCTCTCACAAGCAAAACATGATCACTCTTTGGGTGTTAATCACATAGCGATGTGAACTAGATTATTGACTCTAGTAAACCCTTTGTGTGTTAGTCACATGGAGATGTGAAATAATCACATAAAGATGTGAACTATTGGTGTTAAATCACATGACGATGTGAACTAGATTATTGACTCTAGTGCAAGTGGGAGACTGAAGGAAATATGCCCTAGAGGCAATAATAAAGTTGTTATTTATATTTCCTTATATCATGATAAATATTTATTATTCATGCTAGAATTGTATTAACCGGAAACTTAGTACATGTGTGAATACATAGTCAAACAGAGTGTCCCTAGTATGCCTCTACTTGACTAGCTCGTTAATCAAAGATGGTTAAGTTTCCTAGCCATGGACATATGTTGTCATTTGGTGAACGGGATCATATCATTAGAGAATGATGTGATGGACAATATCAATCCGTTAGCTTAGCATAATGATCGTTCAGTTTTATTGCTACTGCTTTCTTCATGACTTATACATGTTCCTCTGACTATGAGATTATGCAACTCCCGAATACCGGATGAACACCTTGTGTGCTATCAAATGTCACAACGTAATTGGGTGATTATAAAGATGCTCTACAGGTGTCTCCAATGGTGTTTGTTGAGTTGGCATAGATCGAGATTAGGATTTGTCACTCCATCTATCGAAGAGGTATCTCTAGGCCCTCTCGGTAATGTACATCACTATAAGCCTTGCAAGCAATGTAGCTAATGAGTTAGTTACGGGATGTAGCATTATAGAACGAGTTAAGAGACTTGCCGGTAACGAGATTGAACTAGGTATTGAGATACCGATGATCAAATCTCGGGCAAGTAACATACCGATGACAAAGGGAACAACGTATATCATTATGCGGTTTGATCGATAAAGATCTTCGTAGAATATGTAGGAACCAGTATGAGCATCCAGGTTCCGCTATTGGTTATTGACCGGAGACGTGTCTCGGTCATGTCTACATAGTTCTCGAACCCGTAGGGTCCGCACACTTAACGTTCGGTGACGATCGTATTATGAGTTTATGTGTTTTTGATGTACCGAATGTAGTTCGGAGTCCCGAATATGATCACGGACATAACGAGGAGTCTCGAAATGGTCGAGACATAAAGATCGATATATTGGACGACTATATTTGGACATCGGAATGGTTCCGGGTGAGATCGGGCATTTACCGTTGTACCGGGAGGTTACCGGAACCCCCCGGGAGGTATATGTGCCTTATTGGGACATAGTGGGAGAGAGGAGAAGGGAGCAAAGGAGGGGGCGCGCCCCCCAAGCCCAATCCGAATTGAGAAGGAGGCTGCCCCCCTTTCCTTCCTCCTTCCTTCCCCTTCCTTCTGTCCTAATCCAACTAGGGAGGGGGGGGGGGAATCCTACTCCCGGTGGGAGTAGGACTCCCCTTGGGGCGCGCCTAGGAGGCTGGCCCCCTCCCCTCCTCCACTCCTTTATATACGGGGGAGGGGGCACCCTATAGACACACAAGTTGACCATTGATCTCTTAGCCGTGTGCGGTGCCCCCCTCCACCATAATTCACCTCGGTCATATCGTAGCGGTGCTTAGGCGAAGCCCTGTTCCGCCGGTAGCATCATCATCACCGTCATAACGCCGTCATGCTGACGAAGCTCTCCCTCGACACTCTACTGGATCGTGAGTTCGTGGGACGTCACCGAGCCGAATGTGTGCAGATCGCGAAGGTGCCGTACCTTCGGTGCTAGGATCGTTCGATCATGAAGACATACGACTACATCAACCGCGTTGTCATAACGCTTCCGCTTACGGTCTACGAGGGTACGTAGACAACACTCCTCCCTCTCGTTGCTATGCATCACCATGATCTTGCGTGTGCGTAGGATTTTTTTGAAATTACTGTGTTCCCCAACATATATAGCCTCCACATAAAATCTATCCGTTACACACATTTGACCCAACTTGGTCAGACCGAATAGAAGAACTAGGTGAGACCGATTCAGTTCAAAATGTGAACGTTAGTAATCTCGATGGGACCGAATGGAACAACTCGGTGGGACCGATGTGCTAGGGCTAGGGAAAAACCTCATCTCGGTGAAGCCTATTGCTTGAACTCGGTGAGACAGATTTCAACAAAGAGCAAACAGAGAGTTGGTCAAGCAAACTCAATGGGACGGATCGCTCATTTCGGTGAGACAAAATGTTACAAAGGGAAACAGAGAGTTTGCAAGGCCATCTCGGTGAGATCGAGATCCGTATCGGTGTGATTGAAGTGTTAAGGTTTCTGGCAGTGGTTAGGTCAAGTGAACTCGGTGGCACCGGATATATCAAATCGGTGGGCGCGAGTTCGACTTTGAGTTTTGGACATATGTGGAAATGAGACAGTGGTTGAGGGCTTTGGAGCAATATCACTAAGCACTTTGAGCAAGTAGACCATTAAGCAACACCTCATCTCTTTTTAATAGTATTGGCTTTCCTATGGACTCAATGTGATCTTGGATCACTAAAATATAAATGAAGAGTCTTGAGCTTTTGCCAATATGTGTCCTTAGCATTTTGAGGGGTCCACATCTCTAGTCCATGCCATGCCAATCATTGAACTTTCTAAAATATTTAACTTGAATAGATATTAGTTCAATGAGCTCTATGTTGTTATGAATTACCAAAACCACCCGGGGATTAGTTGCACTTTCAGATATCATCATGAAAACAATTGTTGAAGCACTCATAATCGAAATTACCATTGCGTGACATGACTGCATCCACGTTTACCTTTGCACAATCCACCTCGGGCGACAGCCGAGTGTCTTGGAGCTATAGGAACATGTGATTTTGGGACTCGAGTATCAAGACCAGAAGCTTGGAGGGGACTCAGATATGCCACATGAAGTTTCGTCCCTTGCTGTCTGCCCCCATATTAGAAGTTCCACCGCTCTCATCAAGCCACTTTCTTCCTGTTTAGTTTGGTTCTCATGATCATGTGATAGGGCGGCCGCATGGTAAAATTCCCCGACTCTCCTCTTGTCATGCCAGAAGTCATCAGTTCTCCTAGTGCAAAGAGGGGTCTTTAAAATCTCTACTGCATCGAAAGGGGTAAACACGATCGAATCAGATTCTCATCCCATGTGGTTGTAGTAGCATCGATGGGCTGCACTACTCTTTTGGTGGGTCATGGACTACGTAGGTGATTGGTTGCTTGAAATTATCCATAGGTATCCAGTTGTGACCCCATATATTGGTGGTCCCCCCATCATCATTTCTTGGAATTATGCATTGAGACAAAATACCATGGCCATCAGGAACCGCACACCAAATTTGAGAAGGGTGCGCGCCTAGCTCGGCCTTCAATAAGGAACGGCCCCGGAAGCATGCTGTCCCCAATCCTCCCAAAATTTCCGGTCCAGTCATGAATTCCCATGCTACCCGACTATGGCTTCCTTATCTTTGCTTGCTACCCCCATCAGGATTGTCGAATAATGGAAATGACATTCTCACACAGACCCCTTGGTAGCCTGAAACACAACATCAAATAGACTGGAATGGCATGCGCCCTTTATTTTATCAAAACCTCTTTACCAGCTTCTCATAGGAGCTTCTCCATGCATCCTTTTATTTTTTTCCCACGTTCGGTCTCTCAAATACTTGAACATCCAGTTCTTCGAGTGGCCCACGTCAGTTGGCATCCCAAATATTGGCCGCTCAAAGATTCATCATAAACCTGCTTATCTCTTACCAGACCCGGACACGTGCGCTTTTTTTTTTTTTTGGAATTTCGTTGCTTATTTTTTTTTTGAGAAAGTGAATTTCCATTGCTTGTACAAGTCGTGTGCCGCGCTCGCCTGGCCTAGTACTGGTAGCAGGCTAGCGGCTGGCGAGCCAGGCCCATATGTACAACGGTAACTTGCCCTAGCCCACGGCGGTCGGAGCTGGAGCAGTCAACGATCACATTTTTCGCTCAAAAGAAAAAAAGAAGAAGAGAAAAACCCGTCATTTCGCGGAAGCAAGGAACACGCGTCGCCCCGCTTCATTCGTGGGTCTGTCGGTCGGGGTCTGCAATTGCAAGCGTGTGACGGGTGACGGGTCGCTTGCTTCGCCACGAGGCTCAGCCAACCCAGCTTGACCCAATCAACTCGTCGCGCACGTCAACCATCCCAAAATCCCCAAATCCGCCGAGCTCTTGCTTCTTCTCCAGCCTTCCCTTTCCTTCCCACGCGAACAAAAGAATCCCAAAATCCCCAAATCCCCATCCCCTTCCACGCGTGCTACGCCCTCAATCCCCAATTCCCCACGCGGCCGGCCTCCCCACCAGCTCCCCTCCCCCCAGCTCGGATCTCCGCCGCCAGCAGCCCCGCCATGGAGTGCGAGCCCGAGGAGCTGCAGTTCCTGGGCCCCGTCGGCATCTACCGGGAGTCGGTGGCCATCCTGCGCGCGCACCGCCCGCTCTACGCCCGCATCGCCGCCGCCTTCGTCCTCCCGCTCTCGGCCCTCTTCCTCGCCCACATCGCCATCTCCCACGCCCTCTTCTCCACCATCGACTCCGACGACTCCGCCCTCGAGTCCTCCGCCCCCGGGACCGCCTCCCAGCAGCGGATCCTCCAGCGGCTCGGCGCTGACTGGGCCGCCCTCGTCCTCTTCAAGGCCGCATACCTCCTCGCGCTCCTCCTCTTCTCGCTCCTCTCCACCGCTGCCGCCGTCTTCTCCGTCGCCTCCGTCTACTCCGCCAAGCACGACGCGCTCACCTTCCCGCGGGTGCTCTCCGTCGTGCCCCGCGTCTGGCGCCGCCTCGCGGCCACCTTCCTCTCCGCCTTCGCGCTGCTCTTCGCCTACCACTTCGTCTTCGCCGTCGTCTTCATCGCGCTCCTCGTCGCCGTCGACAATGGCTCCACCCTCGCCGGGCTCCTCGCCTTCGTCGTCATCGTCGCCTACCTGGTCGGGCTCGTCTACCTCAGCGTCGTCTGGCACCTCGCCAGCGTCGTCTCCGTGCTCGAGGACTACAAGGGGTTCCAGGCCATGCGCAAGAGCAAGGCGCTCATCCAGGGGAAGCTCTGGACCGTCGTGATCATCTTCGTCACGCTCAACATCGTCTTCGTCGTCGTGGAGTTCGCCTTCCGCGCCTGGATCGTCCAGGGCGCGCGCCACGGTCTCGGCGCGGGAGGGAGGCTACTCCTTGGCCTCGTCATCCTGGCTGCGCTGTGCTCGGTCGTCATGGTGGCGCTGGTGGTGCAGACGGTGGTGTACCTGGTGTGCAAGAGCTACCACCACGAGAGCATCGACAAGAGCAACATCTCCGACCACCTCGAGGTCTACCTCGGCGACTACGTCCCGCTCAAGGCCAGCGACGTGCAGATGCAGCACTTCGGCGACGAGGTCTGACCCCTCCCAAAGATCGACCTGCTTCTGTTTGCTCTCCTCTCTGTAATACCACTACTAGTCTAGTCACACAGGAATCACAATTCCATTGCTGGTCATTTACCCAAAACAAAATGAGATGGAAGGAAGCTGAAGAGAAGTAGGATCATTTGATCAGCAGTTTCTCAGTAATTATACTCAGCTTTGCTATGACACGAGGAACAGTTGGATGTTGCTTGTAGTAATTTGTAATGGAGGCATGGGATTGGTACTACACTACTACTACTACATGCTAGCTTGATCGCTTGTGTGTGCACTGAAATGAATGAGGACATGTTGTGTTAATTATGGATAGTACTAGATCACTGCACCACTCGGATCATCGTTTGAAGATTCTGCAATTAATTAATTGCACTTCCTTGTGATTATGAGTGAGCTGAATGTAGGCTATGAGATGAATTGAGATTACACAATCTGGAGAGTTTACTGGGTTTTGGTCTTTACACTATCTGAGTAATTAAGCATGCCGTAGAGTTATTCATTTTGCCATGCAAATGACAGTTGGGTTGACTAAAGAGTAGCAACTTTATAAGCTGGTATGTGCCCCTTTTGCTGCTTAGTGCTGAAGCTCCATAAAGCGCCATAACTCTACAAGATATGAGATGAGTGATCCACAGAGGGAGGCCACATGTTCGCTGCTCATGGTCACGATGTTGAATCAGTAGCCTTCGGCTAGCGAAACACTTAGCACATGTGCATCCAACCAGACTGCTAGGATAAAAGTTGACATGGAGCAAACATGATACTACTAAGTCATTCGCAGAGCAGGAAAGAGGAACGGAGATAGTTTTTGCAAAATGCAAATATGAGTGGAGAAGGAAGCGAGAAAAAAGTGGGTTTCAGAGACGTTGGGAGCTTATTCCTCGCTTGTGCTCTGTCCTATGAATCCCGAGATTGCCGTTGCCCGTCTTGGAGGGGAAAAGGGGAAATCAACAAGAACAGCAAGACTCAAACAAACCTAGGTCACACATCTATTAGAATAGCAACATGAGATCCACAAGCATACAAGAACAATCAAGGGAAAATAGCACAAGGGTAAAGTTCTTCCCACTCCATAGGAGGTGAGGTCTTGATGATAGCCTTCTCCACAAGAGGTCTTGATATCCACTAGGGATCTTCTCCTAGAAGGTCTTGATCCCTAAAGGAGTGGTAGATAAGCAAAGCCCTCTATAATATCTCAATATACTTTGCTAGCCCTAGCTAGGAGGAGGTGAGGGTCTATATATAGTGTGCTACGAGATAAGAGAGGAAGGGAGGGGGTACATGGGCCTCTGGCCCGGTTAAGCACGCGCGGGTGCCGGATGACCGGGCTGGGGGCGGGATGTTCGGGGCTTCGCGGGGCGCCGAATGTCCAGAGTCGGGGCCGGATGTCCGGCATAGGCGCTTGTCGTGGTACTGGTAATCGGGAGTTGGATGTCCGGGGCTGTCTGGTCAGATGTCCGAGGTGGGGCCGGATGTCTGGCTCCTGGAGTCCTTCAGGCGCTGCTCTGGTGTTGCTGCTGCGGTCTTCAAGCGCTGGATACCCGGGCCAGGGCCTAAATGTCCGGCTGCTGTAGCATTTCAGCGGCCTCCTTCGTCGTGCTTCTTTGTTCGTGTACTTGGGGACTTGGTCTTCATTTCAAGCATCTCCGGAGTGGTCCTCCTGGTATCTAAGCACACATAGTATTCCAGATTAAGGTAGTAGCCATGTCTCACATGGATCATATGGAAGCTCATTAAGGAGAGATGTCACCTTGGTCTCGATAGCTCTTGCACGTGCTTGTGTCATCAGTCCATTTCTTGTGTCATTAGTCCACTTGGCATTTGGGGCGACGAAGGTAGGTCCATGGGGATGACCATAGGATGCTCCGCATCAACCCCCCCTCCCCCCCCTCGGGAAAGATCCGTCCTCATATCAAAATCCTCATCACCATGAAAGGGAGATAGGTCCTTAACATTGAAGGTGTCACTCATGTTGTACTTGTGCTGTGGAATGTTGATCTTGCAGGCATTGTCGTTGTAGCATGCTAGCATCTTAAACGGTCCATCAACTCGTGGTAGTAGCTTGCACTTGCGCTCGTTCGGGAAGCTGTCTTTGCGTAGGTGTAGCCACACAAGATCTCCAGGGTTGAACACCATCGGGTGCTTGTTGATGTTGAGTTTGGTCACGACTTTCGGCCTTTTACTGGCCCGTAAAGTAAAAGGGTTGAGACAAAATTGACATTTAATTCGGCCTGCTAGAGGCCCGCGGCCCATTTCCATTTATACGGCTCTATCGAGCTTTTGGCCTATTAACAGCCTGCTAAGAGCTGTTGTTTCGGTGGGCCACATCATTTGAGATCCACTTACTATTATTTTGACCAGCCTAGTTAAGGCCCGCTTTGACTACACATGTTTGTTCGTTTGTATGGCGTCTAGAAAATGTTCGGGCGTCTTGGACATACTATCGCCTCTATAAAACACACTATATAATAAAAGCACTAAGGCATAGAAATGTAGAATAATCCTGCACTATACAATAAAGAAGTTACAGCCGAATATACCCACTGTGCATTATAGTTCGCACCAGTGATAATGAAGTGTACACAAACAACAAATTACATACACTGGACAAATAAAGCTTATACATCATGGACACGCATCAACATAACTTACCATTTGAACTATAATCTCTTCAGAAAATAGGATTGGCCGGATTCAGATAGCACAAATTCCAGTCTGCAAAATCTCCAATTCCTTCGTGGTTACCTCAGTGTCTTGTTTCATTTTTTGACTCCTGCATCTAATACCTGCATATTCAGTCTCAACTTGTTGATTGTATGTTGAGAATCATGTACACGTTGTCTTGTCACCTCTAGTTGATACTCGAGAACATCAGCACATTCCAATTCCAATCTATAATCATTCGGTAACGACCATGCCACACTGCTCGCAGACCTTTGTGTTGATGTCACTTCATTCTGAAATGTTTTTGTAAGTACACATGACTAGGGAAAAATATAGTTACAACAGTGAAGCGAGCAAGACAGACTATTTTGTACATGGCAAAACATGATTAACAATAATGTTACACGTCATGAAGGATAAGCAGGTGATATTTTTAAAAATTATAAAAATGGTAGTCTGTGCAGCCTGCATACAGAAATCTCTCTTAGCTCACCAGAGTAGCATGATATTGGGGCCAAATCCAAAACACAGACAAGTTACAAATTTAGACAACATGTTGCGTATAAGTAAGCAAGCAGTTGGGCATTCTCTAGCTCAATTAAAGTCTTAGGGAGCATAATGAACAACAGAGCGATTCATACAAACCTAATACAGTAAGCAAAACTATGCAATCATTAGCTTAGTATAAACTAGATTGTGAGCCTCATGCAGTAATAGGTTGTTAATAGACTTGAAAGCTTCAGGCACACTTCACCAGAGTAATTAAATGGTAAGGCCTTTAATTATGTCATCTAATAGTTATACAAGTATCCAACATCAGGCATCATTGTTTGGGCATCTCATTAACCAAGGACAAATAAAGCAATTGAAAAGAGAAAATTAACTACGCCTGAAACAAACAAGGAATTGAACTGTTGAGTTGGATACAGTGACTTACCTTAACTGGTTGAATAGGCTCAGCGCTGCTCCTACTTCTCTTGCAAGGCTCCTTCCTAACATCTTGTACTTGGAAATCCTCAATCTTATCTTCGTTGCACCCCCTCTGCAAGGTGACACAAACTAGTTACTCGTCTCCTTGGAAGATAAATATGCATACTTTCCAGTCTGTGAACAACACAAAAGGATGAGATTATAACAAAACAACACCACATAATGAAACATGCCACATCTCTTGCACTTGCACACAATGAAATGAGCATTTGCTATGTGTGCATTATGTAAAAACTAGGCATACCTTCGAACTGGATCTCCAGGTACTCTTGGAGAGCCTACTTTAGTGTACAGCCAAACCTTTATGTCACCTATGAGTTAGGCAAGGCCCCACTACAGCAGCCCTTAGTGTTTAAATCGTTGACAAGCTTTGTTAGAGTGTTAGGTCAAGAAAAACAAGTAATCAAAGCAAAAGGTCCTGGTATGGCTGGCTGATGCAAACAAGCAATTAAACAGATGTGTGAGCAAATCTTACATACTCCCTCCTTCCATCTATATAGGGCCTAATAGTTTTTCGAGGCTAACTTTGACCAAGTGTTATAGCAATAATATATGACATGCAAGTTACACAAAGCATACCATCAAATTCGTACGTGAAAGGAGCTTCCAATCGTATAATTTCCACATTATACATCTCATGTATTATTAGTCTTATCAAAGTTAAAGGCGGTCTCGAAAAACACATTAGGCCCTATATAGATGGAAGGAGGGAGTATCAAGAAAAGAAGCAAAGAAGGAGGCTTAAAGACCATCACTTGACTGACCAGATTTAAGGGGCATTTAAACATCATGTGCAACGTATGAACTAACATAAACATTGCATATTCCAGATTCTACAATGGAATGCACATGTATTAGGTTATGCCATGTATGATGATGCCTAAATGTATACTATAGCAGGCAGGAGTGATTCATCATTGCACGCACAATTGAACTGCAAGTTAAGGGTCAGTTCTATTCTGCCTTTTCAGAGCTTATTGTCAAAATAAGCCATAAAAGATGTAACGAAGTCATTTTTGAGTTATGGGCCTGGGCTTAACTTATTTTGCTTTGGAGGGGGTTCGGGTAGAAGCTCACTAAAAATTGAAGGGAAGGAAAATAGTGAAATGACTCTGTTGTCTGCCTATATTACACTCAAAATGCAACTGCTCACGCCCGCGTCACGCCTGATCCTCAAGTAAAAACAAATACGCAAGCATTCATTGCCCTGCCCGCTTGCATCTCCTCTCCCCTTTCCCTCTACCTCGACCCCCTGCCTGCAGCGATAGGGTTCCTCCAGCGAGCCGTCGCCGCTGATACCATCTGGCCTGGTCCTCGACGATGCTCTGTCCAGCTAGGCTACATGCGGGTAGGACCAAATCTCCCCGGTTGCTCCTCCCTTTGGTGCCGCCCCCTCATTCTCATGGTCTCCAGCAGCTGCTCCACTGTGGTCTGTCCAACGCACTACTCCGGCAGGCGCCGCACAACTACGGCTGATGCCACACTACGGCAGAAGGCACCTTATTCCCCCTCCACTCCTCCCAGGCCATGGCCTTGAGGTGCTGTTGAAGGATGAGCTCATCCAACAAGGTGAGGATCTCCTCTGATTTTTGGCCAAAGTTTCATTCTGATCCACTATATGATGAATTGCTATGAGATGCTTCTGCTGCTGCTATATGATGCATTGCTATAAGCCGCTCCTGCTGCTATATGATGAATTGCTATGAGCTGCTGCTATATGATGAATTTCTATGAGCTGCTGCTGTTATATGATGAGTTGCTATAAGCTGCTCCTGCTGCTGCTATATGATGAATTGCTATGAGATGCTCCTGCTGCTGCTGTATGATGAATTGCTACGAGCTGCTCCTGCTGCTGTTATACGATGAATTTCTATGAGCTGCTGTTGCTATATGATGAATTGCACACTGCTGCTGCTGTATGATGAGTTGCTATGAGCTGCTGCTATATGATGCTTTCAGGTGCTGCTGCTATATGATAATAACCAACCACTTGGACCATCGAATTTCAATAAGTAATTGTTCTTCATTTAAATGTGGGTCATGCGTTCTTCATTTAAATTAGGCAATGGGATCTCTATGGAAGACATTGACCAAAGTAGATTGTGCCAAGTAGATGGTATCTTTGTATTTGCATTTTGAACAAATAGTGATGGCCTGTTTTCCTACCATATTAATTACTACACTGGGTTCAATTTGTGATGTTTGCAAGTAAAATTAATTATCATATGGGCAGCAAAATGACAAAATATAATGCAATCTAGACTTTTCACTGACCATACCAAAGATAAGCTGAAAAGGAAGGCAATGAAAAGAACCGGTTGGCTTATTACCTGGAGCTTATATTCACAGGTGCTTATTTTCTTAGGATAACTCGTAAAAACTGTCCCTAAGAAACTTGGCCAATAAAACTGACATACAAATCACTTGTCATGATGATTGGAATGGAGGAGTGACCTACCATAGCACACTGTATAGGCTCACCGCTGCCTCTCCTTTTTTGCGATGTTTCATGAAATTGTCACATACATCTTGTACTTTTTCATTGTGTAACCCCATATGAAAGTTGACACGGCTAATTTTAGAGATCTCTACATGATAATACATTGCATATCCGTTGCGCATATTTAAACCACCAATTAATGATTTTGTGCGTAGCATAAACTAGCCATGACTCTATGTGCTGGACTAGCAGGCACTCTAAGGGAGCCTAATGTAGTGCACTGGAATTCCTACATGCCACCTATGATTTTGTGTAATGTACTACCTTTGTTCCTAAATATATGTCTTTGTAGAGATTCCAGTATGGACCACATACAGATGTATATAGATGCATTTTCGAGTGTAGATTCACTCATTTTGCTCCGTATGTAGCCTATAGTGGAATCTCTAGAAAGACTTATATTTAGGAACGAAGGTATGAGGTAGTATCATGTATGACATCTACATATCTAATTTAGCAGCTAGTAGTAGAAATATTGTTTGCACAAAGGAATTACTAGTCGAAAATCCTAACAAAGCACGCTGGCAGGCACAAAATAATACAAGAGAGAGAGACGCACTTACAAGATCATAGCAATGCCTCAGTCCAGGATCTTGGTTGGCCAAGATGTTAGATCCAGAAGAAACATCGTCCTTGTAGTTTTTGCCAGCTGCATAACAGGTAACAGCGACCTGTTAGTATATTTGAATTACACCGGGCAGGTGATGCTGGACGGGTTTAAAGGTGACAAGTACCTAGACCGTGGCGGGTGCTTGGCATCTTGCCAGACGGTGGGAATCAGGTTAGAAACGTCAAGGGTGATGAAGCTGCGCTGGTTGTTGGGGTCCGGTAAGGAGATCTAGAACCGTCAAGTAGGGTGTTTGTGGAGCGGCTCTGGTAGGGTGGACTACAATGTGGGCAAAGCGGATCTATGGCAGTGGGCGAGGGCGTCGGTGAAGCTGCTCCGGTGGTTGGGTTAAGGATGGTGTCGATGATGCGGATCTACGGCCATGGACGGGGCGTCAGAAGCTGCTCCGGTAGGTTGGATGAGGGTGCGATGAAGCGGATCTGAGGCTGTGGACTTGTGAGTTGGCAAAGCGGCCCGGCAGGGTTGAGAATGGTATAGGCGAAGCTACTACGGTAGGGTTGACGATGGTGTCGGCGAAGCGGCTCTGGTAGGGTTGAGGAAGGTGTCGACGCAGAGGATCAAAGGCCGTCGACGGGGCCGTCAGTGGGACAGCTCCGGGGGGTGTGGACGAAGTGTCTCCGGTGTCGTGGACAAGGCCGACACTAAATGGGTTGTGGTACAGTAGTGGATGAGCAGTCTACTTGTTTCTAGTGGAGGTGGGAGGGGTAGATGCGGCCACAGAAGCAGATCCGACGAGGTGGACGCTGCAGGCTGTGAATGGGCTCTGGTACGCCGGTGGATGAGCAGTCTAGGGTTTTGAGAGGGGAGGGGTGGAAAGGCCGATGAAGTACGGACGACGTCATGTAAGATGCTCTTGTGTTGTGGAGTTAGTCGGTTTTGCGGGAGGAGGAGAGGAAATGGGGGTGCCGTGTGGTGGGGGAACCAGAAGTTACCAAAGCAGCCTCGACCTATTATGTAGATGAGGGCGGTATTGTAACTGTTGTTCTCTGTGCACCAAGGACAAAAGGGGAATTTCACATGCTAAAGACTAGGTGACGGAAATTTTAGAAAGAGGCGGGAGATTTTGCTGCCCGCGGGATCGTTCGTATCCAGTTTCAACTAATTTTGGCCTGTACTAGCGGGAAGGTCATGCAAGACTGTGTACACAGGGCACGCATCAGCAGTTAATAACTGGTATGAAGTCCACCCCAGAAAAAAGGCAATAACTTGGGATGATGCACCGATAACTTGGACGTTCACACGGGCGCGGCCAATCGTATGGGTATAGAGGCGCGTTCAAAAAAAGAAGATCAAACACAGCCTATGTATTTCTTGTGTAAATAGATAATTTAGTGTCATTGGTTATTTATTTTAAACATAATGCATTGACGTGTTAGTGTAGAGGCGCACAAAAAGAAATTGATATTGTAGTCCCATAAAAAATGGATATTGTAGTCCGCTACTTAAAAGTGTTACCTCATATGATTACGTAGCCTCCATTTCATAAATTGCGTACCCGTTGAATTTATATATGAATATTACATATATTACTTCATAATAGAACCTTAAATCATCCAAGACTAATGAATTTGAATGCAAGAGTAATAATGGTGCATGTACATGATAGCTACATTGGTTGTTTGAAAAAACATCACTGTAACTTTGGCATGCACAATTGAAAAGGTTTATTTAGATAGAAAAAAAATATAATGTGAGTGTCCAATCTTTATAGCGTTGAATTGATATTGTACCTTTGGCCACAATACAAAGTAGATATTGATTTATGTTCAAGCGATGCACGTCCACGATCGCTAGATAGTGATACGTGAATAAATTGTGCAATCTATCTCACACGCATACATATCTCATTTCCCCGTGGGCATCGGAATCACACACGCGCACTTCGTGTATTTCTCTCCCTCCGTCAAGGTTAAAATTCGTCTTTCTACCCCATCCTACAAGTCTCTCGCACAGAAACACACACGCTCTCTCTACGAACACGCCCACCCCTTTAATTCCGTCCACCCACAAACACTAATTTCTCAAAGTATAATTATGTCTCTCACACATATGTCTAAGGTTAACTCAAGTTCTGGAACCATATGAATACATATAATAGGATTCCAGCAGAGCACCTTTTGTTTTGAGATTTCTCTCTCTCTCTCTCTCACACACACACACATACGCGCGCTTAGACATTGTTTCTCGCTTCATTTTTTCTGGCACTTGCATACACACTGTTTGTTTATCTCTGTGATGCTTTAAGTATGCCTCGCACACATGCTATCTACCTATCCCTTAATATAGATATGTGTCACACAAACTCCTTCTCCCTACTAGCAAGATGCCCATGCATTGCACGGAACATCAAGATGCATTTGTATGAGTAGTTTATCTTGTGGGAGAAAATGATGAACGAGGGAATGCCTTATTTGCAAATGTGTATAGGGGTGTGGGTATCTTTTTGCAAAATTGCCATAGTTTCCTTCCTATTCATTAGATATAAATCCGACGGCCTATATTGCCGGATGGTACGCACACCATCATCACCAACTCTATTTTCTACTCTCTCCGTTCCTAAATATTTGTCTTTTTAAAGATTTCAACGAGTGACTACGTACGGAGCAAAATGAGTGAATCTACACTCTAAAATATGTCTATGTACACATCCATATGTGGTAGTCCATTTGAAATCTGAAAAATACAAATATTTAGGAATGGATGGAGTATAATATAAGAGTAGACATGGAGATATATCTCTAGCATGGTCTACAACAAAAATGTGCTGGACTAGTTAGCGCCGGATGCTCGCAACGCGATGACCTGAATTCGAATTCTATCTTTAACTTTAGATTTTTATATTATATATTACTTATTTAATATATACTTCTTTTGATACTATACCGACAGTGGAACCCACAGAGTAGTTAGAATACAAGATTAAGGATGGACTTGTTTCTTTTTAATTTTTTGTACGAAGCTGTAGCCACCCTGCAAGTCACGTGCACACTGTACATGCAATTAACTTTTTATAGAGGGAGAATCATATACGCAATTAACTCAAATGGATTGGATGTGACTCCATTATTTCTAGCATAAGAGCATCTCCAATGGTAGCCGGAAAATTTCCTCCCGCTTCCTTCCACGGAGGGCGACATCAAATGCCAGCGGCATACATTTTCACAACTCTAACCAACCAGATGAAATTCGTGCAAACACGGACTGTTTTCATATAAGCATGAAGGATTTCGTATAAAAAAGCCAGATCTTCATATAAACATGATGTATTTCATTACATTTACATGAACTAAGCGGTGCTAATCTGGCTCTCTTGGCATAATTAATACTCCCTCCGTCGGGAAATACTTGTCCTAGAAATGGATGTATCTAGACTTATTTTAGTTATAAATACATCCAATTTATCCATTCTTAGAACAAAAATTTCCCTCCAGCCGGAGAGGGAGTACCTAATCTATATGGCCGCCCGCGGATACCTTTGTCTTCCTCATGTCCGGCAGAGACTTGCGGGGTCGACGAAGGTCCTCGGAAGCGACGAAGCAGCAAATAAACCACCTGAATGCGCAGTCGTCGCCTCGGCGGTGGCCTTCATGGGACCCAAGTGGCGGTGGCCTCCCGTGTTCTACTTATCCTCGATGATGGCGGCGAACACGGAGAAGCTGGCCACCGACTCGTCGCTCTCCACGCACCCGGCTTATGTCTCTGACTGCATGGCGCTACCGCAAGCACGGGAGGCGCGGCCGCAGGCATGGGAGGCACGCCGACAGACACTGGAGGCACGACCACCGCAGACACTGGTGGCGTGGTACGATGCGGCAGCGACGACGCCCGTACCGGAGTGCTCGCCGCCGTGTCGGTGTGGAGCAACTCGCCACTCCTCATCGAGCTGAACTGGAGCGCTGAGTTGCTGAACCACGCGCCGGCTTGGGGCGGCAACTGGCTCTGTCGGGCCAAGCGAGGTTGGTGAAGCACCGAGCGGCCTTGCCCGTATTCAGAGAGCTCGGCGGGCCACCCAGCCGGGTAGTGTGCCGGAGAACGGCTCCTCGGAAGCCATCGAAAGAGTGGAGAAAATGGTGAAGGAGGAGATGTGGGAGTGGCGTAGGGGTGCGATTCTTTCCCGCTGTCTGTCTGGCCTTGTTTAAATAGAGGGCGAACGGTAGGAGCTTGGCCGACGTCTGGCCTCATTTAAACTGAGGGCGGACGGGAGGAGCTCGGCCGATGATTGCATTTAATTCCGGCCCGCTCATGAACGGACGTGTGGCCGTGGTAGGTTTCTCGGTTTGCATGCGGGTTTAATGGAGGGGTTTGATGGAGGCGAGGAGGCGTGTTCAGCTGGGCATGCAGCGGGCGGCGCAGTACTATTCGATTTAACAGTGGGCGGCATAGTTGCAGATACGGCTTTAATGTAGACGAGGGAGGGGGTAGCGGTTCCTGAAATGTTGAACAACCAATGATGCATCCTCCTTCAATTAGCATCGTGAATGCATGAGGGAAGTAATGGGAGGAGGACCGGGAAAAGAGGCTGCACGATGTGAATGCAACGCAGTTTGCACTCATATAAAGGTGCCCCTCCATTCCAATGCATCTACCACATCGTACGCACCTAAGCATTTGCCTAAGCACCAGATCGTCGACTCCACCGCCGAGTGCGACTTGCTATGCTTCCTGGATGCGTTCTTAGGATATAACTAGATCAAGATGGCGGTAGAAGATGTGGAGAAGACGGCCTTCCTGACCCCGTGTGGGGTGTACTGCTACACTTGCATGCCGTTCGGGCTGCGCAACACAGGCACAACCTTCTAGCGGCTCATGCACATCGCCTTAGGGCGGCAGCTCGGGAGAAATGCTGAAGCCTATATCGACGACATTGTGGTGAAGTCTCGAGAGGCGGGAACCTTGATCCAAGACCTAGAGGAGACCTTTGAAAGCCTTCGCCAGGTGGACTTGTGGCTCAACCCAGAGAAATGCGTGTTTGGCGTCCCTTCCGGCAAGCTGCTGGGTTTCCTGGTATCCCACAGGGGGATCGAGGCCAACCCCGAGAAGGTCAAGGCCATTGAAGACATGAGTCCACCGCAGACCCTCAAGGAAATGCAGAAGTTGGCTGGTCGGGTGACTGTGTTGGGGCGCTTTATCTCCAAGCTGGGGGAGCGTGCCCTACCCTTCTTCAAGCTGATGAAAAAGAAGGGCCCGTTCGAGTGGACCCTAGAGGCCGACCAAGCTTTTCAAGACCTCAAGAGATACCTGACCAGCCCTCCAGTGATGGTGGCGCCACGACCCCGTGAGCCCCTAGTGCTCTATCTTGCCGCCACCCCGTACTTAGCCAGCGCGGCTCTGGTGGCGGTTCGGGAAGAACACCAAGCCGAGGGCACATCGTGTCGTGCCACGCCTCCACCAGAGACGACGCATGACCAGAAGGGCGCCACAAGGGCCGCAGGAGCAGCGACAGAGGATCAGGCTTGGCAGGACGACGCCCCCAAACTCGCGAAGACTTCGGCAAGCGATCGAGCATCAGGGGCTCTACCTCCTCAGGAGGCACTCCAGCTTCTGAAAGACGCAAATCTCATCAGCACGCCTACCCACGTCGAACACGCGGTATACTTCATCATCACGGTGTTGCAGGACGCAAGAGCACAGTACCCCATGCCTCAGAAGCTCCTACTCGCGCTCCTAGTGGCCTCGCGAAAGCTGCGACACTACTTCCAGGGCCACCCCATCAGGGTCGTCTCAGCTTACCCATTGGAGAGAGTGCTCAGGAGCCTCAACTCCGCCGGAAGAGTCGCTGAATGGAACATTGAGTTGCAAGCATTCCAGTTGGAGTTCAGTACTACCAGGGTCATCAAGGGAGCCACGCTCACCGATGTTGTGGCAGAATGGACAGACGCCCCAGCACTTGCAGAAGGCGAAGACCGGTCCCTCTCGCCGGGAAGAGAGGCACCTGACGGCTGGGTCATGTATTTTGATGGTTCCTTCGCGCGCCAGGGCGCGGGGGCTGGAGCAGTACTCATCTTGCCCACTCAGGACAAGCTCTACTATGCCGTGCAGCTCTGCTTCCAGCAGGGCGAGAAGGTCTCCAACAACATTGCAGAATACGAAGGCCTCATAGCCGGCCTGAAGGCTGCGGCGGCGCTGGGGGTGAAGCATCTCACTATCAGGGGCGACTCACAGCTCCTCGTCAACTTCTCCAACAAGGTATACGAGCCGAAGGACGAGCACATGGAAGCATACCTCGCGGAGGTGCGCAAGATGGAGAAGCAATTTCTAGGCCTGGAGTTGCAGCACGTGCCCCATAGCACCAACAAGGAAGCTGACGACATCGCTAGAAGAGCATCCAAGCGACAGCCCCAGGAGCCTGGCGTCTTCGAGGAGCGGCTCTTCAAGCCATCAGCAACGCCACAACTTTCAAGAACAACCCAGCCTCGAGAGGAACTCCCACACCCGCCTGCCACAGGAGCCCCAGCCTGTGGCCCGACCTTAGGAGAGCGCCTACTCCTGGCACTCGAGCCCCAGGAGGGATGCTGGACCAAGGAATTCAAGGAATACTTGATGTAAGGAGCGTTGCCGGAGAAGGAGGAGGCCGCGGAGCGCGTGGCCCGTCAAGCCACAACATACTGCATCCAGGATGGTGAGTTATACAGGAAGCGACCAAATGACGTTTCACTGCGTTGTATCTCCAGGGAACAGGGGAAAGAGCTGATAGCTGACATACATGGCAGGGACTATGGGCACCACTCGTCGTCGCGAACCCTCATCGACAAGGCATTCCGAAGTGGATTCTACTTGCCTACGGCGCTCAATGACGCGACTGAGCTGGTGAAGTCCTACGAGGACTGCTAATTTCATGCCAAGCAGATCCATCAGCAAGCTCAGGGCCTCTAGACCATTCCACTCTCATGGCCATTCACGGGTCTAGGGGCTGGATATTTTGGGCCCATTCCCTCGGGCGCTTGGGGGCTAACGATACCTCTCCGTCGCCATTGACATGTTCACTAAGTGGTCGGAGTCGCCATCGACAAGTTCACTAAGTGGTCAGAGGTTGAAGCTGTCCGCGCCATCCCAGCTGGCTCGGCGGTCAAGTTCATCAAGGGCCTCATGAGCCGTTTTGGGGTCCCCAACCGCATCATCACCGACAACGGCTTGCAATTCACTAGTAATCTCTTCAAGTCATATTGTGCTAACCTTGGAACGCAGATCTGCTACGCCTCAGTAGCACACCCCAGGAGCAATGGCCAGGCCGAACGCGCCAACGCGGAGGTCCTAAGGGAAGCTCGAAGCCTGCGGCAGGGGCTGGCATGATGAGCTCCAATCTGTGCTGTGGTCGATCCGCACCACCACCACCAAGCCAACGGGTGAAACCCCGTTCTTCCTCGTCTATGGAGCAGAAGCAGTCCTCCCTCACGAGGTCGAGCATCACTCTGCATGGGTCCTGGCGTTTGATGAGACTCAACAGGATGCCACACGAGGGATGGACCTCGTGCTGGGGGAGGAACGATGCTGCGAAGCTGCACTACGGGCGGCAAGATACCAGCAGGCGCTGCGGCGGTACCACTGCTGCAGCGTCCGCTCCAGGACTCTTGAGGTGGGTGACCTCGTCCTGAGGAGGGTGCTCTCTAGGGAGGGGCTGCATAAGCTCTCACCCATGTGGGAGGGCCCGTTCAAGGTCGTCCATGTCTCCAGGCCTGGCGCGGCGTGCCTGGAGACGCAGGACGGGGTACCCGTCCAGAACTCCTGGAACATCCAACACCTCCGGAAGTTCTACCCATGAAGAAAGGCTCAGTGCCTGTGAAGAAGGCCCGATGCCTGTGAAGAAAGGCCAAGTGCCTGTGAAGAAGGCCCGGTGCCCGTGAAGAAGGCCCGGTGCCTGTGAAGAAAGGCCCAGTGCCTGTGAAGCAAGGCCCTGTGCCTGTGAAGAATTGCCGCCCGTGACACTCTCACGTAATAATGAGTGGGGCTGTACACGCCCCGGAGCCTCAGGAGAGCTGGCCTTGGGCCTCGGGGGCTCCCTCCCACGCCAAGTGGCAGCACTTAGCTCCACGCTGGTGAGAGGACATCGAAGACTAGACTAGGTGCCGGACGCGGCTTTTCATTTGCTTTCCGAAGTTGGCTCGCCCCTCTTTTAGTTGAAATTTGCTTTTTGGTGTCTCTTGCTGGTCCCGTTTTATCGCTTTCTGCCTCTATTTCTGCCTTCGCCTCTTTGGTCGACCTGTACTCTCCCTCACGTCCCTCGCGAGGGGGCTGAACAGGTACCTTCGTGAGCTTCCTCCCTCTATCTTTTTGCGAGGCACCCTCGATCGAGCCCACAAGCTGGCGCGCCTCTCGTAATCCATGCCCCACGGGTATCGCAACGCGAAGCGCCGAGTCAAGGCCAGTGGCGCCTATGACCAAGCTCTGGGTGAGTGATAAACCTCTTGACGAATTTTTTGCAGTTCCTAAGCGCATATCAGGTCAAGGAGGCATCGACAGGTACTAGGAAGCAAGCGCCTCGTGAGGAGGAGGCCACTCAAAACAAGTCGAGCTAAGTTATTCCTACATAAAACGACGATGTTGCGATACAACACAGGAACGACAAAGATAACATAACGATTGAGATCATAGTTCGATACATGCCCCTCCGAGGCCCATTCTGGTTTCTTTCTGATGCAGGAAGGAAAAGAAGAACAAAATAGAAGCGGCCCCTACAGCGGTCCATGAGGCAGGCCCCAACGCCCTCTTGAGCTCAGCCGGACCCCTCCTCCCACTTCACGGAGGTGCGACGACGAGACGACCCGCCACCATCTTCGAAGCGGGCACGACGGCTGGTCGCAGCCGCCACTGCTGGAGCTGTCGCTGGGGGAAGAGCTGCCATAGCCGGACGAGACGCGGTCGGCACCAAGGGCTGGTTCGCCCTCATCCTCGCCGCGGCCGTCGCTAAGGCCGAGCACCTCATTGCTGTCGTTCACCTCGGGGCAGCACCCGGCGCGGCGACCATCTTCCCCAAACACCCTCACATAGAGGGTCGTGTCGCTGTCATACTTGAAGTGAAGGGTGCACCGCCTGCCCAGGCTGCGCGCGCGGGCGAACGTCTGCCAACCGCGGGCCAGAGCTACATTGCCCGCGGCGGAGACCTCAACCGCAACCCAGGAAGCCCTGCTGCAGTAGTCGTCTGCCTGTAGCCAAAGCCCGCGTGGACCTGAGGCCGGTAGCTCGTCGGCGAAGAAGCGCGGGAGCTGAAGCCAGTTGTCGGCCGGGTTCTCCGACCAGACGACGAACTCCGGCAGCATCTCCGCCGAGTGGAAGCGCGACTGGGGAGGCCGCGCGACCACGACACATGTCCCTTCATCAACGAGACTGCCACGACCGGAGCGACCCCTGCCCCGCGAAGCGGCACCACCATGGCTGCGCGGGGCCGCGGCGGGGGTCGTGGGGTGCTTGCGCGGACGGCCGCATCCACACTTGGGCACCGGAGAGCCGGGCACCTCGCGAGGGGCCTTCCCCTTATCCACGGCAGTGAACCTCCTCGACGGCGCCATTGGTGGCAGGAGAGGAGCAAGGAAGGAGAAGAAGCGGAAGAGGCAGAGAGAAGATGGGCAACGGGGGCTCTGCCCCCATCCCATTTATACAAGGAGAAGGCCAACCAGCACCCCCACGATCATAGGTAATGATGGTTTTACTTGCATGTCGCAGCGACTTGTCAAGTCGGGCAGCTGCCAAGGCAGCGTGGGGAAGCGGAGACGCCAACGTCCAATCAACCACCACACGTCGACCAAGGCCGCATGCTAGTGGGGCCCGCGACGCTCCGCACTTGACCTTTGGCTTCGCCTCGAAGCCAAGCCCGAGCGCGCCTTGCCCCGTGGGCTACTGTCGGTGTTCTGGGAACGGGGGTCCCCAGACTTGCCTGCCTGCGGCCCACGGCGTGGCTTTGCTAGCAGGCCTGTACGTCCCACCTTCATCAACAAGGAATCAAGACCCTCGCGAGGCGGACGGCCAAGGCCTCCTCAGGAGCGGCCTCACCAGGCTGGCTCGTGAGGGGCGGAGAGTTCTAGGCCAGGCAAACCTCGCGAGGTCCTCGTGACGTGAGCGATGACGATCGAGACCAGGCGGGCGCCAGGCGGGCGCCAGCGCGCGCATCGTCATTGTTTCCTCTTTGGTGCTAAGGGGGCAAGCGCAGGCATGGAGTACCGAGGCATTAAGCAAAGGTTTCCATATTGGTGCAACGAGACCAAGACCAAAAGGATGGCAAGACGGAGGTCACCATGGAGCCCAAGACGGCGTCACCACTAGAGCCTTTTGCAGGCGAAGACCACTTTTGTTAGGATAGCTTGTACTAGCTGTCCCCTTTCAAATTGGCCATTGTTGGATCCCTTCCCGCTCAATATTTGGGGAGAGGACCAAGGCCACTATAAATAGGACTAGCCACCACCATAGGTAAGAGAGAGTAGATCAGAGGAGAGATTGGAGCCACCACATCCTTGGCCACCAAGCACAAGAACACCTCAACCTCAGGAGGCTGTTCTTCCCCTTGTACTGTTCATCATCAGCCCAAGAGGCAATCCACCACCACCACACTGGAGTAGGGTATTACACCACAACGGTGGCCCGAACCAGTATAAATCTTGTGTCTTTGTATTGCGAGTTCGTCGAGTTAGTCCGTAAGATCTTAGCTGAGCTAGGACATGGATCGGCTGGGGGAAATCTCCGCGCGCACCCCAGTGTTCGAACCTTAAGGGTTTTGCTGGAACCTATGATCCGACAGGTCATGCCGCCTGCTCCTACCTCCCGTGGCCGGCTGTGCTGCCGCGGAGGCCTCACCGCCCCAACCACTCCCATCGCTGGCCAGGCCCTACGGTGACGGCAGGCTCACACCACAGACGAACCAGTGAACCCTCGTACTCCTCTCCGCGTGGGCATCGACTGTCACGTCTTCCCCGGCTCCGCATCGTCCCCTTCCTATAGGTCTCGAAATCGTCCACCGCCCTGGTGCTCTCGGCGTGGCGTGGTCAACGTGGTCAAGGAACGACTTCCATCGGAAGAGTACTGTACGTGGAAAGACTGACAGCTGGGTCCACGGCCGCAGCAAGGAAGTGCCTCCTTATGACGCGCAAAATAATGATTCCTCCACCTGACAGCGGGGACCCACCGGACGGGCCACCGTATTTTGTGAAAAAAACGTTTCCTCCTGACTGCTGGGACCCACCAGCTACATCTTCGCACGCAAGGAAGTGTGTCCATATTATGGGCCAAAAAATGATTCGCCCCCCTGACTGCTAGGACCCACCAGCTACATCTTCGCACACAAGGAAGTGCGTAACAGCTGAGGCCCACCCGGTCGAAGCGTACGTAGCGTTGTCATTCTGGTTGCGAACGTGTATGTACATACTGGTCGAATGGTCTGTCTGCAGGCTGCAGCGATGAACCATGGCCGTGTAAGAAAGGGCATGTGTCGTAGTAGAGGTGCGCACGTAGCATGTACACGTACGTACAGTGGCCAGGGTGCAATAAAGTAAATACGGCCACCTACGTACATACGGGCAGGGTCTCGAACACCTACTCGCGCATACGTACCGCCAGGGCTCATGTACATGGCTAGGTCAGAACAGAGAAACTACATTGTCGTCGTGTTCATGGGGAGGCAAAGGAATGCGTCGTGTTCATCGGGAGGCAACGGAACACGTGATGTTCATCGGGAGCCAATCGTCTTGGACGGAATAGCCGATGGAAATGAGGCCTGGCGTACCGCAGAACGGAGGCAACGGCCTTGTGTTTGACCGGCCACGATGGAACCGGGATCCTGTTCATCGAGAGGGGTCTGGCGTACTGCAAAATGGAGGAAACGGACCTCCTACGGTGGAAACGAGGTCCTGTTGATCGGGAGGGGTGTGGCATACCGCAAAACGGAGGAAACAGACTTGTGTTGGAGCACTAGCTACGGTTGAAACGGGGGTCCTGTTCATCGGGAGGGGTGTGGCGTACCACAAAACGGGACTCCACGGGATACTGTTCATCTCCACCGCCGACCTCCTCCAGCCTCCACGGGCTACTGTTCATCCACCGTCGACCTCCTCCAGCCTCCACCTGCGACTGTTCATCCACAGGCTCCTGTTCATCCAGCCTCCACCGGCTAGTGTTCAACCAGCCCTCTCCACGCGGTCCTGTTCAACCACCCCTCCACGGGCTACTGTTCATCCAGCCCTCCACCGGCTACCGTTCAACCAGCCCTCCACCGGCTACTGTTCATCCAGCCCTCCACGGGGTCCTGTTCATCCAGCCCTCCATGGGGTCCTGTTCATCCACTGGCTCGATCGATCGGGGTCCTGTTCATCCAGCGGGGAACGGCCTCTACTACCACGGGGTCCTGTTCATCCAACCCATGCCGGGAACTGTTCATCCAAACACCCCCAACAATGCTCATTGTTCATCCAGAGGCAGCATCAATTAGCTTCAGTTAGCAGCAGTAGCGAAGGAATCACTCGGGTTCAGTTAAGTCGATCGATTGCTCGGGTTCAGTAACGCGTAGCCTGCAGTGCAATCGCTCGGGTTCAGTTAGAGCCCAACGCCTCGCTCGGGTTCAGTTAGAGCGCAATGCCTCGCACACATGCGCGTACGTACGAGAGAAACGCGCATCGCTCAGTCCCCGACCACCCACCGTAACCAGGAACTCCCCCGATATTTTCCTCGCCCTCGCTTCTACCATGGTTTTCTCCGTCATGGACAGCCCAAAGAATGTCATGCAACCGCGTCTCCGGCCCGCCCAGGACGAAAAGCCCATTTTCTGTCATGATTTTTTGTCATAGAAGTAGGAGCCCACCACATCTATGATGATACCGGGTTTTGTCACAATTATCGTCATAGAAGTGTCATAAGCATGACATGAAAAAAATTCGTTCGGCCCAACATGTCATGGATGTGTCTTTTTTTGTAGTGTATGTTGTCAAATAATAAATTCCTTGGAGAGTGTTGGTATGGAGGGCACCCGTGGATACGGTTAGCCATGGAAGGTGAAAGTATGGCGGAAAGAATAGCTTTGAGGTGGTCTCGTACCCTACAAACAATTTCTATCTTTTGTTCTCCGCTAATAGGAACTCAGAGTGATTCTTTGTTGCACTTTGAGGGATAATTATATGATCCAACTATGTTAGCATTGTTGAGAGATTTCACTAGCGAAAGTACAGACCCTAGGCCTCATTTTTAAGCATTGCAATACCGTTTTTTGTGCCCATTTACTATTTGCTACCTTGCTGTTTTTATTTATTCAGATTATAAAAATATATTTCTACCATCCATATTACACTTTTATCACCATCTCTTCACCGAACTAGTGCACCTATACAATTTGCCATTGTACTGGGTGTGTTGGGGACACAAGAGATTTCTTGTATTTGGTTGCAGGGTCGTTTGAGAGAGACCATCTTCATCCTACACCTCTCACGGATTGATAAACCTTATGTCATCCACTTGAGGGAAAATTGCTACTGTCCTACAAAACTCTACGCTTGGAGGCCCAACACATGTCTACAAGAATAAAGTTGCGTAGTAGACATCAGTCTTGGCTCCAGAAATTCTCTTTTATTATATAAAAATTCCTTGCAAAGTTTCTTTCCATTCCGAGAACTTTTATTTCTGCACAAAAACAACACCATGGTAGTTCTACTGAAAACAGCGCCAGTCCGGGGTTAGTTTATTCAAATCATGCAAATTAGAGTCCAAAACAAGAGGAAAAGCGTTACGAAAAGTAGATACGTTGGGGACGTATCAACTCCCCCAAGCTCAAACCTTTGCTTGTCCTCAAGCAATTCAGTTGATAAACTGAAAGTGGAAAAGAAAAACTTCTACGAACTCTTTTGCTCTTGTTTGCATAAATAAGCTTGAGCAACACCCAGGTTTTCAGACAACATTATAACTAACCATGCCGACAATAACTCTTAAAAATTATATTAACTCATATCAATGACATACTCAGCTAGCAAGCAATAATAATACATCTCAAATGACAACACGTTGTCAAAACAACCATGATATAATATGACAATAGTGGTATCTCGCTAGCCCTTTCTGAGACCGAAAAACATAAATGCAGAGCACCTCCAAAGTCCAAGCAATGACTAAACATTGTAATTCATGGTAGAAAAGATCCAGTCATGATGCACCCAACATTAGCTACACATAATGCATAAGTCATGACAGCTGTGCTCTCAGGTTTTGGCGCTTGTTTTAGAAGGTGATGACACAACATAAAAGTAATAGATAGTCCCTTCGCAGAGGGAAGCAGTGATTTGCAGAGGTGCCAAAGCTCAAGTTTTTAAAACAGAGATAAATGATATTTTGAGACATGCACCCTTCTCATTTACTTCACGACCATCAGTTATCAATATCTCCCATGCTAAACAAGCTAGTGGCGGTACCTAAGCGATAAAAGTAAATGTTTTGACTCCATTGGGAGTTTTTGTTTGATTATTTCAGAGATTAAATATTTTTTAGTTTGCAATTTGGGACTGGACATCCCTATTACAACCCTTTTCTCCTGCGATGGCGAGTGAATAAACACTCGACCTAAGAATAACCTGCCTAGCATGGAAGATACCGACCACCTCCTGTCGTTCCATGAATGATCCAGGCACACAAAAAGGATAATATTTTTAGAAGTTTTTAGAGGTGGTACATGCAAATTTACTTAGGACGGCAGGGTAATACCGCATATAGGTAGGTATGGTGGACTCATCTGGAATAACTTTGGGTTTAAGGTTTTTGATGTACAAGCAGAATTCCCACTTAGTACAGGCGAAGGCTAGCAATTAGATTGAGAAGCGGCCAGCTAGAGAGCAACAACGATCATGATCATGCAGTATGCATAAGTAACATTGGACACTAGCATGAGTAGTATATGATCACCATGAACAAAAATATCATAGAGGCTATGTTGGTTTTGATTCAACTACATGCATGAACATGTGCCAAGTCAAGCTACTCGAACATTCAAAGGAGGACACCATATCATCATACTACATCACAATCATTTTAACGCAATGTTGATATCCAAGATAAATCATTATCCACTCCCAGCTACTTATGCATGGCATGAGAAACTATAATCTCTAATTGTCATTGCGAACATGTTTAATCATAATGGGCTGAATCATGGATACTTGGTTAAACATATTTACACAAACAGAACAAGTTGAGTTCATACCAGTTTCTCTCTGCCACGGCGTGTTCACCGAATATCGTCATAATTGCCTTTCACTTGCACGACCGAACGGTGTGAAAATAATAATAGTGCAAGAGTGCCATGGACTAAGCCGGAGTCTGCAAAACATTTTATTCAACAGGAGAAGACAAGGTAAAATGGGCTCTTTATTAGTTCAACGGTTATTCATATGAGAGCCATTCAACATTTTCATCGTGGTCTTCTCCTCGGTACAACTCGAATAAAAAGAAAAGAAATTCAGAGAAACACACTGAAATATTTTTGGAGTTTTTGGTTTTCTTGAACAAGCAAATAAAAGGGACAAGCAAAAATGAGAAAAACTATTTACACGGGAAAGCTCCCAACAAGCAAAGTAAGAACAAGGAAATCTTTTTGGGTTTTCTTTTTAATATTGCTACTAAGCATGCATAGAAAGTAAATTAAATACAACTATTTTTTTTGTTTTTCTAAAGTTTTTCAAACACATAATAAGAAAGCAAGAAAAATAAATAGGCATGGATGATACAATGAAAAATTGTGGACACCGATAGATGAATAAGTGGACATGAATGTAATGTTGGTGAGAACACATACTCTCGCAAGCTTAGGCTTTTGGCCAAACTTGGTAGTCAATCAGTAGTCTGGATAGTAGTTGGCGTGGTAGCTCACGGAGGCTCTCGGTGCGGATGCCTCGGCATGCCGTGCTGCCTCCACTATTGCGTTGTGAGCTCGGGCCTCGCTCTCAAGAACAAAATATCTTCCTTTGCTGTGATAATCAAAAAGAGAAGGCGCAGGAAAATATGTGTGCACAACTTATTTTTGGTTAAACAATAGATTATAAGTGAAGTTGTCAACCTTTCCCTTGAGAATCTTATGTTCTTTTAAAGTGTCAAAATCTAAATACTGCGTGGGTAGGATAGGATCAAAGGGCAAAGGTGCAACACCCAACCCTCGTGCTAAACGCATGACATATATTCCACCATATAAATAGCCACTGCTAGCGTTGTGCTAAAGTCTGCGTGCAACAATCGCTCCAAGGTTATAATTCCTTTCACCGGTGAGAGCGGTGTGTATGAGGCTCAAGTTTGGAGCACATAGTGTACTATAGTCTTGCTTGCCTACTATACATTTCCCGTTAAATAATGCAAAGTACTGAATTGCGGGAAAATGAATGCTCTTTATTCTACCTTGTGTTACTCCCCTCGTCTCACCATAACAAAGATTAGACAAGAATATTTGGTACTTAGCCCTTGGCGGTTCGTCAAACGAACCCCAAAACGGGAGTTTGCAGTGGTAAGAAAATTTCTGTAGTGATATGGTCAATGGATTATCATAAAGCATAAACGACACCCTAGACTCACGGGGAAGGAATTGAAATCTTTTGACAAATGATTCAGTGAGAAGGTGGCGTTGTTCACACTTATCTAAAAGATAGGGACCGAGACCGGCATTGTGAACATATTGCTCAAATTCTTATTTAATACCCACACGCATCATATACTCATCGCAAGGCCATAAGCATGTTTTGGTGGCGGCATCTCGAGTGGAACTTTCACTTAGTTCAACATATGACCGGTGAGCGGAGCTGTCACTAGAAGATGCCCCGAGGATCGCCTCCTCGAAGAGCTCCTTCCAAACAAGTTAATCATGTTCGCGTACAATTTTCTGAAAATTTTTGGGTGACAAAAATTTGTCAGAAAAACTTTATAAGATTGATAGCAACTACTCATAGGGATACATAGAGGTCATAGAAAGCATTCAAATTACTTAGAACACTAAGAATTCAACATGCAAGCTCATCTACAATAGCACCAAGAGTAGCTAATTATTAAAAATATAAACCATTAAAACAAAAACTAATTAGACAAATGGTGGAGTCACATACCAACCAACAATCCCCTGAAACAGTTTCGGAAACGGACCTTCGAGCAAAGAGATCAAAATCCGCGGGTTTGAGAGCAAGAACACGGGAGAGAGAGCAATGGAGATTTTTTTCTGGAGGTAGGTGATGATGTGGTATAAAGAGATAAGTAAGGGGGCCCATGTGGGGACCACAACCCACCAGGGCGTTCCTGGGGATCCTGGCGCGCCCAGGCGGGTTGTGCCCACCTGGTGCACCTTCCTCTGATATTATTTGCACCAAAAATTCAGAAATATTCAGAAAACAATCTTATTAAATTTTCAGGGCATTCTGAGAACTTTTATTTTTGGGTCATTTTTTATTGCATGGGAAATTCAGAAAACAGACAAAACATGGCATTTTATTTTATTCAACTAATAAAAACAGAGAATAAAAAAGTAGGGACAGAACGCAGTGCTTACTAAATTCATCAACTTCATACCGCTCAAAAATGATCCATTAATAAGGTTGATCAGGTCTTATTAACAACCACTTTCGATTAGCATGAAACCGAAGAACTTTCGTAAATCACTAAGTTACCTCAATGGGGATATGAATGTCCCCAAAAATAAGCATTTCATATTTCTTTTTGACAGTAGGTAAGGGTATTTGAAAACTTCCAATAGTGATTGTCGGAGATTTTTCAATAACATTAATACCATTCACTTGGAATTGTTTCTTCGGAAAGTGCACTGTATGCTTATTACCATTGATATGAAAAGTGACCTTGCTTTTATTGTAATCAATAACAACCCCTGTAGTATTCAAGAAGGGTCTACCAAGGATAATTGACATGTTGTCGTCCTCGGGCATCTCAAGTATAACAAAGTCAGTCAAAATAGTAACATTAGCAAAAATAATAGGCACATCCTCACCGATACCGATAGGTGTGGCAGTTTATTTATCAACCATTTGCAAAGATATTTCAGTAGGTGTGAGTTTATTCAAATCAAGTCTTTTATATAAAGAGAAAGGCATAACACTAACACTAGCTCCTAAATCACACAAAGCAGTTTTCACATAATTCTTTTTGATGGAGCAAGGTAAAGTTGATATTCCCCGATCTCCAAGTTTTTTAGGTACTCCATCTTTAAAAGTATAGTTAGCAAGCATAGTGGATATTTTAGCTTCCGATATTTTTTCTCTTATTTGTGATGATGTCTTTCATATACTTTGCATAAGGAGGCATTTTCAGGATACCAGTCAAGCGAGTACGCAAAAAGACCGGCCTCAGCATTTCAGCAAAGCGTTCAAATTCTTCATTGTCATTCTTTTTAGTTGACTTAGGTGGAAAAGGCATAGGTTTTTGAACCCACCGTTCTCTTTCTTTACCGTGTTTTGTAGCCACAAAGTCTCTTTTATCATACCTTTTATTCTTAGGTTGTGGTTTATCAAGGTCAACAGGTGGTTCTATCTCAACATCATTATCTAGTTCTTTATTATTTGTTTAAGAGTCTTCATGAACATCAACATTATCTTTTTCATTATCACTAGGTGAATGTTCATTACTAGACTGAGTTTCCTCATTTGAGATAGAAGTTTCATTATCATTATTAGGAGGTTTCTCTATTTCAGGTTCACTAGGAGCATGCATAGTCCTATCATTTTTCTTTTTGTTATTCTTTCTAGAAGGACTAGGTGCACTAGTGTTACTTCTTCGTGAATCTTGTTCAATTCCTTTTGGGTGTCCCTCTGGACAAAGTGGTTCCTGAGTCATTTTTCCTCCTCTAGTTGCAACTCTAACAACAAAGTGATGCATATTATTATTCATTTCATCCAACAATTCTCTTTGAGATTTAGCAACTTGTTCTAACTGAGTTTGAACCATAGAAGCATGCTTTCCAACACCTCTAACATCATTTGATATTCTAAATAACAAGTCACTCAAGCAAGCAATCATATCAAAATTGTATTTCAATTGTTTCATAACATTTGCATTGAAGTGATCTTGTTTTCTAATATAGTTTTCAAACTCATAAATGCATTGACTAGGATGCATATTGTGAGGATTGTCATTATCAATGAACTTCATAAGAGAATTTACCTCTACCACCTTAGGCAGCGGTGATGTATTAAGCCCATGTATTTCTTCAATAGGAGGTAAATTTTTAACATCCTCAGCTTTAATACTTTTTTCCTTCATAGATTTCTTTGCCTATTGCATATCTTCAGGACTGAGATATAATATACCCCTCTTCTTCGGAGTGAGTTTAGGCGGTGGTTCAGGAAGAGTCCAATCATCATAATTTTTCAATATATTATTCAATAATTCTTCAACTTGTCCAATAGTCTGTTCCCTGAAAATACAACTAGCACAACTATCTAGGAAGTCCCTAGAAGCATCGGTTAGTCCATTATAGAAGATATCAAGTATTTCATTTTTCTTAATAGGATGATTAGGCAAAGCATTAAGTAATTGGCAAAGCCTCCCCCAAGCTTGTGGGATACTCTCTTCTTTAATTTGAACAAAGTTAAATATTTCCTGCAAGGCAGCTTGTTTCTTATGAGCAGAAAAATATTTTTCAGAGAAGTAATAAATCATATCCTGGTGACTACGCACACAACCAGGAGCAAGAGTATTGTTCCAAGCTTTAGCATCACCTTTAATGAGAAGGGAAATAATTTGAGAATATAGTAATAGCGAGTTTTCTCATCATGAGTAAAAAGGGTGGCTATGTCATTCAACTTAGTAAGATGTGCCACAATAGTTCCAGTTTCATGACCATAGAAAGGATCAGATTCAACCGAAGTAATTAACTCTGGGTCAACAGAGAATTCATAATCCTTATCATCAATAAAGATAGGTGAAGTAGCAAACTTAGGATCACATTTCATTCTAGCATTCAGAGATTTTTATTTATACTTGCATAATAATTTCTCTAGAACATCTCTATCTCTGCAAGCAAGAATATCTCTAGTTGTCTCCTCACTCATAACCTAACCTTCTAGTACCTTAGGCAATTTATATCTAGGAGGGATAGTTCTAGCAGGTGTTTCAGGAGTTTTAGTTTCAAGCTCATCATCAGATTCAACAACATCATGTTGTATTATTCTAGCAATTTGTTTATCAAGAAAGTCACCAAGTGGCACATCATCATTAAGCAAGGTACTAGCATCATCATAAGCATTATCCATAGCAGAAGTAGCATCATCAATAACTTGCGACATATCAGAATTAATAGCATGTGGTGGTGTTGCAAGTTTACTTATAACAGAGGGTGAATCTAAAGCAGAACTGGATGGCAGTTCCTTACCTCCCCTCGTCTTTGAGGGAAATATCTTAGTCTTAGCATCCTTCAGATTCTTCATAGTGATAATATGATAATAATCCTAAGTGACTCAACAAACATAACTATGCTCCCCGGCAACGGCGCCAGAAAAAGGTCTTGATAACCCACAAGTATAGGGGATCGCAACAGTTTTCGAGGGTAGAGTATTCAACCCAAATTTATAGATTCGACACAAGGGGAGCCAAAGAATATTTGAAGGTATTAGAAGTTGAGTTGTCAATTCAACCACACCTGGGGATTAATTATCTGCAGCACAGTGATCAGTAGCAAAGTAATATGATTGTTTTTATAGTAGTAGCAGTAGCAATGGTAACGGTAACACTGATAGCAATAATTTTGTAGCAAGTGTAACAGTGATGACAGCAGTAGTAAATTAGCAAGAGCAATATAAGATAAATTCATAGGCATTAGATCGATGACTTGTTGGATGATATTCTGTAACGCCCTCGATGCGGCTATATCTCCCATGTGTCGAAGCATGACTTAGAGGCATAACCGCATTGAAAGCAAAGTCGCAAGTGAGGTAATCTTCGCAAACAACCCATGTAATACAATAAGGGAAAAGAGACATAATTGGCTTACAATCGCCACTTCACACAATTACATGAATAAAGCATTACAACATCCAAATACAATCAAGGTCCGACTACGGAACCAAAATAAAAGAAGAACCCCAAATGCGACAAGGTCCCCGATCGACCCCAACTGGGCTCCACTACTGATCAACTAGAACGAAACAACACAAAGGAAAAAATCTTCATCGAGCTCCTCCTGAGCTCGGTTGCGTCACCTGTACGGTATCATCGAGCACCTGCAAACTGGTTTTGGAAGTATCTATGAGTCACGGGGACTCAGCAATCTCGCACCCTCGCGATCAAGACTATTTAAGCTCATGGGTAAGGTAAAGGTATGAGGTGGAGCTGCAGCAAGCGACTAGCATATATGGTGGCTAACATACGCAAATGAGAGCGAGAAGAGAAGGCAAAGCACGAACGAGAAACTATGATCAAGAAGTGATCCTAGAACAACCTACGTCAAGCATTACTCCAACACCGTGTTCACTTCCCGGACTCCGCCGGAAAGAGACCATCACGGTTACATACGCGGTTGATGCATTTTAATTAAGGTCAACTTCAGGTTTTCTACAACCGGACATTAACAAATTCCCATCTGCCCATAACCGCGGGCACAGCTTTCGAAAGTTCAAATCCCTGCAGGGGTGTCCCAACTTAGCCCATCACAAGGTCTCACGGTCAACGAAGGATATTCCTTCTCCCAAGACATTCCGATTAGACTCGGCATCCAGGTTACAAGACATTTCGACAATGGTAAAACAAGTCCAGCAACACCGCCCGAATGTGCCGACAAATCCCGATAGGAGCTGCACATATCTCGTTCTCAGGGCACACTCAGAGTTGTCCCTGGTGGCCATCGGCGGCTGACAGTTTGGACCAACACTCAGAGGAGCACTGGCCCGGGGGGGTTAAAATAATGATGACCCTTGAGTATGCAGAACCCAAGGGAAAGAAAAGGCTAGGTGGCAAATGGTAAAACCAAGGTTGGGCATTGCTGGAGGAGTTTTATTCAAGACGAACTGTCAAGGGGTTCCCATTATAACCCAACCGCGTAAGGAACGCAAAATCCGGGAACATAACACCGATATGACGGAAACTAGGGCGGCAAGAGTGGAACAAAACACCAGGCATAAGGCCGAGCCTTGCACCCTTTACCAAGTATATAGATGCATTAATTGAATAAGAGATATTGTGATATCCCAACAAGTAAACATGTTCCAATAAGGAACAACATCTCCATGTTCCAACAAGGAACAAACTTCCATCTTCACCTGCAACTAGCAATGCTATAAGAGGGGCTGAGCAAAGCGGTAACATAGCCAATCAACGGTTTGCTAGGACAAGGTGGGTTAGAGGCTTGGTTCAACAATATGGGAGGCATGATAAGCAAGTGGTAGGTATCGCAGCATAGGCATAGCAAAAGAGCGAGCAACTAGCAAGCAAAGATAGAAGTGATTTCGAGGGTATGATCATCTTGCCTGAAATCCCGCAAGGAAAAAGAACGAGTCCATGAAGAAGACAAACGGACGTAGTCGAACGGGTCCTCACAAACGCGACGTTACCGGAACCAACCTGAAGAAGCAAACACCGGAAAGGAAGCACACAACATAGTAAACAAACCACACATGAACATGGTATGATATGCGAGATGCGGTATGCGATGCATATGCATGATTTGACAAGGAATGATGGAACCTAGACTCAACTTGGAAATCCAAGTGTGCCACTGGAAAGGTGAGATGATTTCGCTTGAAAACGATATAAAGAACGCCGGAATCGGAGACACGGTTTGGAAATGGCGAGCAAAACAAATATGGCACCGGTCTGCGATATACAACAAGTGACCATCTAAAAGCAACAAGATGAACATGCTACAGCACTCCAACATGGCAAGAAAATACATGACAGGGATCCATTCATGATGCTTAACAAAAGAGGAACACTGAGCTACGGCCAATTCATCCATTAACAGGTTCAAACAAGCATGGCAAAAGTGCAATTGGTAAACAGGTTTCAGACTTAGTGAAATTAACACAAGCCTGGAATTTCAGACCAGGAAGCACACTTTGGAGCATGAAAACTATATGCTATATGAACTTAACATGGCAAGGAAAAGCATGGCAAGGAGCTAGTCAAAGAGCTTAACAAAAGTCCCTTAGTGGCCTTGAGCCAAAAGGGATCAGAAAATACAATTGCAAGCATGTGAACATGGCAAAAACATAATCAGATCACAGACTTAGTGAAAAACTGGAGCATGCAAATCAGATATCAAGTAGGCATGTTTACGAGCTCGATGCACTCACTACAGAGCAAGGCATGACCATCCAAGCATACACCCATCAAGAATACACATTATACAAGCTAGACATGGCAAGAACAAAAACTTAGCATGCACGGATCAACTACAACATCCTCGGCAAAATCGCTAACAAGTAGACAATCTGCCCAGATTCACGGAATAGCAAAAGTAGAGCTCGATTGACTCAAGCTAGGGTGCTCCATAATTGCAAACAAAGACATGGATGGATAGAGCACTACAAGATTAACAAAATACCCTTACTGATCATCCTCAAAAGAGGCACGGATCACTAGGAAACAACATGAACATATGGCATATTGATAAAAACAGATCAAGGACTTAGTGAAATTACAGTCCCTGAAATCAGCATTAACGAATGCACTACTTTGCAAGCTTGTGCTAGTCACCACACACATCACAAAAATACATGGATAGCACCTCTGGAAAGACGGCATGGCATATAACAAAACACATGTAGAGCTCAGGGGCATATCACGCACACAATAATCATGGCAAAAATGACAAATAGCTAATTGGAGCAGCAGATCTGGCAATTATCTCAAATAGCATTCTTCCAACAGCATTTCGGGCATCAAGATGAGCTCAAATGAAATGATGCAATGAGATGAAATGATGTGCTCTCCGGGACGAACATTTTAATATGCTACACGCTCAAAACGGAGCCACGGATGATGAATTACGACATGATGAACATGGGCATATGAAACATGGAAAACTCGGGGACTTAGTGAAATTTTACCCCGCGGAAAAAGTCAACCCAGGACGAGGAGATCCGGGACGGGTTGGATCCGGTTTTCGGGATGGCACCTTTTGGTTCATCTCCCGGTGGATCTCATCCACCGGGGGCAGATCTGGCCCGGACGGGCTCCGGCGAGGTGACGGCGGGGCGGCGCCGGCGACAGGCATGGAGGCGCAGGCCGGGCGGCGGCGAAACCGAGGCGCCGGCGGGCGGTGCGGGGTCCGGAGCGTGCCGGCTCGGCGGAGGAGGAGCGGAACGCCGGCGGGAGAAGCACGCGGCGGCGGGGAACGGCGAGCCCATCCCGGCCAGATCTCACCGGGAGGACACCTGGCACATCGGTCTCGGGGCGTTACATATTCATCATGAGACAGTTATAACCTAGGGCGATACAACACTAGCTCCAGTTCGTCAATATAATGTAGGCATGTATTCCATAAATAGTCATACATGCTTATGGAAAGAACTTGCATGACATCTTTTGTCCTACCCTCCCGTGGCAGCGGGGTCCATATTGGAAACTAAGAGATATTAAGGCCTTGTTTTAATAGAGAACCGGAACAAAGCATTAACACATGGTGAGTACATGAACTCCTCAAACTACGGTCATCACCGAGAGTGGTCCCGGCTATTGTCACTCCGGGGTTGCCGGATCATAATACGTAGTAGGTGACTATAACTTGCAAGATCGGATCTAGAACATGGATATAATGGTGATAACATAAATGGTTCACATCTGAAATCATGGCACCCGGGCCCAAAGTGACAAGCATTAAGCACGGCAAATTCATAGCAACATCAATCTAAGAACATAGTGGATACTAGGGATCAAGCCCTAACAAAACTAACTCGCTTACATGATGAATCTCATCCAACTCCTCACCGACCAGCGAGCCTACGAAGGAATTACTCACTCTCGGTGGGGAGCATCATGGAATTGACAATGGAGAAGGGTTAGTGATGATGAAGAACGAAGATCCCCCTCTCTGGAGCCCGAAACAGACTCCAGATCTGGCTTCCCGATGAAGAACAGGAGGTGACGGCGGCACCGTCTCATGGATTACGATAATTCATTCTCCCTGATTTTTTCTGGAAAATAGGTATTTATGGAGTTGGAATCAGGGTCTGCGGGGCCACCAGGTGAGGACAACCCACCTGGGCGCGCCTGGTGAGGGGGGCGCGCCCTGGTGGGTCGTGCCCACCCAGGTGCCCCCCTCCGATAGGTCTTGGCTCCAAAAATTCTCTTTTATTATATAAAAATTCATCGCAAAGTTTCGTTCCATTCCGAGAACTTTTATTTCTACACAAAAACAACACCATGGTAGTTTTCCTGAAAACAACATCAGTCCAAGATTAGTTTCATTCAAATCATGCAAATTAGAGTACAAAACAAGAGGAAAAGCGTTAGGAAAAGTAGATACGTTGGAAACGTATCAATGAAGTCCCGCTGCTGGACCCAGTTCGGCGCGGCCTTCCCGAATTTTCCAGCGCTCCCTTAAAGAAGCGCCTCAACTGGCGTCCCCGAAGTCCCAAGGAGGAGGGCAGTGCGGAAATATAAAGGCTGGTCAGCAAGGTCAGATTATTAGCCCATACCGGGATCTCAATAATTGAGGTTATGGCCATTGTAATAAAAAGATGCGTCCAGCCCCTCCAGTCCAGAGTAACTCCCTTATGGCGCTACAACAGAGAAGACGATGCGTCTCGTTACAGACGCATGGGTCTGGATACCCCAAGCGAGCTGGCCATGATCCTGATCGATCTGTACAAGGGTGCAAAGGAAGATTTCCTCCGCTTAAACTACCGGGAAGGCTACTCCATGTACAACCCCATTGAATGGGTAAGATTTTGATTACCTGTGTCACTTTATTGCTATCACGGCATGCTAATCTAGTTGCTTTTTTGTTGTTACAAAACAATCATGGAGGAAGATGATCAAGGACGTTTACTATCCTGCCCCACAGCCAGAGGAACACAATCGTGATGAAGACCCTGGTTTCTGCATGGATCTGGATATATACATAGAGTTCGATGATGGGGTATTTTATCAAGCGAGCCTTGACGGCTCAGAAGTGGCTATTACAGCAGACTACCCCCGCCTCTATCCTTTCTACATCGTAAGTATTTAAAGAGCCTTCAAAAAAGAAATCCCCACTTGCGCATTTATCCCTTATACCAAACCATACTTTATAGGATCGGCGTGCGGCAGATCGCACCCCCTCGGGAGCGGCCCCGGCGCAGGGTCATTGTTCAAAACGAAAGGAGACCGAGAGCACCGTAGAAGCCTCACAGTCTTCCAAGAGGTACGTCCACTTGATACATGCCTGGGCACGAGTTCGAATTGCTAAAGTCCCGTTTATTCTTGATTCAGGAGAAGCACGCGACAGACTATGGGAAAATGCCCTGCTAGCCGAATGTCAGCCAATCCGGTGGCGAACTCGTCAACTAGGACGAGGGCCAATGCAATGCCTGTTCTGCTGCCTCATGAGGATTCGGATGATGTATCGATCAAGAATTCTGAGGTGGACAGCGTAATGAATCACCATCAACTGAAAGAGGCCATGCGCGCTCCAGCCTTTTCCAAGAAGGAATTCATGGCACTCAGCTCGGTGGACGCATATATTCGGGCCGCTCGAGACGGACTTGCTGGAGGCACTCAGCTGTTCTCAAAGGATACAGCCCCCGAGACTTGAAGCAGTGAAGTAAACCGATTTAAGGATCAATATGACCTACAGGTTCTCAAAGAGAAGAATACTGCGCTATCCCAGGAGCTGAAGACAAACTAGGCACAGCTGAATGCCGTCACCGCCGAACTGGTGGAAATGAAAAAGGCCGCAAAAAGCACGTCCAAGAAGAAAAAACACAAGGAGGAAAAAGACAAACAATCCAAAGAAATAGAGATCTTAAAGGCTCAGTTATCGGCCGCTCAAAAAGAAAATGGGAAGTTGAAGGGCGGCATGTTCGGTATGACTATTAAAACCACCATAGGGGCTCATGTTTAGTCCACAATCCGAAACGTCATAACTCTGTTGCTGCACGTCGGTTGACTGGTCGACCGGAAGAAGTGTCCGGATTTCAAGGCGACATGCTGAAGGAGCTGTCTGTGGTGCATGCGCGGGCCCGGAAAGCCATGAAGAGTATGGTCAAGGCTTTATGGCCATCCGATACCCCTCCAGAGAGTATGGAGGGTTTGGCAAACTTGTTCAAAGGTGCCCAGCACCGCTTTGAGCTATGGAAGACATCCGCCTGCCGTGAAGGCGCACAAGAGGCCTGGGCAATGGTGAAAACACGCTTCACTAAGCTAGATCCAAATCATATGGCCCGAGTAGGACCACAGGGACCGGACGGTAAAGAAATTCCGTTGAACTTGGTATATCACCAAGTAATGATAGCCGCGAAATATTCACAGGAAGACTGTAGGTTAGACAGTCTGATAGATGGGATATATAAGGAATAGGTATTTGATTCAATGTATTAATGTACTCTGTGATCAACCTGTATCTTTAGTCGAACATTTGGAAAATTTGTCATCGCAGGCTTTCGGCATTAACCTCTGAACCAAAAATGGTGGAGTGTTTCCGGATATTATTGAGGAATGAAAGAAGCATTCACTATGTCCGGAAACCAGGCAACCTAGTCATTGTGCTCGAACAGACAAATTTTTTAGTTTGGGAGGTATGTTATATTACATGTGTAAGAAACATCTTCCAAGGAGAATAGTCCCGTTAAGGGTTCCTTTCCTTGGGTTGGCATGCTTTGATTATGCGTGCCTAGGTTGTGGTCCGTGATACGGAAAAACTGCCTCGTGTTTTAAAAGAGTTACCAAAATGTAACAATCTGTCGTTTGATTGCCGACCAATTATTCTCTTAAGAATGCTAGCTTTCGGTTTCACCCGTCTGAGGTACAGGTCTGGATTACCCTGTTGTAACAATCGCAGAGGTGCACCCTTTACGCCATAGCCGAACAATCGGGAACGTAGGGCATAAACACAGGAGCGAGGCAACCCAGCTTGGCAAAAACTTAAGTCATAGAGGTGCATATAATGGCAAAAAGGGGGTATATGGACAAACGACGTATAATTTGTGAGCTCCAGGCTCGGAATAATAATAATCTTTGGTTAAAGAAGCCCCCAGTCATGGTGGGTTGTATACATTTTAGGATGTGTACCCCTCAAGTGTTCGGCCTATTCGAACATATCCCAGGAATCATGTAAAAACGAGAAAACAAAAACAAATGAAGAGGAGAAAAAGAACGAAAAAGAAACATGGCCGAACTTATGCATAGAATCTTTGGAGCCGAGCAGCGTTCCATGGATTCGGCTCTAGGCGATTGTCCGATGTATTACAAAGGAGATAGGCTCCTCCTATGAGAACTTCATCTATAATGAAGGGCCCCTCCCATTTTGGTTTGAGCTTGTCCTTCTTCTTCTCTGGGAAGCGTAAAACGAGTTCACCAACATTATAAGTCTTGGCCTGCACTTCTCTGCTTTGGTGTCTTTGAGCCTATTGTTGATAAAATGTGGAACGAGCTCTTGCAATATCGTGCTCCTCCTCTAGGCCGTCGAGGTCGTCCCGCCAATCAAGCTCAGCCTCTCTCTCTTCATACATGCGCACTCAAGGTGAGTCATGAATAATGTCGCAGGGCAAGACAGCCTCTGCGCCGTACACCATAAAAAGGGTGTGTATACAGTTGTGCGACTGGGCGTAATCCGCAATCCCCAGAGCACGGAATCGAGTTCCTCGACCCAATGTCGCAGAGCACTAATCTGGGTATGATGCCGCTCATTATCAGGCCATTGGCCCATTCTACCTGACCGTTTGTTTGAGGATGATATACGGAGGCGTAATCGAGCTTAATGACCAAATTAGTACACCAATTTTTTACCTCATCGGCTGTGAAATTAGAGCCGTTGTCGGTAATGATGTTGTGCGGGACACCATAACGGTGTACCACACCAGATATAAAGTCGACCACCGGCCCAGATTCACCTGTTTTTACTGGTTTGGCCTCTATCCACTTAGTGAATTTGTCCACCATAACCAGCAAATATTTCTTCTTATGGCTTCCCCCTTTAAGGTGTCCGACCATATCTAGCCCCGAGACCGCAAAAGGCCAAGTAATGGGGATTGTTCTTAAGGCAGTGGGTGGCATATGACTTTGATTGGCGAAAAGCTGACATCCCACACATCGCTGTACAAGGGCCTGTGCGTCTGCTCGGGCCGTTGGCCAAAAGAAGCCTGTATGGAAGGCCTTGCTTACGAGGGCCCGAGCTGCGATGTGATGACCACCAAGACCAGCATGTATTTTGGCCAAGAGCTACCGTCCCTCCTCTTCGGAGATGCATCTTTGAAGAACTATAGTAGCACTTTTCTTGTAGAGTTCAGCTTCGTGAACTTTGTAGGCTTTAGAGCGTCGAACTATCCGATGAGCCTCATTCTGGTCATCAGGGAGCTCCTTCCTATTAAGGTAGGCCAGGAAGGGTTCGGTCCATGGAGCAATGACGACCATGATTACATGGGAGGAAGTAAAGGAAATATGCCCTAGAGGCAATAATAAAGTTGTTATTTTATATTTCTTATATCATGATAAATGTTTATTATTCATGCTAGAATTGTATTAACCGGAAACTTGATACATATGTGCATACATAGACAAAACACAGTGTCCCTAGTAAACCTCTACTAGACTAGCTCGTTGATCAAAGATGGTTAAGTTTCCTAACCATAGACATGTGTTGTCATTTGATGAACGGGATCACATCATTAGGAGAATGATGTGATGGACAAGACCCATCAGTTAGCTTAGCATAATGATCGTTAAGTTTTATTGCTATTGCTTTCTTCATGACTTATACATATTACTTTGACTGTGAGATTATGCAACTCCCAGATACCGGAGGAATACCTTGTGTGCTATCAAACGTCACAACCTAACTGGGTGATTATAAAGATGATCTACAGGTATCTCCAAAGGTGTTTGTTGGGTTGGCATAGATCAAGATTAGGATTTGTCACTCCGAGTATCGGAGAGGTATCTCTGGGCCCTCTTGGTAATGCACATCACTATAAAGCCTTGCAAATAAAGTGACTAATGAGTAAGTTGCGGGATGATGCATTACAAAACGAGTAAACAGACTTGCCAATAACGAGATTGAACTAGGTATGAGGACACCGACGATCGAATCTCGGGCAAGTAACATACCAATGACAAAGGGAATTATGTATGTTGTCATAAGGTTCGACCGATAAAGATCTTCGTAGAATATGTAGGAGCCAATATGGGCATCCGGGTTCCGCTATTGGTTATTGACCAGAGAGGTGTCTCGGTCATGTCTACATAGTTCTCGAATCCATAGGGTCTGCACGCTTAACGTTCATTGATGATATAGTACTATATGAGTTATGTATGTTGGTGACCGAATGTTGTTTGAAGTCCTGGATGAGATCACAAACATGACAAGGAGCTTTGGAATGGTTCGTAGGTAAAGATTGATATATAGGATGATATGGTTCAGCCAAGGGGTGAAGCCCACGGGGCTTTAGGTCGGTGCAAAAGGAGGTTTGCGGAGGCCAGGGGGCCAAACGCCGGAGGCCCATGGCGTCTAGGCCAGACGCCAAGGACCGTGGCGTCTGGTCCTGGAAGTCTGAGAAGAACTCTTCCTTGCGGGCAAAACTGACTTCGAGGAGGCTTTAACTCCAAGTTTCGAGCCCAGGGCTCAACTTATAAATAGAGGGCAGTTCTAGCACCTGGAACAGATCAAGAATCACCAAGCCGTGTGCCGGCAACCCCGTTCCCTCTAGTTTATCCTCCGTCATAGTTTCCGTAGTGCTTGCTGAAGCCCCGCGGAGATTGTTCTTCACCAACACCGTCACCACGCCATCGTGCAGCCGGAACTCATCTACTACTTGGCCCATCTTGCTGGATCAAGAAGGCGAGGATGTCATCGAGATGAACATGTGCCGAACATGGAGGTGCCTCACATTCGGTACTTGATCGGGACGGATCGTGAAGGTGTATGACTACATCAACCGCGTTGATAAACGCTTCCACTTTATGATCTTCAAGGGTATGAAGATGCTCTCCCTCTCTCATTCCTATGCATCTCCTAGATAGATCTTGCATGATCGTAGGAAATTTTTGAAATACTGCATTCCCAAACAGTAGCATCCAAGCCAGGTCTATGCGTAGATAATATGCACGAGTAGAACACAAAGAGTTGTGGGCGATAGTAGTCATACTGCTTACCACCAATGTCTTACTTTGATTCGGCGGTATTGTTGGATGAAGCGGCCCAGACCGACATTATATGACCGCGTTCATGAGACTGGTTCTATCGATGTGCTTTGCACACATGTGGTTGGCGGGTGACTGTTTCTCCAACTTTAGTTGAATCGAGTTTGACTATGGCCGGTCCTTGTTGAAGGTTAAAACAACACACTTGATGGAAAAATCGTTGTGGTTTTGATGCATAGGTAAGAACGTTTCTTGCTAGAAACCCATAGCAGCCACGTAAAACTTGCAACAACAAAGTAGAGGACGTCTAACAAGTTTTTGCAGGGCATGTTGTGATGTGATATGGTCAAGACATGATGAGATATAAATTGTTGTATGAGATGATCATGTTTTGTAAAAGTTATTGGCAACTGGCAGGAGCCTTATGGTTGCCGCTTTATTGTATGAAATGCAATCACCATGTAATTGCTTTACTTTATCACTAAGCTGTAGCGATAGTTGTAGAAGCAATAGTTGGCGAGATGACAACGATGCTATAATGGAGATGAAGGTGTCAAGCCGGTGATGATGCACTGGTGCACGTCGGTCCTAAACAAACGGGTTTTAACCCCTTTTCGCGATGGCATATGGAACCGTCTCCAAGTGAGTGTGGGCGATAGGGGGTCCTTCCCACACGAGCCAGAAATCGTCGGGGATAGGGAGCCTTGATGCATACAGTTGTCCCTATATAACTATTTCCGATATCTCGAATATCCCAAACACTTCATCCTTGCTACTCGTTTGTGCTCGCATTGCCATCGCAGTCAGAGTTTTGTGGTTCTGCCTAAAACCAGGCAGATTCTAGGCATGGGAGCTTTCCAGGAAGATTCTAGGTAGATTCCATGCATGGGAGATTTACGATGCCTGGCACATCACAAACAATTCATGATTATAAACCGTGTACGATAGGTAGACAATCACACACATTTAATTTTCCGGCACCGTATGTGATAGTGTCTGACATCACACACGCTTTGTGAATGGCAACTGTGTGCATGCTTGCACACGTTTCTTCTCTGTGAACTGTCTCAGATTATGGTGTATATCGCAAACGTTTGTGTTTTACCAACCGTGTGTGCCGTAATGACATGCACAACGTAATTTCACCGTAATTTAATTGCTGCTATTTAAAATTGTACCTAATTTAAACCTGGAAGTAGGCTATAGCTTTATTCATATCCATCAGGTTCAAACAACCAATGCATTATTCGATTCACAGGTACATATGTTTAAGAATTACAGAAGCACCAAATAAAGAATGATGTACCAGGGTTCTATACTTGTACTATTACAGATGGTAAAGAAAGAGGCAATAGACATTCCAGTTGCTGAACAAGGAGAAGCGGAATGGCCCTATTGTGCTCTCCTGGATGCAGAAGGCATGCATGACTCTAGTCCAACCCCTTGTGATGGACAACCGCCAATCATGTAGTTTGAGAGGTAATCTTGAGTAAACTGCTTCAGATTGCACTCCAAAAGAAAAAAGATTCAGATAGTGTCATCTAACACAACTCATTACGGGCAGTAAAAAGAAGGCTATAGGGTTCTTACTTACGATCCTACAGTTCACTATTGTCTTGCATAAAGTGTAAACAAATAGTTCGATTGACATCTTTTGACCCATTTTAGTAACAATCTTTATCAGTTTCCTCACTTGATGCTGGTTCATGAATATCTCATTGCCCCATGCGCAGAAAGGGTCGAAGTGTGGATCTTTGGCAATGATATATGTACCTAAAAGCACCAAGTTAATATTAGAAGCTAAACAACAATTGAAAAATGATGTAGTACAACATTCCATCCATCCCATTATATAAGATTTTATTACATGTATATCTAGACATCATCAGAACATTAAGGTAACACTCTTCCTTGTTGCTATGTAGCCTGGGATTGCATATTTAGTCATTCAGTACAATGCATGTTGCTAAACAACAATTGAAAAACAAAAATGCATGTTAACTGCAATATCCTTAACAACAACCAAATATCATAATTTATAGTGGTATTGTTGAAACTGTTATTGATGAAATTGAACTGCACAACAAATAGTTGCACATATAGAGCATCACATTGTGAAGAACTGAAATCAACAAGTCATAAGGACATCTCTAGGTGATCCTTAAAAAGTTAAAGGACTAAAACCCTTAGTGGATATATATATACTCCAGCAATTTTTGGCCTTTTCTAGTCGATCCCCTAAACTTAAGGTTGTAAACTTCAATTTGATCAAGTTTAAAGCAAGTTCAACCGAAAGTAGCATGCATTCAAACATATACATAGATAGTTTTGCATAACCGAACATAAAACATAAATTTAAACTAAGCTAAACTACTTTCGGTCGAAGTAGAGGTCGAGCCAATCCTTCCTCGTCATGTACGGTGTGCCGCGAGCCAGGTCCAGGCCAGTACCGTCTTCGGGGTTGTTGGGGAAGGCTCTTCTCCACTCGTCGACATTGATCTGCTCGTCCTGGGGGACCACCTCAATGCCCTCCGTGCCGCCGCCGCCTTCGACCTCGCCATCAGAGGAGAGCGCGATAACCTCGCCGCCTTCGACCTCGTCATCGAAGGAGAGCGTGATAACCTCGCCGCCCTCCATGCCGGCAAAGATCGCCCGCTCCGCCTCCACGAGCTCCGGGTGCTGCCGGTGGAGCTCTTGCATGTAGGCCTCGTCGGTGGCCTCGGCCTCGAGACGCTCCCATGCCTCGCGGTCCTCCCACGCCATAGCCGAGCTCACCACCCCTGGCTCTGGCGGAACGAGGTGGAGCGGACGTGTGCCGAAGGCAAAATTGAGCCTAGCCACCGTGTTGTGGTAGCGGACCTGCCAGCGGTCGTACTCCATGGCCGCGAGCTTGGCCGTGTGGAAGCTACCGAGCAACCGACGGGTGTGGGTCTCTCGATCTGTAATCTCAGCGACCCACGTCCCCCACCGCCGCTGCCGGACCTCGAGGTAGGACTTCGTCGGCTGCCGAGTCCGGGGGAGGATGGGGAAGTCCTCGAACCGGAGTAGGGGCATGGCAGCGGGCGGATCGGGGACCGGCGACGATGGATCGGGCCCGCGGAGGATGATGGGGAAACCATGGCGGCCACCTCACCGGCGTCGGGCGAAAAGGCTGCGATAAACCTGTTTTTGGCCATTGGCTACTCGAGCTCCCCAACACACAGGAAGAGGTTGAGGATAGAGGCGCTGGCGATGGTGGTGACCTACCAATGGTTTTGAGGGTTGTGTGTGTCTATGTGAGCGGAGGTTGTGTTTGAGGAAATACTACGGCAACTGAAAATTTTACTAGGCGGGAGTAACAAGGCAGGGCTACTGAAAACTTGGATCAAGGGCGAGCAGATATTTTTGAGATTGCGAGGGATGCAGAGGCAGGAGTAAAATGTCGGGGCTACTAAAAATTTGAATCAAGGGACTGAAGCAGAGAGGGATGCAGAGGCGGGAGTTTTGGGGGGAGCAAGCTAGTGTGCTTGACACGCCGGCTGTGGACTGTAGCCGACGCACCTTATCGCGTAAGCCATAGGCGTACAATACACCGACGCTGCTCCAAGATGTTTTGTACTACATCTCACACGGTTGCTGATAATAAACTGTGTGCGATCTACTTGATTTTTCGTCTTGATTTGAATTACATAATGGGGTCACAGTGGCAATGGACGGTGTTTGAATTGCTAGACCTTTTATCTAGCCATTTCAGGTGCACAATTCAAAATTAAACTACATGCACATGCTCTGGTGCATACAAATTGGTTGAAAAATCAAATCTGTGTCCTTCAGTGCATGCTTAGGTCCCATGCAAGAAATGGGAATGAATTTTTCGGGGTTCGTTTGCCCTTTTTATATATTAACTGGGTTTTCTAGGCATTTTATGTGGATAATTCAAATTTGAACTACGAGCACATGCTCCAATGCACCAAAGTTGGTTGAAAAATCACATGGGTGTCCTTGGGTGAATTTCTAGCTCACATGCAAGAGATGGGAATGAATTTCAAACACCAAGGCACTGCTGATTGCCGGCAAAATGTTGAGATGCCAGGTTTTTAAATTCTAGTAAATCCAAAACTCGTCTGAAATTCATGAAACTTGGCATGCTATCATGGAGCGGCATCAACATGCCTTGGTGAAAATTTTGCCCCATTCGGGGAAGGTTTGGGTATAAGCTTCTCACAAATCAGAGCTTCTCACAACAAGCATGATAGTTTCGATAGGGAACGTACCACCTTTGGGGACGAGACGATATCCGTTGCCTCTTATTGCTTTCAAAAAATTTCTAGTGTCAACATAGAACAACAGGAGTGTTGTGTTCAATCTTGGAATTTTCCGGGGTTCGTTTGGCCTTTTTTATACATTAACTGGGTTTTCTAGGCATTTTATGTGCATAATTCAAATTTGAACTACAAGCACATGCTCCAATGCACCAAAGTTGGTTGAAAAATCACACTTGTGTCCTTAGGTGAATTTCTAGGTCCCATGCAAGAGATGGGAATGAATTTCAGACAAGCACTGTTGATTGCCGGCAAAACATTGAGATGCCTGGTTTTTAAATTCTAGTAAATCCAAAACTTGTCTGAAATTCATGAAACTTGGCATGCTATCATGGAGCAGCATCAACATGCTGTGTTAAAAAAATTGTCCCATTTGGGGCAGTTTGGGTATATGCTTCTCACAACAAGCATGATGGTTTCGGTAGGGAACACCCCACCTTTGGGGACGAAACGATATCCGTTGCCTCTTATTGCTTTCAAAAAAATTCTAGTGTCAACATAGAACAACAGGAGTGTTGTGTCAATTTTTGGGATTTTTCGGGGTTCGTTTGGACATTTTTATGCATTAACTCGGTTTTTAGGCATTTTATGTGCATAATTCAAATTTGAGCACATGCTCCAATGCACCAATGTTGGTTGAAAAATCACATGTGTGTCCTTGTGTGAATTTGTAAGTTCCATGCAAGAGATGGGAATGAAATTCAAACACCATGGCGTTCTTGATTGCGGGCAAAATGTTGAGATGCCTGGTTTTTAAATTCTAGTAAATCCAAAACTCTACTAAAATTCATGAAACTTGGCATGCTATCATGGAGCGGCACAAACATGCCGTGGTGAAAATTTTGTCCCATTTGGGGCAGGTTCGATAGGGAATGTACCACCTTTGGTGACAGGACGATATCCGTTGCCTCTTATTGCTTTCAAAAAATTTCTCGTGTCAACATAGAACAACAGGAGTGTTGTGTCAATTTTTGGGATTTTTCGGGGTTCGTTTGGACATTTTTATGCATTAACTGAGTTTTCAATCCATTTATGTGCATAATTCAAATTTGAACTACATGCACATGCTCCAGTGCATATAAATTGGTTTAAAAATCAAATCTGTGTCCTTGGGTGCATGCTTAGGTCCCATGCAAGAAATGGGAATGAATTTCAAACACTAGGGCACCATTGATTGCCCGCAAAACATTGAGATGCCTTTTTTTAAATTCTAGTAAATCCAAAACTAGTCTGAAATTCATGAAACGTGGCATGCTATCATGGAGCGGCATCAACATGCCGTGTTAAAAAATTTGTCCCATTTGGGGCAGGTTCGGGTACATGCTTCTCACAAACCAGAGCTTCTCACAACAAGCATGATGGTTTCGGTAGGGAACATCCCACCTTTGGGGACGAAACGATATCCATTGCCTCTTATTGCTTTCAAATTTTTTCTCGTGTCAACATAGAACAACAAGAGTGTTGTGTCAATTTTTGGGATTTTTCGGGGTTCGTTTGGACATTTTTATGCATTAACTGAGTTTTCAATGCATTTATGTGCATAATTCAAATTTGAACTACATGCACATGCTCCAGTGCATATAAATTGGTTGAAAAATCAAATATGTGTCCTTGGGTGCATGCTTAGGTCCCATGCAAGAAATGGTAATGAATTTCAAACACCAGTGCACCGTTGATTGCTAGCAAAACATTGAGATGCCTCGTTTTTAAATTCTAGTAAATCCAAAACTCGTCTGAAATTCATGAAACTTGGCATGCTTTCATGGAGCAGCATCAACATGCCGTGGTAAAAATTTTGTCTCGTTTGGGGCAGATTTGGGTATATGCTTCTTACAAATCAGAGCTTCTCACAACAAGCATCATGGTTTCGGTAGGGAATGTCCCACCTTTGGGGACGAAACGATATCCACTGCCTCTTATTGCTTCCAAAATTTTTCTCGTGTCAACATAGAACAAGAGGAGTGCTGTGTCGATTTTTGTGATTTTTTGGGGTTCTTTTGGACATATTTATGCATTAAGTGAGTTTTTAATGCATTTATGTGCATAATTCAAATTTGAACTACATGCACATGCTCAAGTGCATATAAATTGGTTGAAAAATCAAATTTGTGTCCTTGGGTGCATGCTTAGGTCCCATGCAATAAATGGGACTGGATTTCAAACACCAGGGCTGTTGGGGAACGTAGTAATTTCAAAATTTCCTAGGCACACGCAAGATCATGGTGATGCATAGCAACGAGAGGGGAGAGTGTTGTCCACGTACCCTCGTAGACCGAAAGCGGAAGCGTTATAACAACGCGGTTGATGTAGTCGTACGTCTTCATGGCCCGACCGATCAAGCACCGAAATTACGACACCTCCGAGTTCTAGCACACGTTCAGCTCGATGAAGATCCCCGGACTCCGATCCAGTAGAATGTCGGGGAAGAGTTCCGTCAGCACGACGACATGGTGACGATCTTGATGTTCTACCGTCATAGGGCTTCGCCTAAGCACCGCTACAATATTATCGAGGATTATGGTGGAGGGGGGCACCGCACACGGCTAAGAGATCAATGATTAATTGTTGTGTCTATGGGGTGCCCCCTGCCCCCGTATATAAAGGAGCAAGGGGGGAGGCGGCCGGCCTTGGAGGAGGGCGCGCCAAGGGGGGAGTCCTACTCCCACCGGGAGTGGGACTCCTCCTTCCCTTGTTGGAGTAGGAGAGAAGGAAAGAGGGGGAGAGGAAGAAGGAAAAGGGGGCTGCACCCCTTGTCCAATTCGGACCAGAGGGGGGGCGCGCGCCTCCTTCCTTTTGGCCTCTCTCCTCTATTCCCGTATGGCCCAATAAGGCCCATATACTCCCCGGCGAATTCCCGTAACTCTCCGGTACTCCGAAAAATACCCGAATCACTCGGAACCTTTCCGATGTCCGAATATAGTCGTCCAATATATCAATATTTACGTCTCGACCATTTCAAGACTCCTCGTCATGTCCCCGATCTCATCCGGGACTCCGAACTCCTTCGGTACATCAAAACTCATAAACTCATAATATAACTGTCATCGAAACCTTAAGCGTGCGGACCCTACGGGTTCGAGAACAATGTAGACATGACCGAGACACGTCTCCGGTCAATAACTAATAGCGGAACCTGGATGCTCATATTGGCTCCCACATATTCTACAAAGATCTTTATCGGTCAAACTGCATAACAACATGCGTTGTTCCCTTTGTCATCGGTATGTTACTTGCCCGAGATTCGATCGTCGGTATCTCAATACCTAGTTCAATCACGTTGCCGGAAAGTCTCTTTACTCGTTCCGTAACACATCATACCACAACTAAGTCATTATTTGCAATGCTTGCAAGGCTTATAGTGATGTGCATTACTGAGTGGGCCCAGAGATACCTCTCTGACAATCGGAGTGACAAATCCTAATCTCGAAATACGCCAACCCAACAAGTACCTTCGGAGACACTTGTAGAGCACCTTTATAATCACTCAGTTATGTTGTGACGTTTGGTAGCACACAAAGTGTTCCTCCGGTAAATGGGAGTTGCATAATCTCGTAGTCATAGGAACATGTATAAGTCATGAAGAAAGCAATAGCAACAAACTAAATGATCAAGTGTTATGCTAACGGAATGGGTCAAGTCAATCACATCATTCTCCTAATGATGTGATCCCGTTAATCAAATGACAAATCTTTGTCTATGGCTAGAAAACATAACCATCTTTGATCAATGAGGTAGTCAAGTAGAGGCATACAAGTGACACTCTATTTGTCTATGTATTCACACATGTATCATGTTTCCGGTTAATACAATTCTAGCATGAATAATAAACATTTATCATGATATAAGGAAATAAATAATAACTTTATTATTGCCTCTAGGGCATATTTCCTTCAAGGGCACCATTGATTGCCGACATTACATTGAGATGCATGGTTTTTAAATTCTAGTAAATCCAAAACTCGTCTGAAATTCATGAAACTTGGCATGCTATCATGGAATGGCGCCCAGCATGATGTGATGTTTTTCATGTCCATTTTGAGAGAAGGGACACTCAAATAATGACAGCCAACAAAGGCATTTTGAATAAAATAGTTTCCACTTAATATCTCAAACGTTTGTATAATTCAAAACGTGTGCGTTCTGTTAACCATTCACGTGACACCACGTGTCTTCGTTTTAATGGCTGTAGGTGGTGCTGTGCGGACAACTGCTTGACCTTGACTAAATGGGAGGAGTGCCAGTGCAGTCCGGTGCGCAGGCTCACCGAGAGACGTGCAAGCTGTTCTCCAATGCGCAGGCTCACCGGGAAGCGTGCGAGCTTTACGCTGCACAGGCTCACTGGGAAGCGAGCCCTTTGACTTCCATGGCCACCCGCCTTCCTCTCCATTAATGGCGCCCAAGCTGCTGTTTAATACGAGCGGCCTTACTGTTCACCTCCCATTCACCTCCCCCCGGAGACCTCCACCGCCATGGCGCAGAATGATCATCTGCCACTAGTCTTCAAGTTTGGTGAAGTCGATTCTGAGCCGGAGGAGATATAAAATAAGGAGGAATGGGGCCTCATGGACATGGCCCAGAACGAGCTGGCCGCGGCGGTTGCTGCCCCCGTTCCCATCCCAGCTCCCATCCACACGCCCACGCCAACGACCATCCCCGTAGCATTGACGGGCTGGTCGCCGAGCACTATCGCTGAGCTGGAAGCCGCAGGCGTTAGTGAGGTCTCCACAGACCCACGCGAGCTCGTGTACATGCCAGCACCAGCGCTCGTGCCCGTGCGCGCCCCTCCACCCATCATGCCGCCGGCCCTCATGCGTTTGGCTGCATCCACCGCGCCCATGCGCACCCCTCCACCCACCACGGCGCCGGTCCCCATGCGTTTGGCTGCACCCGCCGCGCCCGTGCCCGTGCGCGCCCCCTCAGCGGCATGGGACGCTGCCGTCCACCAATACCTCTCAGCGGCGCCCAATGCCGTCCTCCCTCGCCCCGCCCGTCGATCGCGCGATGACATGATGTTTGATTTACAAGTGAAGAACATTTTGTGCTGCCTTGAAGATTTCAACAACGGCGTCCCGGAGGACGACAACGAGAACGACGGTGCGGCACGCCGCCTCCGCCGCCGCCTGAAATAGTTTTTTCGGGTTTAATACTATATCTCGAATTCTCGATCATATGAATATAAATTCGCAGTGTGACTGAATAAAAGATATGGTTCGAACGAACTTGCGTTTTTCTCTCTTAATGTATAGACTTATCAAACAATTTTCTTTTGCATGAAACGTCAACGGTTTTTAAATATAAAACACTCGTCGCAAACGTTTTAGTTAGAACACCCATATGCAAACCGACAGCTTCCCCAGGAAGCCAAGGGAAAATGTGTCGAGTAGGATTTCTGCATCCCTTCAACGCAAACGGTTGTTTTGCATGACCCGTGTGCAACCACGTACAAACAATTGGGTAAGATTTGCATATCTGTCATTTTGGGTATGTTGCCATTTCTCAAACTGGAAAGATTGACATTTGTTTATCTAGTAACATTGCCATTTGTCAACCTTGTAACACTGCGATTTGTCAAAACATGAATCTACAAATCACTAGCACTATCTATTTTTTGCAACTAAAATCACTAGCACTGTTCATATGGACACCACTAGCAGGCGTGAGTTCATGGACGCATATGCAAATGTACCATTGATTACATACAAGTCATCAACCCACAACGACAATGAGGATACACGTTGGATTATAGATCATTTCCAACAAAACATTCTAGTAAAGTTTTTCTCACACAACAAATAACAAAGCAATGAAATGAACTTCAGCTCAACCACTCGTCGATGTTGGAAACGCTTGCTTTGAACCAGAAGTGATTCTCTGGGAAGGGCCAGCTACTGTCAATGTCGAGACCAACGCATGACTGATCATCCAGGCTGAAGCGTCCTATTTCAATACCCATATTGGGACGGTAGGGAAGCATAGTAATGTCCGAGGTATAGATACAATTGCTTCTCATAAATGGTAGTAACGTTGTGTCAACAACAGCTAGATCGCCTTCCACCATCATTGGATAGTTTTGTCCAAGGAAGAGCGAGTTTCCTCCAAGACTTTCAATACTGAACCAGGGAGAAGGTGTTGGCGCTAGTGTAACACCCACGTGTCGGGGCACGACTTAGAGGCACAACCGCATGGTAGGCATGTCGCAAGAGGGGTAATCTTTACACATCCCATGTACTGAATAAGAAAGGGATAAAGAGTTGTCTTACAATCGCCACTTCACACAATACATAAATATATCATACATCATCCAGAATACAATCAAGGTCCGACTACGGAACCAAATAAAAGAAAGACAACCCCAAATGCTAGATCCCCGATCGTCCCAACTGGGCTCCTCTACCGATCATCCGGAAAAGAAACATAGTAACGGCCCGAATCCTCGTCGAACTCCCACTTGAGTTCGGTAGCGTCCCCTGCACTAGCATCATCGGCACCTGCATCTGTTTGGAAGTATCTATGAGTCACGGGGACACAACAATCTCACACCCCCTAGATCAAGACTATTTAAGCTTAAGGTAGGAAAGGGGTAGTGAGGTGGAGCTGCAGCAAGCACTAGCATATATGGTGGCTAACATACGCAAATAGGAGCGAGAAGAGAAGCAAAGCACGGTCGAGAAGCTAATAGTGATCAAGAAGTGATTCTGAAGCTACTTACGTTCAAGCATAACACGAGACTGTGTTCTCTTCCTAGACTCCGCCGAAAAGAGACCATCACGGCTACACACGCAGTTGATTCATTTTAATTAAGTTAAGTGTCAAGTTCTCTACAACCGGGTATTAACAAATTCCCGTCTGCCCATAACCGCGGGCACAACTTTCGAAAGTTCAAAACCTTGCAGGGATGTCCCAACTTAGCCCATCACAAGCTCTCACGGTCAACGAAGGATATTCCTTCTCCCAGGATGACCCGATCAGACTCGGAATCCCGGTTACAAGACATTTCAACAATGGTAAAACAAGTCCAGCAAAGCTGCCCGAATGTGCCGACAAATCCCGATAGGAGCTGCACATATCTCGTTCTCAGGGTGTCGGGGGGATGGATCCCGGGTATGCAACGGAACCCGGATCCTCTTCAAAATACAACGGGGTTAGCACCGCCCCTCAATACCGGCACGCGCTTGGCCGAGTCGCTCGACCCGGCCAAGCCCCGCAAGCCGGCCAGACTAGTCGATCCGGCAAGACACGTCGACTCGGCCCCAACGACTAGCGCAAGACAGCCGAACCCGCCACGACCAAAGCCTCGTCGACAAGCCAGCGCCACTCGTGGCGTGCTACACAATCCAGCCACGGGTCAACTCCCGTCCCATCCAGGCCGTATGATGGGGACGAGTCTTCAATAAACGATGACCGAGGCAACAGTGCCCTGCCCATGCCTTTGGTCAGCAGGAACGTGGCAATAGTGCCCCTCACCTACCTGCTGACTAGGGCCGGCGTGGCTACAGTGCCCCCGCCCTCACCGCTGAAACAGCAAGCGGCAACCTAACTCGGCCACACCCTGACGATCGACAAGACGGCGCACAGTCCCCCTAGGCATGCGGGGCCGCACCTAGGGGAACCCGGCGAACCACAAGCCCTCAGCGGGACCTAGCCCGGGTCCTCGGACACCGACAATATGGACCCACTGACTTGTAACATTACCATTGTACCCCGGGGGGTTGGACTATAAAACCCCCCGGGAGCCCACGATCATACGGGGGGCGAGCGAGAGGGCAAGCAGAAAACACATACGAGAGAAAAGTAAGTAAGCATAGGACTTGCCACAAAACAACAACACCGGAGAGAAGGAAAAGCCCAAGCCTTGGCCAGCTTCCTTCCTCCTCCATACAGCTCCAGGAGCAACATTGTACTATCGATCATCCAACTACACTCGGCAGGACTAGGGGTATTATCTCTCCGGAGAGCCCCGAACCTGGGTATGTCCGGCGTCCCGCGCCCGCTCATGCCAACCTTGCCTCTGGAGTCCAGCAACGCCCTTGAGCCTCCTCCTCTCTTTAGCCATCCCTTGGCATCTGCCATGCTCCCACCACGATAGTTGGCCCTTACCGTGGGGCAACTCGAGGAGCTGGCCGGGAGCATGCTTCAGACGAGGCACTTCTCCTACACCGACGAGTCCGTCGCGCTGGCGGACGATGTTGTCGGCGCGCTTGCCGCCTCCTTCGCCGCGCTGCACATCTCCGATGCGTTCGCGGCCGACGAGTACCCCAGCAAGGTGCTTAGCTACTCCGACTCTCCCCTTTCCCTCGGCGGCGGCGTTTCCGCCAGGGCAATGGACGTCCATGTGGAGGTCTTCGTCACCGGAGACAGCGCCTCCTCCTCGTCGAGAAAGACGAGGAAGGCTGCCGAAGCCAGGGCCGCAACGGAACGGATCGAGCCGTCCGATCCGTTGCGCGCCGCGATGCAGAGCGTCCGCATCCCCATCGGCACCGACGTCGACGCCACCAATGTCACTGAGGCCCGAACCCAGCTCGAGGAAAGGCGCCAGCAGATGCTGGACCTGTCCGATATGCTCGCCGCCACTCAGCGTCGCCTGGACGCCGCTCAGCTGGAGCGCGATGCCGCCTAGAGATTCACGCCTGCCGCGGCCGAGCCAAGCCAGGTTGCCGATGTGCATGCCCGGGGAGGAGCGATCGGCAGGGCCTTTGGCGCCGTCCCAACCGTCTATGAGACCCCAGCGAAGAACATGCGCGCTGCCCAGGCAGCCGCAGCTCGCCTGGACCAGCTCGTGGGTGAGGAGCTGAAAGAGCGCATCGGGCGGATGCGCGAACTCCTCCACGCCGCCAACACCCAGCAGGACCGCCTCAACCAGCTCGCCAAGCCGGCGGGATCCGGCTTCGCCCGCCTTGGCGGGCCCGGCGAACTTCTGCACATCGCTTCCTTGCCACCCGGCGAGGCGCACTTCGACCAAGCCCGGACTCGGCGCGACACGGCCGCTACAGCCACCGGCGGATTGGGTGATGAGCCCGTCCTAGAGATCCAGCGTGGACCCGGCCAGCATGGCTGGCGTCCGGCTCCAACCGACCAGGCCCCCCGTGGCCTGGCCGCAAGTCGACTCGGCCCACGCGCCATCGACGAGGCCGACGGTCGCCACCGCCTCGATCAGCTCGCTCGCTCCCTGGAGGTGGAGGAGAGCGGCGCTATCGGGCCGGCGTGCTTCGGCCTGCGCATCCGAGAGGAGCCCTTCCCCAAAGGATTCATGCTCCCCCGCGACACCCCAAGTACAACGGGACGGTGAAGCCAGAAGACTGGCTTACCGACTACACCACGACCATTGGCATCACCGGTGCCAATCGTCATCTCGCCGTGCGCTACGCACCGCTCATGCTCCAAGGGTCGGCCCGCACGTGGTTGAACAGCCTGCCGATGGGCAGCATCAACACGTGGGTGGTCTTCGAGGAAGCCTTCGTTTGTAACTTCACGGGGACCTACAAGCGACCTGGCCGCCCTAGCCAGCTCGCCATGTGCGTGCAAGGGCCTGCGAAGACCGGTCGCGAGTACCTCACATGCTGGACCGAGCTCCGGAACAGCTGCGAGGGCGTCCATGAAGTCCAGGGGATCCAGTACTTCATCAACGGATGCTGAGACACGACCCTCCTCAAGCACAAGCTCTTACGCTCCGAGCCGGCCACCATGGCCGCGCTCATGGTGACGGCGGACAAGTACGCCAACGCCGACTCCCCCATCAAGATCCAGGTGGCGCTGGATGAAGCCGGCAAGGTGAAGCTGGTTCCCCCTCTGAAGCCGGCCGGCGAAAGCAGCCGACAGCAGCATCACCAGAACAACAAGCGCAAGGCCGACCAGCTGGCGCTGCATCACGACAACCGGCTCGTCGCGGCTACCGAGCCCGCGATGGACCCGGCGGCGAAGCGCCGGCAACCCGCCATGAGCTTCGAGCAGATGCTCGACGCCCCGTTTAAGAACCACAGTGGTGCAAGACCCTCCACACACACGCTTCGGCAGTGCGCCATCACCAAGCGCATCATGAGGGGTGACGTCCCGCCCCCTCCACCGCCGCCTCTAGCTGGCGGCGCGATGCGCGACGACGCCTACCCGGACCAGAATGCGGCCTACATTGTCTTCACCAGCCTCGGTGACGACAAGCACAGCGAGCGCCTCCTTCGGTAGGAGGTGAACACCCTCGTCCCGGCCAAGCCGGAGTTCATGCATTGCTCGGATCGCCCGATCACCTGGACCCGGGAGGATCACCCGGTAGTCATGCCGAGTCCGGGTGGTTACGCCCTCGTCCTCAACCCCACCATCATCGCACGACGCACATGCAAGTTCTCCCGAGTCCTCATCGACGGCGGCAGCAGCATCAACATCCTCTACCGCGACACGATGACCAAGCTCGGCCTCAAGGCCGAGGACCTGGAGCCGACCCGAATGATCTTCCATGGCATCGTGCCCGGCCTCTCCTACTCCCCCATTGGCCAGGTCCGGCTAGATGTCCTGTTCGGTGACAGCAGCCACTTCTGGCGTGAACCGATCTGGTTCGAGGTGGTGGACCTGTCCAGCACGTATCACGAGTTGCTGGACCGGCCCGCGCTCGCCAAGTTCATGGCGGTTCCCCACTACGTGTACCTGAAGATGAAGATGCCGGGTGCCAAGGGCCTCATCACCATCACCGGCGATTACCGCAAGTCCCTGGAGTGTGCCCGAGACGGCGCCAAGTTGGCCGAGTCGCTGGTCATTGCCGAGGAGCGGCGCCAGCTCGACCGGATCGTCGCCTGGCAGGCGAGGCCTCCGCCGCGTCGATCCCGACCTCGGACCCGGCCAACGAGGCCACCTTCAAGCCCTCCAAGGAGACCAAGAAAGTGAAGCACAACCCAGAAGAACCCAGCTGCAGCAAGTACGTTGTCATAGGCGCCCACCTCGATAGTAAATAGGAAGGCGAGCTCGTCGACTTCCTCCATGAGAATCGGGGTATCTTCGCATGGACCCCCAAGGACATGACGGGTATCCCGAGGAAGTACGCCGAGCACAAACTTCACGTCCGCAAGGACGCCAAGCCTGTCCGTCAACCCCTACGATGATTTTCCAAAGAGAAGAGAAGAACCATTGGTGAAGAGGTCGCCAAGATTTTGGCGGCCGGCTTCATAATGGAAGTGTTTCACCCCAAGTGGCTGGCCAATGCAGTCCTCGTCCTGAAGAAGAACAAGACCTGGCGCATGTGTATCGACTACACCGGCCTCAACAAGGCCTGTCCCAAGGATCCGTTCGCCCTCCCGCAGATCGACCAAGTCATCAACTCGACCGCCGGGTGTGAGCTCCTGTCCTTCCTAGACGCTTACTCCGGCTACCACCAGATCAAGCTGGACCCGGCTGACGCCCTGAAGACGTCCTTCATCACGCCCTTTGGGGCGTATTGCTACATCACCATGTCGTTCGGGTTGAAGAACGCCGATGCCACCTTCCAGCGTTGCATGAAGAAATGCCTGCTGCCGCAACTCGGCCGCAATATCCATGTATACGTGGACGACATCGTGGTGAAGACCAAGAAGCACCTCACGCTCCTCGACGATTTGAAGGAAACATTCGCCAACCTCCGCGAATACAAGGTCAAGCTTAACCCGGAAAAATGCGTCTTCGGCATCCCGACCGGAAAGCTACCCGGCTTCCTCGTCTCGGGACGCGGCATTGAGGCGAACCCGGAGAAGATCAAGGCCATCGAGTGCATGCGCAAGCCAGCTCGGCTGTGCGATGTCCAGAAGTTCACCGGATGCTTGGCCTCGGGCAGCCGGTTTCTAAGCCGGCTGGGCGAGAGGGCCTTGCCCTTGTACCAGCTGATGAAGAAGACGAGCCCATTCGAATGGAATGGCAAGGCAGACGAGGCCTTCCAAGACCTCAAGCGCATGCTCTCCACCGCACCAGTCCTAGCCACGCCGACCGACAAGGAGCCGCTGTTGCTCTACATAGTCGTGACCTCGCGGGCAGTTAGCACGGTGCTGGTGGTCGAGCGACCAGAGAAGGGCAAGATCCAAGCCGTGCAGCGCCCAGTCTACTACCTAAGCGAGGTGCTCTCCAAGCAGAACTACCCGCACTACCAGAAGATGTGTTACGGCGTGTACTTCACCACTAAGAAGCTGAAGCAGTACTTGCAAGAGCACGTTGTCACCGTGGTCAGCATGGCGCCTATCGGAGAAATCATCGGGTGTCGTGATGCCTCTGGCCGGGTTGCCAGGTGGGCGATCCAGCTAGCCGGCCACACCACCCTCTATGAGCCCCGCACCGCGATCAAGTCGGAAGCCCTGGCCGATTTCCTCGTCGACTGGACCGAGACCCACTACTTGCCGCCGCCTCCCGACTCGACGCATTGGCGCATGCACTTGGACGGGTCCAAGATGCGACTTGGCTTGGGGACCGGCATCGTACTGTCGTCCCCAAAGGGCGACCGGCTCCGCTACACACTCCAGATCCACTTCGTCGCCTCCAACAATGTCGCTGAGTACGAAGCCCTTGTGAACGGCCCCCGGCTTGCCAAGGAACTCGGCATCCGACGCATCCTGTGCTACGGCGACTCGGACCTGGTGGTGCAGTAGTGCTCCGGTGAATGGGACGCCCGCGACTCCAACATGGCAAGCTACCGCTTCCTCGTCCAGAAGCTATCCGGATCCTTCGAGGGCTGCGAGTTCCTCCACGTCTCGCACGCGGAGAACGAAGCAGCCGACACGCTCGCCAAGATCGCATCGTCACGACAAGCCATCCCGTCCAGCGTCTCCCTCGAGCACCTGCGCAAGCCGTCCGTCAAGCCATCACCGGACTCTGAGTCCATCCACGTTCCAGACGACCCGGCCGCACCTCAACCCGGCCCGGGGACTACTGAACCCGGCCCAGGGGCTGCTCAGCTCGACCCGGCCACCATCGTCCCGGACCCGGCCGTCACCATCCCCGACCCAGGGGCTGCTCAACCCGGCTCGGGGGCTGCCGACTCGGAACCCACCCTAGTGGCCGTCTTCGCCGTGGTCATGGCTCCATCTTGGGCCCTCCCAATATCAGAATATTTGGAGAACGGGGTTCTCCCCATGGACGAGACCGAAGCTCGGCAAGTGCAGCGCAGGGCATCCGCCTACAACATCATCAACAACGAGCTCGTCAAGCGCAGCTCCACCGGCGTGTTCCAGCGCTGCGTCGAGCAGGAACGGGGCATCGACATCCTCCTCGACATACACCAAGGCGAGTGCGGGCACCACGCCTCATCACGATCCCTAGTGGCCAAGGCGTTCCGCCATGGTTTCTACTGGCCCACGGCCCTCCAAGATGCCGAGTCGCTTGTCCTCAAGTGTGAGGGATGCCAGCGCTTCAGCAAACACAACCACCAGCCGGTGTCAGCACTCCGTACCATACCGATCGCCTGGCCCTTCGTGGTCTGGGGACTCGACATGGTGGGACCCTTCAAAACCGCTCGAGGCGGCATGACGCACTTGCTGGTAGCAGTGGACAAATTCACCAAGTGGATCGAGGCAAGACCAATCAAGAAACTGGACGGGCCAACAGTTGCCCGGTTCATCAAGGACATAGCGGTGCGCTACGGCATGCCGGACAGCATCATCACCGACAACGGCACCAACTAAGCTCGAGCATCCGCCTCGACCTGGCCTCCTTTGCACATCCACAGTCCAACGGGCAGGTCGAGCGGGCCAATGGACTCATCCTTTCCGACATCAAGCCGCGACTCATCGAGCCACTCATCCGCTCACCCGGCAGCTGGCTTGACGAGTTGCCAGCCGTTCTATGGAGTCTACGCACCACGCTGAATCGGTCGACCGGGTTCACCCCGTTCTTCCTCCTCTACGGAGCCGAAGCCGTCATCCCGACCGACGTCGAGTTTGACTCACCGCGCATCACGATGTACACCGAAACCAAAGCTAGAGAAGCCCACGAAGATGGCGTCGACCTGCTCGAAGAAGCATGCCTCTTGGCGCTCAGTCGCTCGACCATCTACCAGCAAGGCCTGAGGCACTACCACAACAAGAAGATCAAGCCCCTCGCATTCCGCGAGGGCGACCTCGTCCTCCGAATCATCCAAGAGTAGGCAGGCCAGCACAAGCTGTCCCCTCCATGGAAGGGCCCATTCATCGTGAGCTGGGCCTTGCGCGACCGCAACGCCTACTACCTCATCGACGCACGCAAGTCAAGGAAGTGCAAGAAGGACACCGCCGGTGAAGAAACAACCCGGCCATGGAACGCGGGACTCCTCCGCCCGTTTTACAATTAGCCGCACGAGCGTATGTATCGTCGCCTTTTGTAAAGGCATGAAACCATGGGGTCCCCGAATGAGACTCGGGGTCTGCCTTTTGTCGACCAATTTATTGTGTCCCTATTTTCTTGCATCAGTATACCACTGAACCAGGTCACCGGCCCGACTCGCTCAACCCAGGGGCTGGGGGGCTGGCCGGCTCGGTCGCCACCCCGCCGCCTTACTTTGGTGATTCCTGATAAAGTTAGGATGCCGCGGTCCCCCACTTCGCCCTAAAGCCACAGATCCAGCTTTGGCTGTCGGCTAGCAAGCACAACGGGCCAAAGCTCCTTTACGCTTCATACACCAGGTCAAAGGCTGCCGGGTCGATCAACCCGGCCCACCATTCATCAAATGAACAGCCGCACGACCGGCTGCTCGCCAACCGGCTTCGCCGGATTGCCGCCAGCCGGCCCAGTGGGTGTTTCGCTCGCGCTCAATGTTTCGAGGGACCCAAGTCCTGCGTGCTCCTCTGAAAGAACCGAACTCCTTGTCACGGACCGGAGCCTCGGCCGTCTGATTCGCGCAGGGGGGGGGGAGGTTTGAGAAAAGAAAAACGCATGAAATCGGTCCAAAAAACGGAAGGAAAAAAGCAAAAGCACCCACGACATCTACACAAGTATTTAAGAAAAGGCCCATGGCCTGAGTTCATTACACCTAAAACCCCCAGTGGGTGGGTGGACCTGCTATTTAACAGATTTTACACAAAGTATCTCAGGCATCTCCAGCGCCGCGTCGCGACGTCGACGGCTCTCCGCTAGCGGCCTCCGGGACCAGCAAGGCACCGGTGTCCTCCTCAGCACCTGCGTCGCGGTAGATGCCCGTCTCCTCCGAGCTCCCCTCCGGATCGTGGAGGAGCAAGCTGTAGTCGTCGCCATCCACGGCCCTGCCGTCTTCCGTCCGCTCTGGATGGAAGTTGTCGTGGAAGGTGAACTCGGCGATGTAGCTGGCCCGAGAAGCGATCCAGCCGGCTTGCTCCTGCAAGAGCTGCTCCGAACCGGCCCGCTGGCCCATCGACGCGTCCAGCTGCAGGTCCGAATGCCAGGACAGCGCGAACCGGAGCGCCATCTCAGCACCAGCACGAGCGGCAAAGACGCGCCACTCGCCAAGCCGGTTCGGCCCCATCTCCAACCAACGCGCCAGGCGCGAGAAGCTGCTCGATTGGACGGAGTCCGGCCATAGGGCCGCCGTCATTGCGGTGCCTGCCTAGGAAAACCACCCCATCCGCGTTCCCAGGACCTGCAGGCGGGCCTCAACAGCGGCGATGATCTCTGGGAAGGTCCAGGCCAGCCACGGATCCGTCCTGGACCCAACGACGTCGATCGGGTCGCGCTGATAGCGGACGGCTTCCTCCGCCAGCCGATGCATCTCCGGGAAGGCCCCTGCCGCAAAGGAAGAAGCGAGTTAGAAGAAAAACAACAAGGAAGAAAGGCTGGATCCCGACCTGGCAAACGACAAGAAAAAGCACTTACTGGGGAAGGACTCTTCCAGGTGCTGTGCCTCAAGCAACGTACCACGCCGCTCCCGTTCGATGGCGCGGTCGCGCTCCTCGAGCGCCTTCTCCAGATCGGCCGCCTTGGCAAGGGCCGCTGTCGGTGTCAAAACCAGCGGATCTCGGGTAGGGCGTCCCGAACTGTGCATCTAAGGCAGATGGTAACATGAGGCAGGGGACACGATGTTTACCCAGGTTCGGGCCCTCTCGATGGAGGTAATACCCTACGTCCTGCTTGATTGATCTTGATGATATGAATATTACAAGAGTTGATCTACCATGAGATCGTAGAGGCTAAAACCTAGAAGCTAGCCTATGGTATGATTGTTGTTGTCCTACGGACTAAACCCTCCAGTTTATATAGACACGGAGGGGGCTAGGGTTACACAGAGTCGGTTACAAGGGTGGAGATCTACATATCCGTATTTCCAAGCTTGCCTTCCACACCAAGGAAAGTCCCATCCGGACACGAGACGAAGTCTTCAATCTTGTATCTTCATAGTCCAACAGTCTGGCCAAAGGATATAGTCCGGCTGTCCGGAGACCCCCTAATCCAGGACTCCCTCAGTAGCCCCTGAACCAGGCTTCAATGACGATGAGTCCGGCGCACAGATTTGTCTTTGGCATTGCAAGGCGAGTTCTTCCTCCGAATACTCCATACAAGATTTTGAGCACAAGGATAGTGTCCGGCTCTGCAAAACAAATTCCACATACCACCGCAGAGAGAATAATATTTCCACAAATCTAATCTGCTGACACGTTTGACAGCATGACATCATGCCATGGCACGGTCATTATTCGAACCGTTTTTCTCAACCAGCACCACACATATCGCGAGGCGGTTTTCCTGACATGTCTTGTCAAAGCTGAGATCGTGTCCCCCTTATTACGGGATTCTCATCAATACGGACGTGGGTAACCCAATCGTGCCCGTTGGTATGACTCCTCGATTTTAGGCAAGTCCCAAACGGCCATGAGGAGGACGCTTGATATTCACTCTCTTTATAAAGAGGCCAAGGCCTGTCCTTTTTTCCTTCTTGTACTCAATCGAATCCTTCCCCCACCTCTAGTTCCAACACCCAAGGCTCAGGTCAGGCACTTTGGACCTTCAACCATGTCCAGATCCAACCTTCAACGTCGATGGATGGACATCAAGAAGCTGAGAGAGGCCAGGTATTTGACCCTCGAAATCTCGCACATGCTGCCTGCCCGAGGGCAGGTCATTCCCACTCCCGAACCCGGCGAGAGCGTTGTATTCATCTCTCACTTCCTCCGAGGGCTAGGCCTTGCTCTAGATCCCTTTGTTAGGGGGCTTATATTCTATTATGGGCTGGATTTCCATGACCTGGCCCCAGATTCTCTCCTTCACATCTCGTTGTTCATCGTTGTGTGTGAGGCCTTTCTCCGCATTACCCCACTCTTCGGCCTGTGGCTCAAGACTTTCAATGTGAAGCCGAAGATGATCGAGGGGCGACACGCAGAGTGCGGAGGCGCTGTAATAAGCAAAAATGCTGATGTTCCATGGCCAGAGGGTTCCTTCCCAGAGGTGTCCGGTTTATGGCAACGGGAGTGGTTTTATATCACAGCTCCCCGAAGTGCCAAGTGGGTAGCCGCCTCTCCGTTTTGCTCGGGCTCCCCACCACAACTGACGTCATGCATCAACAAGGGGCTGAACTGGGGGCCAGTAAGTGATGTGCCGATATTGCAGAGTCGCATCCGAGATCTCCTTGAGAGAGATGTGAGCTTGGTCACGGTAATGCAAGTTATGCTAGTTCGTCGAGTCCCGCCTTGCAAACGTCGACCCCTCCGTATGTGGGAATTCAACCCGGAAGGACCGTGAACTATTCAGCACTTCCTCGGCATGACGCTCGAAGAGATGTACAAATTGTTCTTTGGATAACAAATAAAGTGTCCGGACACCACCGAGGATGCGGGTCTGAGCTGTAATCGCCCAGATACCCAAGTAAGTAATTCCGTGGCCGAACACACTGTCTTTTTATTTATCATAACATCATTCTGAAAAAGTCATTCCTTGACCAGGACTGGGTAACAAAGGCGAATATGATCAGTTGTTCGGCTCCCCTTCCCGAAGGTTCGGCTAATCCAGTACTAGCCAGAATGCTCGACCCGGCGCCTTATCAGGCACCCTCAGAGGAAGATAAAGGGGGAATAAAGAGGCTGAAAGGATGCCTCACTCATTATTCATCCAAACCAAGGGAAGTAGCGCCTCCACGAAGGAGGATAACCAGGGAGAAGAATCTGAAATTCCCTCTCCCCAAGGAAGGAAGAGGACCACCTCTGAAGACCCGGAAACAGAGGTTTCCAAACGGGGGAAGAAACCTTTGCCAGAGGGTCCTACCTCGGAGGGTACTCTTGCCGCACAGTGCCTGCAATAGGATCAACCCTCGACCGAGTTGTAAGTAAACGAAAAGTACTTAATAGTGAAAATATCCTATCTTACTTCTGAAGACAGTAACCGAAGCTTATATCTTGTAGTTCGGATCGTAGCCCTTCTCGACAGAGTTCGTCTTCGGGGGATCTTCTTCCGGAGATGATGGAGAGCGAAACACCTCCCCCTGCCACCCCGCCTCATGAGGCGGGCGACCCTGAAGTTTTGTCGCAGAGGGCTTCTCCTGATCTGCCAAGTCCAGAGGGTAATCCTTTGGCCACCCGAAGTCCTCAATATTCGGCTCCTAAAGAGAGCAACAGAAAAAGTCGGGAACCGCTCGGTGTGCGATTGAACTCACTGAAGGATCTTCTGGAGAAGGCGGCCATCTCAGAAGCGCATCGTACGCTAATGGGTACGGTGATTGAGAGGATTTCATCCGCTGAACGCGGGTTGCATGAAGCTTTATGAGTGTGCTGAAAGGCTTTGAGGTACATGAAATAGTGTATGTTTTTGACAGTACCGCACACGTTAGGTGTGCCCTATGTAGATAGTAGCCCCTGAGACTCTGGTTGCCGTCGAGAACGGCGGCAAACAGAGGATCATAGTCCCAGGCAATAATCAGGCCGCCTTCATGTGCAGGTGGATGAAGGACCGGTGGCTAGCCGGACTGATGAGTTTGCCGAGCTAAGGCGGCAATTTGATGCGGCCGATGCCGACATCGTGCTTGTCAACAAGCGGCTCGACGAGGCACAGGGTATGTGATTTCTCCGGTGATCAACACATAGTAATAGGAGCATGATGCCAATATCTTTAATATGTTGTAACTATAGATGGAGCTGCCGCCATGGAGACCCTTCAGGGGAACTTGCCCGAGCCAAGGAACAAGCTAGGAATAGTGATGCGGCTGCTCTAAAGGCAGTCGAAGAGCCGAGGGCCGAACATGGTGCTCATTACCAAAGCAAGGAAAAATAGCCAAAATGGTCATTGAGTTGAAAGATGCCGCCGACCGCTACTAGCTTCTTGAAAAAGAAAGCCGGGTGAAGGCGACGGACCTGGGGAAGGCCATGGTAGCAGCCAAGGAAGCCCGCTCCAAAATTAGAGTGGCGAAGGAGGAGCTATGTCAAGCTAGAGATATCGCGGCTGGGAAGCCCTTTTTGTTGCGGACGAAGTTCGGAGATCCGAAGTATGCCCCTCTTAATCAACTATGGAGTTCTGCAGACGCATACGTGGATTTGGCGGCAAGTGCTCCTGATGCGGCCGAGTACTTCAAGGATCAAAAAGATTGTGAAGTGGAAAAGCTATTCTGGTCACAGTTCCATGTTCGTTGAATGAGCGAATGGCCGAATGGGCCAAGCTCCATAGGTTGTCCGGGCTTGCCATGAGGTCTGTTGTGGATCATCTGTGGCCGGAAGGGCCAAGGCCGAATAGTTATTTTAGTTTAGTGCAATAGTTCCTTGGTGATGTCCCGCACATCGACGCTATGAAGAGGTTGGCGTGCATCGAGGGTGCGTGTATGGCACTTGCCCATGTCAAGACATACTGGGCAGAGATGGAGGCCACCGCTATTGCAACCCAGAGTCCGGCCGTAGGCCGAGTATCTGCCGAGCACCACTTTGAAGAAGTCCTTGAAGGCGCTCGATCAATAGAGGCTCAGTGCTCGAAGAATATAATGTTCTAGTGACATCTATTACCATTGTAAAAAACAATGTTTTATTGAATTATGAAGGATGTGTTTATACTTTTGCCTGAAAGTATTATGATGCCTCCTGTGCAACCGTTTTATGTATATATGTATATAACCTGAAAGTTTGTAGTCGTTGGCTTCAGCCCCCATGCATGTAATGCGGGGGTGTTCGCAAAAAATGCATATTCACACTTGATCCAACGTCTTGGTCCATTAAGGAGGTGGTAGCGCAGCTAACGAGGCAATCAAACTATTTTGCTTTAACACTTTCACTTAGCCATAGGAGTTTGACGGCGGGACTACTAGATAGCCCCTGGTACCTCCGCGCTCGTCCGAATATGGGGCGCGTAAGTACATGACCGGGAAACGGCCCTTCGTTAATGCGGAGGAATACCGAAGATTCCGCTAAGTCATCGAGTGGTTGACCAGTCTCGTGCTTTATCATGACAGTCAGTTTTCGGCTTTCTCTACTGAGGTGCTCATCCGGATGAACTAGGGCACAATCGCAGTAGTTCTCCCGGTGCCGCCTTAGCCGATAGAGCGGAACGTAAGGTAGCAAACGCGGGAGCCACGCAAACCAAACATTTGACCAAAGACATGATTCGGAGCTGATGCATATAAGGCCAAACTCGCGACGCCGAACACTCCCTAAGGTATTCGGTCTTTACAACATATGTCAGGCTGAACAATGCCCTTAATAATAAACCCCGAGTGTCCAGGTACATGCAATATTCTGACGTGACAAAATGCCAATAACGTCAACATCCTTCTCGGTTGTATTGAGTATCCGGAGGATGTGAACAACAAGAGACAATAAAAAAGGTTTACGTGGGGTATTAATCTGAAAAGAAACCTTTGAGCAGGTCCCTGCTGCACGTCTGCGCCTGTGTCTCCATTGTGCCGTGTCCTGGACGGGTGTAGCATGATTGTCACCTATAAAAGGGAAGAACTTAGGTGAAAGTTGTCATGCCAAAAAATTGGTTATTCTCGATGAACCATTGAAATTAAAGATAAGTCAAGTTGGGCTGAAATAGCCCTGATTACACGCGGGAAGCCCCTGGTATCGTCTATGAGGGTTTAAAAACCAATCTCAGGTATATCTAGTGATGCACCGGACTCGTCTAACCGTGTCCGCGGTCTTGACGACCTGTCATTTATTCTGGTTGGTGAGGTCGTCTATTGCCCGGCTGTTAAAGTCGCCGCACGTTCTTCCGCGCGTAGAGAACGCTCGATATTTCCACTAATTGTGATGGTGCCCCGTGGATCAGGCATCTTAATCTTAAGAGAAGCGTAATGTGGTACCGCATTAAAACGACCGAAAGCTGTTCTTCTGAGTAGTGCTTGATAGCCGCTTTGGAATGGAGCAATGTCCAAGTTTAACTTCTCACTTCGGTAGTTGTCGGATGAACTGAATACAACCTCTAGTATTAGAGAGCCCGTGGAGCGGGCCTCTGGGCCTAGTATTACTCCCTTGAAGGTAGTATTGTTGTGGCTTATTTCCGTCGGGTCTATCCCCATTTTGCGGACTGTGTCCTGATATATCAGATTTAGACCACTGCCGCCGTCCATAAGGACTCATGTGAGATGGTATCCGTTTATTATTGTGTCTAACACCAAGGCAGCCAATCCTTCATGCCGGATGCTTGTCGGGTGATCCCTGCGATCAAAAGTGATCGGGTAGGCCAACCAGGGGTTGAACTTAGGGGTGACGGGCTCTATGGCGCGTGTGTTTCGGAGTGCATGTTTGCTTCTCCTCTTCGTCACGTGGATCATGTTTACTGTTTTAACCTCCAGTGGGAATTTTTTCTGTCCTTCAGTGCTTTGCTGGCGAGGTTCGTCCTCGTCTTCGCTTGGTTTCTCCCTTCCCTTGTGTTCGTCGTTTAGCTTACCGGCCTGCTTAAAGACCCAACACTCTCTGTGGGTGTGATTTGCAGGTTTATCAGGGGTGCCATGAATCACATAGTTTGTCCAGAATCTTGTTTAGGCTGGATGGTCCATCTCTGCTGCCTTTGAAAGGCTTTTTCTGCTGACCTGGTCGAGAGCCCCTGAATCCGGCGTTTACCGCCGTATTATCCGGACTGTCTTCTTTATTTCGACGCTTGCTTTTACTGCGTCGTGGTTTTCCATTGCCATCCCTGACTTCGGATGTGCTTGGGTCGCTAGTGCTACTGCGGGCTAACCAGCTATCTTCACCCCCACAAAAGCGGGTTGTGAGGCTTGTCAGGGCTGCTATTGTTCTCGGTTTTTCTTGGCCGAGGTGTCTGGCGAGCCATTCGTCTCGGACGCTGTGCTTGAAAGCTGCTAAGGCTTTGGCGTCCGGAAAGTCAATGATTTGGTTCTTCTTAGTGAGAAACATGTTCCAAAGCTTTCGGGCTGACTCTCCGGGCTGTTGAATTATATGACTTAAATCGTCTGCATTCGGAGTTCGGACGTAGGTCCCTTGAAAATTAGCCCGAAAAGCATCCTCGAGCTCCCCCAACTTCCGATTGAGTTTTCGGGGAGGCTTTTCAGCCCGTGCCGAGCTGGTCCTTTAAGCTTGAGGGGTAAGTATTTAATGGCGTGGAGATCATCTCCGCGAGCCATATGGATATGGATGATAAAGTCCTCAATCCAGACAGCAGGGTATGTGGTCCCGTCGTACGCCTCTATGTTCACTGGTTTGAATCCTTCTGGGAATTCGTGGTCCAGCACCTCATCAGTGAAACATACGAGGTGTGCGGCATCCCTGTATTTGGATGTATCATGGCGTTCGGACGGTTGTAGTATTCGGATTTCGTTTTGTGCTAGAGCGCGCTTCCTAGATCCATAGATGGATCTGGTCATACTAGATTTTTGGCGCAAGTCCTCACGTAGATCATTTGTGGACTTATGTGTGGCCTTGTTAGCCACTCTATCGCGGTCACAAGGTGGTTGATCTAGCCAGTTGGCCGTTTTATTTTCTGGCTGTGTGGGCTCTAAGGCCTCATCGTCGAATTCAGGTAATAGCTTGCACTTTGGATAGCTCTTTGTGTGGTAACTTCCATTATACTTTTCTTCATTGTCGAGCACTTTGTTCCACCTGCTGTTGAGCGTATTTTGTGCAGCCTTAAGCCTTTGCTTCTGCTTCTTCAGACTCCTTGCTGTGGCAATAAGCCTTCTGCGGAGGATCTCTTGTTCCAAGTGCCTTTCCGGGATGAAGTGTGCATCTTCGTCCGGACTGTTTTCCTCCCCAGAGGGGGGTTGATGAGGTTTATCCGTGGCGTCGCCGTGTTCGGACATCGGATCCGTACTATATTCGCCGTTTGCAATTTCATCGTGCTCTGCCACCGGGTCCATGTGGTCGTCGTTTCCTCTGGAGTCGACTGGAGTGTTATTTTCTCTTGCACTGTTATCGCTGTTTTTGTTATGGCAGGACTTAGAGCGGCGCCGCTGACGTCGGTGCTTGGTTTGTTTCTTGGAGGGGTCATCCTCCGCTGTCTCGTCGCCATTGCCTCCTTTGGGTGTATCCACCATGTATATGTCATGTGATGAAGTGGCTGTCCAGCGCCCTGTGGGCACTGGTTCCTTTTCGTCTCCTGCATCGTCGTCCATACCGCCGATGTCTTCGGAGTCGAAGTCGAGCATGTCGGTTAAAATCGTCGACAGTGGCTACTAAGTGGGTGGTGGGTGGGGAGCGAATTTCTTCATCATCCGCATCCTGTTCTAGCCGGACATAGTTCGGCCAAGGTTCTCCAGACAAGGAGAGAGATCTTAATGAATTTAGCACATCGCCGAAAGGCGAGTGCTGGAAGATATCCGCGGATGTAAACTCCATGATCGAGCCCAATCGGATTCGATGGGCGCGGATGGAGGTGGTTCGGAGCCCGTGGCCACGGACGAATCCAACGGTTCGGCAACACGGCTCCCGTAGGGGGTGAAGTCAATATCCGGCTCTATTGCCACTGAGAGTGCTGCCTCCATGGCGGGGTCTATTCCCCCGTCCTTGGATGGCGCAATTTGCTCCGGATTGAAGGCCGGTCCGACGGTAGAGCTAAATCATGCTCGTCGTGATCATGCGGCGCACCTAACATGGGCTCGAGTCCGTCAAAGATCAAGTCTCCGTGGATGTAGGCAGTGTTGTTTAAGTTTCCGAACCTGACCTGATGGCCAGGGGCATAGCTCTTGATCTGCTCCAGATGGCCAAGCGAGTTGACCCACCGTGCGAGGCCGCCGAATACGAAGATCTGTCCGGGGAGGAAAACCTCACCATGGACCGCATCGTTACCGATGATCGAAGGAGCCATCAAGCCTTTATGGTGACAGCATAGTGGAACTCTCAATGAAAGCACCAATGTTGGTGAAAAAACCGGCGGATGTCGGGTAGGGGGTCCCGAACTGTGCGTCTAAGGCGGATGGTAACAGGAGGCAGGGGACACGATGTTTACCCAGGTTCGGGCCCTCTCGATGGAGGTAATACCCTACGTCCTGCTTGATTGATCTTGATGATATGAATATTACAAGAGTTGATCTACCACGAGATCGTAGAGGCTAAACCCTAGAACCTAGCGTATGGTATGATTGTTGTTGTCCTACGGACTAAACCCTTCGGTTTATATAGACACTAGAGGGGGCTAGGGTTACATAGAGTTGGTTACAAGGGAGGAGATCTACATATCCGTATTGCCAAGCTTGCCTTCCACGCCAAGGAAAGTCCCATCCGGACACGGGACGAAGTCTTCAATCTTGTATCTTCATAGTCCAACAGTCCGGCCAAAGGGTATAGTCCGGCTGTCCGGAGACCCCCTAATCCAGGACTCCCTCAGCCACCTTCAGCTCGGTGTCCTTGTCTTCAGCCGCCTTCTCGGCCGCCTCGCGACGACGGCCTTGTCCTGACGGGGCCCCTCAGCTGTGGTGATGCCCCTGCAGGCGATCCACCTCGGCCTGGAGCCGGCCCTTGTCGTCGGCCAGCTGGCCGCGCTGCTGGTCCGCCTCCACCAGGGCCTGCTGCACATCTGCCACATTGGCGACTTCTGCCTTAAGGAGCTCCACCTCGGCCTTGAGGCGGCTCACAACTGCGCATGCAGCCGGTTGGCCTTGTCAAGAGACCGCCGAGCCGCGGCCGCCTCCGCCCTCGCCTGCGCCGCCTCGACGCCAAGATGGCCAGTGTCGGCAATGAGCCAGTCGTAGTGATGACCGGCGCGGAGGAAACGAGTCCGCCAGGACACCACCTCGGCTGCGAAAAAGAAGGACTCAGCAGAAGAAAAAAGAAAGACTTCAGATTTGGCCCAACTGTTACACAGTTGGCCCGAATCTCGGGGGCTACACCCAGTGGGTGCGCTAGAGCGCCCCCACTAGAAAAGAGCACAAGAATACCTACAGCGACGCGGAGCTCCTCCTCCTTGGCAGCAAGCTGCTCCATGAGCTCCCAGTGCTTGACCAGGAGACGATTGTAGGCGGCGACCCAGAAGGCGTCGAGATGCTGAAGAAAGCAGAAATCAGAACAAGGCCAACACTCTAAAGATTCAACCCAACTACTACGTAGTTGTCCCGAACCTCGGGGGCTACACCCAGTGGGTGCGCTGGCGCGCCCCCACAAAGAAGAAATTACAAGAAGACTTATCAGAACGGAGCGCTCCAGGTCGTGCGTCCGCTCCAACTCGGCCTGGGCGAAGGCCTCGAGCCGTTCCGCCCGGCCTCGCAGGCGGCGACTGACGGCGTCCAGCGCCGCCTCCTCCTGGGTCTGAGGCCTGAAGACAATGGCGCCCCCGCTCCGCGCTGGCTGCGGCATGGCAGCTCGGTGCCCTCCCTGCTAGGGCACCAAGGCGTACTCCCCGCAGGCCACTCATGAAGCGGCCGGCGCCTCCTCCGACGCCCCTCCCAGCGCCGCCGACGACCCTGACGCCGGGACGTCCTGCGTCGCCGTCTCCGGCCCAGCTGCCGGGATGGCCTCTGGCACTGCCGCCCGCGGTGCCTCCTCCAAAACCGGCGGCGCCTCCGACACCGCCGTCCGCAGCATCTCTTCCAAAACGATGCCGCCTCCACCACCATCAGTCCCCGCTCGCTCGACCACGTCGGCCCGCGTCGGGGTGTCATCCACCACCTCCACGACCTCCCGGTCGGGGATCACCACCTCAGCCCAGCCTCCATGGCTGCGCTCCCTCACCGACGACGGCTCAAAGACCATCGCCGCCACCACCGTGCCCTCCGGCATCTCGCGCCAGGCCGGCTCCGCGCCGGCTCGCGCCCATGCCGCCGCTGCATCGGTCCAAGCACGGACCAACGCCGCCTCCAGCTCCGCCTCGGCCCGGTTCCTGTCCCGCCAGGCCAAGGCTTCGGCGTCGTTCGGATCCAGGCTGAGGTTCGAGTCGGCCCGTCCTTGCACCTCAGCCTGGTCGGCGAGGTCGAACCGGCTCCTGCGGAACGCGACCCCTTCAGCGGCCGCGGCTTCCGCCGATGCCCTCGCCAGCGCGATTGGCGACCTGAACAAGAAGACAGAATGAGCAGAAAAGAAACAAGAATAGCTCAAGAAAAAAAATCTGAGCGCAAACGAGAGATGAAGCTTACCCCGCCAAGACCGGGACCGGGGTTGGCCTCCTGTGCCCGCCGCCACGCTTCCTCTTTGTTGGCCTCCCGGCCCCGGCCGGGTCCGCCGTTTGCTTCGGGGCCCTGGGTCGCGGCGCGCCGCTGTCTTTCCCATGCGGGTGGCTCGGCGCCGCCCCATGCGAGGACCCGGCTCCGCCCGCGTCGCCGCCTCCCCCGCCCAATGCCACTACACCGATAACTGGCGTCAACACCGACCGTTCCGTGCCGCGGTCAGCAATTCAAGACACATGAAGAAAATCATGAGACTTACCTGTGCGATGCTCAGCGCCGGCGTCGGACTCGGCCTCCTCCTCCCCGCCATGAGCCGCGGGCTCCTCTGGCGCCACCGGCGCCACCTACGACGGGGCCCGGGTGTAAGGATGCCGAATCGCATTCAGAAGGACCCCCCGCGTCACGTCAGGATGGATGAGAAGGGGCGCGGCAGCAAAGTAAGAAGATCGGACACTCACCTGCGGCGCCGGGTTCGACTGGCTGTGCGATGCCTTGCCGAACCGCCAGTCCTCCCCAAGGTTGGCCTTGGAGATGTCATTCACGCCACGTGCAATCTGCTCCTTGGACAGCCGCGCCGACCCCATGTGGTTGGGGTCTTGAAGGCCGACCATTTCGCCGATGAGGCAGGAGCGCCCCTGAAGCGGAAGGACCCGCCGCATGATGAATGCAGCGAGGAGGTCGGTGCCGGTGAGCCCCTCCTGCGTCCTCATCATCGTCACCCGCTCGCAGAGATTGACGATCTCCTGCGACGGGCGCCTGGGCGAGTAGCCCTAGTTCGTGTTCACCCGCGGCGGTGCGTTGGCGTAGGCCGGAAGGTTGGTGCGATCCGCACCAAGGTTGCGGACGTAGAAGAAGGAGTTCTGCCACTTCTTGGCAGAATCCTCTAGCGGGATCTTGGGGAAATCCGCCCCCGACCGCTTCGAGATGACAGTGGCGCCGCAATCGGCGAACTCCACGGCCAACGGGCCCTGCTGCTTCAAGGAGAAGAAGCGCGCCCAGAGGTCGATCGTAGGCTCGACCCCCAGGTGCCCCTCGCAGAGGGTGACGAAGCCGGAGAGCTGGACGATGGCGCCGGTGCCAAGATGATGCGGCTGGAGCCCGAAGAACTCCAGGAACGCGCGGAAGAAGGTGCTCGTCGGTAGCCTGAACCCGCGCTCGAAGTGCGTGAGGAAGACCACGCGCTCCTGCCCCTCGGGCCGAGGCCTCTGCTCATCGCGCGGCAGGCGGACACCGACGTCCGTCTCCCGCGGCAGGCGCCGCATCGCCCGGAGTTGGGTGATGTCCTCGGAGGTGACATTCGAACCCATCCAGGAGCCCGATGGCAGCGACATGATCAAAGGAAGAAGGAAGATGGACAGCGAAGGAGTTCTGCTCGGAGCAGCGGGCACCGCAGTGCGTCAGTTGCAAAGAGCGGAGCGAGAGCAAAGGGATAGGAGGGCGCGAGCGAGAACAATGTCCGCCGCCCCTGCCCCCGATTTATAACCCTCGGTATGAACACTACAAAAAAAAGACACATCCGTGACATTTTGGGCCGAACGAATTTTTTTCTGTCATACATATGACAGTTCTATGACGACAATTGTGACAAAACCTGGTATCATCATAGATGTGGTGGGCTCCTACTTCTATGACAAAAAATCATGACAGAAAATGGGCTTTTCGTCCTGGGCGGGCCGGAGACGCAGCTGCATGACATTCTTTGGGCCGTCCATGAAGGAAAAAACCATGGTAGAAGCGAGGGGCAGGAAAATTTCGGGGAGTTCCCGGTTACGGTGGGAGGTCGGGGGCCGAGCGATGCGCGTTTCTCTCGTACACGCACGTGCGTGTGTGCGAGGCGTTGGCTCTAACTGAACCTGAGCGAGGCGTTGGGCTGTAACTGAACCCGAGCGATTGCACTGCAGGCTACGCGTTAATGAACCCGAGCGATCGATCGATGCCTGTTAACTGAACCCGACCGAGCGATTCCTTCGCTACTGCTGCTAACTGAAGCCGATCGATGGGATGAACAGTGAGCGTTGCGGGGGGGGGGGGGGGGGGGGGTGGTTGGATGAACAGTGAGTGGTGGCGTTGCCTCTGGATGAACAGGACCCCATGGTGTGGTGGAGGGCTGGATGAACAGTAGACGGTGGAGGGGTGTCCGTGGAGGGGTGGATGAACAGGACCCCGTGGTGTGCAGGGCTGGATGAACAGTAGACGGTAGAGGGGTGGTTGAACAGGACCCTGTGGTGTGGAGGGCTGGATGAATAGTAGACGGTGGAGGGGTGCCCGTGGAGGGGTGGTTGAACAGGACCCCGTGGTGTGGAGGGCTGGATGAACAGTAGACGGTGGAGGGGTGGTTGAACAGTAGCCAGTGGAGTAGCGCGCGGTGGAGGCTGGATGAACAGGAGCTCGTGGATGAACAGTCACAGGTGGAGGTTGGAGGAGGTCGACGATGGATGAACAGTAGCTCGTGGAGGCTGGAGGGGGTCGACGGTGGAGATGAACAGTATCCCATGGAGTCCCGTTTTGCAGTACGCCACACCCCTCCCGATGAACAGGACCGCCGTTTCGACCGTAGCGCTCTAACACAAGTCCGTTTCCTCCGTTTTGCGGTATGCCACACCCCTCCCGATCAACAGGACCCCCGTTTCGACCATAGGAGGTCCGTTTCCTCCGTTTTGCGGTATGCCAGACCCCTCCCGATGAACATGATCCCTTTTCGAACGTGGCTGGTCGAACACAAGGCCGTTTCCTCCGTTCCGTGGTACGCCAGGCCTCGTTTCCATTGCCTGTTCCGTCCAAGCCATCCCGATGAACACGACGCATTCCGTTGCCTCCCCATGAACACGACGCATTCTGTTGCCTCCCCATGAACACGACGACGACGCTGTTTCTCCGTTTCGACCCAGCCATGTACACGTGCCCTAGCCGTACGTATGCGCGAGTAGGCGTTCGAGACCCCGCCCGTATGTACACATACGTCGCCGTATTTTCTTTCTTGCACCCTGGCCGCTGTACGTATGTGTAAATGCTACGTGCGTGCCTCTACTACGACACGTGCGCGCCTCTACTACGACACGTGCACGCCTCTACATCGACCAGTATGTACGTACACGTTCGCGACCAGAATGACAACGCTATGTACGCTTCGACCAGGTGGGTCCCGACTGTCAGGCACTTCCTTGCCAGCGAAGATGTAGCTGGTGGGTCCCAGCAGTCAGGGGGAAACGTTTTTTTCATGAAATACGGTGGCCCGTCCGATGGGTCCCGCTGTCAGGTGGAGGAATAATTATTTTGCACGTAATAAGGAGGCACTTCCTTGCTGCTGCCGTGGAACCAGCTGTCAGCCTCTCCACGTACAGTCCATGTCCGATGGAAGCCGTTCCTTGACCACATTGACCACGCCGCGCCGAGAGCACCAGGGTGGTGGACGACGGAGAGACCTAGGAAGGGGATGACGCAGAGCCGGGGAAGACGCGTCAGTGGATGCCTATGCGTAGAGGAGTACGAGGGTTCACTGGTTTGCTGCGGTGTGAGGCTGCCGTCGCTGCAGAATAACAGGGGGTGTGGGTGAGTACAGAGATGGCCTGGCCAGCGGTGGGAGTAGTAGGGGGCGGTGAGGCCTCTGCCGCATCGCAGTTGGCCATGGGAGGCAGGAGCACGAGGCACGACCGGCGCTGGTTTGGGCGGCTGGAGCAAGAAGACCAGAGGTTGAAGAAGCACTACGGCCGTTGGATGGACATCGTACGGTCACTGGAGCTAGAATCGTGCATATTGACTAAGTTGACAAAGCCCTCAGTCCCCGTCAACTTAGTAGGCCCACAAGTCAGCCTCCCACCAAGGTGGGTCCCAGCTAGCAGGGGGGTATTCATTTTTTTGAGCGTAATAAGGAGGCACTTCCTTGCGTGCGAAGATATAGCTGGTGGGTCCGAGCTGTCAGCGGCGGTTACGTTTTTTTTGCGAAATACAGAGGCCCTTTCAGTGGGTCCCTGATGTCAGGGGAGGAATCATTATTTTGCGCGTAATAAGGAGGCATTTCCTTGCGTGCGGCCGTTGACCCAGCTGTCGGCCTCTCCACGTACAGTCCACTTCAGATGCATGTCGGTCGTTGACCACGTTGACCATGTCGCGCCGAGAGCACCAGGGCGGTGGACGATGGCGAGGCCTAGGAAGGGGACGACACGGAGGCAGGGAAGACTCGACAGTTGTTTACCACGCGGAGGGGAGTACGACTGTACGAGGGTTTACTGGTTCTTCTGCCGTCGTCGGAGAATAACAGCAGGTGTGGGTGAGTAGATGGATGGCTAGGCCAGCGATGTGAGTACGGTCGGGCGGTGTGGCCTGCGCGGCAGCACAGCCGGCCGCGAGGAGGAGGGAGCAGGTAGTCCCGCTGGCGCTTGTTTGAGCGGCGGGAGCAGGAAGAGCAGAGATTGAAGAAGCACGACGGTCGTTGGATGGACATCCAACACTCAGTGCTTGTGCGTCAACCTTTTTTAGGAAAGCCTCACATCTGTGGAAAACAGCATACAGCCCATCTACCATTATTTCTAATAATTTACAGCCCATTTGCTAATTCTTAAGGTTTTTTTGGAGCCCATATTCTTTTTGTTAGCATTACAACCCATATTGTGGGCACGGTTAAAAAATTAACAAAATTTTGCATATTTCGGTGCGGTCCGAACTGTTTTTAATCCCGAAATTTCAACTCACATTCAAACTGATTTTAAAAATAAATGTATATCAATATAAAATCCAACAAATTCTCCACGCATAAAAATTAATGTAATTTAAAATCTCGAAATGAAAAAAAGATATTTTAAACTAATTGCTGGTTTGATGTGTTTTAAAAATGTACATCCCATTTCTCATTAATGATGGGCCATTTTCTCGGCCAGCCGAATGAAGCTCTCCTCGTCTTGAAAGATTTGCAGCCCAACAGGCCTGGCAAAGTGACTTACTTGGCAAATCACAAAAAACTGGGTTGTGGCCGTGGACCTAGCTGTCAGCCTCTCCACGTACAGTACTCTTCCGATGGAAGTCGGTCGTTGACCACATTGACCACGCCGCGCCGAGAGCACCAAGGCGGTGGACGACGGGTGAGGCCTACGAAGGGGACAATGCGGAGCCGGGGAAGACACGGCAGTGGATGCCCACGCGGAGAGGAGTACGAGGGTTCACTGGTTCGGCTGCGGCGTGAGGCTGCCGTCGCCGCAGAATAACAGGGGGTGTGGGTGAGTAGAGGGATAGCATGGGCCAGTGGTGGGAGTAGTAGGGGGCGGTGAGGCCTCCGACGCATCACAGCCGACCACGAGAGGCAGGAGCACGCGGCATGACCTCCGCAGCTTTGGGCGGCTGGAACAAGAAGACTAGAGGTTGAAGAAGCACTACGGCTAAGGGAGTCCTGGATTAGGGAGTCTCTGGACAGCCGTACTATATCCTTTGGCCGGACTGTTAGACTATGAAGATACAAGATTGAAGACTTCGTCTCGTGTCCGGATGGGACTCTACTTGGCGTGGAAGGCAAGCTAGGCAATATGGATATGTATATCCCCTCCTTTGTAACCGACCTTGTGTAACCCTAGCCCCTTCCGGTGTTTATATAAACCGGAGGGTTTTAGTCCATAGGACAACATACAATCAGACCATAGGCTAGCTTCTAGGGTTTAGCCTCTCTGATATCATGGTAGATCTACTCTTGTACTACCCATATCATCAATATTAATCAAGCAGGACATAGGGTTTTACCTCCATCAAGAGGGCCCGAACCTGGGTAAAACATCGTGTTCCCTGCCTCCTGTTACCATCCACCTTAGGCACACAGTTCGGGACCCCCTACCCGAGATCCGCCGGTTTTGACACCGACATTGGTGCTTTCATTGAGAGCTCCTCTGTGTCGTCGCTGTCAGGCTTGATGGCTCCTTCTATCATCGATAGCGATGCAGTCCAGGGTGAGACTTTTCTCCCTGGACAGATCTTTGTGTTCGGAGGCTTCGCACTGCGGGCCAACTCGCTTGGCCATCTAGAGTAGATCGAAAGTTACGCCCCTGGCCACCAGGTCAGGTTTGGAAGCTTAAACTACACGGGCGATATCCATGGAGACTTGATCTTTAACAGATTCGAGCCTCTGCCTTGTGCGTCAGGCGGTCACGATGAGTACGATTTAGCTCTACCATCAGACATTATTCAGGAGATTGCACCGGCAGCCGCTCCAACCCTCAATTCGGAGCCAGTTGCGCCTTCCATGGACGGGTGGATGGACCCCGCCACGGAAGCCTTATCCTCATCGGCGATCGAGCCAGACATTGACCTTACCCTGCACAAGAGCCGTGTTGTCAAACTGTCGGATCCTTCTCTGGCCACGGGCTCCGAACCGCCTGCACCCGTTCCTAGCGAATCCGATTGGGCGGCGATCATGGAGTTTACCTCCACGGATATTTTTCAGCACTCGCCCTTTGGCGACATACTGAACTCATTAAGGTCTCTCTCCTTGTCAGGAGGATCCTGGCCGAACTATGACCGGCAGGATTGGGATGCGGACGACGAAGAAATTCGCGGCCCACCCACCACCCACTTAGTAGTCACTATCGATGACTTAACCGACATGCTCGACTTCGACTCCGAAGACATCGACGGTATGGACGACGATGCGGGAGACGAAGAGGAACCACTGCCCACAGGGCACTGGACAGCCACCTCATCATACGATATATACATGGTGGACACACCCAAAGAAGGCAATGGCGACGAGACAGCGAAGGATGACCCCTCCAAGAAGCAACCCAAGCGCCGACGACAGCGGCGCCGCTCTAAGTCCCGCCAAAGCAAAAGTGGTGATACCGGCACAGGAGATAATAACACTCTGGATAGTGCCGAAGACAACAACAATCCCCTCCAGCAAGATTTAGAGAAGGAGGATGGAGGAGCCAGCCCTCCTGAGAGAGCAGCAGATGGAGGGGTGGAGGATGATAATTACATGCCCCCTCCGAAGACGAGGCAAGCCTCGGCGATGACGAATTCGCCGTGCTAGAGGTTCCCATCAAACCAGAGCGCTTCAAGCGCCGGCTTATGGCCACGGCAAATAGCCTTAAGAAAAAGCAGCAGCAGCTTCAAGCTGATCAAGATCTGCTAGCTGACAGATGGACTGAAGTCCTCGCGGCCGAGGAATATAGACTTGAACGCCCCTCCAAGAGTTACCCTAAATGCAGGTTGCTACCCCGACTGGAGGAAGAAGCGTATGATGCGGCTGATTGGCCACCTCTTGGCCACGATAGAGAGGCATTCCAGCCAAAAACTGGCACTGCCGACCACGGGAGGCGGGAGCAGGCGGTTCCGACGGCGCTGGTTTGGGCGGCTGGGGCAGGAAGATCAGAGACTGAAGAAGCACGACTGCCGTTAGATTGACATCTAACAGTCTGATGCTGGTAGAGTCGATTGTTGACTAAGTTTCTTTTTTGAGAAACCTTGTGTATGCATGAACTTAGTAGGCCCACAAGTCAACCTCCAAATCTGTGGCACACAACATAAAGCCCATTTGCTATTTTTTATAATTTGCAGCCCATTTGCTAATTCTTAGGTAATTTATTACAGCCCATTTTCTGCCCAGGACCACGGTCAAAAAGTCCAACCTTATTTTGCATATTTCGGTGGAGTCCGAACTGTTGTAATCCTGAAATGATAAACATTTTTTAAGAACTTATTGATTTGCCAAAAAAATCGTTTTGTTTTTGTAAGAAAATAAGACGTGGGACAATTTAGTTGGTTTAAGGGAAAACTAGTGGTAAAAAAATCAGCGTTGGGTGGGAAAAAACGACAAAAATAAGGATGTAAATATGAAAAGGGAGTTTTATGTGTTTTTAATATAATGATACGTGTATATGAACTAGTAAAACTATAGGTAGAGATTAGAAAACGGATGTAGGACATGCGTTTCAAGAGGAAAATAGAACTGGGCTGTGTGTTTGATTCAGTTAAAAAAACTGCCTACGGATGTTGTAAGACAAAATATAACTAACACTGGCGGGCCAGAGGCCAGTAGATACCTGCTGGATATTTGTGTCCCGTTGTCGTCATGGGCTGGGCCTGTTAAAAACAAAACAACCCTGGGTAATCTACAGCCCAGTTGAAACTTGCTCGACTTGAAAAAACAATATACGTGCTCAATAAACGAGAGAATTCTGCAAGTACAGACTGATAACTAGGATGCAGCACGGATATTGTTTTTTTATCGGGATAATAAGTGCATGCACTTGTTTCGAAAAAACAGAGAACTGGGAATTCGAACGGTGGTGCTTATGCTACCCATCGAATGAAAATCAGGTGCCTGAAAATTCGTTTCGAAATAAATGATTCAACTTTATATCCACGTCAACCCTCGGCATGATGGTTTGAAGCAAATGCAAGTTCATACCAAAAGATCATTAACAACAATACCAACTTGCGGACGACAAGGTAGTACAACTACCAATACCAAACTAACTTATAATCTTTTTACTCCTGGCCCTAGTGTTCGTCTGGTAGAAAATCTTGCAGAGGACCAGCTCCCGCTCCTTCCCTTGCTCCAGGTCCCCGAGGTGCTACTGGTGCATCACCCAGTTGGTCCTCTGCTGGTCGAAGTTCTTGTTGGTGTGCAGCACCAGAACCTTTTTTGCTGCCGTCTGCCGGCCGTTGAACATCACCGGCAAGGTATTGTCGGTCTGGTGCCAGATCACGTGCATGCCACACTCTGACTGTATCTTGCGATGCGTCCATGCGCCCCTTTGAATGCCCTGGAATTGCGCTGGAAGAAATGCTTCCTTAGGCCACTCAGTGTGATACCTGCAGTATTGTGGAATACAGGTTTTAGTGTACCTAGTTGGCATTTTCATAACATCTTTGGCATGTTGCAGTCACTTGTTTCACATTTTATTAACTGTCAAATTGTAATTGCTTCACCAGGTCTGCGTATAAAAAGAAAAATAGAGCAATAAACAAAGGAATATGTTTGTGCAAGTAGAGGCCGATCAGTGTCTTACCTGGAAGTTTCTCAGGTTGGGTGTAACATATGTCGTGCTCGCTGTCGATGGTTGGTAGGAACAAATCGATGAGAGACTGAAATCTCGCGCTGTCAGCACTCACTTTGGCCTCAAAGTGCTCGATCAGCTCCTGATCCGTGGGATCAAACTTGACACCAGCCGGCAGCACGAGCCAATCCTTCTTCGACTTGCATCGGTAACTCCAGTTATATGGTACTCCATGTATGATCAATCGACTGTTTTAAGTGAATGATGAAAGATTTCGACAGATAAGTGGTACTCCAAATCTGAAGTCCAGAATACCCGAACACGCCGCCGGGATTATTGTGTCACCTCACGCGTAGCGTGTTGTCACATCAATTCAATGGGTGCACATGATGAATAATTTGACCGACGTATACTAGTACTGCTACTGTACTACTTACTAGTTGTATTTAGTGTCATGATTTATACATAGGTTTAACTAACAAGTACGCACTTGAAGCCTAACTGATATATATATATATGGCTTCTGCACAGCATCTCCATCATCATTATCAGTACATCCTACGAAGGTGAGTTAGGATGCACTTGATCCCAGGAAGGTATCTATCCTTCAAACCAGAGGAGTGCTTCAAACTATCAACAATACATAATATCGAACAAAAGAGGGTCGTGCTACAGCAGCAGAATACATGGCTCAGTCTAGATACCAGCATGAATCAAGTTGTGCATATTTGCTGTTGGCATGAACCACATCGCCACATGTCGGGTTTGCAAAAGTCATCCATCGCATGGAAGCTTGATGCCTTTCACATACTGAAGATTATCGGGCAACAAGCTATGTCGACGAATCTCTGGATATGGTGATTCATGAAACCCATGGTATGATGTGTAAACACAGCCCCCCCTCGCGAATGGAAGTTGCATAGCACAGTAATCATCGCCGGTGATATGATCAATGATTGGTTGGATGATCGGATAATTGAGCCCGAGGAACAAGGAGTGGTTGCTGAGGCTGTAAACCTGCCTCCAGTTGAATACGCCTGGCCCAACGGAGCTGGGATCTTTCTCGAACACGAAGCAGCCATAGCCATCAATGTCACGAACGCCCCCTTCATTGTACTGCATGTGGTTTGATGTACTGGTTTGGTAAATTTGGTACGTGCAAATGAGCATCAAATGACCGTCGTCAGCTGAACGAGCGATAAACCACCACCCATCGGCTGGTATGATTCCAGGTCCTGGAATCATGAAGGCCAACGCATTTGCGTCTGCTGCAACAATTCGAATTGGAGACCAAAAGGACAAAAATAAACAATCATGTTCAGAGTATGTGTGGAATTAAGATTATTATAACAGTGACACATATCATAGACAGAGAATTGCAATGCCGTGGTCATAATCATACCCCAAGTTAAAAAAATAATCCAATGGCTTTAATATTCTAGCAATAAGTCATGGTTCAAACATCATGTAACAATGAGAGGAAAACAGCTATGACGGCGCCTACTGATATTCTACCATAGCACTTACTACTACTCTTCTCATATCAACTCTAAGCAATAACATGTGTTGTTATAAAAATCTTGTAAACGAGAGTAACATATAGCAATCATGATGTTATGCTCATAATATGTATTCTAACAATCATTAGATGCCAATTGTTCTCATATCAACTCTAACAATAACATGTGTGGTCATAAAAATCTAGGAAATGAGAGGAACATATAACAATGATGTGGTTATAGACATGCTATGCATTCTAAATTTGTAACAAATGAACAGGCAGTCGTATTCATAAGGTAAAGATGAGACGAGATAGAACAATTACCCGACGATAGATTCCACCAATATAGGTAGCCAATTTGTGCGTCGACCACGTAAACGATGCCATCGTGCACTATACCATCAGACATGAATGTTTCCTCAACAGGATTGATGATGAGCCATAACCATGTATGGCGACCGGATTCCAGATAGACTAATCCCTTGTTGAACAAGGCAATGAGCTTGTAATCCATGTAGTCTTCTAATGATGTGGGCACTTCGCAGATTACAACTTTCTGCAAACAGAGCTCGAGCCAAAAGCTTGACGCGTCTCGTGCGTAGTAGGTAGGAGTGTCCGGCGGGCCGCGAGGCTCGATGCCGCGGTATCCAACGATGGACGGTTGATCTCTCGCTGGGTGTACATATCCACGAGATGCCATGGACTACCGGTGTGGTGGATGAGGATGATTCAGTTGGCCTTCATGCCCGCCCAGTAGTGGCCACACATGAAGCACAGGTATATGGGTAGTGGTAGCATGTCGAGGGGCACCACGGCAACCACCGTAGGATCATCAAGTCGGTGTCTGGGCCACCTACGAGGATCAGGCATTAGCAAGCAGGGTGTCATAAAAAGAGCCGGCCGGTTGCAGACGAGTAGATGGTACAACGACACCGAGCATGCGGCCAGACGGACGGGGTTGAGTAGGTCCATACGACTACAGATCTGCTCCAAGAGAACATCGGGGAGGGAATTCAAATCGCGGCTCTGCGTGTCAGTCGGTTCTGCCATTGGGGTTTTCGGTGCCTGCGAGCCAGCGGGGATGTGGATTCGGGCGGGCGAGCGAAGAAGCTTCTCCTCGTGTGGCCGAGCAGTGAGCGGGGGGGGTATGGTACGCGCGAGCTACCAAGGAAGATGGCACGGGCGGGCAAGCAGTGAGCGGGGGTAAATGGTGTGCGGTCGACGATGGGGAAGAGAGAAGGAAGAAGAAGAGAGGAGGAAGAAGAGTGGAAGACGGGGAAGAAAGTGCATTCAATCTCAGTTCTACTACTCCCTCCGTCTAGGTGTGTAAGTCACCTTACGAAAACTAAATAATCCCAAAACACTTAGGCACCGTACATTAACTCCCTTCTCGTTTTTTGTTTTGTGGCATATCAACCAATAAGATATGTGGGTTGTGCATGCTTTCAAGGACTTGAGACTACCAAACATAACCGACTGATTTAGTAACACCAACATGCTGGTTCAGCTTGTTAATTACGTGTCCCATCTGCTGCAGTGTGTATTGTCATTCACTGCGAAGACTAGTTGAATAGTTCTCTCTGACCGAGATGGGGAATAAATGGATCACAAGGACTTCCTTTCTACAGTATCCCTATGCCTCTATGCTCACTTCACTCATTTTGCTCCGTACCTAGTCACTTGTTGAAATATATAGCCAAATGGACATGTCAATGGGAGGGAGTAATCCCCATGCATGCATGCATGCAACATGCAACATGCAACACTCACACGTACACATGGACGCACGCAACACTCACGCACCCATGCGGCACACAACACACGACGCAACACACACGCTCACGCTCAAGTGCTCAACCTACTCCCTATGTCCGTGAAAGACTGGACATTTAGAGATTCACACATTGACCAGGGCATAATTAACGCCCAAAAGTAGCAGAATTATGTGTGCATGCGACCATTGAGATAAGAAGATTAAATGAAGGCCGTTGCATGCTGTAATTAAGGATAGACATCTAGCCTATACCTACAGCACAAGTTGGTGCATTAGTCAATCAATATCGATTTAGATTAAAGGCTAAACACATTGGAAGTGTAGATGTACATCATGTAGTACACTCTTTGTTGGAAGACCGAGGGAGCACACGTGCATGCACTCACATACACAGCCAGGGCGGTTCACGTGCAAGGGTTGGACTCGTGTCGCGCCTGCGTAAAGTTTTGTTTAACTAATTTCTTTGCTCTGCCAACTGATAGGTGGGACCCAGAAACCAGGTGACAATTTAACCAGTCAACAAAGTGCCACGTCGACTATGTGGCCGATCAGTAGGGTGCAATACGGTGCTCTACGATGAGCTAGTGATCGCATAATCGCCGCAAAACTATATATAGTGACCGTAAAGAGCGTACTATTATATACGTTGACCGCCAGTGTATTTTTATCGTTTCAAATTAAGCCATATTAATCGGAAAGGACGCAGTATGGACTACTACTACTACTAGTACTAGTACTGATTTGTTGTCTCCCGTCGACTCGCCGAACGAGGAGAAGCTTGCTTACTACGCCTCTCCCTCGCCCACGGGCGCAGTGGTTCGCAGGACGAGGAGAGGGTTTTGACTATAGCGCCCTCTCCCTCGCCCTCGCCCTCGCGGTGGACGTGCAACAGTTCAATCGGTGTCAGATTGCCAGAAGCATATTGTACTGTAGTATCATCATTGTTGGACCTTCCGAAGAGGCGAAGAGCCAAGTGCAAGGTTCACACGAGTACGAACTGTTGAACCTCCCGAAGAGGCAAAGAGCCAAGCGTAAGGTTTTATAGGAGTTGTTGTCCTAGTAGGAGTGTACTAGTACAACTATAGCGAACGATGCTACTGTATGATGCCGCCACGTCACGTATATCCAAAGTTGTGCCACCTTTTTTTCTTCTCAAAGAGCGTGTTGGAGCCCGTGCAACAACCACACAAGTGCACGTACACATAACACATTTACTAGTAATAAATTCTAAAGGAAAAATGCCAGTATGCCACACAAGTTCATCTCCAACTCATGTGATAAATTTGTGCACGACTAGTCTACATATATTCACAGCGCTACCGTCCACAATTACCGTACTCCACATACACGTTGTAGATGGGCTACATGTCCTCCTCCAGGTTCCAGTCCCAGATGTTCTTCATGGATGGCATGATCCATAGCGGTGGGCAACGGGAATCATTGTCGCAGCTTTCTAGTCTGGTTCCACACGATGGAGACTCATCCAAGCTGAAGCGGCATAAATCAGGGATAGTGTGTCCCAGCATGTCGTTCATCCGGCGGTGCGCATTGAAGACACAACCATGCTTCATGAACGGCAGGCCTTCCGTGTCGTGCATGGAAGGTGGCATCCACTTCACAATGGGGTAGCTGTCCCCGATGAAAAGCGAGTACTCTCCAAGAGTGTTCCTCGGCACCCACGTAGCATCACGGGGGTCGAACTCAGCGTCGTTCATCTGGTACACGTGGCATCCCAGATCAGGACACATGGTGACGTACATAGTCAAGGTCCATGCATAATAATGTTGTGCTCAAATGTGGCGGTCAGTAATACTGTGCAGCAAATAGTACTACTCCGGTATAGAGGAAGTAAAATAACCGGCTTATTATATATAGCCACTCTTGGCTCCATGGATGAGATAGTAAGACATGGAAAAACAAAAATGGTGGCAGCTAGTGGGTTCAAGTCTTCAAGGGCCTAGCTAGCTATACACGTCCTCCAAGGTAAAAAGTACTCCTACTAGTACTACGAAGTATACTACTAGTACAACAATGAAAGAGAAGGCAAGAGGGTTAAAAAATGGAATACCTGGGTAGATGGTGACGGTCCGATCATGGTAGATTATGTGACCATGTTGCACATCAGTGGTACCATGGGTAACGACTGCTAAGATAGTTGATCCCAATATGCAAAGTAAGCTACAAGGTTCCATGTTAGACCGAATCGCGGATGCAAATGCACATCCAGTATCGGCGATCTTATTTTGATCGGGGGATGACTGGTCCCTGCAAAATAATGGAGTACTGTTCGGGATGCAAATGATGGTTTGTGCATTCCATTTCTAATCTCCCATACCGTAGGATGTCAACCAGATGAAACAAGTCCCCTAGCTTGTCACCGCGAAGATGCGGCCTAGATGGCGCACGGCGTCTTCGAACGTGTAGGGGTACAAATCTGTCGCCGCCAACATGCGCCAGCCTCTGCCGTTACTGCCTCCTGCATTGATGGAAATCCTTATGTCGAAACCGCGATGAGATAGTAATCGTCGTAGCCGCGTCGCTTTGTCGGCGGGTCTGCAATTGCTATCTTCTTAAATCTCATGTAGGCATCATCATACGTATTCTTGCCCAGCCAGTCCGGAAGGCCGATCCCAATGGTGGAGAAGGGGTCTACCGGAACGGCCGCACTGCTGTGGATGTTGTGCAAAATGATGGTGGTATCCGGCCGGAGGTATGCAAGCCAATCTTCGTTGGCACTGACCCAGACCTATATATAAGATGGTGGGCAGCGGAGAAATTACGGGATGGAAATGAAATAACTATGTACTACATGATCAAACTCCATTACTGACCTGCTCATCGGACAAAATCCGACTACCTCTCAATGTCGGCAACTCTAACGGAGTCAACGTGCAACCATGGCCAGGGAGCGGTGGACTGTTCGAAGGATTGTCCCATAGAAGAACCTTCTCCTTGAGGATGCATGGAAGACCAACAAGCATGGCCTGTTTAAGAAGCGTCTTGAAAAAGTTGGTGCAGGAAGCACCGAGTCTTGCGGCGGTGAGGACGTCAGAGCGGCGTGGGATTTCTCCCATAGGATCGTCGTCCAAGGTCTCCCAGCTCCGACGAGGAGGAGAACCGCCTAGCAAATCCATGGGAGCAGCGACGAACTGCCTTCTCTTCGGGGGGAGGGGAACTGGCGAGGAGGAGATAAGAGCATAGTAACCGCAGGGCCTCGTCCCTTCCAACTGTAGATCGTTCCTCAGCGAAGGGGTGAGGCTATTATTTACTAGTACTCCCCCCGATTCTTTTTACTCTGCGCATAAGAGCAGACTCGGATACCAAGGCAGGGGCTCGCAGCATGCTTTCTGGACGGAAATACCCCTGGCGCATGGATGGGAGGAGTTAGCAGCTATAAATGCCCCATGCAGCCCATTGGCTATCCGCCCGCGTTCTCCTCTCTCTGCATGCTGCATGGATGTCTCCCTCTCTCTCACATGACTGCATGCGGTGGCGCTGGCCTATGAGAAGCTCGCGTGGAGATAGCAATCTTCTCTCCAGAAGTGATATTTTTGAAAGAAAGGGGTTATGGAACGTTATGGGATTGCATTATACTGTAAATAATGGCACTAGTAAGAAATTTTTGGCACTAGGTAGTAGTTTTTGGCGTGGATTAAGAAATTTTGGGTATGTATTAGCCATTTTTTGTACACGCCAACTAGTGTCAAAAAACGTCTTACATTATGTGACGGAGGAGTACGTACTTGTACTATAGCAGTACTAGTACTACTTTTCTCAACTAGTAGTGTGATGTACTGTACTTCTAGTCTAGTCTAGTATAGTGCACCAGTTTTGAACTCTTGAATCTCAGGGCCAAGGAGCTACAGTTGGAAGTGGAGGGTACTACTGTTCTCCAGAACCATCGCTGTACTATCAATGCAGGGGAAGTACACCTACGTAGTGGCCTAGTGGGTACTCTCGGTGCTCTATTCAGCCGCTCCTCTCACGTAGCTGGCCTACTTAGCCGCTCCTCTCACGCACACACTAGCAGCCTGTTTATCAGCGATGGTTACTGCGGGGGCAGAACATTTGAGTTATTTGATACAGCGAGACTAGGCTTTTCGCTTCCATTTGTGGAGGTGTAATGGATCTCGTCGAACTTTGTTAGTAGTTCCTTCTTTATGAATGAGATGAAGCAAAGCTTTTGCCTTCGTTTCAAAAAAAACACGGCAAGAGGAATTTCTTTTATAGTAGAGCCGATAATGGAGTGAAGTCCATGCATGCAACGCCACAAGCTACAGAGTAGTAGTAGAGCACTTTACGTACAGAGCCATATTGCACAGTTCCCAATGCCCTGCCAGGCGTTTCCAGCTCATCGGGCTTAATTGGGAGGCGCCAGTTTAAATATGCTACTAGCTGGAAGCTGCAAGCGAGGTGCGGCTAGGGCGAGCACGCGAGCCACTGGATGCTGGGAAGGAAAACACGTTCACATGGCTAGGCTGTCCAGTGCACCAGATTGTGGGGCCGCACGTCCGTTTGACTTCAAAACTCAAACTACCAGTGTAAAATATTGGCTCACAGCGAAGTGTAGTAGTACTATTTTTTTTAAAAAGGCCACCGTGCGTTCGGCCGGGATCGAACCCACAAAATGAGGTATACACTCCCGCGACCACTAGTAGTACTCGTTGGAGTACAACGCAACCAGAATCGCCTTTTGTCGCTAGTAGTACGTACATTGTTCCTTACAAGAAACCCCTAAGAGCATGGTTAATAGTATAGCCAGTTGCTGGCTATAAGCCAGTGCCATGTCATCTACAGGCCATCTTATAGCCAACATGTAGTAGTTGTTTATTTCTTATAGCCCGCTGACTGAACTCTATTGTACTTGCTCTAATAATGCAAGAAACTACTACCACTTGCATACATGGCAGACTTAAGATAAGACTACCATATCAGCCATTGTACATGCTCTTACCAACAAAAATCCTCGAGTGACCTCCTACCTCCGGCCCGTACACCTAGTCATCCTCGGCCATGGGACGCAGCTACCGCCGCCGGCAGAAGGCGAGGTCAAAACCACCGGCGGTGCGGAGCCCATGTTGCGGCAGCCCAGATGCCAGCTCCGTCCGGAGCTCGCGGCCGCTAGCTAGCCAAGATAGCTCCGTCTAGCTGCTTTTCTGCAAGGTTTGCTAGCTAGATTGGCAAGGCAGCGCGGCGGCTTGCTCGCATGTGCCGCGCTAAGGCCAGCCATCTGGCTCGAGCGAAGGCCAGTGCGGCGGCTTGCTCGCTCGTGAGTCACGCTCGGGCCAGCCTGCCAACCCATGCGGAGGCCAGCGCGGCGTCCGGCCCGTCCGACGGAGCGGCGGCCAACTCGCTCATCACCGGCACCACCGACGAACACACAGCAGTACTGTTTGAAGTAATGTTCAGGAAAAATAATGATTTGAGGGGGAATAACAGGATAGAAGGTCAGATGTGGGTCCCTCGTGTCAACGGTCAAACAAAATGTGTTGGTTTAAGCTGCCTCGTCAGCACGGACATGTGGGCCAACACTGTCATAAATGGGTTTAAACGAACCTAATCGGTAGGAGTACTAGGTAGTTTTTGGCGTGGATTAAGAAATTTTGGGTATGTTTTTGCTATTTTTTGTACAATAGATTCCTCCTAGGGCTGGTTGAAAGTGGTAGTTTTTTGTTAAATACTCTACATATTGTAAGTAGGAGTGAAAGTTAAGCTTTGGAAGCCAATAAGCAAGGCTAGTTACATAGTGCATATGTGTACATGATTGAAAGTAAATATCAACCATGAGTGACTAATATCTTGATGGAAAACTCGAAACTATGGAATACTAGGAAAAGAAATGCATGGATGGAAATACTAGCAATGTTCATGTTAATTGCAACGAATCATAATTAGAATAATACTTATTCACAAACTTGGTACAAAACACTCTAATTTTGATATACATATGTCACTAGAGATATATTATGTTTCAATTAGAATATATTCCTTGGGTTGTTTTGGTGAGGTCAAGGAGGGATGTGGTTGGTTTTAAGATACTAATTATGAGTTATTGGTAGACAACTAGGATGTTGGTGAGAAAAGGCAACAACTTACCTCACAATCGTTAGATGTATATCTAATGGTCAGAAACGACGAATGGCAGACACACCAGCATCACCAACTTAGTCTTGTGTAGGAGTACTAGCAAGATCCGTGCATTGCACGGAACATCAAGATGCATTTTTTTATAAAACACTTGTTGTGATTGACCCTTGCGGCAGTAATCCCATGTGTAAAAACTAATGATATCTCGAGAAATATTAGATAAGGTGAAGAGGAGTGGGGTGTGGTGGTCGTTGGTGGTCGAACTGAGCGGAGGCATGGGGATTGACGATGCCGGCAGCGGCCACCATGCCAGTTTGTTCGAGAGGCTTCCTTTCTTAATTTCTCAACAATGAGGTTTGTTGGAGATAAGGATGAACGAGGGAAGGCCTTGTCTGCAAATGTGGAGAGGGGTGCGGGTATCTTTTAGTTTAATTTCCATCCGTCAGATATTGATCGGACGGTCTATATTGCAAGATGGCACACGTACCATCATCACCAACTCGGTTTTTTATAAGAGAAGAAATATAAGTATGGAGATAGAAACGTAATACCGATACTTGCTTCCGTAAACTAGCATCTACATTCTATTCAACACCTCAGCATGTGGGCCCTTAGCACAATGACTTCTCGACTGTGTAAAACGAAGATTTTTCCGTCGCCGACAAGGAGGGGGTGACGGCGGCGCGCTTTTTGGCTTGCTCTAGTCCTAGTAGTCATACTAGGTAGTCTAAGCACGTGTAGATTTATTATTTTTCCCGTCTCGTGTTCGTCATACTGCCACGATTGTTCATGAATAGACGATAAGTTATTCACGGGGAAACCCTTGTTGAGCGTGTTTGCGAGAGAGAGAGAGAGAGAGAGTGCGTGTGTGATATGTTAGAGACTGAGGCAATGATAACAGATTCTTTGTGTCTATGTGTGTGGAGGATAGAGAGAGACATGTACATGGGGCTTTGTGTTGTGTAACATGGAGACACATATACATAATTAGAGAGTGAGTGTGTGAGATACACATGTAGACATGAGGAGAGATGAGGATCCAGGTAAATGGGTGTTTGTGCGTGTCTGTGTGTGTTTGTGCACGCGTTTGTTTGTGAGAGGGAGCGAGTGTATGTGGAGTAGAGAGACCACAGATGATGTAAACCTAGTATAAGGGAAGGGGGAATGGTGTGACATGTGTAGTAGCGAGATAGCACGGGTGCGGGCGGGGGGAGCAGACTATTTCGAAGAGACACCGAGTGTGTGTGGGGAGAGGGGTGTGAGAGCGAGAGAAAGAGAGAGCTAGTGCCGGAGAGAGGGAGAGAGAGAGAGAGAGGAAGAGAGGGGGCAAGAGGTGTCGTTTGTGTCCATAAATGGTGTATAGATAGGGAGACAATGTTGATGTTGTCCGAAATTGGCCTATGAACGGAGACGCAAAGGAAGCGAGTCATCGTGTTTGTGATAGGGACTTCATGAGAGAGCTAGAATAGATGGTGTAGAGAACAATGTGCGAAATCGAGAACGATTATACATTAGGGAGCTATGCAAAGAGTCACGACATATATGTATACAGGGAAGGAGCTGGGGCGGGTCCGCATGTGGGAGAGATAGAAAGAGGAGAGTGGTGCACAAGGAGACAAAGTGTGCTTGTTTGAAGTGGGGGTGGTGTGTGAGGTGAGTACGCGAGAACCACATAACTAGGGAGATAGACATTTGGGGGCGACGTTTTGTGTGTATGGGAAATATACACTCTACATAGTGTGTGTGCTTGGGTAAGAGAGATAGCGGGAGGCCTAGAGAGTGAGGGAAGAGATGTGTGCATGCCCAAGAGACAAAGTGATAGAGACCTATGTTGGGGTCCGGACTTTACAAGAGAGAGGGGTGTTAATGTGCTCGTGTGTTGGTGTTTGGGGGAGAGAATGACTTCTCTCTCTCTCTGTGTGTGTGTGGTGGGGGGGTTGACTTCAGATAAAGAGTGAGGTGTCTATATTTGAGGGACTTTAGCATAATTGAGATATTGTGCGCTCATGGTTGATCAATTTGTTTCTCAGTTTGTACTATGAGATAACGATACTTTTGAACATGCGTGATATACCTTGATGTACGAGAATTACAAAACTAAAATTGGAATTTTGGAATTCGACTCCATCATTAGCTTTTGTAATTCATTTAAACGGAGGTACATTTTTTAAGCCGGGATTTCGTGATTTCAAATTCATATATCAAACCTAGAGATATACACATACGGGCATGTTCAAACTTTATAATCATCCACTTTATTCATACACATACACATTTTTGCTTTTTTCATCATATTTAGGATAAACACATTTGGAATTTCATTTGAATTGGACCGTATGATGATATTTGCTTGTAGTAGCTCAATGATCCATATTTGAATTGAATGGACAATCTAAGTTTCGAGTTGGAGACATTGAGTTTTAGAACTTGCACATTTTTTTGCGTGCAAAACAAACGAATTGTCGGCCATGATATCATAGTCGGCCGTATGAGAGCAGCATTCTTATAATTTTAGGTGCCAAAAGCTTTCAAACTTCCCGCTCACATCGAAATATCACGCACCCAAAAGTTTATCCCTGCGATATTCCTATTTTACCCCTGCCACATGAACGGAAAAGGGCTGCTTTGGTAACTCCATTGTTTTCCCCTCTTTGCCCCCAACATTCTTCCCCTGAGCCCCTCCCCAACCCCCCCCCAACCACGGCAAGCCTCCGAATCTAGTCCTCCGCTGCAGCGGTGGACCTCACACCCCGCAGGATCTACCTTCCGCACCTTGGAACCCCCAACTGCCAACTCACCACTTCACCGGAGCCGCTTTAGCGACTGGCTTGTCCACCGCTCCAGATCTCCTTGACCACCATCATGGTCCACCGCACCGGATCTGCTTAACCGATGCCCTCGTCCACCACAGCATAGGCCCTTCACTGACTCCCTCGTCCACCCCTTCGCTGGCCCTTCATACAAGCCCTCGTCCGCCGCAACAGATCTGCCTCACCGAAAGCACTGTACAACGTGCCCGCCAAAGCCTTCATCCACTGCACCGGACCAGCTCCACGGACGCCATATTCAACTCCACTGGCCCTGCTTTACTGACGCCGCAGCCTCATCAGGTTATTTCGATTTGTACTCCTTCGGTTTTTCTCTTTATCGTGCAACTGTTCACTTACCACAGATGAGCTTTCTTGTATGTCGACATGCGCCGCAACCGTAGCACCGGAGCCGCTTCAGCGACGGCGACAGCCGGCCCAAACTCAACCGCAACACGAGCACCATCGACGATCCTTAGCTATCAAGTATGACAACGATACCCATACGCCGCCGAGAATCAGGTACTATTATCCAACGGCCGGCGCCTACGTTCACTTTCCTAGCATAAGCACCGCACCTTTGAATTTCTTCAGGGCATCATTCAGCTTTTCATGAGATGCGTTATTCTTCTTGCACCTGTAGGGCCATACTTCTGGCAGTGAACATGTTACATGTGCTAAATTACATACCAGTGCACAGATAGTTAATATGCTTTAGTTTTGTTCTGATGCCACCTGTTGGTTCCATCAGACTTCTTAATGTTCTCTATGCTTAATTACACATCAGCAAACTAGCATGTGGTTCCGCTGCTTTTTGTTCGTTTTAACCTACATTTTCTGATGCTAGCTATTACATCAATGCTCTGAGCCTCTGTTCATTACTTGTTTGTGTGTTCTTGATCTTCCCAAGTTGCATGACTAATTTGATGCTTCTATTAATTATGGAGCTGCCAACCCCATCAAGCAAAATATTTGTTCTTTTGGGGCTGGCACCTCGAACATGCATAAAAATAGAGGGAAGCAGATATACTCCCTCCGATTCTATTTACTCTGCCCATAACTCTTGACCCGCATACCAAGGAGGGCACTGGTTTAATTTTTTTGGACTAATTTGCCAATTAATTAGGGCAGAGGCGGATGGGGCGGGGCACAAAAGGAAACCAGCGCTAGGAATCGGCAACGCGCAGACTAATACGAGAAAACTGAGAAAAAGTTATACGCAAAGTAAAAAGAATCGGAGGGAGTATTGTCGTGTATGCACACACCCTTCTTTCATTAGTTTAGATGAACCATTGATGATCAATTCGGACCAGTGCATGCGACTAAAATTAATTTTACCTAAATAGATGGTGCAGAATAAACTACAACAACTAGATTTGCATCCACGGGATGCTGACGGTATCTTCAAAGAACATTGCAACAACAGCTAGGCTTCACAACAACATATGGTAAGCCAGTGTGTTTTAGTACATGTGAAATGTAATGCGAGTGGGCTGCTTTCTTGGCTTGTGCCCTCAACGTGTAATCCTATCGAATTACAAATAGTTCAGTTGTCTGCTTTGCTGTATTGCTTGATTCGAATGCTTATTTGTTGTTACGCTATACCTGAGTTGGCCAATATGTCAGCAGTGCCTGCTGTATTATCGTAAAGAAATGCATGCCTATTTCATTTGAGTCCTTAACTTTTCCTCTCAACTTCATCACATGACTGTCTTTGTAGTTTATATGAGGCCACACTGTTAAGTGCTTTCTTAGATTATTTCAACTGCTTAGATGCCTTGGCAACTTAAATATAGCGCTTGTACACTCCCTTTCAACTAGGGATGTCAACTGGGTCCGGTTTAATCCCGATTAAAGTCCACTAGTTGTATGATAGTTCAAAAGAGTTTTTGTTGTTTTGAGGAAAATGAACTAGGGAGTGTCAGGACCCCGATCCTAAGTCACACCGATCTAGCATGTAACACATCATATCACTTTGCGGCCTCACGCACGGTATTCCCACGGGTGCCACCTTACCTGGCCTGGGACCGTTTGCGCCTTTTGGTTCACGTATATGATAGTGTCGCTAGCATCCATATGACAAAGAACCCGGGCCGACATGGCTAGTCGTGAACCCAAAGCGGCACTAACCCATGGGAACAAGCATACATGAATCAACCTCGAGCATGTCGGTCAACAGCGTGTGAATCCGGGATGTAGCACTGGGCTAACAGGACTCCGGTAACCCGGGCTGTAGCAGGCTAGGCAGGACTCCGGATGTCACCGCGTGACATTTCCCCGAAGGAACAGACACAGGAATGAAGTGAAACACATGCTGGCCAGTCAAGTGTCCTGAGCAGTAGTGTTGGGCTAGCAGGACTCCGGTGAACCGGGCTGTAGCGGACTACTATGGCTCATGGAAGCACCAGACTACATTTCCCCAAAAGAGAGGCTGCCAAGGATAAACAACTAGATTGTCGGATCCCACACATACCAAGCATTTCAATCATACACACAATATGCTCGATATGTGTAAATACAACATGGCATCACAACAAGACTCTACGACTCAAGTATTTATTCATTAGGATCCGAAGAGCCAGATATTACAACCATGGGTCTCATGACCCCACATTCAGAGCATACAAGTCAAAAGCACAAGCGGAATCTTAACATGTCTGAGTACAGACAACTACAAATGAAAAGGCTAAGAAGCCTGACTATCTACCAGATCCTGCCGAGGGCACAAGATCGTAGCTGAGGTATCAAGCTAAACGTCGAAGTCCAAGCGGAACTACTAACGGAACTGAAGTCTCTCTGCAAAACATAAATTAAGCAAACGTGAGTACAAATGTACCCAGCAAGACTTACATCAGAACTAACTACATATGCATCGGTATCAACAAAGGGGGGTGGTGGAGTTTAACTGCAGCAAGCCAGCTTTGACTTAGTGGCTAACTGAACTACGACTGCAAGTAACTCTTTTGAGGTGGCGCACATGAGTCCACAAATTCACCATACCAATACACCACTATGGATCCGCTCCCGCCTCCCTGCGAGAACGCCATCCATAGCACTCACACTTATCTTGCGAGTTTTAGAGTATCCACTTTCACTTGTCTATGAACTATGCAAGGGGTCCAAGTTTCCATATCCGAGGAATCCGGCTATTCGAATAGATAATGATAACCCTGCAGGGGTGTACTTCTTCACACACGCTCTCGCCACTTATCGCCCTGTACACGTCATGTACCTCGGCAACCTTCAAGCGGAAGCCGGGCGAGGGAGTCGGCCACGACCTGACTAACCACCAAGTCTCTAGTCCAGGTTTATCGCCTATTCGGGTTCCATCCGCAAGGAGATCCGGCCGGGGTGTCGCTCACGGCCCCAAACGATGTGTGCAGGGTTCCCAAGCCCACCATCCGGGTGCCACTTGGTACACCGGGCCACTGTGCCTAGTCTGTCCCAAGCCCACCTGTACCGGGTGCCACTTGGTAGACTACTAACACTACCTACAAACACCAGAAACTAGTTGCAACTCCTGGATAGAGATCGAGTTGATTAATAAGTCGAGAGGGGCACTTAAGCATTCCAATGCGTGGTAGTAACTGTTCATGGATCATAAACACAAAACTCAGTTCCTGAGGACGGCTGCAATGAGACAACCCACCATGTACTCCTACACGGCCTCTCACCGCTACCTTTACCAAATCGTGTTCACACACTTAGCTCTCAACGGTAGGACATGTTCACCACGTTCCAATTCATTCCCGATGAATCAGACCGGACTCAACTCTAAGCAGTAGCAGGCATGACAACAAGCATGAATGAGTAGGCACATCAGCGCTCAAACAATTCCTACTCATGCTAGTGGGTTTCATCTATTTACTGTGGCAATGACAGGTCATGCAGAGGAAAGGGGTTCAGCTACCGCAGCATGTAACAGTTGTAACGTTGTAGTCCTAATGCAGTAAAAGAGAGCATGAGCGAGAGAGTAGGATTGTATCGGAATGAACAAGGGGGTTTTGCTTGCCTGGCACTTCTGAAGATAGTATAGCTCTTCATCAGTGTCATCGATCACGTCGTCGGAAACAACGTCTACTGAGAGGGGGCAATTACCGGCAAACAAGGAAGAATACAATCAATGCAATGCAACAATATGATGCATGATCATGACATGGCAATATGTTGTGATTTGGGCTAATGCAACAGAAAGTCATTTTAATTTAAGTGGAATTCAAAACTATATCAAATTCCAACTCCAAACCTATTATGAAATTTGCCCTAATCATGTTTCATCCTAAACAGTGAGGTTAACTTTCTCAAACATGCATGAAAATGGTACAGATGGATTCCTTGAATTTTTCTGATAATTTTTCATATATAATTTATCTTATTTGGATTTATGGTTGAATTTCTATGATTTTTAGAAGTTTTGGCTATTTTCTAAATTAAACAAATCATTTCTGATTTATTTAAAATCTAGAAAAGGATTACTGCGTCAGCCTGACATCATCATGACGTCAGTAGGTCAACGGGCATGGTCCAGGTCAAACCTGACGCGTGGGTCCCGTTGGTCAGTGTGACAAGGCAGGAACAGAGGCTGACCAGTGGGGCCAGGTCAACGTTGACGTGGCAGGGTCAACTGACATGTGGGGTCGGCGGGTTTAATTTAAATTAAACAGGGAATAAATCCCAGAGTTAATTAGGGCACAGGGCCCATCCGTCAGTGAGCTAGGGGTTAGTTTAGTGGCGTCATTAGCCACTAATGATGGTGCCACGTCGGCACGGCCGGAGTTAAGCCGGCGGCGACCAAAACCATGGCGGCAGCTCGCCGGAGTTGCTCGGGTTTCGCGTACAGGCCGCGGTTTGAGCCGCGGTTGGTCTCTACGGGTAGCTGGCGTTGCAGCGCGTCGCCCGGTGGCAGTAGCCGGGCCTGGGGTGGCCGGAGTCGACGGCCACGAGCTCAAAGGCGGCGGCCGGAGTTCCGGCGCGGACGGTGTCGATGCTACGGTGCACAAGAGGGGAAGACGAAGAGTGCTACGTGCTCCTGGGAGTGTGCTGAGCGCGCTTATGGACTCGGACGCGAGCTACAGCAGCTATGGCCGCGGCGGCGCCATAGCCAGCGGTGAGGAGCGCTCGGCAAGGTGGTTAGGGCGGTTAGGGGAGGCAATCGAGCATGGGGTTAGGGGGAAAAGGATCGTGGCCTCACAGCGGTTGCAGGGGCCGTAGAAGTGGGCTCGGGGAAGCTCGGACGGCGGCACATCGATGGTGGAGATCCGCGGTACTCAACGAGGAAGACGAAGACAATGGCGTCATTTCAGGCGTCCCGTGGAAGCGTGCTTCATCTTGGTGCTTCACGGCGTCGAGGCAGAGCTTCTGGACTCGGGTGGAGGGTGAGGAGGTGGCTCTGGGCATGGTGGCAGCGAACGGCAGCGGCGGTTGCTCTCGGGTGAGCTCGGGGAAGGGCTAGAGGCGAGGGGGAGAGCAGAGAGTGAGGGGAGAGGCAGAGGGGATCGAGGGGGGTCGTGTGGCAGCGTCCAGGGCGAGGGGGAGCAGCTGCGTGGCTAGCAGGAGGTGGTCGCGGCTCGGCTGTGTGCGCGCCACGCACAACGCCAGTAGGCGCGAGGAAGACGACGCGCGAGGGGCTAGGCTGGGCCTAGCAGGCCGGCTGTCTACTGGGCCGCCAAGTGGCTGCACAGGTAAGGCCAGGTAAGTCTTCTGCCTTTCCATTGTTTCTGTTTTCTACTTTTGCAATTTGTTTTTGATTTAGTAAAAACACCAAATCATTTCTATAAATTCTGAAATTAATTATGGGCAATAGCTGAATTTTCCCTGAGGCCCTTAGCTATTTTCAGAATTGTTGGAGCATTTAATAATATGTATAGCAATTAAATGCCCCAATTCAAATACTTTATGAATTAATTCAAATATCCAGAATGGCCTGAAAATATTTGCATCATTTTTGGCAGAGGTTTTCACCTTTAACAAAAATCATGAACATTTTCAAAGGCATTTTGGGTTCTTTGGAAAAGATTTTATTTGAACCTATTTGATTTCTTTTAGGTGCTAGGGTTTGATCAATCCCCATTTCAAGTTTATTTAAATTGTAAACATGATGACATGAGAAACAAGCAAAGGCAACAGGGCTGAGCTAGGGCTGTGACAGGGAGGTAGCAAAAACTAACTAGATGGGACTGGCGGATTTCGTTTATTTGCCACTTACACCCCTAGTTTCATCTTACCATTTTAATTTCTTTTCGGCTGATGCTGCTTCGAACCATTTAAATATAGTTTGCCATGCTCGGCAATAATTAGTCCGTCGTTTACCATGTAAGCTTACTGCCTGGATCATACGATAACTATCTCTTACTGATGTCCAGCGGAAACCTTTCAGGATGTTGTTCAGACTAGGACACAATGTACAACCCCAGAATCTATTTGTGGAAGCAGTGTGCCATCCATATTACCAGATGGTAGCAGTTCAGAGGCAACACCGCCAGAGAGCAGTCTGAGCACAGATATTATAGTGCTTGAGGCTCTACTAGAGGCAGAAAGAGATGGTGTGGCTGCCATGAATGAGGTAATATTTATCTTGAGGCTGGAAATTACAGAATTAGCGGCACGCATTATGCAAGCAACCCAAGAATTGGAGGAAGTAAGAATGTTGCATTTGAAGACGGAGGAGGTCCTACTGTTTCTGCTATCTAAAGCCCAAGATAATCCCGGTTCTTCTTTAGATAACAGTTCAAATTTTTATTAGATTATTGTACTTGCATCTTGTGTCATGTCTCTGAATGGATTATGTTGCAAGACCCCCTATGTTGTCCATGTGTTGTAATGATCCGAATTTTTTAGGCGAGGTAATCCTCAGAACTTGTATGATTGACATAAGGTGAACTGTTTGTCGTGTGAGCATATTGTATTGGATGAAATAACTGTTTGACTCAGAGTGTATCCAACCTACTGAATTCAAAGATCATGGCATTTCTAAATCATAATCATATATAAAGGTGGAATAAATATTTGTTGTGGTTTTTAGGAAATAAATAATAAAACGTATAATTATCTGTGGATATTCGTAATCGAATACAAATTGGATTTGAATTTAGTTTGCCAGGTTCCAGGGCAAACGTGAATGCTAATTCTCCCAAGTTTTGAACGAAGCGGCTAAACACCCACTATAATTTGTGGGCTGCTCAAAGCAAGTGTTTGCGAGATGGAAATTACTGTCTACCCCTGACACTTGACATCCTTATTGACATGATTTACACTGCTGTCGATAGGGGTAGACTAGTAACTTCAATCAGACGTGATACGACGGCCTCAGAGCCCATTCAGACATGGTGGGCGCCAAACGTGGGCGGCAAAACACATTTTATTCAAGCTCGTCCGAAAGACATGTGTCTCTTCCTCCATTTCCCCATTCATACATGGTGGGCGGCAAAACAAACTCTCCTCATCCAAAATCGATGTAGGCTTATATTTTAAATAGGGGCAGATGTGTAACTTCCATCAGACGTGACACGACCGCCCTATCTGTCAGCCCCATTCATACACCGTGGGCACCAACCGTGGGCGGCAAAACACCCTCTCCTCGCCTGAAATAGTTACCGGCAAATATTTGGGAGATGCGAGATTACCATCCTATCCTCAACCGACGCGATGTCCGAAATTTTAAACGGGGGATAAGTTCATAACTTTCCCCCATTTCAGAAAAGCGCATCCCAAAGTTTGAGATCCCCCCTCCCCTCCATTTCCCCATTCATATACCGTCGGCGGCATGACAACCTCCGCACTGCGGCCAGCCTCCTCCGTCCGCCACCCCATCCTCCACCTTACCGGAGCCGCTACCCCTACCCCGTCGTCCACTGCAAGAGATGGACATCTCTCATCCGCGACGCTGGACCATCATCCTTTCATCGCCTCCTCTCACTTCATCAGCGCCGTCGTCCACCTTGTCGTTGCCGCTCCTACGACCGCCTCGTCCACGGCAACATGATATATCCCCCGACCCGGCTGTCTGCCGTCTAAAGTCTTCTTCCCTGCCGCCGACAGCCATCGCACCCGCAGCACCCTCAATGTATCAGAATAGGCCTACACGGCGTCGCAAGAGAGGTGGTACTCTTCCGTATGTGCTTAAGTTATTGATCTCACCCGGAAAATAGATCGTAATTTGTTTACTGTACTTTTCTTGTCCGTACCAAATCATAGTGGCTAGTTGAAAGCAAACATTGGTTGCGAAGTAGCTTTGTCCGGTTTGCACCTTCAAATCCGCCATGGCACGGGCACTATACTCGTAAAGCTTATGGTTTCCCCCCTTTATATTCACTACCGTCATCGTAGGTGCTTCGTGTCGTGCTAGCACTACTCCTCAAGACCTCAACCCAATGCTTACGTGTTGAAATACGAATCTGATATGATGCTCATATCACTAAAACAGAGAACGTTTGATTGGTCACCTAATGTTCCTATATTCGTTTTGAAAAGCATGTGCGCCACCCACTGGTCTAGCTAGTTCCACATTCCTGATTTTTCTCTTGATGCTTAGGGTTTTCCCCTTTTATCTACTCTACTATGATCTGTGTAGGTGCTTTCTGTCGTACTAGCATTACTCCACCCTTCAAGCTAAACAACACAACACTCGGAATTCGAAAGCTTAGTTGTTCAAATATTATTGTGATATGATACTGATATTAGTTAACCGACACATTTAATTGGTTAGCTAAAGGACCCACTTGAGTTTCCAAATGCATGTCGCGACATATAGAGAGACAGCATAATTGCATTTCTTTGTCACTTGTTGACCGTACTTTCTTGTCCATACCAAATCTTAGTTGTTATTTCAAAGCAAACATCGGTTGCTAACTACCCTTTACACGGTTTGCAGCTTCAGATCTGCCATCCCACTGCCACGGTCAACACTGTACTCATCATGCTTATGTTTTCCCCATTTTATGATGACCACAATCAGCCTACGTGGTTCGTGTCGTAATAGCACTGCTCCACCCATCGAGCTAAACAAGCTTAGTTGTACAAATTCATATATGATATTATTGCTGATATTAGTAAAACTGAGAGATGTTTAATTGGTTAGCTAAATGTTCCTACTTTAGTTTCGAAATGCATGTGAGCCACATATGGAGAGACCGGAAAGAATAGTATTTCTCTATGCGCTTTGGTTCATCATGGGTGGCCAACCAACATTGTATTAAAAGACTTGTAATATCTTCAATCTGCTTGCTCTTCTGCTCTTCTTTAAGATGATACTCTTCTCTTGCGATCGACTGGTCAGGTCGAGTTGTTCTCCCTTAGTATATTTTGAATCTGTTAGGTTAGGTCGACTTGTTCTTCTTTACTATATGTTGAAGCTATCATCTGCGAAGTGTCATCACTTCTGGAGCTCTCATATTTTGAGTAGTAGGCCACATTATATTAATGCACACAACAAATTACAGCATGCATGGCTTCTTTTAAAATAATTGCAGAGATAGCACATAGGGGTTTACAGGGAGGCAGTATTGGATTAGAATCACTTCTGCATTACAAAGAAAATCTCACTTGTTTTTATGTTTTCATGCATGTCAGATATTGAACATTATCAAAATGAATATGAGAATGGGCGCACAAGAGGAATATTGCGGAATGATCCACTGCCTAACAAACTTGGCATGGTGGAGGATGGCCTATCTTATTCACCCATCAAGGTGCTTGCTCAACTTTGCAAAGTTGTATTGGTCGCACATATTTTTCTTTTGACCTCTTGCATTACTTCTACTTTGTTACACCATCTTCTTAGTTTAAGCATCATATATGAGTATATGCCATACCTATCCATTTTCTGTACCTATTCCATGTGTCGTCACACTATGTTTTTCCAGTCAAATGTTGTTCTTTCATAATAGGTGTGCAAAAGGAAGAGGGTGAGTGTAGGTCGTCAAGGAGTACAAACTAGGTATTTGGAAAAGGTAGTGATACCTGTTAAATCAGATAGATCAGCAGCCACAAAAAACACATGCCCAACTGGACCACACTTTACCCCTACTCCAGTGGCCAAACCCCTATTAGAACTGCTGGGAGCCCAGCGTCAGGTACTGTCTATGATATCAATTCAAAATTTGAACTCCTAAATTTCTGCTTGTGCCTTACCTTCTCTCTTGTATGAAAACTAATTCCAGATGAATCTTCTTGCTCAAAGGATCATACGATCTCAAAACAATAATGGGCTCTGCATTGCTCTTGTTAGTACCTCTCTCCCTTTTGCCTTGTAACGCTGTACTTAATTAATTGCTATTTGATTATGTATCATCAGTCTGCACCTGAGCTTCATTATCCTCTGTTTCTTCCAATATTATTTAATCTATATTTACTCTTTGCAAAATGTAGAATAATGGCAACGCTTATAAAGAATTTTCTTTGGGGAATTTATTGAATTATCCTTCCATCAACATGGAGAAGGGCTTTGTCCAGCCCGTGTTAACATGTAATGTAAGTTCATCCTTCTCAAGCCTTCAAACTTTGTTCTAGTATAGATTTGGGTAGGCATCATTTCCTCCACTGTTGTTTGCTTTGCTATTTACATCTGATTGGATGTTTGCAACAACTACCAGTTTCAAATTGTAGTTGTAAAAACATGTTCCTTATGCAGGACAGATCCATTTATTTGCTTATATAATTGTGAAACCTGTTACGTGTCTCCTTGTTTCTCTTTCAGACTCGTATCTCTTACGCCAGGCAGAACTTTATGGAAGATAGTGAGCCAAACCATCTTGAGGACAGCAAGATGACCCCAAGGTCCTGTCTTGATGAAGACAGTGAGTTGAAGCTACTCACCAGCAGGTGTCAGACAACCTCTATGCAGTCGCTGCCTCAATCAGTTCGACTTCTTCAGTCTCGACTTAAAGCGGAAAGGCTCTTCAGCTCAGCTCCGACTTGAAGTCAAAGATGCAATGAAGATGTCAGAGGACTGCCGTGCGCACCATCATGCCTTAAATCTAGTGTTGATGCATCTATCGTTGACACAACTGAGGTCTACTCAGCTTCTTCAGCTGTTTGGGGGGGGGCGACTTGGCCAGGCCTAGTGCCTTCTGAAGTGCTCTCAGTTTTGTATATTCTTCTGTCGGCGCGTTTATTTGCACTGGTGGCGAACTTTGATGCCCAGTGGATGTAATATGTGTGATAGCCGTGATAGCCTAGCGTAAGTTGCTTGCTTATTTGTTGTCTTGTTTATTTGTTTGCTTCTAGTCATTGCAGTTCTTTTTCCGCGGTTTGCTAGTGGCTGCAATAACCTTTTTTTTAAAACTAGGCCACAATAACCATGGGCTAGTATTTACTGTAGTGACACTGGGCCTCCTACGGGCCGTAGAAATAGTGGGGCCTTCTACGGGCCGTAGAAACAGTGGGGCTTCTATGAGCTGTAGAAACAATGGGCCTTCTACGGGCCGTATCATCAATGGGCCTTATATGGGCAGTATGATCGATGGCCAAACATGGGCCAATAACAGGCCGCATTATGGCCGTAAACGGGCTAGAGTTGGAATGGTCCGTTCATGGGCCGACCATAACGGGCCATCGTTAATAGACCGTATTTGATGACGCTATGAAAACGGCCCAACGTATTAACGGACCACAAACGGGCCGACTGTAACAATGGGCTGAATTTGGCCCACAAGCAGAAAATGACAGTAATGGGCCGTAAGTAAACGAATGCTGGAAATAAGCCCAAGAATAAATGGGCTCTGAGAAGGCTGAAAGATAACATGGGCT